>NC_053451.1:80501161-81101161 GCF_015227805.2 Hirundo rustica
TAAATAATTCATCAATTTTAGTCCCTATATGAAAAAGATGACTTCATTCCAAAAAAATAAGGGTAGAATTGGCAGATAAAAAAATTATCTTTCAGGAGAAGTAGCCATCTAAATTAGATTACCCCTTTATGAGTAAGCCAAAAAGATTACCATGAGACTAAGCAGATCTATAGAAAAAGGTCTGGGAAAACACACCTTTACTGCAGAAAAATCTCAGAAACAGAAGCTAAAGACTTCTACTCTTTTAAGAGCTTCACATTCCAGAATTCAAGAATTTGGTTGTGGAGTCCTATCACACTGAAACAAATGCAAGTGAGAAAATATCAAACCTGGTAACAAAAGGAAAATTAGTTATATGGATGTTTCCAAAGATTTTAGAGAAAGCAAAGTAAGAAATATTTGTACTACAAGAACTACCAGCTCTGGGGATTTTGATAATAATTGACAATGAATGGATCTGACCCTAAAGCTGTTTTTTAAAAAAATTAAACTGAGAAAAGCAGAGGCATCCTACCATCAGTTCCCTGCTTACATGGGACTGAAACGGGATTTAGACCCATGAATTCCCAGGGTTATCCCAAAGTTTGGTTAAAACTCTTTAACCATCTAGACAAAAATCAAACCCCAGCAAGTGTTGGGCTTGTTGGTAGCAACGTTGTACTGGAACTCATTTGTTAAGCTACAATTTTATTTTTAAGAAAAGAAGACATGGGGTAGAGACACCGAAAAGAAAGGCAAAACACTGGATGCTTTCCATTTCTCTAAGTTAAGATCCAAATGTAACACCAAGATGATGCTAATATTATACAAGCTTGCTGCACTGCACCAAACTCACAGAACATACTGCACTACTTAAAACACTGCCACACTCTCTCTACAAGCAGGCTGACATAAAAAAGCCTCCTAAGTTATTTCTAGCATTAAGCTGTTCATCAGTCAGAGAAGGCATTCATTTAATCATCTTAAAAGGTTGTAATATTTTGCTGTATTATCCATTCATTGTTATATATCCAACATTACGTGATCTGCAGAAGAAAAAACCAAAATAATTGTGGTTTTCCACTGCACAGAAGCTTCCTTTTGTGAGCAAAAAGACAGTTTCTTCATCTGCATCATTGCCATTAGGCTCACAAGGACTTTCTCTTATAGAAGATCACATAGTTTTACAAGACATAGGATCAGCTGGGCAATAAATAGTATAAATGTCATGTTACACTGCATGAACAAAAGAAAAAAGTGTTGAAATATTTATAATACATATATCAACCTTTGTTCAGTTAAAACATAAAAATCTGATTAATTCTACGAGAGCTTTAGTAACAGAACTCACGGAGAAGCCTCTTCATAGAAGAAACACATAATATTTGCCTCCCCCACCAGCCATAATTTTATCAACCATGGTAATCCCAGCTTTTAATATTCAAATCCCAATCCAACATTTTGGCAGAGGAGGCAGGACATCAACAGAGTCCATTCACATGCCACATACACACCCCACATTGGACCTGTGCGTTATTACGGCTTTTATCTGCCCACTTATTTTTATGCTTAGATTGTCCTGGCTTTCTTCATATCCCTAATATGGGAGAAACAGATCTTTTCAGGTACATTTTACATGTTAGCTGGCTAATGAACACCTCTAGAAAAGGCCCTGAGACTTTGGTTAGACAAACATGCAAGGGTTGGGCAGAAATATACAGGTCTGAGCATTGGCAAACTTTCTTTCAGAGAACTAAAATGTTGAAGCTGTTTCTTAGAAGGTTTTAGCTAGGTGTATATAGCCTTGTTTTCAAAAGGAAGAGCATCACCCAAAGGATGCAAGGCAAACTGTGCGACTTGGCTTCACAGTCAGAGGCCATCTCCTGGCTAATTTTATTTACCGGTAAAGACTTAAGAAGTTCAACCTACAAAGAAGCTGGGAAGTCACCTGTTATATGTTAGAGAACCGGAGACTTTGACATGTAGACAATATCTAATACTTCTGCGATGGCAAGTAGCTAGTCAGTTAGAAGTACCAAGATTATTTCAGCTGCTGACCTGTGGTCTGTGCTGCTGAAAAGGAGTGAAAAAATCCCCAGGGTCTGTGCCTCTCAAAGATGGGATACCCAGCTTATACACTCTGAGTCCTTCTAGGGACATATCTTCTCATAATGTTCTACTTAGAGTAACCCTGTAAGATTTTTTTATTTTTTTTCTTTCAAATAAACACCATCCAGTTTCCTGTTTTCCTTACTAACAACCAAGACTCTGTCAAGAATCACAGACACCCTCAGGAAAGGTAATGCAGACCACAGCAGATCTGCTTGAGGCATTGATTTTTCCACAGACTAACATAAATCTCCATTTTTTGATTTAAAACTGATGACAGATGCCAGGCCAGATCGCTGTCCCTCAGGTGCACTGGAGTAAGTGCCAGGGTCAGACAATTTTGTGCTAGAAGCTGGACAAGGAGCATGACCTAATTCTAGCACATGTACACTTCTCATGCCAGAAGTACCTCCATTAGTGTTACTAGCAGTGTCCCATATGGACTATTTCTGTCCTCATTTTGATACCAAAACACTGCTCATTACTTATATGGTGCCATCAATGCAGTGGTTTTACCAGTTCTGTGACTTCTACCAGATGTATCTCTGTCAGGAAATCTAATCAAATGAAATGGAATAACCTGCAGAGCACAAATGGCATTATTATACACAAGCCAAAATTGTTGCCAGTGATTTTCTGTAACTAAAGAAAATAAATGCCTTTTCTCCTTTGACAGTACACTGAATTATTCTGCTTATAAATTCTTGATGAAAAGTATACATGGCCATTGGAAGTATTTCACAGACTCTTCCATGACAATGAACTTGCATTCATAAAAACCTTCTAGCACTTAGGGAAAGAGGATACCTGAAGATACGGTAGAACAGTGAAAAAGAATAGGGGAGATTACAAACCGGAGAAATATAAGATAAAAGTAAGGGTGAAGGAAGGAAAGGTGAAGAAAATGAGAATGCCATGCTGTAGCTGTACTGAGGTATCTGCAAGTCTTAAGTACTTGTCACTCACATAGGAGAGGAGAGGAGAAATAAGTCAAAAATATATTATGTATCTACAGGAAGTGTATTTTTATATTTAAAACCATCTGTCTTACAAAAGTTCAGGTCACATCGTTGAGTTAGATAATTATAAGCTCTTCCAAAGACCCAGTTTTAGTAGAAAATGCTAACTTCATATGAGTTCCTGGCCTGAAATAGCTGTAGGCTATGTTAATGCATGACAGAGGCAAAATGGATGTGGTCAAAAATCTGTCAGCTTCAGAAATTCCTGCTCCCTAAGGAAAGGCAGAGTTGCAATTGTAAGACTGCTCTAAGCCACCAGGACCCCAATGGCCACAGGATCCATGATTCAGGGTGCAATGACAGAGTGAGCAGCATCCCCCTGAAGATTTATGTGATGAGGTTTACTTAACAACCAGTGAGACAGGAGTTTACTCTCTTTGATTATGAGGCGCTCACACTTCCACTGCTCCCATTGCCCCCACTGGCGTGGCCACTAGATCTTGCCATCTATTTCCAGCAGGAATATTGCTGCTGGTTCAGGACAGTCAGGCAGAAAGTCAAGTTAGTTCCTACCATGTCACTGCTCACCATGATTCATGTCAACTGCTACAAGACAAGGTCCCAGGGTATCCCCTGGCATCCATCTCCAGTTGGGTCTTTGTGAGATCTTTGGTCTTCAGCATCACTTCCATTATCTTTCTTCCAACCAAGTTCTTCGCCTTCATCTTTCCAGGCTCCCTTATTTTTTTCAGAGACTTTTTTTTCTTTTCAGAAACCCTTACTGACATCAGCTCTTCTTCCCAGCACCTCAAGCCCTGAGTTTTCCTGATCTGAGTGCAAAAGTATATGACCAGACACCAAATTCTTGTCCCTGGCTCATGTTTCTCTTAGAAGAACTGAGGACAAGACACTTTTTTTAAGTCCAGGTTTTATCAAAGTTTACAAGCAACTTACTTACACTGGTTGTAGCCAGCAAGTAGCAGGTTTCTGCTAAAGAGTTCAGCAGCTCAACTTGGGACACTCATCCACACACATGAGTGCATCCACTTATCTGCCACCCCCATGGCATTCACAGTTCAATCCATTTTTTTCACTTACAACAGTTATCCCACCTCATCCCACCTCAGAGCAGGCAGTGACACCTAAAAACTAGAATCACTGTATTCTGTAGCTGCAATACACACCTGAGAGGGCAAATACCAGTTCCTGCTCCAAGATTAATTTTAATGACATTAGATGAACATTTCTCAGTTCAGTCTGGGACCAAAGTAGTTCCTTCTCATATGGTAGAGAGTTTGCTTTGCATGGAGACAGGAAGTCAGAAAGAAGAAAAGCTTCCCTTCTCTTTACTGAGCTGTTCCTACCAAATGGTAAGAGGCAATTTCCTGGGAGTTGAAAGGTTTGGCTCACTAGGAAACTGAACCAACATTTGCTCCTTGCTACCTGAGCAGATCAGTGTGTTCAGATAATATTAGCAGTGCTCTAGAGGGTAAAGGAGAAGAAGCTTTGGATCCAAATAGCACTTAAGTGCAAGTCATTTCACCATATCAAGCATCATAGAGCCTTTACATTCACAGAAGTCAGACTGCAGGTGCCCAAGAAATTCTGTAGTCCAAGAGAGCAGAACTCATACTGCCCTTCCTAGGGTAGGGAGAAGAACAGCAGTTTCCACATCACAACTTTGTGCACTGGCTTCTGAATGCTGCGTGAGACACATCTGGATTCTCAGAAAATCCTTTTGGATCTAGCCTTTTTTGTTTCAGTCAGATTCCTGGAATGTGCTTGGTACTATCAATAAAAAGTCTCAGCCGCAAAGCCAATGATTGATGTGATCAAACAAGGCATCCATATGACTTGCCAGATATAATACTGTTATACATTCCTCACTCTTGCACAGATGCCAGCACAAGCATGGCTTTCTCCTTTGCAGTAACATGGGAGAGACATGCAGCAGAAGTCACTTTACAGAGGCAAAGGCAGCAACAGGAATTGCTACCTATTATGATACAGTGCAATAGGGTGAGATAAAGTATACAGGATTCATAAGGATCTTGATATACAGGGGTTTCTGTTTGGAAATAAAGGCTAACAAAAAAATCTTAGAGTCTCTTTTTTTTTTTTTTTTCCCCAAAAGATTTTGAAATGTTACAATAATATTGCAGTATCCTTTGCCAACCTTCCCACAAGCATGAGGCTCAGAGACAAAATAATTCATGCTCCATCCTTTTCCAAAGCAAGGCAACCTGACAGGCTACAAGGATCTTGTCACATCTTCTCATGGAGGCCAGTCACTTAAACATTCTCCTACTTGTAAAATGGGTGGTGAGGTCAGCAAACACTATCAATCTTCCCAGAGAAAAATGAGCATTAATGGGATGCTTACACTTGATTGTGAAGCTCAAAGTCTGCCCAAATGTATCCTGTCTCAAAATGCTCTGACAAGGAGTCAAAAATACACCAGACATTTTTGAATGTGAATTGGTGTCATGAAATGTTCCATCAAGGTTAATGACATTATCTTTTAAGGTGCCAAAGCAAACCAAACAAGAGTTAAACTTCCATTTGTTTTCAGAATTTTTGTTGCTTGAAATGACAGAGAGGAGCACAGTCCTCAGATTCCACTGCAATCATCCATTTTCAAAGCAGATGTAGAGGACTAAAACCCAGTGCCATACAGGTATTACAAAGCATCAGTGCATACCTTCTATATAGACATGGTTCAGAGCCTGGTGCTGCTGTGTCGCTAGATGAACATGAAAAGAATGACACTCACACAGTCAGGTTGTCAGAGCAAAAAAGCACGTTTATTTCTCGACCTTGATTTATATAGATTCTGGACAATGACCAGGGATTGGCAAATGAGGTTGCCACCTCTCGGACTCCACTGGTCCAACTAGAAGTACATCAATTTTCCTTCCTCCAGAGAGGAATGCAAAAACAATCACTTTGTTTATGTTACAATCCATGAGAGACTCCACTACAAAAATGTAAAACATCAGAAGGCTGAAAAGTTTAGGGCAACACTGTGGTATCTCAAATTCTTAAGGCATCACACTGATTTTGACTAAAATATCAACGTTTTGGGAGTGCACCTGAAATAAGCTTGTTAAAACACTAAGGTTTTGTGAAAGTTTTCTGTGTTTTAAAGGAAAGGGAGGAAATCAGAAAATTAAAGATTTTCTGAATAGCAAATTGTCCTAAATATGGAACCAAAAATTCAAGGCAAATAGTTATTATTACCCTCTCTATGCATATATGTAGTCATATTCTTTTTATAGCCTTTTAGAATGACAGCCTCAGTGTTCTACCTCAGCAAATTCTATTCAAAGGGACTGGAGAGTAGATCCACTCTGAAGCTGCAGACAGCTGTGAGGATTTCCCACAGTTCTGTATTATACCTCAAATTTCCAGCATCTGCTGAAAAATGACACCAAGAGAAAGGCCAGGAGAAATGTAAACCATAACTAGTCAAATATAAAGTAGGTCCTTGCAATATGATAAGCCAACCGGCAAGGTGATTTTCCACTACAGATAATGCTACATGTTGTCATGGGAAAATATTTAATAATGATGGTCTGCTGAGTATTACTATTTTTATTACCACAACAACATCAAAGTCAACATCAAGAACCCATGTACCACATTCAGTTCAAATACTTCTATTATGGAGTTAAAGTTCTCGAGATCTCAAGGCACCACAACAGACCAAATGATGGAGATTATAATCAGAACATGTCCTCTACACAGTAGCCATCTGACTTTACTCAGTTTTGTAAGACACAGAACAAAGCATCTGCATTAAATCTCACATTGCTGCATCTGCATACTCTACAGACAGATCACAAAGAACAGACATACTGAGAAACAACTTCCTCCGAAGGCATAATCTTTGTTCCTCTGTGCCCAGAAGTAACAAGAGATGGCAGCCTTAGCCCCTACCTTTAATGCAAGTTGCCTCACAGTAGGAGAAACAGAATTGTTCAGCCTATAAAAATGACACAACCAGTAACAATGGTACAATATCTGTGTAATCACCATGCTTTAACTGCATAACCCAAAGCCAAGAAAACTTTTTTCCTTTCTGTATAAGTAATTGCAAAGGACAGCTGCTCTGCCCAAAGGTGAGGTAGAATGATGATGTAAAACATTTTTCCATTCCAGAGAGTAGTTGTGAAGAGGGGTTATGGGGTGATAATTGTTTCATGACTTCTGAGCTTAAAGCAGGGAGTTTACAAAGGAGATGTGAAAGGATGGAGAGAAGTAAAGGGAAGAACATTAAAATATATCAGTACGGTAACAGTCCCATCATCTTCTTCTCATGCCTCTTATGTACATGCTGAAATTTCTTCTAAAGAAACTTGGAAATCAATTGCCTACTTTTGCCAAGAATAGCACAAAAATTCCCACACAGGAGGGAGAGGGATTACTGAGCCTGAGTAGAGAGATCTGCATGTTTGCATATGGCTAATGAGAACCAACTGCACAAATTGTGGTAATTTGGTCAGCCAATAATGGCTGTTTCCAGGGACAGTTTTTGTATACTGCACTTTCCCTGGCCAAATCTGCACGACACAGGCAGAAGTGGAGCCCAGGTGCTGATAATGCTCAATTTCAGTAATAAGATTGTTGTTGGTAACAAGGTTGTAGCTGTGTATCTGTGCTTCTGCATCTCCTTGTCAGATTTAAGTGAATGCTAGTGTAGGAATATCTGAACCCGCTCTGATCATATCTTTCTCCTTCAGTAAAAAAATAACCAAAGCTATATGCATGTTATGAAAAGCAAGCAGGAGGCAGGAATCTGGCCTCTCTAACTTGCAGGTATATTTTAAAGCACTGCTAAACTTTCACAACTGAAGTGTCAAAGAAGCTGGAGTAAATGCTTTTAAAAATCTCCAAAAGAGGTTTACCACATTTACCCCTTATTGAATAGGCAAATTGAATACCTTCTCATGGCCAACTACTGCCTTCTAAACTTGCATTTTAAATGCTGTTTGGCAAACAAATAAAATACAGTGCAAATATAAATTGAAAGCAAATTATTTGTAATTGACAACACATAGGCATAAGGTTTCATTCTTCTTCCATGTTATTTGTGACTAATTGAACAACCTCCATAACATCAACATCCTGGGATCTTGAATCAGATGCTCAGAGTGTAAGGGTTACACTGTGAGGAAAAATATTTATGCCTGTACACTGATAATTGTCTAGCATTCCTGTCCTGTCTAGGACTTCTTTTTCAAAAGTCTATAAAATAGTTTGTGAAAAAAAGGAAAAAAAGTTTAAATTATGTCTATAGCATATATAGGAAAGACAAGAAAAGCCGGCAGCAGATAAAACACATTTATAAATTCTTTCATATTTCTCAATGTTCTTTTTTTTCATACTTTATTTGAGGGCAAATGGTGGAATAATTAACATATTGCCTAAATTGGCTTGGTTTTGCTAGCCTATATTTTATAATAGACAAGAATCTATTTGCATGGATTCTCTCATAAGAGGCTTAAGACAAGTGATTGCAGCATCAATCTGCCACTCTTCCTGGATTTTTCCTCATTACAGGTAAATATAATCTACTGGATTTTTTTGCTTCAACAACGTATCTTCCAGTGTCAACAAGAAAAGACATTCTTTGAACTGGTGGAATTGATTTAAGCTGAAACCAAAGTCAGTCCAACCAAAGCATGTAGTCGCTTTGCCTGTCCATCTGAATGGGTACTGTGGCGCCGGCAACATGGGGGCTCAGACCAGCAAACAAAAAATCAAAAATAAAAAATAAAAGTCCAAAATCCATGGATTCTTACAGCTAAAAAGGTCGCTGGAAGTAAAGGGCAGTACTTTCAGTGACAGTAGGTAATTTTGGAGCCTACATATCATCCTCATACAGCATTTAAAAAGACAAGGCCAGACTGCACACAGAAATGCCTGAGGCACAGGGAGCCACTATATGAATTTCAGCTGCATCCAGGGACTGAAATCATATTAATTTCAGCTTGTTCAGACCTGTCAATGGAATGGTCATCCTCCACAGTAAACAGTTGCTGTACAATGGCTGAACCCCAGGAAATTCCCCACTTTACCACAGTTATTGGTAAAATAATTTTTTACTGGACTTTATGAATATCACAGTTGCTGTGTTTCTGTAACTGCCTGAATCCCTCTGCTGATAATTTATTCAGTTTCTCTGTTTGAAAAGCTGCAGGTGGTAATAGAATATCCAGAAATTTAAGACATGTTCACAGTGTGATATGGTGGAGTTCATAAAATATAATTACTGTGGGGTCATGTGAACACTGTATTATTAAGGTGTGGAAACCAGTCTGATTTTATGAACTCCCTGTGTACACCTTTGTTAAACGACAGCTTATATTTTATTTTTTATAATAACCTGACATATCTATTATCATTTTTACTTCCATTTATATATGAAAACTAAGGCAGTGCTGGCATCACTAAGTAATGGATATTCTCAAATATTGAAAAATCTTCTGTTTTATGAGAACAACATCCAAGAAGATGGTTAGGTCAGGAAAGTGAAGCTATGGAGTTTAAAAATAAAAAGTAAATCATTATGAAACTAGGAACATCATTCCAGCTATCAAGATGTCCTACTGAGCTAAAAAAGAAAACTAGAGAAGAAAGCTGAATTTTTTAAAAGATAGACTCTCCTCCAGCTCTAGGTGAGAGGAAGGAGGGTATTTCAGCACACACAGAAGTAAGCCAGATCCTGGATCTATAGCTTCTTGTACTGAATGAAAGCTTGGACTTCCTGACAAGGGGGTGCTGGGTGTCTCCAGCCCCTCAGGAAGCCATAGGAAAACTCAAGCCCCCGCATGGTACAGCTTTGGGCCAACAGTGCACTCACAGGACCCCAGCTCACCCTGTTCAGTGCATAGCCAAAACTACAGGGTCACGTTGTAGTCATTAAGAGACTACAAACCTTTTTTTTTTGGTCAGAGAGAAAACAGGAAAGAAGGCCAGAACTGGACTATTCCCAAATCAACAGAAGTTTAAGGAAAGTGTGGTTTTGTTTGCAGAGCACTATATGGCAGGAAATCATCCTTTTGCAGCACCATTTTTGATTGCCAAATTAACTAGGGATGCATTGTGAAGGGACGCAATTTGATATTAACCCTCTTTTGTTACTGGTGGCTGTTGGTTTGGAATACAATATCCCACAATCAGACACAGAATGTGTCCTGTTAAGTTATTCATTTTTATCTAGCTCTTCATTGAGAGATTGCAGCAAACCACACACAAGGAAATAAGATGCATGAGCAATTGTCACATCTGTATTCTTTTGACATGAAATACATTTTCTTATTCAGCATATCTGTCATCCTCATCTCCTCTCTTAGCTCTAGCAATTCCAGCTGTATTGTAAATCATGTGTATAAACTCTGATATTCCCAGCATATCGAAGTATATATCTTCCATATGTCTTAGGGCATCCTGCATTATTTGAGGATTGAAACATGTAGGAGAGAACCAATTTGTCTTTTCATTGAATCAAGCCCTTAAAGAAAAAGAAAAGAAATGGAGATCCTCTGTGAAAGGGATGAAAAAAATTCAGCAAAAAACATAGACTAAGCAATGAATAATTTAATCTCAAAAAGCTACGTCTGTAAGGACAAACTCTCTATTTCCACAAAAGCAATAGTAAATTCTAATATTTCACTTATTTTTTTTCTCCCAAATCTTCTATGCATTTAGGGCAGACACTTGATACAGTGTCAGCATAATACTGGGAGAAAAGTAAACACACAAAAGTACAGATCCTCAAGATAAGTCAGCCTGCTACAGTATCTCATCTATTTATCTTTTTTGTCCTGTTCGGCTATTTGTAAAAGCACACCTTTAGTCCTGTTGTTGATTGAATGCACAGTTCTCATTTGGGCAAGCAGCTGACAAGGACAATGCTACTTGTGATGTCTGGTAAATGAAATACTAAATCTATCTAAAGTGAGAATTGACATCTATACTCTGGACTTCTCCGCTGCCTGAACCTGCCTTGGATGTCAAGCAGATGGAATGTGTGTGGGAATTTCAGGCTCAGAAAATTCTCAAAATCTTGTGCTTGCAGGCCCAAATACAAAAAAAAAAAAAAAAAAAAAAAAAAAAAAAAAAAAAAAAAAAAAAAACAAAAACAGGATTTGACCATAAGTAAAAATGTGAATTTGTAGTTGAGATAGAAACATATTAAGCTATATAGTGGAAAGTTTTAGGGGTTTTAATTTTGGATGTAGAAATAGTTACAGAAATAGTAAAAAAGTTTTAAGGTGTAGTGAGCAGTTTGTGTGTCACTATACGATTGGATAAGAAAGCTGGCATTGTGGCAAGATTTGTGGGACAGTTCAATTAACTATTGGTGTGAAGACAGAAACAAATTTTGTGGCAGTAGTTTATTGGCTAATTAACCTTTAAAAGACCTGTAACTTCTGGTCTTGTGACCACTGACCACGGACTTTTGGCGTATGGAGATGTTCTTTCCCTTCAATGAGACTGCAGCAATAAATAGTGCTTTGAAACATCCTGAAGTCATCCTGTCTCTCTTATCCTGACAAATATGAATGGAACAATTCATATCAGAGTAAAAATGACATATTAGATGGTCTATTAGCCATTTAGTGCCTGTTTCCATTAGGAACACAAAACCCCCTGAATACGGCACCAAGTGAATTCACTGCTAGGAACCATAGTTTCCTTATTGTCTAACAGGATCTGGCTGAAGAATTGAAGTGTGCATTTAAAGTGATGGTTTAACTCAGTCATTGCAGAGATGCGTTGCAGGTGACCATGAAGGACACCCTTTGATACCAGCTGGACCATTCACTCTGAAAAGAAGACAATCCTGGAAAATCCTTGACCCCCGAAATCCAAACCTCTGACCAAAACTATCTGACTAGGGGTCATATATGCAACCTGGAAGAGGTGACTGAGTCATGGTAGGGAGGAAAGTCATCAGTGGTGGCTACTGAGCTTTTGGAAGAGGTGGGGATGGGGAGAACTATTTAGCTGCAGCAGGACTGGCTGAAGAGATTTCCTAGAATTATAGAATATAAGGCACTGGACCAGGTTGCTCAAAGTCCCATCCAACCTGGCCTCAAACATTTCCAGGGATGGGGCTTCCAGAACTGCTCTGGGCAACCTGTTCCAGTGCTTCACCACCCTCACAGTAAAGAACTTCTTCTTAATATCTAATGTAAACCTACTCTCTTTCACTTTGAAGATATATTCCCCTTGTCCTGTCACTACATACTCTTGTAGAAAGCTCCTCTCCATCTTTCTTGGAGGCTTCCTTCAGGTACTGGAAGGCAGCCATTAGGTTGTTCCAAATTCTTCTTTCCTCCAATCTGAATAATACTAGTTCTCTCAGCCATTCCTTATAGGAGAGGTGCTTCATGCCTCTATTCATCTTGGTGGAGGGCACCAAGTCCTCCTCTGGACTTGCTCCAGCAATATCCTTCCTGTGCTGGGGCCCCCAGAGCTCGATGCAGGCCTACAGGTGGAGAAGAGGGGCAAAATCTCCTGCCTTGACCTGCTGGTCTCACTGCTTTTGGTGCCATCCTGGATACGATTGTCTTTCTGGGCCACAAATGCACGTGGCCAGGTCATGGCCAGACTCTCATCCGCCAGCACCCCCAAGCTGTCACAGAGCCTATCTCTGTCTGTCCATCCCCCAGCCTATGTTAATACCAGGGGTTGCCCCAGCCCAGGGCGCAGAACCTGGCACTTGGTTTTGTTAAACTTCCTGAGAATCCCTTGGACCCACTTTTCAAGGTCCAGATCAAGGCATCAAGCTAGCTAGTGAGATGCCCTTGCTGTTTTTCAGAAGATCAAGAAAGAAAGACAGAGATTGGCAAAATTGCATGAGAAAAACTGCCTTTGGAGAGAAAGTGGCTTAGAAAATCCTGTCTTCCCAGATCAGACTATAGTGAAAGGTTGTTTAGCCACTAACTGTCTGGCAGATTTGAGGTTATCAGAGGATAAGGAATTCTTGGGGGGAAAAAAAGGGTGGTTTGTGGACTTACAACAATGTTAAAGCAAACAAACAGGAAAACACGCACATAAAGCCCTTCATCCCCCAGCAGCACCAGACTGATTATGAAGCTCCTATTATACTGGAAATGATATATTATTACATTATTTTGAAAATATTCTCTATATTCCCATTCTTAATCAAGCTGGACAAGCATCTTCAAGACTTATTATTGCTAAGTTTGTCTAAAGAGGAAGGCTGCAAAATCCTGATTAAGTGTCAAAAAAAATGAGCTACAGTTCAGGATGAGAGCAAGTAGTAGACACACCTTACACTGATCTGGCTGCAACAGCTCTTTTTTCGTTCATCCTATGATGACAAATGAGCAGGAAAGCTAAAATTTTTTGAAGCTTTATATTTTACACTACAAAGTTTGTCCATCAAATAATTAATCTTTATTCATCTACTGAACCATTTCTTTCAGACAAAATAAGTTACTAAACTATAACTGTCAAAACTATTGCTCATACTACAGTATTTGACTTACCTTAGGAAGCAAAGAAATACTGGGCAGAGTGGTCATAACCTCTCTGCAACCTCTTCCAGGTTGCATATATGACCCCTAGTCAGATAGTTTTAGTCAGAGGTTTGGATTTCGGGGGTCAAGGATTTTCCAGGATTGTCTTCTTTTCAGAGTGAATGGTCCAGCTGGTATCAAAGGGTGCCCTTCATGGTCACCTGCAACACATCTCTGCAATGACTGAGTTAAACCATCACTTTAAATGCACACTTCAATTCTTCAGCCAGATCCTGTTAGACAATGAGGAAACCAGCTGGAACCTCTTCCATAAGATGCCTTTCAGATCCCTTCATGACAGGGACCAAAAGAACCTCTTTTCAGTGATGATCGTGTATGCTGACTCCTTTGAAAAGGATACAGCCTTAGTATATTTTATTCTACATACAAAATGAAGGTCTCCATTTCACCCATTATCAATTTTAGTAGCTGTGAATGGGAAATCAGAAAAAGATATCAAGAACCTTGAGAAATCACCTCCTACCATTAGAGGAAAAGAAAAGGGATGTGTATTAAGAGCAGGATACCTCTTAACGTACAAACCCAGAAATTTCCACACATAAATCACCTGACCTGATTGCCACAAGTACTTAAATCAGAGATTCATATTGACCATTTCCGAATGGGACTGTAGTTGTTATCAACAGCTTTACATAATATGCATGACGACACTGCCCTCTATATTCCCTCCAGACTGTAAAAGAAAAGAGATCTGCTTAAAGATTTTGCCACACAAAGTTCCCAGGGATAGCCCACATTAAACCCCAGTAGGGAAATGAGATAACAGTGGGGAAGTGAATAACACAACCTTGTCTTTTTTCTCAGTCATAAGATAAAATGCCAAATACTTGCCGAGGGTTAGCAACAAAAACAACTTTCTTTTTCCGTTTTACCTTCAATATATTATGGCAGAAAGCAAAAGAAAATCTGTCCCAGCAAAAAAATTGTAATGACCATTTTACAAGTCTCTCGTAAAGGTCAGTGGGAGTCAGAGACTGTAGTGACAAGACTCAAAGCTCACTGTAAGAATTTTAGACACCAGAAATCACTATACATGGTTAGAAAGCCCTTGGCCATAACAGTCACATATCATCTACTTATTCTTGCCAAGATGAAGTTTGCAAAGGACTCAAAATCTAGGGAGATAAGTGAAAGACAAAATTAAACTTTTTCAAGCTGCTTGGACTTCCTGATTTGATCATCATAACAAAATTTGAAAGGTTGCCCTAATGAGAAAAGCCTGGGACTGAGGGTAAACAGTAAAAAGCATATAGTACACATCATCCCAACCAGAGATGCAACATGTACAGAAGGTGCAGACAAACAGACAGGCTATTCAAAAGACTAGATGAAAGCCCCAGAATGGGAAAAGTCAAGGGAAGATCCAGCCATAAGTGCTACAGGTTATGACTTGTAGGAAGATGTGCTTAGGGCAGCAGGAAGGGGCCTTGGCAAAGATGACCCCAGCAACAGTAAGCAGACATGTCTACGTGGCACCATTTAGATTTAAGAAGCAGCATAGTCATGTTATTGTGAACTTCTCCCATATACTTTTCTTACAACAAAATTTTAAAATCTCAAGAGCTCACATTGCAACCTCAACCACAAAACTCAAAGGGAGCCTTTGAACATTGTATCACAACTTGCCAGATTCCTGTGGTACACCTACACAGCTAAATCACAGAAGTCTTCCCCTCACTTATTTGATATTTCATCACACAACTGAGTCCTGGATTTACTATCCCCTCTAAAAAAAACCGCTAGTTACTCTTCTGTGGACACTCCATAAAGTGCAAACTGTGCCAAACAGCAATAGACACAAAAACCATGTGATGTGCACCAACTATGTCCCAAGTACAGCAGGGATGCACATACTCCTCTAGCCAGGGATTGCAGCAGCCTGAGTATCACACATCAAAATGCTGCTCTGAAAGGCAGCCACACATTCCCCACGCAGGGCCCAGAGAAGAACCAGTAACAGGTACCATGCTGTTGCCAGCCAGCCAGCCAGCTAGCTCTGGAGAAGCTAGTCCTAAAAAAAGTGGTTATCAAGATCCTTGGTGTTCCTTTATTTAGCAGTAGATATTGCCTTAATGTCTTAAAACCATAAAAATAAGTCTTGGGGCCAGCACTTTGAGGATGTAGACCCTTGCTGAGGAAGGAAGTACAGAAAAGTAGAGGATTTTTGCCCTATAACAAAGTAGGCACCTGGCTAATAAGATTATCAGCTCTGCACCCCCAAAAATGAATTGAAAGTCCTTTAATTCTGCTTCCAAATTATGTAGGAGGATTGCAGGCTAGAAGATGTTATTTCCTGGAAAAGGTTTCTCTTTGCTTACTTCTCATTTTTCTTGTTTGATGGACTTTATAACCAAGCTGGACAGACCTGGATATAAGTTATTTAGGGGTCCTGCTGAGTCAGGTGCTTGGAGGCCTAAATATGCTACAGTAGTTTTGAGGAGCCTGAGTAAGGGTGTCTGTAAAACCCTTAGAAGGGTGGAGCATTCCCAACAGGATCCTCAGAAGTTGGTGACTACTACCCTGTAGGCTATATATATGGACGTTCTTTGTGATATTTCCTTTGCCTGACTCCTCATCTTTCACATCAAGGGACTTATATTTGCAGCCTTTAGGCTATTAAACTAATTAAAATACATAGTGTTCAGGATGGAAAGGCTGATGATCTGGCTTCTGTAAAGATGTCAAAAAAAACCAAAACCCCTTTCCTCTGAGTCTGAATAAAATCAAATTATACACAGAGTAGATTAGATTAGGAAGATCTGTTTCTTAAAGTACCTTATCTGTTCTTTTCTCATGCTATTCAGTCAAAGCAGGCAGATTCACTGAATGCTGTTTATATCTCTGAGCCTCATGCTTGCATAGGGATCAAATTGTGATCCTGTAAATGTTTTACTCATTCCAACAAAGATATAATCTGCATCTGACTCCAAAGCAGAGGATTTTACCAAAAAGAGCAAGCAAACGGGGATGGATGTATAAGTGCATTAATGGCTTCTGCTAAGTCTCAGTGATCCTCTTACAGGTACACAGGCTATAATGAATCACAAGTAGACAAGGTAATGCAAAGTGCTTCCTGCATAGCTCACCCTCATGGCAGAACAGAAACAGTGCTCACTGACAAGATCAGGGAACTGAGCCTGTTTCAAAAATGCCTTAGTTGTTCAGAAGCTGCCATGGTTCTAGTGGGCATGAAGGAGATGAAAGTTCATGTTCAGAGGAGCTCAGCTCTTGAGGACTCCCTCAGAAGGAAACGTGAGAAAGCACCTATCCCTGTTCCCAGCCCAAAAGCAGTAGCAGCTACACTCCCACGTTATGTGAGAACCACTGGGTTTTTGGGAAGGGGCAGTGCATCTTAGCTCTCACCTGAGAGTCAGAGATCAGAACAGTCAGAAGTTTCAGGAAAGCTTTCAGTCTCACACATCGAGGTGAAGGGTGCACTAGGTTCACTGTTTTTTTCTGAAAACATGGCTTGACATTACTGCAAACTGAGCATCCCTTGTAATATTAAGCAGTCACTGCTATTACAACAGCAGTTCTATGCATGTCATCCCCCCTTTTACTATTCTCTTCTATTAAATACATGGGGTTATTTTTCCAGGACATGTCGTCATCTGGTGGTGGAACTTCCTTCAACACAGGAAGTTACAAAACTCTTGAATAAGACATTCTCATGCCACTGGAAAGAGTAAACCCAAGAATATTAAATACAAAATACTTCCTCCTTGCCCTTTTGATACGGAGCATCTCTCAAGAAGTGAAAGTCTAGACAAGTGTTATTGCGTTGTCTCCTGCTTAAGAGGCAGCTTATAAGCCATCTCAAGCAGCCTGTATATTAAAATATATTGCAAGCAAATCACAGTTTCCCATGTAACAATTTACCACTATTTTTCTTTCTACACACACACACACACACACACACACACACACACACACACAGGGGGTTCCTGCATTGCCCTGGATTCACTTAGTTCTTTTAAATTTTCTGGTTAACTAGACAGGCATTCAAGTATAAAATAGAGACAATAAATATTAAACAGTAGGGACTCAATTGTTTTAGTTCCTTTAGAAATTGTTATCTTGCCTTAGCTTTGTTTTTATCATTCTGTGTTTTTATCATTCTACTACACTGGGCATGTTTGCTTGGAGACAGGTATTGCTGCTGAGCTTTCTTTCATTAATTTCTGAAAATAAAATGCATTTAATATTTTATGTAAGCATTTCTAAATTTATTAACTGTGTTTAGGATGTGGTTTTTTAAGGAAGACCTTTCAGTCAAAATAAGTTCAACCGCTTAACAATGAGAGGTATTCCTATATATTCGTATATAGAAAAACTCACTTATAAAAATGTCACAGCTTTTAAGTGTACTATCTTTCTTATAGCAGGCTTCTAATTAGGTAATGTTTGCTATGCATAAGTCTAAGACCTTTCAGAACTATAAACAAAACCTTTACTGCTGTGGGACCAAACATTTTACTCTCACTCATGAAATTTGCACATCATTTGAAAATGCAGCGGGTGGCTGCGTATTTTGTACTGAAGGGGACAAAGTACCAAAAATTGCCAGAAGCAAGCAAGTTATTTGTAGCAGTGTATATTTATTCAAGGTCAGCCACCTGAAGCAGCTGGGAGGTTAAGAAAACTGATGTCCCTGACAGGGTCATATTAGTGAACATTAAACAGAGTTTAAGTATAATTCATCTGCTTCCCTTGAATCCTGCCTTATCAGCTCCACAGCTGCTGGAAGCTCACAAAACACTCACCTAACTTCTGTGTAAACAGTGCTCATGGCTGCTGCTTGTGTTTGTGTTTAACTTTTGGATCTTTTTACCTTTATAATAGGGAAAAAGGAACTTTAATAGGAATTTTTTCCCTCTGTGATGGGGAAAAGATAGTAAAAATGTAGGACAAGAGAAAAAACTCAATGCATGAAGGACAGAAAGATAGAAGAAAGGGATAAATGTCAGAAATGCCATTTTTTGTATTGTGAGGACTCATGAGCATCTGATGTTAGCTCAGTGATGAATACCCACCTCAAGGCTACCTTCTTTGTCAGCAATATTTTTGACCTTGCACAGGCCTTAAGAACAGTGAAATCAGTTAATTGCAAGATAAATTTGAATGGTGAAGATGAATAAATGTTTGATTTTCTCAGAACAATATTTCCTTGAACTTATCTAGTCTATATATGCATATCAGAACAGTAAAGAGTGATGAGACCTTTTCTTCTTCTTAGTGTGATGAGACCTTTTCTTGTTCTTAGTGTTTCCTAGTGTAAAATTCATCTGAATGCCAGAGGAAAATTTGTTTCGATTTCTGATAATGTGAGAAGGGAAAGAAAGCCATATAAAATTATGTCATTATAACAGTAAGCATCTGAAACACTGAAAAAAAATTAATATGATTCATCAGCCTGAATCCAAGAAAAGAAAAGGAAACCTTAACTTTTAAGAAGTGGCATTACAGCAACTTGTAGAGACCTCTGCAATGGTATGGAATTGTATAATTCTTCTGTGAAGGATGAAGAAATGCAATACACGATAGCAGTCCATTCCAACCCACCTCAAACCTCAAAATCATCCCATAAAATACCATTAACATTTCTGCAGACAAACCTGGCAGGTAATTTAGATAAACATTTTCACTGGTGCAAAAACATTTTCAGCAAATTGCTACATATTCCTCAAAACATTTTTTTCATTAGAAAGCAGAAAATTTGAAGTATTTTTCCCTTGAAGATAACATTTGCATAAGACTCTATTTGCAATCCTCTCTGAATCCTGCCTGCAGGGTGAAAACCCACAGTGCTAAGGACTCACATCAGATGTCCAGTGTCACGCAACGTATGTTTAAATAAACTAAGCCTTGGGACAACTTGAAACTACAGAGCAGCAGAATCAATGAGAAGAAAGCTGATTTATTCTGACTGTAAGGCAGGAATAAGTTGATCTATCATAGAGAGTGACTGATCCCTCCTGGTTTCTTTTGGAGCACCTTCTTCCATTCGATGTTCAGATGCAACCTCTATCAGTATAAAAATTCACTCTCTTCAGAAAGCCTAATAATACACAGACTAGAAAATTTCTCCCTGTATTGCTTATTTTTTTTTAATAAAGTTCTTTTTATAAAATATATCTTAAAAGCAACAGACAAGGCACACTGTCCTTATGTAAAATCTCTGGTAAGGAAATCCCTCAAAAGAAGTGCAGCCTCCAAGCAGGTAAATATATTAGTAAAGAAAAATCAAGTAGCACAATGTAACAATCCAGAAATCTCAATTGCACTGTGATTTGGCCAGATCGTTCATTTGTACTGTGATTACATATTGAAGGTCTTAAACTACAGAGACATTTCCCAGCTGATTCTGTTTGCTGTCTTATCTGATTCAAAAGATGCCCCAAACCACGTCCCTGGGCTCTGGAGGGCAGACCACTTCAGCTCCTGCAATAGATTCAATTCTGTGCTGGCCCAAAGGGGCAGAGAACAGGCAGAAATGCTGTTGGATGTGCAACCAAACACTGTCTTCCCTTCAGAGCTGTATGGGCAAGGTACTGCTGCTGACTTCTCCTCCTCTTGCTGTATGGGGGGGTGCATATGTGTTTTCTTTTACCCTCCCCACTCCTGCTTTGGCACTACTTTATATTCTGAATAGCTTGATCCAAGCTCAGGTCAATCCAAGCTCAGGTCAATCCAAGCCATCACAGTCCTTTGCACTGCCCTCCCCAGTCCTCCTGCCCAACACAGACATGGAAGAGCCAGTGGCAATACAGGAACTCTGGGAACACAGACACACCGGTGAAAAAAGACCCTCAGATTAAATGCCGATTTATATTCCAGTAGTAATAGAGGGCTAATTTAGACAAGCTCTCATTTCCATTATGTCATAATTTCCTTTGTAGGCATACATTTCTTTCTCTCTGGCTCTGTAAAGCAAGTCAGACCTGCATGGCAAAGAGTCACTGTATGCACCTGAACTTTTTAAGGACTGTGCAATCCGGAAAGTCGGATTTTTCTCTACTTGCACCTAAGGCTATTTATAATCTCTGCTTTTTCTCTCATATTAACAAGATTGTAAAGACTCCATGGTGTGAGTTAAAAACATCTTAACATTTTCTTAACATCAGTTTTATAAGAAAATAGAAGATAATCAAATGCATAAGCACTTTTAGGGAAGTAATTTTAAAAGGATACTACAAAAGAATTCCCTTTATCCATGTGCCAGGCACTACTAATTTATGAAAATCAAATTGTATATCAGACTAAGCAAAAATCTGCCTTTACCAAACACTAACTTTGACAGGCAGGGATTTCATAAGGAACATTTCTTAGTGATTATGCATTTATTATAACATTCTTAATTTGAATTTTTATTTTCTTATAACTCTTTTTTGATTTTTTAGGTAAGAACTACCAAATACAACTTTCCACAGTATGACACTCTTTAAAAAATTAAAGTGCATTCTCACCTTGTAAATACCTGCCTGGCTTACTGCTTCAGCAACGAACTTCACAAATATAAACAAACTACCATTTAAAGGGTCAGTTTTGAACTTTACCCACTGAAGGTAAAATATAAAATATAAACTTGAACTCCTCACTTGGGTGCTAAGAATAGTTTCCTGACTTAGGCTGGACTACATCTAACTGAGCTTAGGTGTATAAATAAAGGCATTCATATTTTTGAGTCAGATATTAATTACTCATTTGGTAAAACACAGGTGTCTATCTTGGTATGGCAAGTATCACTTTCTAGAGTTGTCTTTTCCCATTTCATGATTGTAAAAATGGCTTAGGAGAAATAGCTCAGCCTTACAGATTTCAAAAGTCAAGCAAAATGAATTCCACTCATAGGCTTATGTTTTCTTGAAGCTGTAGAACAAGCTCAGGTTGCGAAACATTTCCTCTTTGCTTCACCAAGACTTCAGCTTGTCTACATTGGAGTTTAGGGTACTAAAAGGCACAAGGGCAAAGTAAATGTCTCAGGTGTCTCCCTTACTATTGTTACACCAATGGAAAAAAATATTTTCAGGAATTTTTACCTATTTTGAATGACATCCTTCTATGGGTAGGCTTCTCAGGAAAACCAATAAACACTAGATTTTCTCAGCATTTTGGTAAAATAAGAGGAAAAGCACAAGTCCCATGTTTTTATGCAACATCTGTTTCATTTTTACAACCCATATAGGCTTGTTTGGAGTTATTTCTTAAACATTTTGATATTCTTGCTAAGTTTTCAGTTTACACAAAGCAAATCATGAAATACTTTATATACCCTCCAAGAAGAAAAAAAGTTATTTGTATATTTACTTAAATTTACTTATTTAGTGTTCTCTTGTACATGTGAATCTAAAGCACCCAGCTCATCTGGGAATCAAGGGCATGAAAAATTTAGGAACTGGCCCCATTATAACTATTTGCTATTGAACACAGACATCAACAGGCTTTGAATAACTAACTAGAGCTGAGATTCCTCTTTCTTAGAGCTAGACCAGAATAATGATTATTTTTTTATTTTGGAAAAAAACCCAAGTCTTAGAAAAAATCAAGTTCTTGTCTGAAAAAGTGATGCTGTCAACTACAGCAAGAACAGATGCATCATTACAGGTGACACATTATAGGCAGAAGTGAGAAAACCTCCCCAGAAGCACTGATAATCTATCTCAGCTGTGCCTCAGATAAAATATTTCTGACAACAGAGATTCACTCACTCCCCACATCAGTGTTATCCTTGGCCTCAGCATTTGAGAGCAGAAGCAGAGTTTCATGCATCTATAACCAAAGTGTGTTGATTAGGGTCCAAGTTTAAAAATTCAGGAATGACTAACTAAGGGAAATAAAATAGAGCAACTCTGCTGCATCTGAGTTCTTGAAAGCATCAGATTTTCAGTATCAATTTGTTAATTCTAAAGTTGTGATATCATCAAAACAGAGTTGTAGCCAAGTCTAAAAACCTCTTATTTATTTGCAGGAAGCTGTTCACTTTTGTGAGCTGCCATATGAATGACACCTTCAGTGCTCTTGCTCCCTGTCCAGATGCTAAGTAAAACTGGCAATTTTCTGTCTGGCCCACCTCATCAAGCATTATCCTGCAAGACACAAGACAAATACCACAGAGTACATCTGCTCTGCACACACCTCTCTTTCCACCCAGACAATGTAGAAACATAAGAGCCAAAGTTTCTCATGAGGGCATCCCGAGTGTTTCCCAGGCTGGTCAGAGCAGAAGCAGGAGCCCTAGACACATGGCCACATGTTCAGAAAACCATAGGAAAATGTCCATTACATAAATATAGATCAGACCCACAGTGAACAAGCATAGTCTTCCCTTCCTGGGATGCCTGCCCATGCACTGAACAGGCTGTTTGCTTTGGGATGTGGTAAAAATCATGCTGCTTCTTTTTTTCTTTTTTTTTTTTTTTTTTCTTTTTTTCTTTTTTTTTTTTTTTTTTTTTTTTTGAATATCAGACTTTCTACTCATGCCCAGATCAACTAAATGGCACATACATCGTTACTGTTATCTCAGATTAATCAGGCTCATTCTGCAAAGGTCTAGCATATGCTCTTGAATTTATGGCACCTCTGTATTTTCAGTTCTCTGCACTGCTAAAATGGACCTTGACAGAATTTTATACTCTTAAAAGCTACAACATAACTTTGACTGTTTATATCTGCTGAGGATCTCATCCTTTCTACCCAGGAAGGGGAAAAAAGGACCATGGAGTTTTTTCTCTAGGACTCCCTAACATTAACCTTTGCAATCTTGTTCTGGTGATAAAATCTTCTATGGAGTTCGTTAAGGTACTCGGCAAAAAAATCTCTCCTAAAATATGCAGCTCCAAAATACACACTTTGTAATTTTAAATTCATTCTTCCAAAGTAAGTATCGGATAGAGAAAAAAATTAAATATTGTGGATTTACGTAAGACACATGTAGTGCATGGAAGCATGTGAATGAATAGAAAAAAAAAAGCAAGAAACTATGTATTTCAAAATGGAAAGTTTATTTAAAAAATAAAAAAAAATTTGCCATATCTTT
Source organism: Hirundo rustica (assembly GCF_015227805.2). Taxonomy (NCBI): domain Eukaryota; kingdom Metazoa; phylum Chordata; class Aves; order Passeriformes; family Hirundinidae; genus Hirundo; species Hirundo rustica. The sequence continues at coordinate 80,524,822 of NC_053451.1, forward strand.
GGTGTTATTGCACCTCATCAGAGTGACACTCCATAAAAATAAATTTACAAATTACCTTGAAAATAGGAAAATGTAGGAAAAAAGTCCATAACTTTTGAATTTTTAGTAAGGATATTAAAAGAAAGGAGATGTAATCAATCTTGCAAGCTTACTTAAGAAATGGAAGGCATATGTAACTTTCAACTCAGCCACTGCTGAATTTTGAAGGATATATAAAAAAAATAAAGGTCTTTACTAATACTGAGCTTTAAGTTAGTAAAGTAAAAGATTATTTCTTTCAGGATTTTCTTGATGATTGAATCACTTCCTATCCTTTTAAAACACCTTTTTTAGCAATTGGTGAGTGTTTTTTCCTTAGCACTTGAGTGTAACTACCTTTGAATCATCAGATTCAATTAGTGGTAACGTGGTACCTAAAGAGCAAAGCTAAATCAGATAAAGAGGATGAGAAGGAGCATAAAGTGGTTTACAGTGAAAAAGAACTACATGCACTCACTATAAAATAGCTGCTTCTCTTGGGGACTAAGTCAGAGTCTACAAGTGTTTGAAGATTACTAAAGCCATTTTTTGTGAAAGAGTTGATTTAAGATGCAATGAAAAAAAATTAAATTAAATGTTAGGTTTAAATCAGGGAGAAGCATGTGGATGTATCTTTCCAGAAAAAACACCTTTCATCCGGTCATAAAGTAGTCTGTCACAGGAAAAGGTGAAAACCTCTTTTTCTAGGGGTTTCAAAATATAAGTCAGTATTATTTCATTAATAAAATCATAATAAAGTAATCCCCTGTAGAAATATGGGAAATGATCTTGTGTTTCCAGGAGACAAGCGTGATAGAGCCTCCCATCCTTGCAGTCCGTGGAGAATGCTATTCTGTGTGATGAGACCATCCCCTCCTACCAACGCTGTTTGACAAAGGCAGAAATACCAGGGATTGCTGCTAGCTATACTTTTCTCACCTTTACACTTTTTCCAGCAATTCTGGAGCCCAAAATGACAGGGGTTACTGCTCCCTTCTATGTCAGACCCACTTGGGCATACCTAGAGACACGGCTTTTCTAAGGAGTGGCTTTGCTCTGGCTTCACATCCACAGATCACAAGGAAGCACAGGAAACTCTGACCATGGTAGGCAATGCCTACCTTAACATTCATATCAGGAGCTAAACACACCTCTTTGCAATCATTTTATTAAACAATGCAATTATCATTGCATAGGTTGCCTAGGTAGAGTCTCCCATAACTGTATGACATGGAATCAAGTCAGCTGAGTGACCAGGACTGTTATTTGTCTTTTAATGTCTTGTCAGTCAACACAACATCGCAGTATATGAGCTAATAGATCCTTGAAATTTCATATATAGGCCTCAGCTATCTCAGAAGATGATAAATGATATGGTATCCATTCAATGATTTACTTGATAAAAACACTGAACTTTTAAGAGTTTCAATAGAGATGAATATGAAAAAATTTAGTATTTCTGAAAAGCTGCTCTGTTCTCAACTGTAATCTTAGCATTATCTGCAGACCACAGAAGCAGTAAAGGCCAGTAAAATGTTATCTGTTCCTTCTTTCTCTGTAAGTCCAAAGTGTTTTGGTATAAAGATTATGCAGTTCAGAGTACCTTTTCCATAATTACAAAACTACTTTTTGTTAGGCAAATGCAGGAAACATTTTAAACACCTATAATTATTTATTTATATAGAATTCAACATCTTAAAAGGATTGCTCTGGTTCTCTCATGGTGCTTTGGAGAGCATGAACAAATATCTGAGCTGCTCCCTCACAAAACAGAGGCGAGAACTCGGCTGGAGGACTCATCGCGCACGGTCAGGCGGAGCAGACGTGCCACGCATGGAAGTCACCAGCACAGCAGGAATTCCCCTGTGCCTGGGAGGCAGAACCAAGAAGAAACTAAGCTTACAAGTGCATTGAAATAGGCCTGCTAGAAGCTTTTGCTTCAACAATTTGCTTGCTAAACTGTGCTAAACTTTCAGCTCTCACTGTGGTTTCTAGTAACATTTTCATAAGTCATCTCTCCAGGAGTATTTGAGGCCCTCCACTATCACAGGATTACCGTGTTGATTGCTGTCAACACAGCTACCAGCCTTGTTGCATCATCAGATTTTGAATCCTTCAAAATATCTTCTGAGATGATGAAAATCATATGGAAGAACAAGAAGAGAAACTCTTACCTGAATGTACAGGTAGGTGTTTTCCCAGAATCAATTTCCAAACTTCCTGGAACTGCTTCCAGACCTGGAAGCATTTACATGTCAATCTTTTCCAGAGATAAGTGGATGCTTCCAGTATCACATATAAGGAAAACAAATGAGCGAAAAAGGATTTGGAAATGGACATAACCACTTTCACATTACCAGTGGCTTTTTCCACTCTTTTAAATGCCTTCTGTCAAAGTGTCACAAAATTATTATTATAAATCCCTTGTCTCCTTTCTCCCTGCCATTTACATATCACCATCTTACAAACACAAACTGTACAGCCCAGCCATTCTGCACCAATTATTGTCCAAGCCTAATCTTTCAAAAACTAGTAGATCCCACTGTATTTAACATTTGGTTTCTTCAATGTACCTTTTTAACACCAACGAAAAATTATTTTTTTTAAACTCTGAAGCCAATTCAGGTATTATGGAAAATACAAAAGGACCTCAAGAAGCTAAAATATCCTGTGAAGAAAGAAAGGTAAAATGTTAAGAAAACATAGAGAAAAATAGAATGTGCTTTACCAGATGATGGGAATAATTCTTCCATCCTGCATCTGAGGTAGTCAAGGTATTAAATTATTATGATTATTATATGTTTTATCATTATTATGATGATAAAACATAGAGTGAAGAAAAATGGGGGTAGTAGGAGATAGACACACTGTCTGTGGTGTTATGTGCCTGGTCACAGGATGAAGCTCAGGGTCTAAGGAATGCCAGGGAGTGTTTTTGTTGTAGTGGGATTCTTCCACCTATCTCTTATAAAATTGTCCCCTATCATATTCAACCAATTTTTTTGTTTGTTTTCTTTGCTGGTTTATTTTCTGGATTTGGGTAAATCTGTGACAGACTCTGTTCCCCTGCAAGGGAATAAAAGTAGAAATCTCCCATTGCCACCTTAATACCAACATCTATTCTTTGCATTTACCTTCTCTTGGGTCTAGGGAGGAAAACCAGTGATGCAAATCTCATCCTCCCCGGTGATGATAAGAAACCTCTGGGCTTATGTGATAAAAGGTTTTTCTTCTACTCTGAGATAGTGTTTGCTAAAAAAACAAAAAACAAAAAACAAAAACAAACACACACACACAAAACAAACAAACAAACAAACAAACAAAAACAACAACCACCAAACGCACAAAAAAAACCCCAAAGCACCCAAGCCCACATTTTTTTAAATGTCTCATTTTTTTTGTTTGGGTTTTAGGGCAGTTGGTGGAGATTATCTTTATGGAATCACCCATCTTCTTCTTTCTGGGCTTTTTCTGCTGCTCCATTTGAAGAGAATCTCAGTGTAAATGTGACGCATACAAGACACCATCAGTGAGACAGAGGATAAGCATACGCTTAGAATTTGCTGAGCCAATAGTCAGTCCCAGGCTAAGAAATAACTCAAATGCCCGGTGTGTTGTGGTGCATTAATTGGGTTTATATTTGTAATGTTCTTTTCTATCTGTCCCTGCCCAGCAGTGCCCACCCCTCTCATTGAGATGTAACCTAATCCTGTTTTATCACTGATTGGGCGATGCCTCTGGGTCTCGCCTCTGGGCCCTGCCCCCTGGGGAAAAAGCCACGGCAGGGGAGGGACCAGCGCTCTCTGGCATCGGCGCTCCATCGGATAGGGTCTCAAGGCTGAGCAGGACGTAAGAATAAAAGCAGAATTATCTACCAAGCCAGAGAGTCAAGACTCTACCTTTGGCGGTGTCTAGTCTCGTGGGCAAGGCTACACCTGTGGACTGTGTGTTTATGTAGGCTGTCTCTGTTTCAGCCAAAGCCCAGTTTTAGGAAGCACTAACCCCTAGTGCATGGAGAAAAAAGATGAGTCTTACTACTTCCTTCAGTTGTTAATAATTATCATAATTCCAAGCAAGCTCCCAATTAGTGTGAGCTAAATATTCAACCCTTCCTTTCATGGTTTCTTAAATGAGAATCTCTTAGTCTAAATAAACATAATATTTAGCTTCATTTAAATACAGATGCGATTCAGAGCTTACTTTTAAAATTATTCCTAGAGATACTGTTCAAATACTTCATGCCAGATCTTTATCTGATTGCCACATTCCTCTAAAAGAGGTGTTTCAGAAAGAAAGAGGTCTCTCTTTCATGGGTTCTTGTTTAATTTATTTTTTTTAATAAAGTTTTATGGGCAGAGTGTGGAGAGCTTTTAAACTGATTATATAACCCACAGAAAGACCCATTCACTCCTTAGTCATCAATAACACTGTTAAGCGAGCAGCTGCAATCCACACACCCATTTTTGCTTTTATCATGAAAACAGAATGAAATTTATCAGTTATCAAACACAATGCCTTCTCCGTATGAATAAATTATCTTGCGGTTATAACTTATAAAATGTTCCCATCTCTATTCATACCAAATGCATCAAATCGTTCAGATGACAGAACGCTACAAAAATTATCTGAACTGTCAGGAAGCTGCGATGACTTATTGTATAAAAATTATTCCAATTTTTACCAACCCAAAACAGAAGCAAAAAGGGAAAAAAGAGAAGCCTTTCAAGAATATTGGTCATATATAGTTCAGAGTGAATCATCACTGACTAAATCATGTTTGTTCTTTCTAAAGAATCAATGATTTACATCTTAATGACACTTGACAGGGAAGTCATGATCCCTTCCTTCAAACAAATCTTCCCCCAAAAAAGCACTGTATGAAATTTTGAAAGTATCAATAACTTTAACAAATTAATTTACAGTAACAAATATCTTCTTATATTTTGCACTCAGATGATGGTATCTACCATGAAGTGATGGAAAGCCTGAATTATTAAAGTCACATGTGATTATTTTTGCTTGTCATTTTTGCTTGTCTCTGACAAGCTACACTCCAGCTGAAAGGAGCTACACGGTTGAGGCAGTGGTATACTGAGCATCCTGATAGATCTGGAACCTAGAAGAGGTCTTTAACTTGTTTTTTATGATTCTACAACTGAAATCTGGTGATGTGTGTTTGATAAATATTTACATAACTGAAAAAATATCTAAATCTATAAAAGAAAAACAACTTTTTTTTTGTTCATTTTAGTTATTATAAAGCAAATTCAAGGTTTATGTTCACACAGAATAGCCTAAGTCTTTTCAAAAAGACTTTTCATAAAATAAAATTACAGTTTCTTAAATCTGTAAAAGAAGGTTTAAATTTTTTTTTTCCTTTTTCTGGAGACAGCAACTTCTTCCTTGTCAACTGCAAAAACTTCAAGCAGTTTTCACTAGAGCTGAGTCAACACAGATTGAGCTGAAGCATCTGGTCCTATGAAAGCTGCTGTGAGAGTTTGCAGAATTTTAAATCCTATTTCAGGAGCATCGTGGTGACACTGTAATTATCACACTGCACTACTAAATAGGCTTGAGCTCCATTTTAAACACACAGAGCTTGTGCTCCAGCACAGCCCAAAAACAGTAAGATAAGCCTGTCTGGTGATGCGACTATTCCAGGAATGTCTCCTACAGCAGCACCCTCAGAGCTCTTCAGTAAACAACAAAAGAAATAATGAAATAGGCAATCATTAAATTACTGTTTTGGAGAAAAATAAAATCTTTCTAATCCCTCAGTAAAAATTAAATTTTGGCTTATGCCTCAAAGTGTTGATGTGGAATTTTCCAGTCACAGAGGTGGATCCCCAGCATGTAGGCTACTGTCACAGCACTGAAGGCCATAGCTGAGGGACCAGCCCAGTTACTGGTCTGATTATTTTATCCTTTGTATATACCTTTTACCCCAATTAATTTCATTACTGATATCAATTTAAATTGTTGATCTACATGAGTTTCTTGCAGTATAAATATTTAATTTGCTTTTCTTTTAGTTGTTCAGTAGTTTGCTTGCTCCTGCATCTCTGAGTAATCAGAGATTTCAATTTACCTTTTTCAACCCTTTGCATTCTTTACTCTCCATAGCCTTTCTGAATTGAGTGGTCACAATCTTTAAAATATTTTTTTTCCCTTCATGACTTCTCTCCTGCTATTCCAATATTTTTTAAAAAAACCTTCTCATCATTGATCTTCAGTCATATTCTTAACAGTGGAGAAAAACCCCTCACTGTCAGTAGAATAATATTAATTGACACAGAGCACAGAATCCTCCACATTGTTCCCAGGGAGAGAAAAAAAAAAGGCTTTACTGATTTGCCCCACATGCAACAAGGTCCCACGTACCTCCTCTTTCAGGCTCCACATAAGGAAGTTGGCACTGAAATGGAAATGCACAGAGAAAGTATGGGACCTTTGTAGACCTTTGTGTGGCACCAGCTGACTGAAAAGTTTCAACCTTGTTGCATGCACTCTACACAAACCACAGTCTTTGCATTTTATTTATAAATGTTAAAATAAAAATACCAGCAAATGTGTTGAATTGGAAGGAATTCATTCCAATGCCTTTGACCTTGTGATCCATGACACACATCACCTATAATCAAATTATAAGACGTACTCATTCTGCCTATAATTTCCTAAGTAAATTCTTCTTGAAGCAGACATCATCATCTTTTTGATATGAACTTACAAAATTACCTTCATTCCCTTAATGTAGGCCCTAGGACTTTTCTAGGGGCAGCAGCAGACAGAACAAACCACTGACAGAAAAAAAGGAACAATATTTGACCTTTCTGTTGTTATTAATAAACAAACAACATGCCATTTCCTCAGCATAGCACACTGAAATAAAAGATGTTTCTGTCCTTTCCAAAGCCAGGATCTTCCTTCCTTTTCCTTCCTTCCCTCACTCCCTTTTTTCAAGTGACCTCTTTCTTATATGTCATGTACTTGTGTGTATAATTCCATCTTGCACCTATATAATTCCATTTTGTACCTGTATGCTTGTTTAAAAATCTGTGTTGCTGTTCTGCTATTGCACCAATTATTTTCAAACTCTTTAATTTGCTGAGCACACCTTATTTTTCCTTATACGTTAACATTTTTCTGAAGTGATGTTCTCCTGAGTAATCATGGAATTACCTTAAGGAGTGTTTCTCCTGCATAAACTTTAACCCTGTTTCCTTTGATCAGACATTATCCAAACTAAAAACAAGACAGCTAAAATATCCTTCCAGATGATCACAGACAACATACAAAATTGGGCCTTACAAAATGACAGGCAAAACTTTAATGGGTCTGGTCTGGCTCTGTACAGATATCTCAGCTGAGAGGAAGGAGGTAAAGTGAGGCATCACCTGGACCTCTGCTGCTCTAGTGTGTGTATGTATATATATATATATATATATATATCAGGAACACATTGCCCTGATAGTGGTAAAGAAAGGTGGGAAATTCCCTTGATTCAGTGAGATTGAAGATGTAGTACCTCAGGAAAAAAGATGTTCTTTTTCTGAGCATCTTTTGCCAGAATGCCCATCTGTGCAGAAGATGAGCCTTTCCATTAAACATCTTCATTTGTCTGCTAATATACAAAGGAGCTCAAATGTTGAACCAGGTGGCCCTTAGAGGTTATTGGCATCCTTGGAAATATGCAACATTGACCCTGAGCAACCTTATCTGGTCAGGCAACTTTGAGGAGGAATTGAACCAGATGAATTCCAGAGGCCTCATTCAAACTAAATTACCTCATGATTCTGTAATACGGATCTTAAATGCTTCATTTTGGATGTATCGAAAGGCAAGCCTGCCTCAGACTTCCTCCTTTAAAGGAAGCAAGTATCAGTGTACATACAGTGCCTACGGAAGGCACGGCCTCAAATCAAATCAGGGTCTATAAACCCTCCAAGGCTACTGTGATTAGGAAATACTCAAATGCAAGGGCTTTTTGTTCCTTGAACCTACCTATTGCTCACAGGAAAACAGGAGATCTGTAAATTTATTATAACATAATGACAAGGAGCTCTTGAAAAAACACTCTTTGTTTTCAGATTTGGACAATCACAATCCTTCTTAAATTTCAAATTAATATCTTCTTATTGCCTATACGAATTTGTTTTGTATTTGCCATTGGAAGTATTGGAATATCTGACCATCTTTCATGTTGTGTCAACTCACCAGAGTTTGAACTCACGGAAGTCTTTGTTAAACTGGGACATGTTCTGAGTATGGAGACAGAAAAGATGAGAATCCCTAATGGCTAAAAGACAACTTGAAAGAAGAATAGATGTGGTATTCATTTGTAAAGGAGAAAGGAGAACTGAGTTTTTAAAATGTAAGATAAATAAGGCTAATTCAGCATAATGAACTTCATATTCAAAGAGAAATTTAAAATACAATGCCAAGATTCAAATTTAAAGAAATTAAGACATCATATAAAGAATCTAGATTTTAATGTGACCAGGCCTGTTTAAACATTTATTGGTTACAGCTAGAAATTATCTGCAAAACCATTGCAACATGAGCCTAAAATACAAATAACTGGAGTTGTCATTAATCACTTTTCATGCACTTTTCAGGCCACCTAGACACAGGAGATGCCTATGGCAATCGCTATTACTATGAAGATTTTAAAAAGTGAAGCAAGGAGGCTTTTAGTCAAGCAAATACCACCCCCTAAATCTGTCTATAACAAGGACTGATTTTCTCCTCTATGTTTCTCATCAGAGCATACATTAGTGGGAAGAAATTACAGTACTGTGCAGATGGTTCCTCCCTGCCAAAATGAAGACATTTAGGGGAGAAGAAAATAGAAATTGCCAACTAAGGCATTTGTTTCCTTCTAGTAGTTTTGGGTAAAAGTAGGAAAAATACTTATATAACAGATAATCCACCAATCCACCAAGACAAGTACAAAGTACAGGTACAGTCTCCTTCTGATACTCTAATACATTAAAACCCCTAAAAGTAAAATTAGTGTGTGTACACATCTTTGTTAATACAAATTTAATGTTGTTCTTTTAATTAAAGGTGATAACACAGTCAAAACCTATTTTAACGATTGAGACAAAAAGCCTCCTGGATATGAGTGTTGTATTCTAAAGTGATGACACCACTACAAGGATGTGTTCATCTACCCAGCTGATAAACATGAATGGAACCTAGATGGGCTTATTTTCCCCAGAAATGTCTGCAAAGAAATGGTTTTCTGACAAGTTCTTTATCAACTTTCTAATACAGGAAATCACAAAGACCCTTTATTAAACAAGAGAATGTTCTAGAAGTGAGGTCAGAAGAAAAGTGAGCGTCTGTCAAGGAGCTTATAAGGAACTGTCACTTTAAAACCCTGTACCGTGTGAGATACATTAAACAAGATGAAAGGCAACAAATGTGTTTAATTTTAATGTGCCTAATCTTTCTGGCCAAAAAGCCTACGTCAGCTTCCAGGGTGGATTTTCTGTTATGCGTGTGGGCAGACATATCAGCCATATCAGTGCTGGAGAAAAAAAAAGACAAAAACATAAAGAAAAGTCAAATCACTTAGAATCATCTTAAAAATTCTCTCACAGCTTCTAATCCAAAACTCTAATTGAAGCAAAGACTTGGATTTAAATAAAGCTTATTTTGTGTTTCCTGAGAAATCTGCATTTCCAAAGCAGAATGTAGGGTAAACTCTCAGGTTAGTGATGTCCAAAAGGAAAAGGGGAATTACAGAAAGGGAGGCAAGCTACACACGAGGAAAATTCCTCTGTTATTAGTATCAATTCCTTTCTTTCAATGGCTAAAGCTATGGTAATGCATCCATTTTTATGGCAGGGTACAGGCCTAGCAAAAAACAAAAACAAAACAAAAAAACCAACCAAACAAAAACAAACAAACAAACAAAACAAAACCAAAACAAAAACAAAAACAACAACCAACCAAACAAACAAAACTAGGAGAAGTTATTCACAGCATTAGCTAGAAAGACAGCATACAGACCTTTGCCTAGTGTGGACAAAGATAAAACAATTATTTTTCAGTGCTTTAAGTGGTGTCTGGTGACTCAAGGAGAATTCTAGTTTAGAAAAGCTACCAAATTAAATAATTTTGGTTTTACATATGCATGCTTTCCAGAAAGGTACTGTGTCTAGATTTGAAGACATAAGGAAGCAGAAAATACAGCTCTTAATAATTTGTTCCATCTATCAGGCATTCTGATCATTAACAAAATTATGCCTATTTTGGAATTTGTCCAGTTTCATCTACCAGATAGTAGTTTCTCCTATGCCTTTGAATCAAAGAATAGAATCATAGAATGGTCTGGGTTGGAAGGGACCACAAAAGTCCTCTCGTTCCAACCTCCCTGCAGGGACACGGCCACCTAGACCAGTTTGCTCAACCTGGCCTTAAATGCTTCAAGGGTTATGGCATCCAAAATTTCTCTGGGCACCCTGTTTCAGTGCCTTGCCACTCTCAAAGGAAAGAATTTTTTCCTAATATCTGATTTCAGTTTAAAACCATTCCAATTGTCCTATCACCACATACCCTTGCAAAAAGTTCCTCTGCATCTTTCTTGCACGCTCCTTTCAGGTACTGGAAGCCTGCAATTTGGTCACTCCAAAATCTTCTCCAGCCTGAACAATCCCAATCCTCTCAGACCTTTCTCACAGGAGATGTGCTCCATCCCTCTAATAATCTTGGTGGCCTCCTCTGAACTTTCTCCAGCAGCTCCACATCCTTCCTGTGCTGGGAACCCCAGAGCTGGATGCAGCACTGCAGGTGGGGTCTCACCAGAGCAGGGCAGAGGGGTAGAATCCCCTCCCTTGCCCTGCTGCTTTTGGAAACCTACCTTTCTGCAGAGTCTTCCTTTTGGCAAATATGGTCTCCATCCTCTGTCCCAGTGTATATTTGCTCTAGCAGACAGACCTTCCCAAACAATCCAAGTCATGCCCTGTGATCATGCTTCCCAGAAGTTGCAGCTCTTGCTACGTGATCTATTTATTTTTATTTGCATTAAATAAATGGTAACTTCTAAATTTGATCTTGAAAATTTATGGAAACAAAACAAGCAACTTCTCATGTCCCAAAACCCAAAAAACTAGAATGATATGTAGAAACTAACAATAGCTTTAAGAAACTTTATTCTACCTATACAGTTTTCTTTCAATCTTTTAACATAAATTGTAATCTCTCCAAAATGAAATTAAGGCTGTTTGATGAGACTTGCTTCCCATAATATCATGTTCATATTAATTAACTTCCTACCTTCTACGACATTAATAATTACATCCAGTATGAACTTTTTCATTATTTTGCCCAGTGCTGATGTCCATTTATGGTTACCCATATCAGACAAACTACTTTTCTCTAATGCTGAAGCAATGTTTCCCTGGGATAGTTCTCTCAAATTGCAGTATTTTTCTGATATGCATTAAAAGTTAAATCTACGGTAGTAGATAATCTTCCGATCAACTTACAAGTTCTGGTGATTTAAAACTGCTTTTCCCTAGCAGACATTGTTTACCATTTGAAGAGCCAGTGACCAAGAGAAGGAAGTCAATTTCGTAAAGTTAAGGGATAGAAAAGAAAAATCAGCATAAGATATTTCAGCTCCACACGCAAAATATGTGACATATTCCTGATCTCTAAAATTATTAGAGATGATATAATTCTCCTCAGAACAGCTTCTTTCACAGTATGCAGGACTTGGAGCTATTCTTGGGTTTCTCCTCTTAAAGATGCTATAATCAATTTAAGAAATAATTTCAAGCCACTAAGTAACAGCAATGAAAAACTATTAAGTTCAATTTCCTCCATGGAATAATCATAGCATAAAAGGACATTGTTGTACCAGTCTTCTGAGAGAAGTATTTTTTAAAAACAAAAATGAAGAAATTAATCAAAAAGACAAGAAGGAGAATGAATACACTACAGTATGCAGAAAACACAGGATTTTTAAATAGTTTTGGTGGTAAAATACCAATATTTATATCTTTAAATAGTACCAAAAGAGAAAGAAAAGATAAATGGGAAAAGAGTGAGTATTTCTATGCTTCAGAGAATAGGTACTTAATTTTAGGCAATAGAAATAAGCCGTCAATAGGAAGAAATTATCGCAGATCAAACGTTCATGGGAGAAGAACATGGACATCCTGCAGAAGAGTTCAGCGAAGACACCTGCTCACCCTGCAAATCAATGAAACAAGCAATGCTGGGATACAATCTGAACAAAAAGTAATTTTGGATTTGATTCTAAAGCTTGTGCATGAACCAGTACAGCCTTAATTGGAACACCATGTTTTTTCTCTGAAAGGAAGAGTAACAAAAAGTGCAGATAATTCTCTCCTCCCCAAACATGTAGAGCCATAGAAAAACCAGAAGATATGGTGAATAAAGATATTAAGGTATAAGTGGGAGATACTTCAATGAGGTAGGCAAAAATAAACAAACCCTAAACAAATTTTCAAAAGGGTGACAATGCATGAGAAAGTAAATCTTATATCCACTTTCCTGTTCATAGTGATAAAGGGTGATAAACAAGATTAAATAGCCATAAAATTAAAAGAAAAATGTGAATGAAATGTTGCATAAATCCATAGTTTGCTCTTCTGCTGTAGAGGCTAGAATTTATAGTTCAAAGAAAAAGCACTTTTTTAGATAACACTTCAATTTTACACATAAAGGTTCATAATGAGTTTTGAAAAAGTTTAGATAGTAGCCTTTCCTAGATAAAGGGGCAGAGTCAAAAATGCTTGTTTGATAATTAAAAAATGGAAGATGTAATTGAGCACCCTTAGCAGTAAATGATAGCGCAGGGCCTTGAGAGAGAAGATAAAGGGTGAAGAGTCTAGGAACAGAGTCCAAGTAAGTGCTTAGAAAAATAACTTTCTGTCAGGCAAATGTGTGCACGTACTCTGCAAGGCCTACCTCTTCTCTTTCCCCATGTTTCCCAGAGGGAGCTACAAATACGGGTGAATGAGAAGGAGAAAGCCCCAAGAGACAAAACAGCAAACAAGATCATCAAGGTCATATTGTGCCCAAATGTTTGCAGTATAAAATCAGGACATATAACCTTGTGTTGTGGGACAATGTATCCTCTCTATAATACATTCCATTAACAATTCATTGAACAGGTTTTAATCTCAGCAGAAAAAACCTAACATTTCAAGTAAACACAGGAATTTGATAAGCTACATTGTATTTATGTGGCAAAAGTCTTCTGCTGCATCCAGTGTTACAATTTAAGTTTTAGTGCAGGGGTAACATTGAACACTGAGCAATATTCCTTAGATGTCCCTCTGCACTAGATACTGTAGTTTCTCATGAAAACCTGTTTCCCAGGAACTAAGACTCCAATAAATTTAATTACTGTTCAGAGGAAACAGCCCGTAGTGCCACAAAATGTGCTCATAGAGCTGTGTTTAGGAAACAGATAAGTGGGAGAATGGGGCACTGTAAAACCTGGCTCAGCCTCCAGTAATCCTGTGTGGCAGCCTGTCACAGTGCTGCACATGAACCAAAATTGTTCAGTAAGTTGGTACTACTCTGCCTCAATTCATTAATGAGGATCTGTTGAGAAATAATTACTTTAGACAATGACGTCTCACATGTTCTGATGGACTGAATGGAAATCTTATGTTTCCTTTTTAGTGATCTCCTCCCTCTTCCTCTTTGTCTTTCAAAGCACCTTTTTTCCTTTCTTTTTTGGTTTGATTTTTTTTTTTTTTTTTTTGCATGGAAACGGTCTCCCTTTGAGAATGAGGCAGGGGAATATTGACCAGTCCTTGTGTTGAGTCACAGTCACTGCAGATGGGCTAGAATGAAATTACCATGATAAAACACATTTCTTAATCAAGTCATTGATCAGCTTTCCCCTACAATCCAGGTGAAATTCACACAATCTAACACAGGAATATAACGTTAGACATCCAGGTCTGAGCAAATCAGCCTGATCACTCCTTATCCACTGGAAATAAACCAGCATTTGCAAAGAGGAATCCAACTTAGCCCAAACAATGTGTCTAAAAATGGCCAAATGAAACACTGTCTGTAATTGCCCATTTCCATCCATCAGCTATGAAACTAAATTAGGACTACTAGATCAAATTTAGAGGTTTAATTCTATCATGTCTAGACCAAGAAAAGAGGCAAAACCTCCTTCTTGTTTCTATATGTCTACTCAGAATAGTCTAAAATACGCTAAAGCTTCTTCTTCACTTCAGCTTTTTAAAGCTTGTTATTCTGGGTGCATGCTAATTGTCATAAAACTGGTCCAAACTCAACAAGGGAGTGGGAAAAGGAACACATTGAACATCCATCTGCTTACCCCTTGCAATTCTTTGTAGGATGTCCTGACACTGAATAAAACTTTTGGCTCCAAAGCCTCTGAAATTTCCAAATCCAAATACCAAGATTGGATCCCACTTTCTTTTGCCTACACGCTGATGCATATTTTTCTAAAAAAAAAAGGCATGCTGCATTTATTTATTCTTTCTTGTCATCTGACAATATACAACAAGGTCTCATTTCAGTCACTTTCATGTCAGATTCTACAAAGTATTTTTTTAAACTAAAGACATTTCATTTGTGTCACCCCACTTAGGATTCAAGTAGTGTATGTCCTCAGATGAGTCAGCTCATGGAGCCCAGAACCTCTTGAATCCAGGCCTGAGCTCCAATACTTTTTCACAGGAGCAGAGCAAGACACCTCAACTCTGCATTGAGGACCTGCCTCTGAACAACCTGTGTCACTGATGCACCAGCCCATCTCCCATGGAAGCCCAACACCACAGTTCAAATGGCAAAATTAGACTGGAAATTAAAAAGCACTTATTTGTCAACAGGATGGTTGAAAATGGAAACAGCTTTGGGTAAGGGTGGCTGCTTCCCAATGTCTGTCAATGTGTAAGAAGTATTTGGACAATGCCCTTAGCAATGCACTTTAACATTTGATCATCTCTGAATTGGTCAGGCACTTGGATTAGATGATTGTTGTAGATCCCTTCCAACTGAAATTATTCTATTCTATTCAAAATATCCCTTTGCTTTGCTGATATAAATTGTATTTACACTTCTAAGATGTATATGCTTATTATTCATGGGACATTCTCTACAATCTTTTTACTACCAGAAATAAAGTCAGAAGAGATACTACCCAACTTATTCTTCCCTTGTCTCCATTAAAAAAAAAAAAAAAACCCAAAACAAAAACAAACAAACAAAAACAAACACAAACAAACAAACAAAAAACCAACACCTTCAGCATGGCGATATATTATAAAAAACTGCATTGAGAGTAGCACAAGTCGAATGGCCACAAGACTAATCTGTAGTACTGTGCTGGGAGCTCAGCCTCAGTCCTTTTGTGGAAAGACCAGTTTCCCCACATTGTTCCATCACTGTTTTACACCTTGTACCAGGAAGCCCTCCCTACTACAGTGAAAAAGCATCTCTCTCCTCTATGTTTCTCATGTATCTCCTGAAGCAATGCAAAAAAATATGAGGGAAGAAGATCTGGATAAACCTCATTAGTAATTCACAGCCCTTCAGATGGCCACTGGGAGCCAGTAAAATTTTTGGCAGACACTGGACAGACAGCTATGCAAATTCTTCTGCTTTCCATCACCAGCATCACACAGCTCTGTGCAGCCAAGGCAGAGAAAAGGCAGGTTTTTCTGAGATCTCACTACTGGCCTAGACATCAGCCATCAGCCATCAGCCAGACAGTCATTTGAAAGATGCTGGTGAGATGATGGGAGGTGAAAAACTGAGCTTGCAAATGTACCTGGTTCAATCACATCAATGCCTCAAACTCCTGTTCTCTCTTCCCAAATATTACTCTGGTGGTCCTTGCCTTTCACTAGTTAACAGCTCTGTTTACCCTCATGCCCCCGTTCAAAAGCAAAACTTATAAAATGGCATTAAAAATCCTTTTCTTATTTTGACTTCAGCACACCTCCAACATCTCTGCCAAAAGAACTATTGCTGGCTGCTTCTTTTGTTCACAGGTGGGCACTAGAAAAATCAGCTATTCAACTAGTTAACACTAGATTAATTTTTAAACTGATTTCAATTTTGAGCATTAACAGACTTTCCTGCTGAAGTCCAAACTAATTTATAAATACATTGCATAATTATAAATACATATTTATAAATTGTAAAATTTATAAATACATTGAATTACACCTGAAGCAATAGCAGTGCGAGTTAATTCCTGGGGAGGAAGAATTATAGGCATCAGACAGCCTTTAAAAAATGCCTGAAATATCCATGCCAGACTCTAATGTTCTGTTTCATTTATTTATCCTTCAAGGAACTGAAATTTTTGTATGGAATTTCTAGATGAAATTTTGTAATTGCTTGGGAACAGCATTTCCTCACATAACTTATATTTTATCTGGAAAGAAAAAAAAAAAGAAAAAAGAAAAGAAAAAAAAAAAAAGTCTCTCTCCACTTTCTTTTCAGGTAAGTGCTTTGGAAAGTCATCAAGAATGTCACTTTTATTTTATTTTATTTTATTTTATTTTATTTTATTTTATTTTATTTTATTTTATTTTGACATCATTGCAAACCAGTTTGAGGGCAAATTTGTTTATTGCTTATGGAATTAACTTTTAATTGTCTCCAGTAATTCTTATGAATTTTCTTCTAGGACTGAAACTTAATTATGTGTAACATCATATGAACTTCTGTACTTTATTGCAAATATTAGAAATGTTCATAACTAGAATTTTAATTTATTTTATTGCTCATACCTCTGAAAAACAAAAAAAAATAATGTTGAAGCAAGATCATAATCACTGTATCTATCATATCCCCATGATTAAAAACTTGAATTGCTGAATCCCATTTCTATTCCCATTTAAACTAACAGAAGCAAAACCACAGATGAGAAATCAGAGATTACATAGTCAAATAAAATAAGATTAATTTATACTGGATCTTGGTATAAATCTTGGTTTCCCTGACAGAACAAGAGAGAACCTGAGAGGGGTAAAAAACTAACTCTATATAGATAAACTGAAAAAAAATTTGGAAATTTACTTAAAAAATGCAGAAGTTATAAAACACATTTGGATGAAACAAACAGATAATGCATTGAGTCCATTCATTTCTTGACTGTGAAGTTTACATGGCCAGATTGATCACATTTTGGCAGGAAAAAGCCCCAAACTCAAACTCTCTATCTCTACTACACCAAACAATTTTAAATACTTCATGAAATTTTGTACTAACAGACAATGCACTAATTCTGGGACAACAAAGATGATTTTTTTCCCTGCAAAATCTTCTTCCATTATCAACTACCTTTTCTATCATCCATTCAGCTCCCATGGTCTAAGTCATCACATTTCCAAAGACAAGTGGACACTGCATTTTAACATGATTGAAACCAAAACCCTTTGAAACCAAAAAAGCAATGCACAGTGCAATAAATCTACTAAAACACTTATTTTGAGAGCCTCTTCTGGTATTAACTATTTCTAGTTGACTTACTCATGTCTGATAATATAAAAGACTATGTACCAGTGATGCAAGGAAAGAACAGCAGAAAACAAAGAACAGGAAGTCTCTTCATCTCTTAAACTACATTTATGTGAGTATACATAGACGTGTGTGTGTGTGTGCACTATAGAGTCACTTCTGTCACTAGAATCTATATTCAAATGTGGCTTTAAATTTGAGAATAACAAACAGTTGAAAAGCTTAAGCTCTAGCAAGAGTTCTAATGAAACTCCATACATAAAGTACTGCTTTATGTCTCTCTGACACCATAATTTGATCTTAAAAATATTTACCTGGCCTGAACATTGATAGATACAAGAAACAGAAAGAAAATTGTCTCAAAACCTAGAGAATATTTAAACTTTATTAATCTTTACAAAGAGATTAATTAAATTTGCAATGCTAATCAGAAAAACATTAAATTTTGCATGTAGTGCTTTTTCTCTCTCTCTTTGTCAAGCACAAGGGATTTTGCTGTTAATGCTTCAAACCAAACAGATTTTAGTCTTTCTGAAAAGGCAAGCATTATTTATAGTTAACCTAGATTAACAACAATAACCGCTGTGGCCAGCACCAGGACTCAGCCCCATTGTCAGGTATTTTGGTGAGTTTTTAACCACAACTGCCACTGACTAGATTGCATGGGGATTCTTCTGATTCTTCAGCAGAGTAAGGAATCTGCAGTGCATCCCATGTGCGATCAAGATCCCTCAACTGACTAGCTCCATCTCAGGAAGAATTTCAGTCTCTGGTTCTGCAGGGTAACTGAGGGACCTCCTCTAAAGAGCCAGGAAGGTCCTGCTGTTGTGAAACCAACAGCCAATCTTTGATCACGGAGACCTTGAGCACAGAGTGGAGAGAAGAGCTAATAGTCAAAATTTCAAAGTAGTACTACTGTCAGTTTGGGCTTTTTACCATACTTTCCTTGTTCACTGTCACAAACTAAAAATATCACATCTTCAGAATTTCATATCTTGGGGATTTAAGTTCTCCTAATCAGTAAAATTCGATAAGCATGAGTAGCTTGATAGCAAATGCCCAGAAATTGTTTCTCAATTTCTCTCTTTCTAAATTGTTTCTAAAGTGACTTACATTTGTGACTCTCTGTAAATCTCATGAAATCATGCTATCTCACAGCATTCAAGCCCATTATTGTCCCTTCCAGAAGTCAAAGAATATTGGTAATTTTCCTAATCAAGTTTCAGCATCTAGATGTCACAGTGAGAAACACTTTTAAAAAACACTTTATCAACATCTAAGATAGGTATTTCTTTTATATTAACTCAGTAGGCAGTTTTCAAGGCAGATTTTTAAGAAATTGTGAGGATTTCAAATGAGACATGATTTTCTATCAGTGAAATTGATTTAAAAAAAAATGGAAGGAAGGAAGGAAAAACCACAGAGGGTAATACATTTTACAGTTCTCTCTATCAACACATGCTTCAGGTGACCAAAGTAAAATAAGAAGGCGATATATTACTTTTACCTAGTGTTCTCTTGCCATCAACCTGCAGAAAAATCTGCTATGAGCCTGCATCTGAGTTGAGAATATACAGCAGAAAACATTGTCTAAAAGCTGAATGTCTTTGCTTTTCTTCTCCTTTTTTTATGGTGGAATACAGATATTGTGTTCCCACTATTAACAAATGTACCACAAATACAATTTAATTCGGTCTTAATTTATGAGATATTTTATTATATTACTTTTCTTTTAAAGAAAAAAATATTAAAAATAAAAAAAACCCTTTCTGTTTTATAAGTGAAGAAATTGTTTTAGAAACCAGAAAACTCTGCTAACTGTACAAATATTCAACAATCACCAGAGAAAAACAAACAGCAATAATAGAAAAGGTCATCTCAGCTCTTTTACTTCCTTCATGCAGGCAGCTATTCTTAAAAAAACTATGTATATGTCAGTGCAATAGTTTCTGGGAAGACGATTAATATTATTTTGACCTATTTTGACATTGGTCATTTCAGAACATAAAGTCCTAGTTTAAAAGAAACAATGAATGGAAAGGTCTCAAGGACAGATATTGAAGTGCAAGCCCAAACAGAAGAAAAAAAGATTATCATAGGTGAAAAAAGTTCTTATTAAACAAATGCTTTACAGTATTATGAAAAAAAAAAAAAATTAGGAATGTTTTCCAAAGATTTTTCTTTCCCTGGGTAGCAGCATTAAGTCCTGCTACTTCTTATCACTCCACAGTCTCTTTAAAAACACCGATTCCCAAGGCGGAATGCTTTGAAGCACTCTAGAAAGCCTCAAAGCAGGATGTGTGGGAAAAGAGGTGTCCCCTGCAAACAGCCCTCTGGCAGGCATCCCAAGCTCCAAGTGGACCCCCACAGTGGTTCCTATCACAGCCTGTCCTCCCAGCTGCCATTCCCTGCCACCAGACCATGCTGCTCAGGCAGCTGCAGCTCAGATGTGCAGACCAGAAGGGCTGGTCCTATCTGCCCAAGGGAGGCACTCCCCAAATGCCTGCTTTGTGCAGCACCGTGGAAGGGGTGACAGGTGTATGGTCCCTGCATTGCTGCACGAGGGAGATCTCTGTGTGCTTCTCCATGTCAGGATGTAGTTTCACAAACACTTGTGCTCAGAGGCAAAGTCATTTTGAGAAATGGCAAAGCCTACTTTGGCTTTAGGTCCCTATACATCTGCCACAGCTCTTACATGCATCAGTTGTGCACTTTTTCTGAAAAATTATCTTTAACACAGAATATTTCCCAGTCTTCATGTGCAGAACGGATCCACAAACTACCTGTGCCCGAACAATCACAAGCTGAGGTGGGAGGTGGGAACTGGAAGCCGTGTCCAGAGATTTCCTCAGCCACCTTCACATGTACAAAAAGGCTGAGAAAGTACACAGGTGTGTCCTCTTCAGACTCCTCTGGGTGATTTTTACTCAGACTATAAGAATAGAATTCGAAAGAAATAAGGTCAAAGCTACCAGTGACGCACTGCTCATTGTTTCAGCTTCTCACCTTCCAGTAACACCACTAGATCAACAGCTACTGTGTAAAAATGAGTGTAGCCGTGTCTATAGAACAAAATAAAAAAGTTAGGACAAGCAGACAACAGAAGAGTGAAGGGAAGGTGATGAAAGGAAAGAAACTGAAGGATGCAACCTTTGGGAAAATAAAATAAATCAAAGCCAAGCCCAGGCTTCCACAAATTAAGAAGTACGTGAAAGCCATAGAATGCTTCCAGAGGAGGGCAATAAAACTGAAGAAACTGAGCTGGAATGCTAAAGCCCTCATAGGCTGCTTTACTTTGGAGAAAAGGAGGCTGAAGGAAGACTTCATTGCTCACTACATTTTCCTGTGGAGGGGAAACAGAGAGGGAGGTGCTGATCTCTTCTCCCTGGTACTCAGTAATAGGAGATGTGGGAATGGTTCATGGCTGCATGTGTGGAAGTTTACACTGGACACTAGGAAGCACTTTGTAACTGAGAGCGTGCTCAGACTCCAGAATGGGATTCCTACAGAAATGGTTGATGCCCCAAGACTGTCAGCATTTAAGAGACATTTCAACAATGCACTCAACAACATGTTTTACCTTTTGGTCAGCCCCAAATTGGTCAGGCAGCAGGACTACACAGATGGTGTCTGCAGGTCCCTCCCAACTGAAATAGTCTATCCCATTGAATTCTTTTGACCCTCTCTATTATATTCTAGTCTTTAAATTATAGAGGAGAAATCATGTGATGTATAGTTTGCTTTTCCTACATTCATGTGCCATATGGAGACTCTAGTAAAGTATAGCTGTGTGATTAAGCAATCCCAGCTGCTAAAATGATAAAACAAGTAAAATATCCAAGGATTTCTCTTTTTTATTTTTCTCTCATGAAAATGGCAGGAAAACCAACGAAATTTGACATATCTATTCCATTTAACTGACACTTCATTTTGGTCATTTATATGAAAAACAAAGGGCTGGCAGGCCTTAAAAGGGAAGTTGAACCAGCAATTGCCATGGCATCTTACATGGCAGATCAAGCTCTTATACATCCAACTCCTTACATGTGGGCCAGGATCCCCTTAAAAAAAAAAAAATAATAAAGATAAGCAAAAGAAATACTACAACTGCACAATCCTCTTGTTTCCTTTACTTCTTCAAAATGCTTGTACAGGACAACTTTCTAATTTTTGGTTTCTTAGAGTAGAAATAATGAAAGATTTTGAAGGTATGGACTATTTCTGAAAGAAATTAATCATATCATGTCCTTCTCTTAAGCACATCAAGGCAACCACTATGTGCTTTTTAGGCTAATTTCCTCAGCCACAGCAAACCAAGGCCATCAGTCAGCAATCGCGTTGAGCAGACAGACTTTTTGTGTTGAGTTACCTTGCCTTTACTTCTGGCATATGCTGTCAGCTTCCACTACTCAGTCTGACTCAATATTTCTAAAGCAATGTTCCCACACCTTCCTACATATACTTGGCACAGCCTTTTGACCCGCTTCAACACTACAAACCTACATAGCTAGCTAGCACTTGCAGAGAAGGAGCCCAAGAAGGCTATAAAAAAAAACAAAAAACAAAAAACTCTAACTAGCAGTTCCTAACTAGCCTGGGCCAAAGTATTGGTGTCAAACCTTGACATTTCTCGTGAACCACTAAGCAGAGTACCTACCACCAGAGGAGGGACACACTGAGTTATAGGCAGAAGAGAAGTGATGACTTCAATGAGAAGGAAAGTAAAACTATTCACCAAATGAGTTCTGGAACGAAATGAAGCAATCCACAGAAGACCATTACCTAAAACATTAATTTCAGAACAGGGCGAATAAACCAAAGTCAAGTAATACAAGCACTGCAGGAAAGAAATATATGAGATATTTAAACTTATTAACTTATCAAAAGGATAACATTTATACAAGCTGAAAGACGTCAATAAACTTTAGCAAGCAGTCAGCCCTTTTGTGCTAAATCTTCCTTAGCTTCTCTAAAGATGCCACTTCTGGGATGAAGAGGATCTCCTTTGCGCCAGCATCTGAGAACTGAGAACTGAGAACTGAGGATGAATCATTGCCAGAAGAACACTGCTGCAGGACAAAGCCCATCTTTTATTACCTAATCATGAAAATTAAGCTGTTTTACTGTGATTATGATATGTTGTTTTAATTAGGATGTCGCCATGTTTCCAGGTAGATTTGGTCTAAGCTTAAACCTCATTGAATGAATGATGATCTTCCCTGAATGATGATCTCATTTGCCTAGCCTGCGAGACTTGTGAAGGCAAAAAGTTATTCTACCATTTTGTGCCTGTAACTATTTGATTATTCTTCCCTTGGTATCTCTTTCTCTTCCATTCTAACCGAAACGCAAAACCCAGCAACTTTCACAGCATGTTATGAAAAGTCTCCAAAAGTTGCTGCTAGACCCTGTTAAGCATATTTGATCTTACTCTTTATCTTTCTTACCTCTATGTCTTACTCCTTTTTTTTTTTTTTTTTTTTTTTTTTTTTTTTTTTTTTTTCATTTCAGCCAGCAGCACAAGGGTTTGAGGCTCTGGGATACCACTTAAGACCTAAAGTGTCTGCTGTGCTATATTAGAGCCAGCAGAGATGTCAGCAAAGAAAAATCTGACTGCTTCCACAGGACAGCTTTGTGGCATTTAATGTAGCCTCAAAAACTTCCTGAGATCTGCAAACAACAATTCAAAGACCCCTCGACCCAAGCAAACTAGCATGTATCAGCTAGCACCTAGAAAACAGGTAAACTTCCTCTTTTTATCTTGAATCCAGCTCAGAGTTATGTGTTACTGATATCCCTCAACCTCTCGCTTTAACTTCTTTGTCCCCAGATAGCATTACTTGCACTGCCAATCTACATTCAGCCGCTGAGACTTCCCACTTTAAAACTGTGTCAAGACACTGATGATGTTTTGACAGTGCAGGTTGTAATGTAGAACATTTGAGACAGCTTAGAAACAGGTAGAAAAAAAAATCTGTTGCAAGTACAGGAGCAACCACTATTCTAATGGTTTTTTTTTAAAAAAAAAAAAAAAAAAAAAAAAAAAAAGGCAGGCCATTGCAATAAAAAACAGCCATAGACAAAGACATGCTTGCTGGTAGAGATTATTTTAAGATGGTGTCTTCTTGACACAGGAGCTCTGAACTACATATTATTATGCACTAAACTTCAAATTTTTGAAATATGATTGTTCAGAGTCACCTTCCTAAATAAAATGTGCCGTATTTCCAAAAGTGATGAAGACCAAGTCCTGGTGCAATGTTTTCTACTCTCATACTGTTCTGAATTTAGTATAAGGAATATTTTGATAAAACCAATCTGTTTATTTAGATGTCTAATTAAGGGCTGAGCTAGCACACCAAATTTCAGACAGATGAAAATTATTTTCCATCAAAACATGAAACATCTCTGCAGTGAAAAGTCTGACATATTCTTAACAGTAACAGCAAGTAAAAATCCTAGAATAGATTGCTTTTTCTGAGAAAAATAGTTAATTTCATTAAAGCCACTATGACTGCCATCTGAATCCCATATTACAGGAGGATGTGTCTTGGTGAGCAGAAGGGGTTTTTAATTGCGTGTGTACAGTTCCTGGTCAAATGAGTAGATAACTGACATTTTTTTCTAGAAGCAACTCATAGCCAGAGGGTGCCCTTAGAGTAGTGAAATCATAAAGCTTTGTGTGTCCAGGAGAGAAGATCGGGTTTCTGACTTTTACTCAAGCCATCCACGTCTCCAACATATGATTACCAGCAAAGATTTGGGGAGCAGAGAGACAGGAAAGCAGAAGTGAGCACTGTGAGAGGCAGAGACACGTATCAATAGATTCACAATCAGACAGGGCCTATCAAATGTCTAGGTGGGTTTTTTTGTTCTTTTTTTTGTGTGTGTGTGGTTTTGTTTTGGTTTGTTTGTTTGTTTTTTGTTTTTGTTTTTTAAGAAATAAACACAAGACACAAAACCTGTATTTTACAAAACAAATCATGGTGTAGAACAGAGACATATTTTAAAGCATAAGCAATGTGCACAGGTTTTTGACTGGCTCCTTTTGTTTAACTCATTGTTTTCCATGCTTAGCCCTTGATTTTTCTCTGCTGTTGATGGTGGGTCCTTGGACACGCTCTGCACTAGGTTGCACTTTGTTTTTATTCCAGTGTGAAACGCTGGATTGCAATAAATAAAATGTTAGAAATGGATTCTTAGCCAGGTGGTAGTCAAACTAAGAAGGTACCATACCACCTGTGCTTTTACAAAATGTTGTGTCACACTGTGATGAGGTAACCATCATGTTGCTGTGACTCAGTGGAGTTCTTTGTTGCAACATACTCTCTGAGCCAAAGGCACAGACATAAACAAGAAGAGTGAAAGAATGTGATGATAATAATTTTTTTCTGACTAGCCATGGTGGATTGAAAATAAAACAGTAAAGCTGTGGCAGTTACAATTATTTGTTATGAAAAAGCAAACATTCCAATGCTGTAAGAGGAATCAGACAGATGATAAATTAACTCAGATTTCTTAATTCAGCCAACCTTGTCATGCTTACAATCATTTTGTATATGCCCTTAGTGCCTATGAAACTGATCCACAGCATTGCTTAAACTCTTCACTCTGCATTCAAGACTTTCATGCTTTTTTTGGCAGTACACAGAAGGAATCAAGCAACATTTAACAGGGGAGCTGAACAGTAATCATGAATTTGGTGCAAATAACCTCTGCACTAGTCTGTCTTGGAGCCTTCAGTGGCATGCCAGGAGTTTGCCAGAGTAAGAGATCTACAACAAGCACTGTATTACAGCCCAGGGGCTGTCATTAATTGAATGGGAGAGATAAAAGTCCCTTCAGCTGCCTCACTAAACTAAAATTCATTCTCAAGAATAATACAATAAATATGAGCATCCTAATGGAGTATTATAAGTCCCCTAATGGAGTATAATTTTCCTCTCTTTCAGTTCATCCACATAAAAACCTAGAAAGAGGATGCTGCGCTGCAGAGTTGTCCATTCCTACTGGAAACTCTTGCTTTTACCAGGTTGAGGCAATTCTCAATTCCTGGGAATGAAACATTGTCTCCAACACACACACATGAACAAAGCCCAGCATGGTTTACAGAAACCTGCAAGTAACTGTTTCCTGGTCAAAATACTTTGCATTGCTAGTTCAGTCTCCTGAATAGCTGAATCTTAGGAAGACTAAAATGATGCTGGCAAGGAGAAAAGCAGATGGAAGTGCACAAATTCTTCCATAATGGCACTCCCCACAATTAATGTCTGCCCTGAGATTATGAAGACTTTCAGTAACTAGGCTGTTCACTTGAATTTATTTCAGCTCCTGAATATCTAACTGGAACCACTACAATAAAAACACTTTCCACTTTCCTGGGTTTAAAGAATATTTGACTTGTTCTCACCAAATGAAAGCTGAGCTTGAATGTCCTCAGATGTAAAACCTCCATATTATTCACATAGCTATAGTTTTCAGTGGCCTTTACAATCCACCTGTCTCTTTATGATGCTTCTTTAAAGGGACTAATTCAGTCAGAACAGAGGAATCAACACCATGTGATTAAGTGCATCACTACCTGCCTTCCCTGTTAAATGATGAGCTAAATTCCATAGTATCAAACTGTCTTCTTGAAAAGCTGAGTTTCATGAAACTAACTTCATGTGATCCTCCAAAACTCCTCTATCCCACTACAGCAACAGGGCTGCCATTTTCAACAGTGAAATTCATAAGAGCATTAGAACTCTATAATGATGTCACACCTTGGGCTGGAACTAACTCCTATAATAAAAGGGGGGAAAAAAAAATAATAATAAAAAAATCAACCTTCACAGAAAATTGTAAAAGCTACTGTCCCCAAGGAAATCAAAAGGATTGTGTAGGTCTGTTACTATGTTGAAAGTAGAGACAGTAATTGTCACTGACGTGTACTTTTTATGTTGTACAATGTACCTGAGTAATACTGAAATGATGCCATAAGCAGAGAAAGATCCACCTTTGCTCTTCTTCCTGAGCACTTTGGCTCTACAGATCGAAGCATAACTATATTACTTGATCTGATTACCTACAAGTGAAGAAGGAAATACATAAAGTGATGCCTGTGAATGCTGAGGTAAGCAGAAAGCAGGAAGACAGAAAAGATCCCCCTGGCAATATTGATCCTCACCAATGGATACAGCCAAGCCAAAGCCAGTTGTTAAGCTCAAGCTACTTTGTGATTTGTCTCTCTTTTCCCTTCTGTGCAAGGTATAAATCACATGTGTTATCATTTTTCTTGTCAGAGTCTGAAATAGGAAAGAGTTTTCTCTCATCTTTTTTTTTTTTTTTTTTCCCCAGAATTCACTGTAGAAATGAAGCTGTTACACAAAAAAAAAAGCAAAGCTTCTCAGTCACCAAAAGGCCCTTTTAATATAGAATTGCTTTCATCTAAAACAAACACTGCTATCACAGTTGCAGACTCCAAAATGGTTTTTTTAATCTTTAACACAGATTTATGCCTCCATAGTTCTATAATTTTCTCTAAAGAGACCACAATCTTCAGTCTTATTACTATGAGGGTTTCTATGGAAAATTATTTTCTTCTTTGTAAACCAATGGCAGATTCAAGATTTTATATACACCTACATGGACATAAACACATTTTTTTTGTTTACTGGATATATTGACTCTCTGAGAGAAATATACAAAAATGTGGAAAACTGTGAGAACAGAGAAGGGGCTTCTATAAACCAGGTATTATGTTACCTTCATGTTTCCAAACACACCTTGGCACTCCTGTCACACTTTTGAGAAATACAATCAGGTTTCCACAGGTAGAGGTGTATACAGCAACCTGAGCTATGCTAGCTTTGAGTGCACTGAAGATCCAGCTCTACATTTCATCTGTGTGGCCCCACCGAAATCGATGGCCATGCACCTGGCTAATTGCTGGTCATTTCCTCAAGCAGGATTAACCCAACAGCAGACACTTGTTTGATCTTTATTGCCAGTCACTGGGGAAGATGGAAACACACCCAGTTTTCAGCCTTTTTTGAAATAATAGAGATGAATGATAGACACAGCAACTTGCAAGTGGATGAGGAAAAGAGGCTGCAATTTTTCATGGATAATAAAATAATGAATGACTGAGAGATACAATTCAAGTATACAGGTGCAAAATATTGCTAGCTACAAAGCCTGACTTTGACCAGACAATACAATACAAATGATAATATTAAAAAAAGGAACAGCAGCATCTGTAGCAATAGGAAAGATGAAAATCGAAATACATTGTTTTCCAGAAAGGAAATTGTGACTGAAACTAAATAAGCAGAGTAATGCACGATTTACTCAGTGAACTACTGTGTAAGACAGTGCTCCAGCAGCATGGAATTGTTAACTTAAAGAGTTGTTTTGACGTTGTTCAACCCTGTCTAAGGATACAATATTTAGCATTATTCCAAATGTTAACAAAGCAATTAAAAGGAATGAACCAAAAATTAAGAATTTAAATTGTATAAGCATTTAGAAAAATAAGTGTCAATTAGAAAGAAAAAACTCCTAGTAATTGTAAAGTGTTGGTTACTGGGTGTATAAGCATCAATAATAGGAAACACATTTAATGGTGGAAGCCTTTAAATAACTGGGGGGAAAAAAAAAGTGTACTAAGCATTATGCCACTTTAAAGAAAATAAAGTGGGTATTATTTGCCTTCCATGAGTTTTGAATTCATCATAAAATGCTAGGAATTACACACTTAGAATCACAAACATTTGGCTATTGCCACTGAAATAAGACAGATTACTGCTAAGAATATATAAAACATAAGTGATATATAATCAAATTAATTCTGATGTTTACAACTTTGCCTGACCTTAAGGAAACACAGGCAAAGTACCTGCAACGCACCTGAAATCTGCTGTACCTATCAATAAATCATAAGATTGCATGAGCTTTGAGAAGAAACATTCACAGACATTCAGAGCCTGAAACAACTGGAAGAAAGTACTGGGGGAAAAAAAAAAAAAAAAAAAAAAAAAAAGGTACCACTTTCAGACTTTACTTCTTTTCCCTGTAAAGACTGTTGGCAATGCTCAGTTATAAGTTTTAAATTAGAGAGAATTGTGAACACAACACTAATAAATTACAATACATGCAATGCTTTGCCTGTAAGTGAACCCTTTATAAACAAAGTGTATACAAAGCAATTTCATTTCTTCAGAGATTGTGACATTTATAAATTACTCTCCTATAAAATGAGATTAAGGTTGCTAAATGACCCGCGTAGGCACATTTTACTCCAAAATGAGATCCATAACTCATAACATGATATTGGTATAGGGATATCCATAAGTACTCTGATCTTTTACACGCCAGTGGGTTTCCAATAGCAGTGCTGACTTCAGTCATGTTTTCTTTGTACCTTTCTTTAGTCATAGAAATATAGCACAGCAGTAGTTCCAGAAACAGATCCCACAAAACACACATGTGATGCACAGAAACCCCTGAGGCATTGTTCCTCCTTGTCAAGCAATCAATGCAGCTCCCAGCCACAAGTTATTTCACAGCTGTGGCAATTTTTTTTTTTTTTTTTTTTTTTTTTTAATATGCACACTCTGATGTGAAGGCAAGAAGGTGAAGTCTTCAAAAAACTGTATCCAAACCCATGTACTTTAATAAATTATTAGCATTTGTCTGTAGTAGAATGGCACTATCCTACCCAAATAAAAAGCAAATGACTTTGCAAAAGTCAAGGTATAAACACAGTAAAATGTTGTATCACTTCTAAGCACATCATCCAGCACATATACATCCTTTCAATACCACTCTGAGGTAGAAAGGCATCCTTCTCATGTTGTAGTGGGGGAATGTAAGACAGCTGCTTTGTTTATCCCAACCCTCCAGAAAATCTACAGAAATAAGAGGAACATACTTTGTCTCTGCTGTGCCAGCTACTATCCTTCGTGTTACATCCAGCATCATTTCTGATGTTTAAATTTGAAAATTTTATACAAATCATGTGACAATCCACATTAACAGTAGTGGATTGATGGTAATTCACCTTTTTGTCTGTTTTTTTACAAGGATTTTCTGAACAGCTGGGTTTACTATACTCTTCAGACACAGAAGATGCTGCGTTCCCCAAATCTCTGAATTTCTTTTTTGCCTGTGCATGCAGGTTAAATCTCAGAGTTATCAGAAAGAGGCTTTTGGGGGGGCTATTGTGATTTGAATTTATTTTTTTTTTTAATTTTGATTCAAACATATAATCCAACGCAATAACAAAACTTCACAAATTTCAAACACCAAACTACCCCACTCTGCAACATTAAGAATTCTAGTGTTTGATCTGTGTTTGGCTCCCGCAATTCAGATAAAGACATTTACAAAATGATGGTGTGACTAATGCAGAGCTCCAATTTTTAAAATAAAATGTAAATTCCATTAGTTAACATGTTAAATGAGTATTCTGCTATTACAACTTTGGGAAATATCCACAAGCTTCAAGGAGACAGTAAATAAGCATCCCAAAAGGATACTGTAAATATTGCCTATTGCTTGAGAATATCATGTACCATTTGTAGTACACAGTACATCACACTGCAACTATACCTAATTAAAGCCACAGACTTCTACGTATTGTATTCCCAACCCTGACTTTCTCTTCCTGATTAACTTCTATGACAACACCATACTAGTGCCTTAAATTCCGATCCTTAAATCTGTAAAGGAAACATACGCAGCAATGATCCTGAGTCTAACATTTTTCAGTCCGGTCATGAACACTGCTAGATAACTTAGCCAAGCAGCAAGTCTCTGTCAAGCAGGCAAGTATTTGCCAGAGAGAATTGCCATTCTTTGGACAGCTTTATCATCAGAACTACTAACAGCTGTGCTTGAAACCAAGCTTTGGCTTCATTGCATTAAGCTTTGCTCACCACTCCTCTTTCCAACACAAGAACTGATAATGGCATATACTGTTTAAGTCCCCTTCAATTTATCCTGTCATATTTTATTCCAAAAACATAAACTGTGATACTGCAAGATACTGAGTGTTATAAAGTACTGAGTGACTTTTACTCCTATAAATGTCAGTAAGAGTTCATTTGCTCACAAAACTGGGATGATATGCCCTATCTTCTGTGAACAAATAATCCATGAAAACAAACAAAAAAATCTAACGTGATGCATTAACTATATTTCCATGGCAAAGTATCAAAGTGTTCTTGCAGACATTGGCAATTTCTGTAAATGTTTTGCCAGCCACAACGTGAAAGATATTAGTAGATTACAGACCTGCAACTCAACAGGCAAATCCCCAGATCTAGTGTATTACTTATGGTTCACAAGCCTGAAGTGAAATCCACAGAAATTTTAAGGATCCGTTATAAACTCAAGCAGACTTTGTATGAGGTGCTGCACAGAATGCAACTTCTTCAGATCACCTCCTTTTGATGTGAAGATGTCACCATGTTTGCAATACTCTATCTTTTAGGATCTCTCCCTTTATACTTCAGCTATATTGAAGTGGACATAGATGCAAAGGTACTGTTATCTATGCTTCCCAACTCTTTTAACCAATTTAATGTTATATTTTCAAATAGATCTGATTTTCCAGTGACCACCATCGGTACATGGAGTGATTTAAACTGTTGTTATCTGCATCCACATTACCTAAATACTGGCCTGGAAGATTTCTGCTTGCAGATATGCATTGAACCTGTCTGTATGAGGCTGGATATCTTACTTACTCAGGATAAACAACTATGTCGAGAAATAAAATGGAATTTCATATTTATAAAAATTTAAACACAGAAGAACATCATTATGTGCTAAAAAAGAAAGGCTTTCATACAAATTTTTTGGCATTCAAGTACATGTGAGTAACACATTCATTCTATTACCTACATCATCATGTTATTAAAAAAATAAGCTATGATGGAAATGCAACTACTTCACAGAATCTGATACATAGGTGATGTTTTAAAGCAAATTAAGGCAAAATATTTCTTGCACAATCTAACTGAACTTAGGAACTCTCTGTAAAGTGAAAAAGGAAAATTTCAGTGGAATTCATAAAAGGAAGAGAATCTTATCACCTGAATGCCACTTGATCCCTAAACATAAATTTAAAAAAAGACCCATGTTTAGAAGTGCCTTATTTAAATAAAGAATTTATTTTATTTTCTTTGTGCCTGATGGCCAAATCTGTCAGCATCTATTGATATGTCTACCTGTTGAATTATTTATATTCTAAGTGTAATATTATAACAAACAGGGCCTGAGGCAAAGAACACTTTGCAGCAGAAACATATTTATATTCATCTGAGAGCCAAGTGGAAAAACCACTCCTGAATATTTATTTCAAACAAAATACAATTTAAATGAAGTCGATGGGGAATAATACTTATGACTGATAATTAAAAAAAAAAAAAAAAAAGTTCTAAGTGCAACCAGTTAGATTTGACTAGCCTAATGCAGTAATAACCAATGTGTGAGGGTTTGCTAGATGAAATATAGAATAAATTGTGTCCTACTGCTTCCAGTTACTAAGAATGGGATTTAAAAAAAAAAAAAAAGAAAAAAAAGTCAGAAAATAATATTCCAGCACTGTCTGTTGGGAAAAATGACCTGTCAGATCTATGACAGTCTGGCAGCATTTTGGAAAATACTGAGATTTTTCCAAGTCATGCTAAATCCAATTCATCGCTCAGCAACCCAATGCCAACACCAACCATTTACTGTAAGGAAGAGGCTGTAGTTAAGGTGAAATTCACATTGGACTGCTGGTGTGCTCCATGGCGGGAGCTGTGTGCCAGGATATCTCCGGAGAGCCCCTCTGGCTGTGTGAGCTCAGTGTCCTGCCCACAGGTAGGAGATTGTGCCGCAGGACGGCTGAACAGCAATCGGCTGCTGGCCACTAAACAGGACAGAGCACAGTCGGGACTGGAAGGCACTGCAGCAGGTTTCTGGTCCAACCTCCCCCACTCAGCAGGGTCAGCTCCAAGATCATGCCAGGCTTGTCAGCCTAGTTGTCCAGTTATCTTTAGAATAGCTCCAAGGATGGAGCCTGCATAACCTCCAGGGGCAGCCTGTGAGGTCAGTAACTGGCCTGAACTTCATTGCCCACATACACAACACATGCACTTTAAGCCCTCAAAAAAAAAAACCCCAAAAAAACAATGGATTGGCCTTGTCCTTCCCCCTCCACATTGCGCCAGTCAGTAATCACAGGATCACAGAATAAGCTGAGTTGGAAGGCACCCACAAGGATCATCGAGTCCAGCTTCCGGCCCTGCACAGCACCATCCCCAAGAGTCACACCATGAATCACTGCGTATGAATCTCACCTCCCCCTCAGATGTAGTAAATGCAGCTCTTCTGCAGCACCAGAACTGCCTTCTGACAGAAGTACCTTATTAACTGTAACTTCAGAAGAAAGGAAAATCTCGAGCACACCTGAGTTACACATTCATTTACTAAAAAAAAAAAAACAACCAAAATCAATATTAATCATGTGTTTGAGCCTGTCCTCTAGTGAGCAATTTTTAAAGCAGCTTCCATGGATGATTTCATGCGCGCAGGTGTGACTCTTTTGGTTCCACTCTCTCAGGAATGGATTATTTTCACTGTCTCTTAGAGAATTAAGTCAGCAAGAGACAATGGCAAAGAGAATCAGGTCCTTATTTACAAAATAATCCATAAAAGCCTCTGTTAATATAAAAGTAAACAGGACTTGTGAACTTGGCTACATAACAATGTTTTCTAATGAATAAAGCAAAAAAAAATACACAATAGTATTTTCATAATGCATCTAAAATATTAATATGCTACAGATTTTTATATGAGTCATGTAAGGGACATAAGGTTAAGGCATTAAAGGAGAAATTATTTCATCTCTGGTTAAAGGTTCCACCCCACAGTCTGAAAGGTCTCTTTGCTTATGTCAGCTGCATGTTACTCTAACGGTCATGACTCCTGTCTGATTTAGACTACTTATTCCAGATTATATTAAATCAAACTCAAAATCTTGGCACGCTTCCCATCAAGATCCCTGCATTTAAGAAAAAATGCAAGCTTTTAAAACTTGAAATTAGAACTCCATCCTTTTTGATGACTACTTATTGTAATCCTATTAATATGTTTTCCAGAACTGTCTCAGCTATGGAGGGATACTGCTCTGTTCTATGACTTTTCACCTACCCATATAAAGAAGATATCTTTTCCAATAATTAATGCAAAAACAAAGGCAGACAAAGAGGAGAGGTTTGTCATGTAGGCTACACGCAACTGTAATTAAGCCTGGGAGTTAAAATAGGGATTTCAATTTCTCCCTAAGGAAGCCATTCTTCAAGAAAGACTCACAGAAAGGTTAGCCTTCTTTTTCTAATTGCATGAACAGAAAATGTTATAGAAAGACCATTTTAATTATAACTACATTCATTTCTATCAAACATGCAATTGTACACACTTATAAATGTAAATTCAATAAGGCTCGCCCTCCTTTTTCGGTTCTTATGAACAGCTAATCTGAAAGCTCACCTTTTAATTGCACCTCTTGACACATCAAACCGTGTACAGGTATTGTGTTCAAAGGCACCAGTGCATAATCAAGCTATAGAGCACCATAAAAACTACCTTCTGCCATAAAGCTCTACATATGCACAGGTCATGGCACATAGAATCTCATTAAATTCTACATATTGCCTTCCAGACTGGCTGTGAAAAGATGAGGCACATATAAATACATACATATGTGTTTATGTGTGTGTGAGGATATGAGTACACACACAGAGACCAGCAGCACAAAGGACTGGATATTGGTCTGTCTGGAGAAAGGATGACAGTAGACTTCACTTGATTTTCCCTTACTATAACGAAATTGTTTCATTTACTTCTCAGCTGGTGAGGTCTGCACTCACCTAGAATGTTTGCACTTTCATCACCACTCCGCTGCAGATAGCAACTTAATCTCTACAGAAGAGTGAATAACAGGTGAGACGCCTTAATGGAGCACATCTCCATAACCATCTTGATTATCAGATTTGGTTTTGGGCTACACACATTTTCCATGCAATATCAGGTTCAAGGCCCCATCCCCTATTTTTAAAGGTTGCAATGACTGAGCATCAAGACATCTCATAGTTCAAATACTGTAAGGATTTGGCAAATAATTTTGTCCTTCTGGCAAGGAACCTTCTACAGTTAAGTTTTTCTCAGTGAATTGCATCAACACCAGAGACTGGGTTCCCTTTCCACTTTCAAGACAAGTCACACTTCTTTCAGTCATCTCTAAAAACCCATAAGCCTCTTTCTGAGAAATCATAACAGTTTGGCAATATAAAATTTGTATTTTAGGAAAAAAAGGTGACGTGGCTAATACTATAATGTATAGTATATAAAGTTACATATATATGTTATAATGCTGTAATTATATTACTGATATATTTTTATTAAGATATACTAAACATTAATAATCTTTAATGCATTCCATGTTGAAAAGAGTAATGAAAGATAAGACTGTGGTCAGTCACCTTTCCTTAGTCCACAAATGAAGTGCTTTGCTTAGGAACAATAACTGATAAATGTCATTTTCCTATGGGAGGAACATGGTAAATTAGCCACAGGTATTGTACGCAGCTACAGCTTTTCTGTGTCTTGTACATGCCCATCCACACCTGCCCATGTCCACGGAACAAAGAGCTAGCAAAGCAGCGAGAGATGTACTTGCTACCTAAATAAAACCTAATTTTTTTACCATGCTTGTCCAACTGGACTAATCTTAGTTAGACCTAATGATCACTGCCCAGCTAGAAGTGGGTCAAATGAAGTGTCCTGGGTAAAAACTCAGAGCAAAAGTCACTCTCTCACTGCTGGTTGCACATACTGATTGCACTGTTCCATCTAATCTCATACCATTACAATATATTAAAGTTTCTGCTTTTCAGAGAAAATTTACCAAGATATTTTGAATTCAACTCATTTTTACACAGTGGATTAGAAAGCATTTCTCAGAACAAAATGAAATAAATCGTCCTGGCTATTTCACTTTCTTTTCATTTAATCCTCAATTCACAAAATTGGGTCATTTTCAATGGTTTTACCACATGAAACAGTAAGGAATAATAATAGCCAGTAATTAAGTCGAATTTAGCACTTATTACTCAACAAGAATTGCCTAGGAACAGAACATGTTTTCCATAAATGCATTCATTGTTCAAAATTCTTTTGAGCATGTTTTATGCATTTGCATCCTCTCCTACAGATAAGCTGCTCGTCGCAAGAATGTATCAGAAGTTGAATACTCATGATTCAAAACTGAAGTTAATTTGACAGATCTTAAACTGAATGTGTCTTCTCCAGATTACACAAGCATAGTTCATCTGATCTGCAGTATGTCCACTCATGAGTCTGAATTCCATATTTACTTTTCATTACTATTCCCTAATAATCTGAAAAAACATTAAGTTTTTTTAACTACTCCTATGACCAACCATGTTCTTAAAAGATTCAAGCTACCTACAGCAGGAGATAAGAGCAAAATAGCTTCAATGAGCTCTCTTCTGTCTTTGAGCACAAATCCAAGTGACTATATACACTTGAAATCTGACTGACGATAAAGTTCTAAAGACAAAAAATATGGTGTGTTTGACATGAAATTAAGATAATTATTCTTCTCTTCTGTAGTGTAAATGAAAAATATGAGCTACTGTCTTGATGTGACACGTCCTTAATGTCAAACATCAATGATTTCATAGCAAACACATAAGTTAACTGTTTTATATTCATCAGCTTTGATATGCTGTCTGGCCTCAAAGACCCCTCTTAAATATATACAAAGGCTGCAGTTCCAGACATGTTTTTCTGGACCATTATCTTTTTCAAGCCATAATATAACCACTCATCTAGCACAACGTTGAGATTTTACATCTCTCCCTTTTTAATTTCAATTACAACTTGCAAAAAAAGTCAACATTCGCTTACAATACAAATCACTCAGGTTGAATACTCATTACGCGACCGAAATAGAAAGCACAGAGTTAGAATAGGCACGCTGTATTTATAACAATCTTTGACTATATCCATCTTTGGTTTCCTAGCACAGAGAATCAAGTCTTCAAGTTAAAAATAGTCTTAAAATCTTTGGTTTCTAAGTTAAAATTAGTGCTTCAAAACATTCACACTTTGGGAATTATAGCTTGAGCAACAAATCTCACCATTTCAGTTACAACATGTGACAACGCTCCCCTGCAACACCCAAAAAGCTTCACATAATGGGATGTTCCCTATTAGGTAGAGACTCAGGAGGCGTAGCAGCTCCAGGTTGGGCGTAACGTGGGCTCTGAGCCTGGAGCTGGAGCACGGTGCCACAGACGCCGTACTACACATCCAGCCTCCATCCCACGGACTTGGGGAACAGTGTCATGTTGCAGATGACAGTGCCACACGGCAATAAAGTATATCTGCTTCAGGTCCTTGTGGCACACGTCCAGCCCATACGTTGTTTCAGTTGCTGGCCCTCATCCCGTGATGGGTGGAACTCACAACTGTGCAAAACGAAGAGTGCAGTAGGCAGACAGATCAGGTTTGGTATTTGTGCTTTGCACAACTTCAGGAGACCTCACCCTGTGCACAGCAGCAAAGGAGTCAGCCTAGCATTCATCCCTCCATAGGCTGTTTAGCACCTAGCTCTCACTCTCACTTATTTGCCGACTGGTAAAAATGAACAAGTTGTCTTCATTTCAGCTGGCTGTCTAACATGGCTCGAATTTCCCTGTCTGACCACAGAGCCAAGAGGAACCCTGTAATGAGACAAGTGAGGCCATGAAGGTCTGTCATCCAGCCACGCTTTGGCACAAACCATATCACTGTATTGACCAAATCTCTGTACAGACGTTGTTGGTTCACATAGCCATTCATCAGAACTTACTACAGGTAATGATACTGGATAACTAGGATTTTTTATTGTCTTGAAATAAATATGAGCATATATGAGTATATAACAGAGAAATTAACTAAACCATATCTCTCTTCTAAATGCAATAAACTTGTGCATAGGATTTTTTATATCAATAGGCCGTTACCTAGAAGAGGCAATTGGGTATTCTGTGCAAAATTCAAATAAAAAAGGGACCAAATTAATAGAAATGTAACTACCTCTTCAGCACTTAAACATCACAGTAATGGAGAAATACTCTAAAATGCTTTATTTCTTTCCATTTTCTTTCTTTCAAGTTGCAAAATTTTACCAAATTATACAGGGGTGTGTATACCTATACACACACATAGAATTACCAACCTTACAAGATTATAACCCACAAGCAAAATTAATATTTTTACAAATATTATTTCCAAACTTTTCTTACCCCTTTCCTCACCTCACCTTTTTCCCTCTGGGATCTGATTACAAGCAAATAGAAGGTAAAGTGGGGAAACAAAGATATTCTGGGCACCTCCTACACTTTCTGCTTTGCTTCTCTTTTCCTTGCTTCATCCTAGGTAATGGGAAAGGATGGGTGAGGAGATACAGCAGGCTTCTCGGTTTGCCACACAGGTTGTCCCTCCTGGGACAGCAGAAACTGGTGCAGACTATACAACACCTCTCTCCACTGGAAGCATCCTGCATGCCAGTCCAAAGCCATCTTCCATTTTCCTGCACTGGCAGCCATCCCACCCTCTGCAGCCAGCACTGAAGCAGAACTGCTGAGCTGTCTGCAACTTTTCACAAGAGGCCAATTTTTACGCCGCATAATTGTAACAAAAAAAAAAAAAAAAAAAAAAAAAAAAAACAAAAAAAAAACCAAAAAACCAAAAAAAACCCACACCACAAAACAGGAGAGTTGGCAACTCATGTTAAATTTGCATGCATATCTGATTAGCTGTGTCTTTAGACAACACAGTCTTACCAAATATTGCAAAATTATTCATTTTATTTTTTTAAAGTCTGGATTGAATTCTGTCAAAATATAAAGCCTGTTTTCTTCTTCCTTCCCTCCCTCCAAGTGAGTATAATCCAATTTTCCTTTGAAACTGTAACATTTTATTTCACATTGCTTGGGAGTTATAAGCAAAAAGAGAAAAACAGTAATAGGAGTGAAAAAGGAATTTGACAGCTTCATCTTTATTTAAGCAGTCAGAGAATGAAATAGAACACTTCCCTACAGTTAGTCCTCTTCTTCCACCCACTTTCCCAGAAAATATCTAGAAGATAAGGCTCCAAACTGGTTAATCAAAGCTTATGGAAGTCATTCTCGGGGGCAGTTTTATATATCCCCTACATGCCCTTAGCCTGAGTTCAAACTACTGAGATCACGATACAGGAAAGGAGCCAGGATTTTACAGATCTAGGCACAGATGGGAGACCTGCTCTGGCTCACCTACACAGCTGGTGTCAGAAGGCCAAAAAAGTAATTGCCATCCCAGCTAGAGTGTAAGAGCTATAGTGAACTCAAACAAGATTTTCATGTTTGCCAGACTGACTGGGACATACTTTCTGACACTGGAAAATGGGCATTGCAGGAAGATTGAGGCAGGAGAGTTGAGGCCACATTTTCTGACCCTGCGGAAGAATTTGGTTCTGACATGCTGTTGTTTCACCTTTAGCTATGAAAGCTTGAATGATAAGCGTTGTATTTCAGGCTGTGACTGGGGCTGACACAGATCCCTTCCATGTGGTGGTCTCAGCTCACATCTTGGCCCCTTTCACCCAGGAGCCACATGGGTCCACCCCAACCCATCCCTTCGCCCCAGTGAAGTCGAAGTAAGGAAGAACAAACACTTTCAACAGGAGAGGAAGGACCCAGTCTGCATCTTTACTTGCCAAGCAACTGCATATGACAGTGCCTTTCCAACCCATTCCCTTCTCAAACCTGCATCAGAGGTTTCTTTCTTCCCAGTCAAACATGAATAAGGCCACTTGAGCCATCTTCCCAATCACTGAGCCTTTGCAACAATCAGAAACTTCCAGCAAAAGGAAAAACCACCTGGTTTCCAAGATCAAACCACCTGCCTTCATCTCACCTTCACTCCACTTTCCTCAGTGCCTTGCTGCCATCCATGGCTCAAGAAGCAGACTCTCCAGCACGTGTCTCTACTGCACAGCTCCAGTGCTCAGGCAAAGCCCAGTGTTCAGACAGCGGAGACAAAGAATAAAAAACAATAGGGAAGCAACACAAAGCAATATACATCCATGTGTGAGGCAAAACTAAAAGCTCCCCTTTCCCTTCTCCTATGGTTCCAGAGGCATGTATTCTTTATTCCATAAATGCACACTGTGCAAACTGCTAAATACTGCCATGAGCAAAGCTGTATCAAATTGGTTACATTTTCTTTACAATAATTCAGGCAGAATTTTGAATCCCATATTTTGCTCAAAGTGAAATATCTGACACAATTTTTTTAAAGCACTAGTTAAAAAAAAAAAAAAAAAAAAATTGGATTTCATTTCAGGGCTTCTATACAAGGTCCTGGGTGTGTTTGTGTAACGCTTCTGAAAAGAACAAGAGCTGAAAAACCAGGCTTCATTTCAGAAAGTGCACAAAGGGAAACATTGCTCTGGTTACACTGATTTTTTTTCCCAGGACTTTGATATATAGGTGCTTATGTACATTTGACAAACACCAAGCAGTTAGATATTAAGCTATTAGAGAGTGTCCGAAGCAGGGCCACAAGTATGGTGAAGGATCTGGAGAAGAAGCCTTACAAAGAGCAGCTGAGGTCTCTTCATCTGTTCAGCCTGGAAGAGACTGAGGCGAGACCTCACTCAAGTCGCAACTTACTCAAGAAGCGAAGCAGAGGCGTAGGTACAGATCTCTTTACTCTCATAGACAGAGACAGGACTCAAGGAAATGGCATGAAGCTGAGCCAGGAAAAGTTTAGGCTGGATGTCACAGAGTGCTTTTCACCCAGAGAGTGGTGGGGCACTGAAACAGGCTCCTCAGGCAAGTGGTCACAGCATCAGCACTCAAAAGGAGTTTGAACAATGCTCTCAGGCACATGGTGTGTCCCTTGAGGATGGTGCTGTGCAGGGCCAGGAGTTGGAGTCAAATCCTGAAGGGTCTCTTCCAACTCAGCATATTATATGATTCTATGATAAAAATCACCCTTCCATAAAGACTTCCTATTAGGGGGTAGAAAACATAAACTAATAAGCCATTCCCAGGATCATAAATAAAATCCATTTGCTTCTGCAGTGAAACATCACCTTTCATTTTTTATTATCCTCTTACAGCTTTAAATAACATGGTCACCATACTTAATTTTCTTTGTGGGGAAACTATATGCTCTAGTTCATAAAAGCAGAGCATAAAGTTTTGCCACTAAGAAAATACTGTGCCTGGTAATGTGACATATAAGTGAAAAAGCAGGAAACAATAGAAAAATAAAGAAAATCTGGAAAGAAATGAACTATGAATCCTGCATACTTTTGTCACTTTAAAACAGCAGCTGTAAATTCAAATGGCAAATGCAACCCTGTCTCTTGTCAAAGTCCTCAGAGCCTCTGTAGTTTAGCAGGCAGCAGTTTTCAACACTGAAAAGGGTTTGGACACTGAACTCCTGGTAAGGAACTGGCACCTATATTAATTACTTTCTGCATACGAAAACTTATGCTCACACCAGTGAAAAGATGGCATGAGGTATGTGGCATCAGCTTGCATTCATCAGGGATTTTTATGCTCCAGATGAGCATCAGTTTCAGAAGGGTCTAGATAGCTTTGGTGGTAGCAACTTGGATGTTTATGTATTGCGCTCTTCAGTACACCACGTAATAGGAAACATTACTCACTTGGCCACGGTGCAGCACAAGTACACAGTGACAGCTTGATTTCTAATCACACCTGAGCTAATAAGTCCTCCTGAGACTTATTATTGTCAGCTTGAGCTGTCTGGAAACATCTTGCCCACATTTAAAAAAACTCTCAGTCAATCCTCTGAATATGTCTAGTGCATCCAGATGCCTGTAAAAGCACCACAGAAAACCTCAGACTGTGTTTTTCTAATAGACTTACTAGAATTTAGCAGCTAAAATCTCTGGCTGTGCTGTGAATGCTTCAGTCCAGGATTTTGGTTGGTGAGTAAGGAGGATTTTCTCTCTGGTTGCTCCTAACCCCTTTCCCAAGCTGCCTACTGTGTGACTCCGGTGCTCAGGCAAAGCTCAGTGCTCAGGCAGTGAAGACAAAGAAAACAACCAATAGGCAGTCAAGTAGTTAAAGCCCTACTAGAACAAAATTAATACATATAAGGGAGATCAGCTAAGAAGAAAGTTAACCACTCTACACGCCCGAGGTTGCTTTATACCCAGGCTTCTCACTCCTCCTGGTACAACACCCTTCAAAACTACAGGATTTAATCCTGCTGAGGTAGTCGAAGCATTATAGCTTTCTAAAGTCAATTAGACCTAACATTTGAATGTTTGATTTTGCTGCTCCTTTTAATGCATTTTAATTAAATTGTTTGTTTTAGTGATGTATTGACAAA
The DNA here is from genome assembly GCF_015227805.2 of Hirundo rustica. NCBI lineage: Eukaryota > Metazoa > Chordata > Aves > Passeriformes > Hirundinidae > Hirundo > Hirundo rustica. The sequence goes on from NC_053451.1 coordinate 80,566,801, forward strand.
TATCATCAAGCAGCAACAAAAACAAGCTGAAAACAACAACTGTGCTTACATGCATCAGGTTTAACTCACCTCACATCCCTGGGAGCTATTTACATTTTTTCAGATATCTGGATGCCGGAGTATTAAAGCTAGTGAGCAAAGAATGGTTTTAAGGTTAAGCCATTTAAAAACAAGTTTCTTAGAAAGAGTATTAAACAAAACTGCTAAATTGTTATGCTTTTCTAGTCCTCCTTTTCTTATTTCTAAAAAGATAGAAGTTAGTAAGACTACTTTAGCCCACAGAAATTTTGGACATAATAAATAGCACCTGCATAATAATTTATGATTAGGGATGGGTACTACAAATTAAAGCAATTAATTTTTATGGGCTGTATTTTCTATAGTGCAACTGAAAAAACCCTGCATGTTACAAACTGGAATTTCTATATACCATGTAGTAACCAGAGGAATGCAAAGCTCCTGATGCATGCCCCATTCTCTGAGCCTTCAGCGCATCACTTAATGAATGCATTTAAATGAACTTAATTTAAAAGGGGGAAAAATGAGCAAAACTACTATCCAACTTTTGGTTTCCATAGCACTAATTACTTTTATAATTTTCCCCTCTCAAAAACATTAAAACACTTGGAATTATCAATGAAACATGCCAAAAACTTCTACCATTTTCTCCTAAAAATCGCTACAGTTGCAAAATATTCCTGAGCTCTTTTGATTACTTCTATTCATCCAGAAGGGAAAAAAAAAAAAAAAAAAAAAAAAAAAAAAAGGTAATGCACTTGTTTCAAATATTATATTATGTGGCAGTCCTTCTAGAAAGTAAGTGCTGTTGTGACAGAAGGAAATCTCCACAACATCACTGATGTGAAAGAAAGCCTTTCAGTTTTCATCAGCTGAGACATTTTCTATGGTGAGGATGCGGCTAATTTTTCTCCTGAGGCTGTTGATATCTTGCTGCAGATCCAGTAGCTTAAACGTAGGAGTATTGTCAACATTGTGTCCACATCAGATAGAGACACGCTTATGACTCCTGGGCAATTTTCTTTCACATGCTCAAAGAGAGAAGGTTGAAGCCAAAGGAACTGGGGCATGACTTCTTTCCTTTGTTCTACCACTGCCATCTCAGCCATCCAGACAAGGAATGCATGTCTGCAATGAAGATGTTTATTTACATCATATGCCCATGAATTAGCTTTGTGCCATAATCACAGTCAAGGAACTGATCTGAAAAAAAAAAAAAACCCCAACAAAAAAACCCCCACCAGAAATACTAGAAAAAGGAGTGATCCCAATTCTGCAACAGGCAGGAGGTGGTTCTGTGTTCCCCCACTTTGTTGATTTCCAAAGTTGCCCTCGCTCAAACATAAACAGCTGAAAATACACGCCGGCCTTCCTGCTCACATTGCACGTGCTGTGCTCAAGTCATTTGGATATCAACCACTTCCATCTTTAAACAGATGCTCAGAGTGCAGCAGAACAAGTAATATTGCCTCCACTTGTGTAAATATTGTATGTTAGCAACCCTATATGAATTACAGCCCAAATTCTGAGACGCTAAAATCCCTCACCATTAATTTACTTGCTTAAACTTACAAGTGCTATTAAGAGTCACTATTTGTCAAATATTTTAAACAACATCCTGTAACTTGTTATTTTAACTTCTGCAACATTTGACAGTAGTGTATTGCTGTCAACTGAGCAGAGGAAATGAGGAAAACAGGAAACTTTAATTGCCATCTTAAGTGGAACTCACCATTTCAGCACAGGGACAAATGAATGAAGATCAGAAAGCGTCTAATGACGCTTCAAGAAATATTACAAAAAAATTAGGTAAAGTTGTCAACTTTAATTGCAATCCATATTAAAGCAGAGTAATGGCTTTGCAGTTGTATCCCACATGCCATTAGGAATTGGTGAATTAGGTGCCTTTGTAATCAGCAGAATTGCAGCACTCCATGTGACACCAGAGATAGATTTGTTGCAACTGGAAGAAACGCAGTATTATTCTACGTCCTGCAGCCCATGTCTCTGCCTCTAGCCTTCTGGCTGCTGCAGAAACAGCAGAGACATGGCTATTCCCACCTTGTCAAGAATCAACCTCCTGGACATCGCTCTATGCCCAGAATAGTAGAAATACGTTAGTGCCAGCCACTCTGCAGGGAGATGAGGGAGAGAATGAGCTAAGCACTACTTTGCCCTTGGCACGCCAAGTGCAGAAATAAAGTATAATCTCACCCTTACCATATGAATAGCAAAACTTGAATGAGTGCACATTATTGTACAGGGATTTTCTTTGGATGTATCTGGCACAGTCAGCATGTAATTTTTGTGCTTTTTTTCATGACCATGGCAACACTATGCCAAAGCAGAGGACTCAATAATAAAATTTTCCCCTTTGTCACTGCATATGGGAGAATCTGAATTTGGACAGAAAACAATAAGTGCTGTGGAGTGCTGGGATGAAGACCAGTGACCATCTAAAACTATTTTAACTGTATGGTGACATTTTTCTAAATAATTTTTGTCCCTGAAAAAGTGTTCCAAGCAAGTCTTGGTTCAAAAAGTGAAGATGGATATAACCATGGCTCTAGTCCCTCCACTCCTATAAGTCCTGTGACCTATTTTGAGAACGAGCCATTGATAAGACAAATGAAGAATTACCTTGCTGTTACCTCTGAAGAAATTTACAAAGACTGATGAAAAATAACATAGAAATTTACTTAGGTTAGCTAGAATAAACCATGAGTGATTTCTAGCTTTTAAAAGACATTGCTAAGATGAAATAACTTTTCTTATCTCCTACTAAAGTATTTTCCCATTTATGTAAGTAAAAAAATCATAGGTTAAATTAGTAATAAATGAAAGGAATAGAATAGAATAGAATAGAATAGAATAGAATAGAATAGAATAGAATAGAATAGAATAGAATTCACTCCAAAATAATAATCTCTTCATTTCCCAAGTATAAACCAAATAAGCAGATTATTTTCAGGAACAATTAATCTCAAAAGCAGTGAATTCGTAGTTAGCATCCTCATTGGCTAAAGTCTGAGACACAGACAGGCCTTGAGCATGCTATTATTGACTTAATATGATCTTTGAATGACTGAGCTCATCATTAAACCTCCTAACATACTGAAATGCATTGGTAAATCTATACAGTTGGGAAAGGCTGATTAAGAAACTGAATGGCAATACTAACCATAAAAAACAAATAGGCAAGTGGCACCTTCCATTTCATTTTGTTGCTGATTGAATAGTTCCCATTCATTAAATAATCATAGGGAAGGTTTCTCCCCAAGACTCATCCAAGACAAGGGCAATGTTCACACTTACTGAAAAAACCTTTGGTCTGAAGCTGAATGCTCCCAAACAAATGGAATTTTTTTTGACACAGCTGATATTCCAAGATATGACAACTAAGCCCTGAGCCTTATCCCACCATTAGCTTTACACTTTACCTTTAGGAACATTTTGAGATCTGTTAACAACAGAATGAGAATTTGTATAATGCATTAACTTATTTATTTCTCAGATTATCTCTAGAATTTTTGAAGTAAAAATTGCCTGCAAAAAGCCCAAAATCTAATTGAATCAGCATCCACTGAAAAATCCTTCACGTTTTTTTGTACATGCCAAACTATGAAATATCAGGAAAGTAATACCAAAATTGTTCTCCAAGAGCTCTTTGTATATCCATCATAAATATGGCTAACTGGCTTCTGTTTAGACATTTTCTTCTTAAACCCTCATTACAGTACTGCCAAAAATGGAGCAAAGTTGAGTAGACACAACTGAAATGGCTGCTGTATGATGAAAAAGAACCAAATAAATGTCCTTTAGTAAGTATTAACAGTCTCATGGTACCCATGAGTTGGGAAGAGCAAGAAGCAAGAGGAATATGCAGTGAATACTGTCAGTGCAGTATACGGAAGAGCAGAAGGGCTGTTTATAATAAAACAAAAACTAATTCTTTTTATCACATTTTGAAGATGAGAACTTCCAGTAATAAGACCCCAAAATTTTTATTCTGAGCCACAAAATGAGAAGCTCCTTTGCTGAAAATCTGCCTACCAGAGGATTTACTGGCTTTGTTCTTTCCTCCCTCTACTCCACTCACACAAATCCCTCTGCACACAGGCTGGATGGTACAGTGAGCAGAACTTGTGCTCTCTCTAGAGAAACTTCAGAAGTCTTTTCCCTCCCCATCTGTTATTCAAATACAACCTGATTTGTTCTGAGTGGCTCTTGTTCTCAGAAGGGCAGTATTTGCCCCAGATTACCATAAACTCAAAGTTCAAAACCTCTTCATTCCTAAGAAAAAGGCTTCTCCTGTTAGGTGATGGGGTCACACACCTCGCCCAAAAGACGGTTACTGCCACTAAGGCATTGAAAGCTGCCACTGGTTACCTCCTCTCAGCACTAGGAAAACAGGAAAGGAAAACAGGCGCAAGACCTTGAGCTCTCTTATGGAGCACAGCAGAAGTGTCCTAGCTCTCAGGTTTCCTTAAATCCATCACAGTTTAAAATACAGGGAAACACACAGCGCTGCTGAGGTTCTGCACTACAGCAAAGGATGTGAACTGACAGGACCTTTGTACTGTACCCACAGAAGCAGAGAGAGTGGTGAGGAAACTAAGCTCCAAATCCCATCCCCAGGTGGAAAAATTTCCCCACTTGGTGCTGTAAAGCAGGATTTTGACTCTTTCCCTAATAAATTTGTTTGAAAGGAAGATGGGGAGAGATACGAAAGCAGGAGGAGGAGAGTAGGTAGTCGGACTGCAGTCGAGGTCACAGCACCAGCAATAATAATTTCCCCATGCTCAAGTCTCCATCTCTAGAGGTATTCAAAACCTTACTGGACATGATCCTGTGCAATCCACTCTGAAAGACCCTGTTTTGGCAGGGGAGTTAGATGATCTCCAGAGGTCCCTTCCAACCCCAGCTGTTCTGTGATTCTATGTTCTCTGTGGGCTAAGAAAAAGAAACACAGCTTAAAGCGCTGTGTAAGCGGATAATCTCTAATTAGGTAACTGCATCTAGGGGTAAGAACAATCTGCCCAGTCATTAGCCATGGGATATCCTGACAGAAATGGTGCCTTTTAATAGCGTTATTACAGGAAATATAGGAGCAACACCAAATTAATTGTCCTGTACAAAGAGTAGTAACAATTTACCCAGAACAAAACAGAAAAGAAAGAAGAGCTTGTAAAAATATCTGAGCAGAAAAGATTTAGCTCCATCCTCTTGCTATGGGTGTGTTTGTGGCGGTGTGAAAAGTTGTTTTGTTACATTTTTAAATGTTCTCTGTAAAATTTCTGTAGGATTTTGCATTGTAATGGTTTGTTCCCATGTACCCCTGTTCCATGCAATGGTTTCTCCCCCTTGGAATGTGTTATATAATAGTTCGTTTTCTGTCAATCATCCCCCTCCTCTACCTACCCCTGTCAATCCCCTCTCTCTCCTCTTGGGCGCCCTGTCTGTCACTTTGGGGCCCTTCCCTGGTTTCTAGAAAGATCCAGGGAAGGCGTCCAGTGATAGGCTGGTGCCCAGGAAATCCCCTACCCCCGTCTGGTTATTGGATCTCTGTTCACAAGTTAACACCCCTTGTTATGCCCATGTTCTACCTCATTGGCTGACCCGCTGTCACCACCCCTGAACCCTCCCATGTTTAAAAGCCGGTGCACAGCTTTGTTCGGGGCTCTCTTTGGGCAGCTGTTGGCTGAGGCAGAGCTCCGTGCCAGACTCCCCTCAATAAAACACCTTCCTACCCTGCCTGAGAGAGACGACTCTTTCATCACCGCCGTGGTCGTGACTCTAACTGGTCTTGTCGCTGGTGTGGGGGAACCAAGACCCCACGGGGAGGAGGTCGCTTGCCTAGCCTGCGACCCCGACCCGAGAGCGTTTGCTGCAGTGTGGGAGGCTGAGCTAGCCTGTGGCCAGCGCCTGTCCGGTGCAGTGGACACTGCGACATGTGTTGAAAGTGCAGATACGAGTTGAGGATGCAAAGTGCCACATTCCAGACTTACTACTTACTAGCACTAAGACAATTGTTAATGTAGAACTGCTCACCACTAATTTAAACAAATTGCATATAATCGGTTCCTATAAACACTCCAGAAAACAGTTTCACTCCCCCAGCTGCCTGTTTCAATGTATTCTCAGTTCAAAAGGCTTAGCACGGACTTGCAGAGGATACCACATTAAGACAATGGAGTTTTTTTTGCTTAACTGCCCTCCTAGGTAAATATCTATGAACTTAAAGCAAGAATTGCTATATTTTGTTTCAGTGATGGACCTTTATTTCATAATTATTGAGTACGCAGTCTAGTGGGCAGCATTTTACATTCTGGCCTTTCCACCAGCACTCCCTCAGAAGCTCTGTATACTCACCACTATATCTAACCTCAAAAGAATTAATATTTGTAGAACTATTCTTCAAAAAGTACTGCTAAGGTCTACTAATGTCACATATTTCTATACTAGCCAGATCTTTCTGTACTGGATTAAAAACAAAGCAAAACAAAAAATAAAAATTGGTACTCTGTCAGGGACTTAGGGTACTGTACATATCCCTGAGGGAGAAAACATTAGTGCCATGTACCAGGGACAAGGAGACTACCAGGTGACTCGTTTAATAATTTGTATACTGCAATGTAGGCAGTTTGAACTATCATTCTCTGATATTCCTTTTTTTAGAAGTATTTTTCAAAAGGATTAGAACTTCCTGCCAAGTCAGCCTTTCATTTAATAAATTTGCTTCGAGGTCCTTCGTTGAAGACACATTGAGACTTCTGAAATCTATTTGTGGAACCTCTAGTTTGTTCTGGTTTTCACTGTTGCCTGTACCTAACTGAGCAATGACAAAACCAAGAACTTTGGGATTCTGAGAAAAAGCTTAGTTCTCTCTAGAGGAAAACTCAAGAGAACTACTTAATCTGTACAAGAAAAATTTTGTCTTCCACAGAAACAGGGACTTTTCCATAGAGAAGCGATGGAGTGGAGAATTAGTAAGAAAGGATTTGAGTATTTAAATCTAGCTAGATTTTAAAATAAACCCAAAGCAGTGTGCCAAGGTGGAAAAACCTCTGCCTTTTTTTTTTATTATTTTATTTTATTTTATTTTTATTCTGAGAGCAGAGATCATTTACCACCACAAGAATGGTCCTATGTTCTGATAATGGAGAGAATGCTTCCTTTATCCTCCTGTAAAACACATCATTGGAGGTCTTTGGTGACAAATATGACAGTGGAGCACTGCCACGTAAAGCAAATAGCAAGAAACTTCCTAGGAGAAGGATTAAAGATCATGCTTTCAATTAGCATGACAAAAGAAAAAAGCACGGTAAATACAGAGACACCAAAATACTTGATTTCTCCAGCCTAGATGTAGGACTGAAAATAAGGTACTTTCACTCTTGGAAAGAACCTCAATCTAATTATTCTGGCCCAAGTTGTCTCAATTGCCAAGCCATAGGAAAAGCACCAGACATGCTACATTAATGTTCTACTAACAAAAGAAGGTTTCCAAGATACCTAATACACAGAGAAGTGTTTATACTGGAAGTCTTTTATTCCTCTACTGCTAAGAAGACTTTACTGGCTTAGAAGATTTGACTTGCCTTCCAAAGTCAGGGTGTTTAGAATAGTTTTGGAAATCCCAGTCTTTTCTAACAAGCTAACAGGCTGAATACAGGCCCCCACTGTGCTTTATTTTAATGCAAAACATAAATGTTTTGCATTAAACATCATAAGAGCTTTTCATAACTGCTTTTATTGTAAGCCATGAAAACATAAAAATCTCTGTTAAATGCAACACCCTTCTTAGACCTAGATTAAACAGTGATACTTGAGTTTTTTCAGATATTCAACCTGTAAAGGAACAGTCACCTTAAGGGGTCTTCAAGGGATTGATGAAAAATAAGAACTTAGTGCTTACATTCAATCTTTTCACATTTAACATTAAATGCAAGAGTAATTATGACCTGTACATCCTTACAGAGAAGAATCAGAGGATTCCACATGCCACAAACTTATTTTCCCTAAAAGTATAAAAAACCCCACACCACCCAAACAAAAACAAAATGCAAACTGCTTTATCCCAATTTTCATTAAGAAAAACACACAAATATTCTGGACCATACTGTCAGACTATAAGCCAGACCCTTTAAATTCATAGACTGTGACTAGATTTAGTCTGCCAACATATTTAAAGCATCAATAATCAGAAAAAAACCCTATTTCTTTACTCATCTCCTCACAACTATATAAGGGAAGAGAGCAACTGGTGGCCATATAGGGAGAAGTAAAAGGAAGATCAAGAATCACGTGCAGCAACAATTCAGGTTGATGCCCATGTAGATCAGAAAATAGAAGGTGGGTGTGCAGTAAGGCAACAGGTTACTGAAATGACTGATAGTGCCAACAAGTTTTATCGCACATGCTCACACAAATGAAGGGATGATCCCAAATAAGGTCAGTGAGAAGGAAAGGAAGTACAAGACAGCGAAGCAGAAGAAAAAATATTTTATTCAGAGACAGAGGAAATCTCCTACCCTTCAGCTCTTCCTTGCCCTGGAACTCCATCTTCTTCTTGTGAAAGAGAGAAAAAAGAGGAGATATGTTCCTTTCCCCAGCAAGATTGAGTTTTTCTTCCTGTCTGGATCATCCTCCTCAGAAATTCGTTATGATTCATTCCCTGCAGACTCAGGTCTCTGCTGCTCAGCTGCCAGACTTGCTCGGAAGCAGGTACACTCTGCTCTCCTTCCTCCACCAGCTTTGCACAAGGTTAACCAAGGGCCCATAGGAAGCCCCTTTCTAGGTACTCCTTCCTCAAAGGATGAAGCTGGGATTCATCCACTTTATTGAAGCTCTAATAACCCCTTACCTGGTCCAGGACAGTGTTATGCTGTTATTAGTCCAGGTTCCTCTCTGAAGATGGGGGCACATGCAAACCACCCTACAAGCAGAGCTTGCCTTTTTTTACTGGGAGTAAGAAAGGTTTTTCTGATCCTCTGGCTGTGTTCAGACTGTTAAATTAAAGAAGTACCAGAGCCCTAGTCATACAAACTCTTCCTTAAGGCCCAGGCACCACCTCAGAGTGCTCTCTCCAAGCTAATCTGCCAGGGAGGGTGGTAACTGTAAGTGGTGAGGACATGAGCCAGCCAGAGCCATTTGGACTTGGATCAATCCCTGGCCTTTTTTAATTAAGCAATATAAATTCAGTCTTATGTTCTTGAACAACTAGGAGGAGATTAAGGCAGGAGAATGATATCAATGCCAAACTGAAGGTGGACAGTTCTTACTCACAATTCTGATTTGCCAACTGTTGATGAAGAGACTGGCTTTCCCTTTGAAGTTATTTGAAGATCTCCTGTGTAGGCTTCTTGATGTAGATTTGTGGTCATCTACAAGGACTGACTGAATGGCACCCAACATTCCTGACCTGTTTGACTGTGAATTTAATGAGCTATTGGACGAAAAATGCTAATTAATGCCGAACCTATAGTACCTTCTTCTATAGTTTTTATGGTTTTAGGGTGTCTTGCACAAAGATTTACACAGCTTGAGATTCATGGAAGTATGCATTCTGCATTTTAAAAGTTGCACTGTAAAACAGTTTGGAGGGGGATAACAGGTTTCCTCTCCCCAGCAGTTGCTGTGGCAACTACACAGGCTGTTTCAGTTTAGCTTGAGGGCTGCCCTAAGGAGCTGATTCCTGTGCCATCATCTCTCCTGCAGGTGAGCCAGCAGGCGTTAACCCAGGCAGCTGCAGCACACACAGGACTCCACACACCCATGCAGGTCCAAAGCATCGAGGGCTGCCACACAGGAGGCTCTCAGGGCATCCATGTGACAGCAAGAAGGCAGGAGGGCCTGGACACTCAGCCTAAGGTCACCCTGGAGGCCACTTTTTCAGAGCTGTGCAGTGACAGCTGGTAGACTCAGGGGAGCGTGGGAGCACGCTTCATGTATAATAGCAAAGCAATGTTTACAAGGATATCTCACCTTTAGCAAGATAGCTATAAATGGAATAAATTGAGAGAAGTTAGACTCTCAAATATAACTCTCTTGTATGTCCTTGGAAAGAAACACTTCTAGAAATAGATGTTTTCCATGAAAACGTCCTTAAACTTCAGATCTATTTGCTCTTCAATTGATAAATAGCTTCAAAAATTTCTAAATTCTGCTTGCCTGTAGGACTCTCTATCACTAACCTGTCTAAATGACTATAGACTCTTTTAATCCCTTTATTATTTACTTTATAATTTCTTTTGTCATTCTGGTTTTTCATCTCCCTCTGAGAATAAGTGGGAGAGAGAGCATCCCACACTATTCATGGATCATCCACATAGCCCCTGATAAAAACTCACCTAATGTACTAACATCACATTCTGACTTACTTTTGTTCTAACTTCAGCAAGTTCCACCCCCAAATTCTTAACCTACATATATGACTACAAGGGCTTAGTATTTGTCTTCTTCTCATCTTCTGTCTTAAATCTATTAGCAGGTGCTCTTTCTGGCAGCCAACCAAGACCGTAGTTACCCTAGACAGCCACTGAAATCCAAGGAAAAGGAGCCCCAGAAAACATAACAAACCCTTGTTTTGCTGTTACTTCTGATAGTTTTAAAAGATTTTAACCCAGACTGCACAATGTACACCTTATTTCTGCTTTAGTTATAAGGTCCAAATCTCCAACCTCCACTTTCATTCAATGGCAGCTGGCACAACTGGAATAAAATCATTCCCATCCAGCATCTGAGAGAAACTTAGTAACCCTACAGTTAAAACTATGATGATGTTTACCTCCATATACTTATGTTCAATTTTATTTCTCATTTTGTTTAAAGACTTTTTTTTTTTTTTTTTTTTAATGAGAGCACCATATCTATGTAACTATCCAGAGGAGCCCCTTAGAGAGTGTTTTCATCTGGTGGTGTATGGAAATGGTAAAAATCCACATCCATGATGTTAAAGTGCTAAGAAGGTTAATGTCTTCAAAGACATGCTTTCACAGAGAACTTTTAGTCAGGAGAGAATACCTTACTGTGGCACACTGGATTCATCTCCATGTCAGTAATGCTTCAGATACATCATTTCATATAAACTGCAAAAATGAATCAAAATGAGGAAAGACACTAGAACAGAAAGCCACAATTCCACTATTCCCACTTCTTTGGTGGAAATTTCTCCTACCATGAGTAAACTAATTTATTTTACCCAGATATATACTCCTTATGAAACTACAACAGTTTTTTTTCTCTTACATTTTTGCTATTCCACAAACATTATCTGAGTTTAAAGTCCAGTTTGAAAACAAAATTTAAGATCACCTTCAAAAAATGTGGTTCTTCCATACAAACATTGCATAATAACATATTTGCCATAAAATAATCCCATACTGCTTTCAGACACCCTGTTCTATGGAAGATACCATGCTACAAGTTTCAAAGGCAAGAGAACTCATCTCTGCCATGTTTCAAAACTTTGTGCATATAGCCAGAGCTCAACAGTTCAGAACGCAGGGTTTAGTAACACACAGTGTGTGTGCTCTGCCACTGATGTCCCTGGTCAGCAGAAACCCTGGAGCAGGCTGCACTGAAGTGGCAGGTTACAATCCTCTCATAAAATAATGTCTCTAAACTAAGCTATCTAAAGTGAGCACAAAGGTGAGCAAGGTGAATCAAAAGTGACCAAGATTCAAACCACAGGTTTACTCTGTCTGTACCCTACTGAAGGTATGGAAATATGGGGCATGCCTTACATCCACACAGGTTTTGCAGCTCTCTGGGATCTCTTCTGCAGGATGCCATGGCCACAAGCTTCAAGGAGATACATAGCACCTAAGTGAACAGACAAAGCTGGAACCAACTCCCTACAAACACAAATCAGAAATGCTCAGCAGGAATATCCAGAAAATTTCCCTGGATGCTGAGGAGTCCTGCTTTAACAGCAGAATCTCTCACAAACCATTTTATCCTCAAGCAAGTATTATCCACAAATGCCCCTCAAAACAAATGAAAAGGATAACATTTGTTCTTAGGTCTTCTAAATCCTCTTGCTGATTTTACTGTCTTTTCCTAATCAAATATAGTTGCTTTACAGCTTCTGCATTTCTTTACTTCTGCTATTATTCTGCTGCTGTAAATTAGCAGCAAGTGGGAAAACAATGTATACAGCTCATGCCAAATAAAAAAAAAAAGATGAGTCCATCAGCCTACCCTTCATCCATCCTAAATACTTGTTATATCATTAATAAAATAATCCTGTGCAGTTGTTCTTCTCATGGTCACTAGCTAGTTATTCAAAGTGGTAGAGGGGACTCAAAAATATCTGAAAGAAATGCAGTTGAGGGCTAATTTTCCTCAGAAACCTTATCCAAAGTAAAAAGGTGAGATAAGAAGAGGGTGAAAAAACTCAAAGAGATGTGAGAGGCTATAACGGAGATCACAGAGTTTGGGATGAATCAAGGTCATTATTCATAGAGGTAATAAACATATGAGTAAAGCTGGGAGACTAGCAAATGTTGGTTATGAAACCCTGTATAACCAGATTTTTTGAGGCAGAAAGTCTCTTTCACTTGGGGACAAACACACACACACACACACACACACACACACACACACACACACACACAAAAAAAAAAAAAAAAAAAAAAAAAAAAAAAAAAAAGAGGGATTTAAAACAGCAAGTGACTAAGAAGAATTCTCTCATGGGTACAAAGATTTACAAATTTTAATCAACTTGTTAATACTACTTAAAAATATGGATTTTAGTAAGAGTGCAAGCCACAAAATTGCACCTGGGTTTTAGACATCCTAAAGGTAGTTCACATCTGAGATTTTGGGTTGATCTCCTAGTGGGATAATCTGCCTGCATCATGTTTAGGTTCAGTTTCTCAGGAACTACTAGCTGTCTGGGTTTGACTTGTAATTTCCAGTTCCAAGAAAATCAGAACAGTAAAGTGGGTCTTTGTGTCATTAGTACTACAAATTAATAGGGACTGCTATTAATTTAATCCACATTAAGATATTCCTGATAGGTTACTCTATAAGATACTTTTGTATTCATTATTAAACAGATTTTCTTGAAGAATTTCCCTGATTTATAGTTTTTCCACATCTTTTCCCACTTTTTTTTTTTTTTTTAAATGTATTTTCCACTATGTTTTGCACTGGTCGTTCCTCTTCATCTTACTCAATGTCAATAAATGTACCTATAGAGCAAGGAGTGATATGTGTAGAAACTACTGAGCAATGGTAGTGCTCCATAGCACATTTCTTTAATGAGAAGCACGAACTGGGAACTGTTTAATCTGGGCATTTTGTTTGACTGTAGCGGGACATGCTTGGAAATACATTGACTGAAAGAGTAACAAGTCTGGCAAACTTGCCTTCTTTAAATTAGCATTTTCGTCTCAAACTTCATTAAAGGGCAATGAAATTTCTGTATATTTCCTTTGCTAGCATTGCTGAGAAGCAAGAGAGTTATATGCAAACAGAAGTCTGCTTTTATATGCAAGCTGTCTCTCCTGTTCAAACCGTTCAACAGTGGTACGAAATTCTAGTTTTCAGTCACACTAGAGCTTAATTCTTTAAAAGCCTCTTCATGGGAATAATATTCCACTTCTTCCCTCAAGAGAAAGGACATTGTGAAAACATGCCCTTTTCAGGAGATACTTCCTTGTCCCATAGGCCTAGAAAATCCATAGAAATTAACTTCTTTTAGCTGGACAAAAGCAGCTCATCCAAAGGGCTGTGTGAGCTGATGCCTCATTTTTGTCCTCCTAAGCCAAAGATACCCTATACTCTCAGCAAAGGCAAGTTCTACTGCACAGGAACCAAGATGATAGAAACATCCAGGATTTCAGGACAGTTCAAGGAAGCAGAAGGTACCATGAACTGAATCACCATAATCAGTAATCACAAACACGGGGCAGGAATAGCAGTGTTAGCCCCTGTTTTTCAACCGAAGGAAGGAGTAGCCGCAGAAAGTGCAAAGCCCTCCACATCCTTTCCACACAGCATGTGGTTATGTAGAGCATGCTGCCATGCAAGGTTTTTTGATGCCCAAAATAGAAATGTTGTTTGATAACTGAAGTTGCATAGCTCTTTCAGAAGCTACTACACACAGTGACCTGAATATAAGCTCTAACTTCACAGTCCAGTGACAGCTGTAAACTGAGAGGACAGATTAGGGGAAGGATCAAACCCAAAGATTTGCCCATGTCTTGCATTTTTTCTTACACCACCTAATGCCCAGGAGATGGTGACAGGACATGCTCGACAGCTAAGGCACAAATCCTGCACATTCTGTATCCTCACCATGTTCTTATCTTTCCAGATGACAAAGCCATACACAAAAAAACATGGATGTCACAATGAATTTCAGTGAAAAGCAAAGTCTATTCCTCTCTCAGGCCAATAAAATACAGGCCCTTTGGGAATCTCCTTAGGACAACATTTTCCATAGAGGATTACAGTTTATTTGTATCACTGTCCTCAAGAAAAAGCCAAAAAATTCCAGTGGAGTTAAAACGTTTAACCTTGGTTTGGTTCTACTGTCTGATAGGTCCAGGTTCATTTTAGTGCCACCAAAAGATTAAGCCAAGTAATTTCCAAGACCGTATGCAAGCGTTAAACTTGTTCAGTGCAATTCCTCATGCTGTTTCCAGCTAAAAGTCAAATAAGCATATGTCAGAGTAAAAAGACAACAAACAGACAATAAAATCAGACTACCAATTTCTGCCAGCAACTGTGTGCTGCCTATTGTCATCTGACCCACACGACCATTCAATATTAACTCAAAAACTATTAGAATGTTGATTATGTTCACTACAGTATGGTAGCTAAACTAGTAGTTGAATTTTACTGCAGAAAGGGTTATTAATCTGGCTTCTGCATTGAATATTTCTACAGATATTATTATTATTACTTCTTGGTGAGTTTCACCATCAACTGCTTACTTTCCTTGCTACTATTTAATGTGAATGCTTCTAACAGCATATGCTACAAATACACCAAACCTGCCTTCCATATATCCATTAAATGCCTTTCACTTAATGATTTTTGAAGTTTTTGCCAGAAAAAGTTCTTCTTCAGAGTCACTGTGCTTCTGTTTTGGGTAACAACTTCACACACCATTTATCTTTGCTGCAGAATATATTAGAAAGAATACATCACTTACATTTAGCTTGCCGTGTGTTCAGTCCATCATGGTGCCAAACACTATCAGTTCCCTTCGTAATTATTATTTTCAGTACTTCTGGGTGGATCTACTGCATGGATCCACTTCAAGAACACTCTCTATCTATATATATATATATGTATGTATGTATATTTTTTTAATAGCCAGTCTGAAGATGAATATACTCTTTTAAGTACTTTATTATATGGTCTCCAATAAAAAGATTTTCTTCCCAGCTCAATTTGCTTTGACAATAGAAGCATACTCTGTGCAAGAAGGGGGCTCTTTCTGAATTAAACTTGAGTGCAGTCCCACAAAGTTTATTTCCAGGTAAACTGTTCTTCTACTGTATACACATATACACTTTCTCTACAGTGGCAAGTAGCTCTTGGATACATTAGTTGTACATCAAGCCTCATGCTACATCTCAGCATTTTTTTTTTTTTTTCTTTTCACAGCAGAGATTGTAAAGTTTTATGACCGTTCAATGTTTTGTTACTCAGTGAGTTGTTCAGCAAACTAGTAATTTATCTTTGAAAAGCTATCATTCACTGAAATGTGAAAAACAAACAAAAGGGCCATCAGCACACTTGTGCAGTGTTCAGACATTGCCTGCAATTTCTAGCAAGCAGGAAGGGAAGGCACAGGTAATTAATAGTGTGTCCAAAATCACAAAAGCCATCTAAACCAGAACTAGATATAGAAACAAATCACTGCTCCCCAAGCAACAAGATCATCCTTGACTGAGTGAAACAGGCTCCAGCAGGACTCACTGTTTAGAGGCACATTTGGCAAGCATCTGTGAATATTCAGTTTAATTTGCACACAATCACTTCATTTATCCATCCGCAACCTAGACTCAGAGAATTTTATCCTAAATGTTGACTGTCCCTATGAAAACCTCAGTAGTGATCCCACCAGCTACAAAATGCACCCACAGTGTCAGTGTAAGGGCCCAATTCCCATTTCATCAGATTTATGAAGTCCTCTTGAAAAACTGGTTTCCAATTTCAAGCAACTGTCTCATCTCCAGATTATATTTTTACAGGCATTTACTGGACAGAAAATCTTTACAAAGGGACAAATTCTGAATGCCTAAATCACTCCTTTTTAGATTTGAAGTCAATAAGAATTTTAACTTACAATTAATATACTTAATATAATCCAAGAAGATTAAGTAGAATAAACATCAAGCTCAAACGAAAAATGCATACATGGAGATATTTAAACCAATGGTATCTGTAAATACATTTTTTGAATTTTCTTTAAGCCCAAGTCATCCTTTTTTTATTTGAATTCATTTATAAATGGTCTGTCATTAGCAGACATTGAACTAGGTGCAAACATTTTATTACAGTAGGGAGATGCATGAGCATGCATAAATTTCACCCCTTAATAAGTAGAGTACGCAATTTAATTTGATCAAGAATAATTAAATTTGTATAAATTCAGGAAATGTATTCCATAGAGGACAAAACTTCAATAGGTGAAATACATGTAAATAGGCAGTTTTACATTGGAGCAAGAGAAACAGACCATGCCTCTATTCCTATTACAGGAATTATTTTATTTAAGCAGTCAGAGCTGCTTTTCAGACCTGCATGAAAGAAACTTCAAGGACCTGATCCCACAGCTCCTACTGTCTTTGTCTTTTGGTGGGAGGTTGGAATAAGGAAAACAGTGGGGAGACCAAATATTTTTCAGAATTCAGATAAAGGCACATATGGGCAAGACACAAGCTTCCATGGCAAACGGATCTTCACGTGGCTGTGCTTATAAACTTTTTCAAAATTATTAGCAACCAGGAAATACCAGCCAAGCTATTTCATGGGGTAGGAAATTAACATGGGACTATGCAGAGATTCCGGTCCAGCTGCAGCCTGGATTTCAGACATACAGCTTTTTAAACAGGTTTTGCATTTGAAATTGATGTGAGATTGATACTAGTTTCCTAAACTAAATCCTCCATCAGTAATATATTTATAGTAATGCCAATTGCCATCTACTCTCCTGTCAACATCCCTGACTGTGTTGGAGAGATGCTTCTCCTTGGAAGTGAATGGAGAGGAAACCTGATCCATCCTCTGTTGGGCTGCCACCGGGAGTGAAATGTGATAGCGGTTCTTGCCGTGGGGGCATCAAGTACTCCAGCCAACACACCTCCCGTGGGCACCCAAACAGCTGTCATTTGATAAAAAAAATCTATTCACTTGCTGGACGTGCTTCAAAAAGCAACCAGAGATAATCCCCTTCCCCACTTCTCCTCAGGCCCCAAATTCTCCCCATGACTTTGCCATTCCCTAGCTGAAGATACCCAGTTTGGAGGCTGGGGATGGTGGTGAGAAAGCCAGGAGGACAGCATCTTATTTTAACAAGCCCTGGTTCAGGACTTAGGGTTTGGAGCAGTTTTTAACTATTTGTGAGGAAAAAGTCCCTTTGGTCTTGCACTTTTTAAAGTCCTCTCTGTGCGTATGACAAGCAGGAAGGGCAGAGTTAGATAGAAATAATTACAGAAGCAAGTGAGGCCCAGGGAACCTGACACATGGCAAACATTTGCACGAGATACAGGACACTGCAGATACACGGGGCTTCATTGATTTTAGTACCATTAAACTCACGAACACTCAAAAAAACTCAGTAGCTGAAAACACAGCCACTCCTACTGATTCCCAAAGTTTTTCTCCTCATGAAGAAATGTAAAGAGATAATAATTGCAGCAATCAAACACTGCTCCTCTATCGAGGATATCACATTTGAAACCATGGAGTTTCAGCCAACCATAAAACCAGAGCCTCCTGATGCAACCCTGCCAGAGACTTACACACAGCCCTTCGGACTCCCCACACTTCCCTGCTGCACTTGCCCCTCTTCTCTGGAGCTCCGACCGATGCCGGTTACCGGTGCCGGCGGGCGAGGCCCCCGGGGATGGCGGGGGAGCCCGGGAGGGGTCCGCACATGGAAGGGGGGCTGCAGCCAGCGGTGAGGAGGAAACGCAAAACAGAGAACATTTGGAAAGCAGCCACCCAGTCCCGTTTCTGGAAATGGACCAGCTCTCGGAAGGGACAAAAAAAAAAAACCTGCAGCAGGCCGAAAATATCTAAATAAACTGCAATTACAGCCAGCATTAGCTGCCTAACCTGCTGGATTTTCTGCACGGTTGGATCAGCGGCAGATGCTCGCTCATTTGATGCCTTTTGAGACTGAAAAGCCCAGCGGCTCCCGAAGTTTGGCGGGCAAAGGGGGCCGGGGGCGGTAGCGGCGCCCTGTGCCGCAGCGGGGATAGGGGTCTGCGAGCTGCCGCAGAGGGGGAGCCCCACGGCCCGGGGGCACCAGCCAGGATGGACATCGCGGCACCGGCTTCCTGCGCTCCCGAGGGCGACCCCGGCCTCAGTGGAGATGATCTGCCGTCAGAGCAACAGCTCCTGCGACCGAGCTACCAGCTAATCCTGCCAAGCGGATTATTAGCCTCCTCAGACAGATAGCCGCAGTTCGGCTCCCGGAACGGAGTGCCAACACGGGGCCTGCGGCTCGGCTGGGCTCGGCGTCCCGGCTGCTCTGACGAGATCAAGGAGGAGCGGAGCAGAGCAGCGCAGGCTGTCCGGGCGGGCAGCGGACGGCGGACCCGGCCGGAGGGGTGGCACACGCCAGGGCCCCCCTCCGCGACCCCAGCCCGCTCCCCTCGCCCTGCCCACCTCGCTTGCTTAGACGTGCTCCCCCCACTCCCTCAGAAGAGGGGTCAGCCCTCCTCGGGGCAGTCCAGCCCTGGGCAAGGCAGGGTGGCGGCGGGGTGTAGTGCCGCTCCTGCCACCCAAATCCACTCGTCCCATGCAGAGGGAGTAGGTAAGTGCGGCAAAGTCCCCGGGGAGGTGGAAAGATGTGCTGCCTGGCACTCCGAGGGACACAACTCGGCTCCAGGGGCCGACGTCTTGACAATCTGCC
This sequence comes from Hirundo rustica, assembly GCF_015227805.2. NCBI lineage: Eukaryota > Metazoa > Chordata > Aves > Passeriformes > Hirundinidae > Hirundo > Hirundo rustica. The sequence goes on from NC_053451.1 coordinate 80,585,927, forward strand.
CTCCGCAAGGAAAGGACACGAATCCTTAGGAGGTGCACCAGGGGGTGCGTGGGGAAGGTTATATGCCTCAGCCCCCAGTAAAAAAACTGAAAGGCCTAGAAACCACCAGCCCTCTTCCTCCCCCTGCTGCACCCCCTCCAAATCCCTTCCTCAGGAGCACCGCCTCTTGCCCAGAGCACCACGGCGCTGAAGCCGACCCCCGAGGGCTGGGGAGCGCCGGCAGCGGGCAGGGCAGGCAGGGCCACGCCGCCGCTCGGCTCTGTCCCCGCGGTCACGGCCCCTGCCTGCGTGCCCCGGCCAGGCGGACAGGGGCATCCCCAGGGGCGGCCAGGAGGTGGTCTGCCGTCCTGGCGCTGTCCGGCCGATCCCGCCCGGGGGGGGCACACGGCTGGGAAGTGGCCCCAGGCTGGCTGCAGTGCTAAGGGACGAGCGAAGCGAAGGGCACTTTGCGGGAGGCTAAGCGCAGCCTCCGGCGGGGCATTTCAGCCTCTTTGGTATGCTAAGTGGCTGCTTTTCACTGCTGCGGCAGCGGCGGGGGGGGAAAGGGGCGAGACGAGCTGGCAAACGGAAGCCGGGGGCGGGGAAGGGTAAATCCGCCGAGGTGCCCACCTAGACTCTGCAGCGGACCTGAGCCGAGCAAAGCAGCAGCCGGCACCCCGGCTGCCTTTAAGGAGAGGGGTGCGGGCTGCCACGGCTGCTGCTTGTTGATGTTGGGGCGTCAGGCAACGAGAGCCTATGATCTACTACACTGCAGTGCCAGCGTCAGGAGTCTCCTGCTCGGGAGCTGCCACTGCAGGGCAGCCGGCACACACACACCAGCGCGCACACACGGCATCCCTCCCCTCGTAGCCCGGGCTCCGGCGGCTCTCGCCTCCCCAGGCACGCAAGTGCTTGCAGACAACCTGCCGGCCGGGGTGAGCGAGCAAGGCGGAGTGGGAGACCAGAGGCCGGCAGGAAGGGCCGGTATTTCCCCAGAAAAGCTCCCGGGTCCACCGCCAGCCGAACATCCCTTCTCGCCCACCTTGCTGGCCAAGCCGCGGGCTTGGCCGCACGGACGCCCCGAGCGAGAGGGATGCAACAGCAGCAGCGTGACCCTCAGGGACCAGGCGGCCCAGAGCACCTGCATTTGCATTTCTTATGTAATGTACTGCAAGTTTCCCCCTCGGAGCCGGGCTGAACCGAAGCGCATGATCCCGGCTGCCAGGCAGACACAGAGAGGGACGCAGAGACACCGGTGTGTGGCACGGAGGGGTCATCCCAGCAGCGAGAGGCGGAGGAGCGGCACAACCAACCCGGCGGTGCTGCTGCTGCCACTCGGCATGGCTGGCTGAGTTACCGTCTGGGCACGGGCCCCAAGAAAGTGTCCATCCCCTTTCCTCACCACCCACCACCCTCCCGGCCTAGAGTGCCGGGGGTGAGCGATGACGGGGAGCCCCCAGGCCGGGGGACGGGGGTGTCTGGCTTCACTTTAGAAAGCCGAGCGAGGCGGAGGGTGGGTGTGTGTGCGTGTGGGGTGACATACTGCAAGCTATTCAGAAAGTGCTGTGCAGGACCCGAGCCCCGGCACACTCACCCACCGCAGGCAGGGCCGGCTAAGACCAGCACAGGAGAGCCAGTCTCCTCTTCCCAAAACTGACTCGGGGGGGCTCGCATCGGGGTCGGGAGTGGGAGGCTCTGCAGCCTTCCCCTCAAGAAGGGTAGCGATATAAAAGTTTCCTCCTTGGAAATAGCACATAGGAACTAGGAGATGCCGGCTGGGAGAGGGTCGCCTTCGATTTTATTTTTTTACCCCTTTTCGGTGGTGACAGGGGCTGAAGCCAGTACAAACCGCTCCTTGCTTATTCATACACGTATGCACATGCATGTCCGCGCTGGCCTCGATATATCCCCCCTTCTCCCCTCAGCAGGATTGCAGATCTACCTCGGCGAGCAACAGACAGGGTAGCATTAAAGAAAAACAACGCATTGCAATGGATTGCTTACCAGTTGGGTTCTTGTTTTTCTTAAGACTCTTGCCACAAAGACACTGCAGCATATGCGATCCTTTGCTGAAAATGTTCCAAAGAAACCACATTGATTTGGGCGAAAAGCAATCCAGCAGCTTATACACCCTGAGAAAGAAGAGATCCTTGTGGTTGCATAATAATAAATTGAGATCAGTTCTCCTGAAGAGGGGCACCAGTTTTATCATAGAAAAAACGATTATATTCCGATCTTCTCCCAGTTTTTTTTCCTCACGTGGTATATTTCTTTGAGACTTTTCAACGGATGCTTTTTTTTCAGCCAGGCTGAACGGTTGTTCCCCCTAGACCAACACCGGATTATAACCAAAAGCGTGGAGAGCGAATATAAGAAATCCCTTTTTTCAGCGTGAAGCCAAACGAAAAGTAAGGTAGTGAAATCCCAGCCGAGGCCAAAACCTCATCGGAGACACCGGCAAAACGCGGAAGAAAGATCCCCAGAGAGAAAACCATAGCCTGGTACTTGACTGCTAGGAGGATGGGTGGATCTGCAGAACAAAAGCCACGGCAGGATCCATCCTACTGAACGACTGCCATTGTGCAGCCCCGCGGCGGGAGAGCGCACCGCCAGCACCCGGCGAAGCCCGGCTGAGGCGCAGAGACCGCTGCCGGCCGCGGGCGCGGACCCCGCCCGCAGCCCCCGCCGATGCCCCGCAGCCCCCGCCGCCGCCCCGCGACGCCGCCCGCCCTCGCCCGCGCGGGCCGCTCGCCTCCGGCCCCGGCTGCCGCTGCGCCCGCTCCGCCGCGCAGGAGGCAGCACCCCCGCCCCGCGCCGCCCGCCGCAGCCTCGGCGCCCAGTCGCCGGCGGGCGCCGGGGGAGGAGGAGCCGCCGAGCCCCGCCGGCCCCCGATCGCCGTCACGTAGCCACGTGCGGCCCGGCCCGGCCCGGCCCGGCCCGGCACCGCCCGCGGGCAGCACGGGCGGGCTGCCCCGGGGCCGGCCGCCGGGCGCGCACCCCCGTCCCCCTCCCCCGACGTGCCCTGGCCCCCGAAATCCGTCCCTCCCCCGAGTGTGGTTCGTGCCCGTCTCGGCCGTGCCGCGGTCTCGACCGTCACGAATGACCAACGCGGTCGCGAACTGAATAAATCGGCCCGAGAGGGGTGTCTCTTTCTGCGACCTGCTGGCATCAGACCTAGACAGCGTTCTGGTGAGATTTCGGGCTTGCCCCAGCAGAGGCAAGCGCCGTACGTCTCATGGTGTGATGGTGCCGTGAACGGTGGAGTCCCGGGCCGGGACTGGGGTTCCCGAGTACCACAAACCCCCAGAGAGGCAGGGCTAACGCAGCTCCACGAAGCACCTGCTGCGCGGCCGAGTAGACAACACGGCCGTGGACAGACTGACCGGCTCCTGAGCAGCGCCAGTCAATGCTCTCCATAGGCCCACGCAGGGAGCGCTGCCCTGTCACCAGCCCTCCCTGGCCTCTGCCGGAGAATGGCACCGGCCGAGCCCGGAGCGGCTGCACCACGCGTGGCACTAGTGGCATTGGAAGAGCTGGAAGTTGATGCCCATGTTCTCTCTCTCGCCTTTAGAAGCTCTGTGGACTGTTTGGATACTGGAAGATGTTGGCAGATCGGACAGAGAGCATGAACAAATGAGGGAAAATACTATGAGGTAGTAGTAAAAAAAGGAGCTGCTGAGAAGAGGGTGGAAAGAGAAAGCAGGTGGGAGAACACAGAAGAACAGTAAACAGCTCACTCTCTCTTTCCCTCTCCCTCTCCCTCTCTCTCTCCCTCTCCCTCTCCCTCTCCTTGTCCCTTTTGCTCTCCCTCTCCATCTTCACCCTCTCTCCTCTCCTTCATTGCCAAAGTAATGAAGCAGAACATTGCCAAAGTAAACCCTATATCTTCATGATCATCTTTACCTCTTTGAAGAAAGGTTTGCTCTTTAACCATTCACCTTTTCCAATATCAGAGTACAAACTGGAGGCTCCAGGACACTGTTTTCATGTGTGGAATCTCTAATAATATTCACATTCCTTTAGACATGGTCAGATGTTGTTGTTTTTTTCCTAAACCCATGGAAGCTGTCATTGCTCATGGAAGTGTAAGACTAAAATATGAAAAATGCAGAGGTTTGTGTGTGTGCTTTTTCCGCCTTGCCAGCATCTGTTTGTTGCTTATCAACACTGAGAAATGCTTATAGTAAACATTTGGTCAGCACACCAAAAACCCCACCAGGAAACAGAAATTTTCCAGTAGTTTTAATTTCAGTAAGATTCTGGATTTATACATATAGGTGAGCTGCTTGGTTACTAGATCCTCATCTACATTATATTTAAGTATCATTACCCTGTTTTACAAAGGTGAAGAACTGCACACAGGAATTAAGTGCTTGTATTGTGAGAAGGCGACCATGGAGTTTGCAGAACTTTGGAGAGTTCCTACCTCTGAGCACCCAAGTTTGTAAAAATAAAAAGAAGCAAAGCTCAATAGATTAAATGTAAGAAAAATCAAAGTGAGGCAAAGACCACAGGGATGATACTGCTTTTTGCAAATAAGTGGCTTGGTCTCTTGTTCCATCACCTTGGCTGTTGAGCTGATGCACTGTCCTGCCTGGCATGTGGATGTTCCACAGGCTGCCGGGAAGACCAGCTGGCTCGGCCACCTTGCAGCCAGCTGGCTGGGAGTTCACAACAGCCCTAGTGCTATTCATGGTAGCTCATATGTCACAATTGCCACAAACATAAAACTGATCTAGAGTAGTCCCAAAATATCTGAGGTCCGTGTCTATCTTCTCTTGACCGCAGGAGCCAACAATATGTAGCTGGGCACAGTCTGTGATCTGTAGAAAACAAAAAGTAATTTACCAGGTTCCCACCCAAGTAATTGGCATATACGTCCCTCTGGCTAGCATGCAACTCCCTGCTTTCTAAATGAGAGTAAAACTTCTCATCATCATTCAGTTGTCAGGAATTGTGGCTACGGAACCCAAGGGGGCTGGTTCCGATGGCGATAATGTGATTTAAGGTCTATCAGAATTTTAACAGAAGCAGAAATTTCGTATCTCAATTGAGATAACAAAATACATACCTTGCCTGTCTGATAACTTAATGCCCTTGAAAAGGCCACCAAAGCATGGCAGGTCTGAAAAGAAATACCTGAGCAAGAGCAAGAATTTTTTCAGGATTCCACCTTATGCAAAGTCAAAGTCATGGAAAGGTTAGCATTTTGAAAGAAGAGTTGACTTAATGCGAAAAAATAAACAAAACAAACCAAAACAAACAACAGCAACAACCAAAAAAAACCCACAACCCCCCCCCCCCCCCCCCAACAAAATAAAACAAAAACCCACAAAAAAAACCCACAAACCAAAAGAACTTAGACATCTAGAGCCATCCTAGATGAGATGTCCTAGCATATTTTGCGAATTCAGACATGGAAGGTCTGATTCTGGATCTGTGGGAGACCAAGGCCCGTATGGAGCTGCAGGTGGAAACCACACAGTGCATCCTAGAGAATCTCAAAAGAACAGTGATTGCTGCCTATGAGTAAACTAATTTATGGAGCTTCCAAATCCTTATTGATTGCACAGAGATACTCAGCTTATGCATATACAGACACACAGTTCAGTTAAGCCATCTTGCTTACAAGCTGTACCCCAAAATAAATGTTTATACCTGTAGACTCTTGCTATCCTTGGAGACAGCTAGTTCTGAACACCTTCATCTCTTCCTCTTCTATGCCAGGGGCAGTGTCTGGACGAGAAAGGGAAGATGAAATCATCATATTTCATAGTAGAGTTTTTTTGACTATTCCACAGAGACAACAGCAGAAAGGAGTTCGCAAGTATCAAGAGCAAGGAAGATAAAGGTACTGAGCCTTTTAGGAAATGTCACCTCATTCCTAGAGGGAAAGGGGAGAAGGAGGGATTGTCAATCTCCCTTGATTCAGTATATAGGTTCACTTACCCTGAGTGAAGGAAGAGTATGAGTTTGAACAAATTTGAACTTACTGATCCACCAGTTCCAGCCCAGTACCAATTTCTGCAGGACTAGAAGGGTGACATTTCTTATCTGAGAAAGGAAGAGAGAAAAAGGGGAATAGACCATATTCTCACAAGCAGATGTAGGCCAAATCCATTGTTCCAGATATACAAAAAGAAGCTACCAAACCAAATATCAGGATTTTCCTGTTGTTCCACAGTGGTGAAAAAGCTGCAAGGAGTTCTTGTGGCAGCCCAGGTGAGCAGTGCCCTCCCTAAACTGGTGATGCACTGGTGCCCTGTAGGTGTGATGCCTGGTTGAGTAGCCTGGGTGAAGATGAACATACACAGAGAGCCTGGGATTATTTCAGTTTACTAAAGCAAGTGGGTATTTTCATGAGCATGAGTGCTGTCCTCAATTGCCTGACTCTGTCCTACCAATCTTGTATCTCATGACAGCATTGTCGGTGTGGGAAGGAATTAACTATTTGAATAGGAGAAGCCTGGAACTGTGTGCTCAGCGGATGCTTAAGGTCCCGACATTCAGCAGGGGCAGTTGTGGAAGGAATCCTACTGTTTCCATAGAGAATAGTAAGATTTTATGATACATTAACTGGGTGGTGGATGTGGACCTAGTGATACATGAAATGGTCAGAAATCCAGATCAGAAGCCCTGGCCTGTTACCCTGTTTTGGACTGGAAGCTGCATGAGAGGCTTTACAAGGAGGTGCCAAGTTTGCTTTACTGAGCAATTTGTTGATTTTTATGTAGCAGTGTGAAAAAGGAGTTTTGTTCAAGGGCCAGGACCCTGGCATGCTGGGTCTGGTAAAACATAAAGACTGTGTCCGGACTAAATCTATTTTTGCAGGGGAGAATAAAAGACCTAAATTGGATGTAGCAGCCAGATTGAGACAGCTCAGATATTGTCCCACAATTAGACAAAATGCAATCCATTCATTAGTCTATAAAACACTTGAGCAATGTTCAAAGGAATGGAAATGCTCCTGGTTGCCTTAACTGCATGAGCATATTCCCTAGAAAATGTAAGGTTCAGTGGCCATAATCATGTATCAGTCCACTTGGGTGTGTACCACCCCTGCTTCTCCCAAGGGAAAGGCTAAATGCAGGCGGCCTGGCAGAGTGCAGAATCAGCAAACGGGGTAGCGTAGCATGCCATGTAGGTTTGCATGTAGGATTTGTCTTCAGGACCATCAGACATGGAGCAGACTTGCTCAAGCAGGTTGTGGTAGCCATACATGCCTCCGCCTGACCTGTGGCACCCACATGGCAGTGACTGCCTTTAGGGCACAGGGCAGGGGCTAGAAAGTGGTGAGGGATTTGCTGATTGAGCTTTTCAGCCTGCAGACATGTCTTGCCTGTGCTGGCTGTGCTGCTGGGGGCTGCCCTGGTACCAACTCCAGATTGCTTTAGCATAGAGCCTCCTCAACAGACCAAAACTTTGAGAACAGAGCCCTGGGTACCCTGTTATAGACAAGCAGCTGTAAAGCCCTCTGGTTATGGCAGGAAGTTGGGCAGCATCCCTGTTTAAATTGCAAGGCTAATTCTTCAGTGTTTTCCTCTGCGGAAACACAGATCTGTCATTGCAGAGACCATAAACTGTAGGAAATCTGAGGTTGTTGTGGTCATTCAAACAAAATACGGCTATGGGTAATAGAGCAGAAGGAATTAATTTTTAAACAAAACTGGTCAAGGCACTGCTTTCAAAGGCAGATTGACCCTCTTTTCCTTCAATAACAGGAATTTCATAAAGTGCACCAGCATGTAGTACAGGGCAGAGGATAGCAGTTTGAGAAATATAAAAACATTGAGGAAGCAGGTACAGTTAAGATGAATATACTGCAAGAAATGTCTCACAGACTTAAGGACAATGGCATTGAAGAAGCAGTTAACTGTGAAACTAAACAAATATTGCAGGTTTTAGAACAGAAGAAAGATTTAAAATAGCTTACTCTAAGTTGTTTAGGTGATACAATTGTCGGGTATCTGTAGCTGCTTGATTTAATTTCAGATATGTATAATTGCTATGAAGACTGACTAGTGAAACTTTTATAGTTACTAAAGAGCAAAGTATTTGTGTTACAGCTCTGTGGCCAAATTAAAAATGGTGTCAGTGAAGGACAACAAAATACCTTAAGTGGTTAAGTGGAAGAAAATAATTCTCCTTCAGCAGAGTTTTTGTGTCTCAGTTTTTTGTATTTGAAAGATGTGAAGAAATCAAACTGTTTGATTTTTTTTTCACTGACCTGAGCAGTAGAAGCAACAAAGTCTCTGAATGATCCTTAGAACAGATAAACAGCAAACACCGATGAAAACATAAGGATAGCATGATACCTTGACCTTCATGATCCAACAAGTATAAAGTACAAGTCAATCCGAATGAGAGTGTTATTGATACAGAAAACAGGGACTTGGTTCCTGCAGGAATAGAGAGAAGTACAGTGGTGACAAGCTTGAACACGTTTGCAGATTGTTTCTTTGCCTTGGCACATGTAGTAGAGCACCCTAAGGCAGCAGCTGTGCCAATTAAAGCAGTGGGCATGAAAGGTGGTGTGGTGGGCTGCCAGGCTATTTAAACAAATCATGGTGAAGTGTGAAGACAATGCAGCACTCTGGCAATGGGAATTGGGTCACCAAAGAACAGAACAAATCTGTTTGCCATCAAAGCAGACATGGGGGATTTGCAAACATCTACCTGCTGGACACAGAGGACTTTTTTTCCCCAAAGTGTTTTAATCTGCAGTGTTTTCTTGCCAACACATGTTCTCTGAAACAATAGTCATCATCCACAAGAGGAAATCAGAGTCCCCTAAAGGAACAGAATCCAAACCATTCAAAGCCTTAATCAAGTACATGTGTCTTTCTTTAGAACAAATTATTTTCCAGGCTTGACTTGATTATGTAGTGCATCAAACTCAGCCAGCAATATCAAACTGTCATAAGATAAACAGTACCTTTCAAATAGATAACTAAGAAATAGATGGAGATAGAAGTCAACTCACCTATATAGTTGCCTGACATAGAAAATGATCTCACTGATAAATTAGAGACTTGGCCATGAGAGTCAAGAGGGGAAATCCTGCCTGAGTATCTTTATCTTCTACTGATTATACAAAGAACTGAACCAAGCCCACCTGCAAAATTAACCAGTGGCAAAAGTTGTAGAGCTGGAAGCAAGAAGCTCTCTTCAGGATAAAGAACGTGATAATCTAATCCCTATGACCTGTCATTGCTATTATCTGTAAAAACAGTCCAATAGAGCAAAGCACACATGTGCCAGGCAGTGACTGGAGCTTTTTCTTTCTTCTGTCTTATGTATATGTCTGATGTAACAACGCAAAAATTGGTGAATTGCCCAGGTAAATTAGACCAACAAAACGAAAAAAGCAGATAAAAGAATTAAAGAGCTTAGTAAGCAAAGACTGTGTCAAGAGTTGTCATTTGGATTTTTTTCAGTGAGAACTCTCTACATACTAGATTTTATTATCATGAATCATTTCCAGAACTGAAGTGATCAAGGTATAAAGCAATAAAGATACTTATTCTCTCTATTTTTATTTTTTTTTTCCCTTGACCATAAAAGGATCCAAGGCTTATACAAGACAGAGCGAATTCAGATTTAGCTTGAGTACCTTAACAGGCAATTTTGCTGTGCCACTGAGACACAACTGAGATTTGGAAATCTGTCCCCACAGCTGACCCACTTTTGCATTTCCCTCCTGCTTAAATAAAAAACCCCTCTTTTATTGGTAAAGACTACAACAGAGAAACTATCCATTATTTTGTTCCAAAGCTGTGTTTTCTACTGTGTAATTTTTCTATATGCTCTAGTTTTGAGAGCATGTTAACATATGACCATTGCTGGGGACAGATTTAATAAGACCTTTTTTTTTTTTTTTTACATCTAGGAACACAATTATTCTACTGTGGTTGTATAAAGAGACTATTCAAGACTGAAATAAAACTTTTATGTCTGATGGTAGTGATAGTGAGTGGCTTTCAGCTCCCAGTTAAAAATACCTAAATGTAAGAGGTCTACATGTATTTGCACATAATCTATATACCTCTATATGTGAGGTATCTGTCTCTGTTCCCAAGGCAGTCAGGCAGTCAATGAGATTTCCTCAGCATAGTGAGTGAATGAATAGATTGTAGTCTAGTGTTTTTATGTTCCTCTCAAAACAGACACCAGGTCTGCTTCGCAGTGATTCAGCTGAAAGCCACTATTGGTTTCACTGACTGTACTGACTAGCTTTCCGTAACAGAAATTATGTTTAAAAGCCTTAATCTGCGTCCAATCCTTTATTACATATGGGTGATATGCCAATGAACAGAGAATGAAAACAAGTTGGGCCAATTTCAAAAATTATCATACTGGCAATCAAATTAATAAAATAATAGGCAGGCAGACCAACACTGGTTCCTGAAAAATACCCTCTGTGTGGATATGTTGGTTTCTCCACGTGCAAGTTAAGCCACATCAGTTTCACTTTCTACTACGATCACCTCCCACGTAAACAGCTTGATCTTCTAAGGTGCTGAGAATTCATACTTTCTTGAGACAAGAAAAGCTGCAACAGTACATCAAATCTCAAAATTGGGACATTTATTTAGATTGCTATGTGGCAAAGTTAATGTAAATATCCAGCTTGAAAATGTTAGCACAGCTTCTTCAGCGAGAAAAGAAAGCAGGTCCTATGATTATTATTCTGTCCTCTTCTAGTCAATATTTTCCAGTTAGCATTTTTGATTTTTTCTAGGTTTTTAATTTGGTTGGTTGGTTGGTTTTGTTTTTTCTCCTACAGATCCAGGCATTACAGTCTGCTGATTGATTTCAGTGGTGGTCCCTCTTTGACACTTGTCCTTTCCACATCTTTTCTCGATACTGTTACTGTTGAAGGTAGAGATTTGCACCACACAGAAGTTCCCCATTTCTTTTGTCCTTGTGCTGTCACATGCAGAGAGTGTTGTAAATGATTCAGTTAAATCCACACCTCGGATTCATCACCATGTTACATTTATTCTGCTTAGGTATAAGTGGCTATAGAAGTGGTGTAAATTGGTGACCACAGAGGAATGGAAAGCTAGGTTTTTCCAAAGGCATTTGCTATCCTGATTTACAGTCAGTCATTCTTACTCTCTCTAGTGTATGAAAGGCTTTAAACCAGAAGGAATTCACTCCCTAACATTTTCTGTTTGGCAAGAATAAAGTAGCAAGGCCTTTCTATAAATGAGAATTATGTCTCGAGTATTTTTTTTTTTTTTTTTTTTTTTTTTTTGGCAATATGCATTTTATGGATGAAGAAAGGGGTCTAGAATGGATTTAATCTTGCTACACCTAAATAAATAAATAAATAAATAAATAAATAAATAGCAACTCCAATAAAAATGATGAAGGCAAAAAACCCCCAATCTTATCTTAGAATGGAAGATGCCAAATAGAACATACATAACTTCTTTCTTCATGTCTTTCTCTTTGCATCAGTATTTAGCAGATGTTTGTGCTGAAAGAGCTGTTAATCTAGAGCATCTTTCTAAACAACTTTTTGATTTTTTTCCCAAATGAAAAATATTTACTTTGAGTTGTTCACATCTCTTTCATATTTTTTTCCCAACCAAATTATTAGTTTCAGGTCTGGTCTGGGCAACTCACCTGCTTTTCAGTGACATTAACTATTTTTTTTTTTTTTTTTAGTAGCCGCTTGTACTGCAGAGTTTGCACAGAAATCACCAAAATTTTTTCACTTAAAAGCTTTACTTTGTACTTGAAGCATGGGCCTTTAGAGGTAACAGTCTACTCTTTAATAAATTAAAGCACATAGTGATGTACTTTTGTACTGCAAATGAATGAGAACATACTGTAAATAATAAATTACAAGAGAGACTGACAATGTATCTACCGCACCTCTTAGATCTTGCATTTATGTTACACTAAATGACTACGTGTCACTGAACCATAGAAAAAGTTACCTCAAAATGAAGTATGATAAAATGTGAGCATTGTTGGAAAGAAAGCCCAAGTTTGTTTCTCATATGTATCCTTAATAATCTGGAATCACTGTTAAATCAGGAGTTGTTATTCCTGATTAGGGATACAAGTTAGGAGTAGAGGATGGCTTAGAATAATGGTCTTATCATCCTCTGTAGAGACATCTGAGCTATTCTGCTACCATTTTTTGAAGGAAAAAATGTACTGCTCAGGAGCAGCGGTTCATTGACTTTCATTTAAAGGATAAAGCAACAAAGCATTAAAAAACAACTAAAGCCATTTGCTTAACCCCATTTACACGTCTGAAATCACATCTAGACCAGCAAAATCAAGGAACACAGAAAACAGCTTAACCAATATTAATATATATTCGGATGTTGCAGCAGCTGCAAAAATTCTGCTATTAGTTCTTAAACTAAGGCTCATTTTCACATTGAATGGTGGCAAGATAAGGCTAGTAGAAGTAATTTAAGAGTGAATAGATCACTGATTATATTTATTAATCCCACCTCCAACATGTATTAGGTTTCAACAGAGTTCTAGAAAGATTCCAATTTAAGTGACGGATGGCAAGGATGAGAATACTGCTGTGGAAAACCAGGCAAAGCAGAAAAGAGTTGTGCTTTTTAATAAATAAACTAGAGTCACATACATACATACATACATACATACATACATACATACATACATACATACATGTATTCCTTGTGCATTCTGAATCCCGTCTCAGGACTGCCTGAATCTGGGCAGAAAGGAACATTTTCCAAACTTCCCAGGGTGGAAAGTCAACAGGGGTGGAGGCTGGGGAAGCCTCTTCTGAGAATAAAACCATAGGAAGTAACAGACTTGTCTAGATATCTAGATATCTAGATGTAGCTATTCCTGGAATGTATTGGAATGACACAGAGGAAAGTAAATAGTCAGCACAGGTTGATTCAGTAGTTTCCTACTCTGGTTTATACTAATCTCTCTTTACACCATTCACAAACTTTCATGGAGTCACAGAACAATGTAGAGAGCACTCCATATGTGGGAAAATTTGAGTCTGCTTCATTTACAAGTATCTTCATAAACTCTTTATTAAAAGGAAATGAAATTGCATTAGAACTGATGAGAGACCAAGGACAAAAAACCAGGCAGAGCCCTGCTGCAGTGTGCCCAGAGCTGGTATTGCCATTTGAAAATGGAAGGAGTTTGGATTAGGAATGAGGGCCCCATTTCTTCCTTCTTAAAACATGCTTTGTAAGGAAGAAAGAACAAGAAATATGGTTTGATAAAAAGAATGCTTAGTTCATCCTTGATCTAAGCACAGAAAGAACCTGTAATATTTATTTGGATTTCATTTGAAAGAGACATGAAGTTAAAACATATTAGACAACTGAAAACATGTTAGACCTGAAAATCTTTAACTAAATTAACTACTAAACTTATAATTTATCTTTTTTTTTTTTTTTTTCACTATATAGGCAGCAAATCTAAGTCTCATTGTGTTATTGAACTTATTTCCAAGTTAGCTGTCACAAGGTATCATAAAATTGTAAGACTTCATTGCTTTTCTATCGTAAACCTATTTATCAGGCATCAACAGACACACAGGGCTAAAATATGGAGAGAAGATGAAAAACAGAACAAAACTTTCAGTTCCTCCCTCTAGCCACACTCAATTTTAAATGCACTTCTTTTTGTCGTTGTCCATCAACAGGAGTAAAAGATAACGTTCCACACAGCATTAAAAAAGGACACCATCAGCCTAGTTTTAATAAATTAAATCAAAATCTAATAAAGCTACTTTCTCAAAAGGGCACCTGCCTCTGAGATCATTTCCTCTATATTCTTTCTCATTACTTAAACTAATTTTATCTAATTTAATATTTTTATTACTTCTCCATTGTCTGCTGCTGTGAGACCCTTTCTTCCCTGTACACAGAGGCAAGCAACTTGCAAAGATTCATCTCAGGATGCCTGCAAGTAGGACTAAAATTTCAGGGCCCCTTTATGCACCCACCTGTTCATTCTTTCTCTTCTTCCTCAGTTTTAGGCTGAATGACTGAATGAGGCAATACTGGAAAAACACATGACCAAAAATGCACTTGGACATACGGCATTCCCGTCTTGACTCACCTCACAACCCTGCACTCAATAGCTCAACCTCAGACATGGTTTTGCTCAACGTGATAATTATTTGGATCCCATACAAAGATCTGCTTCAATTACCTTGTTCTTTACAAAATCTAAGTTAATTTTTAGAGGTGTTCAATTTTTTAATCAGAGCTATCCCAAGAATGCACTAAACATCTTATTCCCAGACTTACATCATTCAGAACCTATGACACCAGATCAAGTATTTAATTTTCCATGGCAGCTTGGCAGTTGTTCTGTGTGTTCCCCTCATGTACTTAGGTAGGTAGAAAAGGAAATCCCCACCCCCATCACATCCATTGGAATAGCGATGTCTCCAGTGTGATACTGTCTGTTCCTGCTTGTTTCTCAGGGCCTCACAAAGTCTGACCATGCACTTCTGAGACAGAGAGCAGCTTCTTACATAAACATTCCTTACCCTAGCATCTGCAGGGATTCAGATGAGAGAAATAGTACTACTCACCAGCTGCTACACGGACCTACACATTTTCTGAACACTCAGAAAACATTTACAGATTAACTAATCTTAGTGAATAATATTTTCCTACTATCATCTTGCTAAGCTCTGCAACTTGAAGCTCAGATGCTTTAAATTTAAGCCACCATATTCAGAAGGTCTAGGTTTTCATCCTAGAGGAAACATGACTATTGAATTCTCATTTCTCTTTCATTAAACTAGGGTGAGACTCTGACCAAACTGCCACTCACTTCATATGCAAAGAAACAAATTGGAAATAACCTCACTCCAGCTGAACAGTTCTGGTAGCACAGGCTGCATTTCCTGAGAGCGGTGTTTCAAAGAAAGTAGGTGGTGCTCTGCAGAAAGCTGGACAGTGCCACTTGTGGCGGCACTGCTTGTCTCCATATCTAAACCTAATAAAAAAAAGCTAAATACAATTTTGGCATAATTTCCTAGTATTATTACCTATTCCATGGAAAGGAGTTTCTGTCATAGCCTTAAAAAATAAAGGCTTTGGAAAATGGCCCTGCAGTGGGACAAACCACGATTCAGATACCCACATTTCCTAATTCCCACCACTTCACAGTGTTTCTCTGTTCCTTGCTGCCTGAGGGTGGGCAGCTAGCCTGAGCAGGCTACACCACTCACCCTCACCTCTCTCCTGAGAGCTGATGTCATTTGCATGTACAGGTGCAATTAAGCCACTGAGCAGGTCAGTCTGAGTAACTCACAGTGCTGACCCTCACACAACACTCAGTTTCCCACTTACCCTCCTGGGAGAGGCCAGATTTCATGGGCTTTGCTTATGCTCACACCTCATTTTTGTTGTTTCTGTTGCCTTCCCCTCTGGTCTGGAGTCTTGGGTTTTGCAGCCATTTCTCTTTGCTGCCTGACTTGCTGTCCAGTTTTCATTTCTAAAGAAGGGAACATTGTTTTATAATTGATCCGTTCCTCATTTTGTATCCTGGAGAATGGATACACCTTTTCTTTGTACAGTGCCTCCTGACTTGAAAATGTGAACTTAATCTGTTTCCAGCATAGCAACACCAGGAGCACCATTGGCCACAGATCTGTTCTCAATGCTAATTTAGTTACTGTTGTACATTAACCACCAAAACCAAGACAGTTCACATCATCACAAAATGACAGAAAAACTCAGTTGGAAGGCACCCACAAGGATCATCAAGTTCAACTGCTGTTCCTTCACAGCACCATCCCCAAGAGTCACACCACGTGCCCTAGGATATTGTTCAAAGGCACCTTGAATGCTGTCAGGCTGGTGCTGTGACCACTGCCCTGGGGAGCTGTTGCAGCACCAAACCACCGTCTAGATAAAGAACCTTTTTCTAATATCCAACCTAAACTTGCCCTGACACAAATTCTGGCCATTTTCTCAGGTCCTGTCAACCAGTCACCACGGAGAAGAGATCAGTACCTTTCCCTCCTCTTCCCCTCTTGAGGAAGTTGTAAACTGCAATGAGATCTCCCAAAACAATCTTCTTCATAACTTTACCAGGCACTGAAGTGAGGCTGAAAGGCAGCCATGTAATTTCCAGATATCTATCTCCTTCTTGCCCTTGTTCAAAATCAGGACAACATTCACCAGTTCCCAGCTGACAGCTGGGACATCTCCAGATTCCCAAGACAGCTCAAAACCAATGAGAGAGGTTTTGTGGTGACATCAGCTGCTCTTTGAGGATTGTTGGATGTATCCCATCAGGCTCCATCAATTTGTAGGGATCTCGCTGGAGCAGCAGATCCTCAAGTTCAGGGTCACCTGAGAGCTGGTCAGTCCTGCAGTCACGGTCCTCCAGGTCAGGGCTGGAGACGCCCTTGGTCCATCATTATGTTGAAGGCAGAGGCAAACAACGTGTTGAACACCTCTGTCCATGTCTCTGTTCGTGAGGCAACAATCCTCACCTCATCCTGTAATGGGCTTTACATAAAGGCATCAGATGAAAAGGGAGCACTTGTGAGCTCTCTGGTGGTGTTAGCAATGCAGGCCAGGTGTTACCACAGAGGAACAAGGCTCTTTTACTGGTTTTAAGCTACTGGCAGTTAAGAGGACAATTCAGTGGCATCCAGGAACATCTAAACAAGGCAATGAAACTGGAACAAAATTTGTTGCTGAGCGAGGCTGTTACCCAAGTTGTCTCTATGTACCTAAGAAACATAGCGTAGCTAGCAAGCACACTTTAGTTGTAAAGCAACATATGTGGAATAAAACCATTAAAGAACAACAAAAATTAGAATCCCGTGAAGCCAGTGTACATGATGATCACTTATCAGAACATGGTTCTATTTTAACATATGCCCTGTAAAACATGTAACTCAGTATATTTTAAAATCTAAAAGAATGACCTTTTTAATTGCTGATGAAATTGGCTTGCTCCCCAGGCAGTCCAGTTTTGATGCAGCTACAAAGGATTTAACTGTTTTGTGACAAAAAAAAAAAAAAAAAAAGAAAAAGAAAAAAAAAAAAAAAAAGCAAAACTAAAATTACCAGGAAATACCACAGATGAAAAAAAGGAAATTAGAAATATGGGGTGTCTTTTAATTATATTTCTTTTAATATTCATAGTGAGAAAAAGTAGAAATCAAAGTTACCACAAGCCACCATTAATTCAACCAATTTAAAATTATATTAATAATTTAACCAGCTTTAATAATAGAATAACAGACTAGGTTTGATGAGCTAATAATACAAAGATTTATCTACAGACAGAAACACATGCACAGGGTACATAATTTCTCATATTCAGAGAAGGCTCTTTTCTCTTATAATGAAAATATTGTAAGATTTGATCTACTGAAGAATCATAGGATACCACAGTGTGACTGATGTAAACCTATCAGGGGAGCTATGCCAGACATGTTGATTCTTATCTTATTTTAACCCTGTTACTTTTCAAATAGTCATTTGTACAGCATGACATGGGGTTCAATGCTACTTTTTTAAAACCTTTTTTCTTTTATTAAATGCCTTAAAAGCATTTTCTTGTGAAAAAATCATAGCTCATTTAACATTTCTCTTAACAGCATTTACTTAACGACTTCACCACTTCGGAGTTACAGCTGGGACTGACTCATAAGATATTTATATAAAGGACCATTTTATCTTGTAGCTAAATTCCCATATACAGACAAACTCTAACCATAGATAGAGCAGGACAAGATTGGTACCAAGGAATGTGGATTTATATTTAGGATTGCTGAGGATTCAATTTTACAAAAAGCCTCTGAAGTGATCTCACTATTTATTCATTTCCTAATAGACTAACCTGAGCTTATTTCCAAGCTGAAAGTGCCTGCGGATCTTGCCAAAAGAAGTAGCTTTTACAATCCATCTGCTGCCCTCTTCTACCCAGAACATGGGGGCAGTTGCACAGCTGTATCGATTTGTTCCTATCATCCTATGCCCAAGGAGGGCTCTCAATTATTTCCTAACAGAGCTAACTGACAAGTGTTGGTTCTTTTTAGACAGGATCTCTGTTTGAATTGAAGTTGCATTTTTTTTATCCCTGAAAAACAAAACAAGAACATTTAATGCTTTGACAAGATGCCTTTTCTTCCCTGCATCTACAGTTTTTCCAATGAAATAAATTCAAAAAAAGATAACAATAATTATAAATGACTAAAAACCCCAAATGGTAGTCAAGACAGCCTTAAAAGGTAAAGGCTGAGAAAAGAAAAAGTAACTTTGCACAGGAAAAAAGGATGGGTTTTATAATAAAATAGGCTGGAAGTTTTGAACATTCCCCTGCTGCCAAATCAGGAGACGCAGACCCCTGCTAGTGTCTGATATTCAGTACAACTGAAGCCACTGCTCTTAACAGAGGCAGACTACTGCAATTATCCATCGACCGCCCCAGCCACATTCTCACCCTGATGGCTCCAGGGTCAGACTGCCTTGGCACCCTCCGAGGCTCCCAGCCCCATGGGGCAGGTGTTTGCTTGATCACAGCCTTTGCAGGGAGGCAGCCTCGTCCTTTGAGACACCTCACCCACTGCTGAGGATGGTGCCCGTGGGCAACCACTCTCAAATTTCACTGACTTGTGGTGTTATGGATTTATTTGTTCTCGTGGGCTTGGAGGAGGATTGGGATTTCCTCAGCTCTTGGGAGACCCTCACATGCTCGCTTTCAGTTCCATCACCTGCCTTCAAATGTCTGCTTTCAGTATCTCCTTCTCCATCTGTATCCATGTGTCCCTGTAGAGCCCATTCTTGTAAACCCACACACAGGAGACTTACGACAAACTGGATTTTCTTTTTGACATCAGGAGAAGGAAGGGAGGAATGACCCTCCTAACCTACAATCTTAAAATGATAGTTGTATTTTTCTCCTTTGCAAAAACAGCTCTGGTTCTCTGCTTGATCTTGTTCACCACTGAGTTGCTGTGGAAAATGTTTTATGAACACCTTAGATATTATGATAGATATCTGCTTTTATTCCTAATAGTTGGAAAGGCTTGAAGAAAGCCAGCCAATAAACTTGCAGATAGTACATCACTACAAAGGGAACAACAGCAGTCCCTGTGGGGTAAGTTAGCTACCTCTGCTAGTAGCTAAATCTCAGGGGTTATGTTACAGCTTTTACTCTATGTATTATATACATTATGCCCTCCTCCACTCCAGGGCCATAGCCCATTCATATATATTAGCAACTTACAGATGTGGCTGACTGCACAAATAGCTGTTACGCTACTTCTTGCAACTTGGAAAGGGAGAAGTCTTAATCATACGACATATCTGTGTTATTTCCTGGAAAAGAGGTGGGAAAGCATATAAAAAATGATGGAATTTACACAAAGAATTCCTTACATAACAGTGTCTGAGGTACGAAACTCCATGACTGTCCTTTTTCACCCGGTACCTTTTCACATTAAAACAAAGAAAGGAGATATTCTACTCTATTTATTACACCAGGACCTGTTAGGAGATCCTCCTAGGAAAGATGAAGACAAATTTCCCTGGATCTATGAGAGTGCACAGCCAAGGCTGTCCCACTCTGGAGCAAATATTTGTTCTGTTACTATCTATGTGGTAGAAAAGTGGGACAAAATGGTTATCATTTTATCTTTTAAAAATAGCTGGTCATGCTTTATTAGGTTGGTATCTTCAAAGAGGACTATGTGGAGTGGATTCTAAATAGGCAAAGTCATCTAACATTTTAGTCTCTGTGTAACTAATGAAGAAAGATAAAGATCTGACTTAGTGGGGTTGCATCTTCCTTCCACTGTCTTCAGAGTCACTTACCCTGTGCAATTAACTCTAAAGGAAATTTAGGCACTCTCTTTTCTCCTGCCAGGCCAAATACATCAAATTTCTGCAGCTTTTCACAGACCAGTTAGACACATTGTGTTTTGCTTGCACAGACTCCTCTTCCACAGAACTTATTATAAAAAGTACTTTAAAACTCCCAGCGTAAAACCACTCTGTGTCACAGCAGATGGTATGTATGTTTGTATATATATGTATAGATGCTTTCTGGGTACAGTGAAATGATTAATTGACTTCCAAGGAATCAAGGAACCAACCTGGCTATCCACTCCATGTACTTTCTCTGGCCTGTTTGTACAACAAAAACTAAATATAAAACACTATCTACCAGGCTCCCTGGCTTTTAAAAGCTAATGCTCAAAGAATTATAAGTGTCTGTGACATTGGCAGTATTTTATTCAGGGTTCTACCCATTCTAGCTCAAAGGAGTCTTGGGCAGGGAGTGGAGTTCTGGGATGCTATGACTAATGGGATTGTATGTGATGGGCTGTTTTTTAATCTCAAGGGGTTTGTGGTTTTGTGGTTTTTTTTGTTTTTTTGTGGTTTTTTTGTTTTTTGGTTTGTGGGGTTTTTTTTTGTTTTTTTTTTTTTTTTTTTTTTTTTAAACCTGAATGAAAAGTTTATTCCAAGAGGATTTATCTTGGATCAAGTTTTGAAGGCATGAGCGAAAAACAAGGAGTGGGATTTTGGTCTTCTGGGAAAAGGGATGGAAAGTAATGCCCCAAGGTGAGGGTGTGGATCATCCAGTTAAAACAGGTCCTGGTAGAGCTGAATCTGAGGTGTTGGACAACTATATTAGTTCTGAGGAGAAGTGATAAAGATGATCTCATTACCAATTGTTTAGTTTTCTGATACAGACATGCTAAAGGGGCCGGATGCCTCTTCCCTGTGTAAGAAGTATCGTTCCTGTGATTGCTTGTATTTTCTCCATTTATCTTTTCTTTATGAATGTATTTATAGCTTCTGGAAATTTGTTTTCTTGGAACCCTGAGGACAAGCACTCAGAACCTCTTAGCTACTGGGCTCTTACTTTCTTTTGTAGAATCATAGAAAATGCTGAGTTAAAAGGGCCCCAGAAGGATCATTGAGTCCAACTCCTGGCCCTGCACAGGACAATCCCAAGATCCACACCATGTGCCTGAAACCATTGTCCGAACACTTCTTGAACTCTGTAAGGTTTGGGGAACCTGTTCTAATGCCCAGATACTCTCTGGGTGAAAAATCTTTTCCTAGTATCCAGCCTAAACCTCCCCTGGCGCTGCTTCCTGTCAGTCCTTTTGGTCCTGTCGCTACAGCAAAGAGACCAGTGCCTGCCCCTCCTCTTCCCCTCGTGAGGAAGTTGTAGATTGCAATGGGGTCTCCCCCCTCCATCTCCTCCAGGCTGAACAGACCAAGTGACCTCAGCTGCTCCTCAACTTCCCCTCAAAGCCCTTCACCATCTTTGTTGCCCTCCTCTGGACATTTTTAATGTCTTTCTGATATTGTGGTGCCCCAAACTGCACACAATATTCAAGGTGAGGCTGCCTCAGTTCAGGATAATCCCACTGGTGCTGCTGTGCCTGATGTCCCCCAGGACACGCTTGGCCCTCCTGGCTGCCAGGGCACCGCTGATTCGTGTTCAACTTGCCATTGACCAGGATCCCCAGGCCCCTTTCCATGGCACTGCCTTCCAGCATCTCATCCCCCAGCCTGTCCATACATCCAGGGTTGGCCCATTCCAGGTGGCTGGTGCTTGCCCAACCCTCAACTATTTCAAGGTCTCTCTGCAGAGCCCCTCTGCCTTCGAAAGAGTCAGAAGCTCCTCCCAATTCAGTATCATAGACAAACAGTAAGTCCCATAAGATGTGACACATTTTTCCTGGTCATAGCTAAGAGTCTAAACCCTTTGGCTTCTGGTGGAGATGCCAGTTCTGAGATGATTCTGGGATTTTGTACGCTCTCTCCAGATGTCATAGAAGTCATGCATGTCTTAGTGCACCAGTTCCCTGCTCCTGGCTGAGAGACCCACAGCTGCCCCCATGAGGAAGTAGAGAGGATCCAGGGCAGAGGTAGGCTGCCCATCCACGCTGTCAGGGTGCACACCTTGTAGCAGAAACTGAAAGGCGATGGGATTAAGGGCCCAAAAGGCTCTCAGTAAGCAAAAACACTTAGGGTAACAAATGACACCAGATGGCTGAATTTGATGCTGTATTTATGAGGGAGATCAATTAAGAGAAGTAGTGATTTCACCGTTTTGTGGAGTATGTCATCTTCAGAGGCCAAAGATGATTGTTAAATTACTTAAACTGACTTCTCATGTATTAAAGACTTATAAATGTCACCCACACATTCTGTTCTGAACACAATGACTTCAATTAGACTTAAATATTTCAATTCTCAAGCAAGTAAATCCTTTTGTACCACAGAGTGGGAACAGACAAGATTGAGGCGTCAGTCTACAGCGAAGGGAATCTACTACAACTGAAAAGACCTCTTTACTTAAAATTACAAAAAGTACCATGTACCAATATGAATATATTTTTCTTCCCAGAAGCATTTCTTTATAATCCCAAATCTGATGTTCAGTTTGACTTTAAGCAAATGTCAATCATCTATCTTTTGACAGGTGCATTTCAGAATACCAGTTCATCTGCTGTCCTGCTCCAGTCAAAGTCTGATGTCTCAGATAAGGGAGAAAAATGGAGAAAACAAAATTTGACCAGTTGTTGTTCTTATTGAAATGAGGAGCCTTGGGAACAGATTACAATCATTTATTGCATACTTGCCACTTCTGTGGCACTGCACAGACAGGACTGTTGTACCTTCCTTGCCCTAGGAATATGTGGCTGAAAGTGGATGACAGAGTGATATTTAAAGACACAAGATCCAAGGCAAGAAGGACCACAACCTCTTAGGCTTACTTTGGTACCTGCCTGTGCTATCTTCGACCTCTCAGAAGCTGGATCAAATCCTATCTTTAGGACAGCAACTAACGTCACCTTCCAATTATAGTGACTGCACCACCCTCCAAAATCAGTGTTAATTTATCATCTTCCCTGTTAGAAAACTGCATCATATGTCAAGGTGAATTTTCCTGACTTCTGCTCATTGGATCTGGTTGTGTCATGTTATATAATACTGAATAGGCTTCCAGTTTTACTTTCTTTCCTAAAAGCCAGAACTACACACTTGCAAGATCTTTTTTTTCTCCTACATGTATGAGTAGCTACGCAAGATCTTATCTCAGCCTCCTTTTTATAAGCTGAATAGGAACAGCTTCTCATCTGAAGAGTTATTTTTAGCGATTTCATTTTATGACTCTTCCTCTGGAAGTGAGGATAGCAGAGCTGCTATGGTAGTCCAGCATATTACAGTAGCACAGCACATTACTGCAGCACAGAGGTACAGCTATTGTAGAACTATTACTGTGGTGTGTTGCTCCTTTGTGCAAAGGCATCACCTTGATCAAGGGTGATGCTGATATCTCTAAGGGCAGTGTGATGCTGAAAGCTGAAAGGAAGGTGATGGAGATAGCCATTGAATAAGCAAAAAACCGCATTTGTTTCTGAGTTGTGGAAAAAGATTTCTTGAATATTTGGGGGAAGGGTGGGAAGAAATTCCATTTGTAGTCATTGTGAAATTGGAGAGTTAGGGTGTTTAAATATTATATCTTAAAAAGAAACCAGAATGAACTACACAACTGATACATGCCATTGTGAACCTATTACAGCTTCTCCAAAAAGAAATTACCATTTTTTAGATTCAAGAACAGGTCAAGGAAAAAATCAAACAGAGAAGAAATACTGTCTGCCTCACTCTTCTTCTTAGAGTGAGGCTCAGAACCAGAAGGAAGAAAAAACCTGAACACATGCTTTGCTATTTGTTTGATAGCAAAGATTTTGCCAAAGGTAGATTTGAAAACACATTTGAAACCTGTAAAGTGCGCTACTTACAGGGAAATGTCTTCAACTCCCTGACAAAGTAGGCGACTTAAAATTTAGATGCAAGGCTGAAAAAAGTTCCAGTGTGCTCAAAACATATCTATCTCTTCAAAATGGTTTGAAGGAAAACAGATTTATGTTGCTAGAGATATTTCTCAAGATAATTTATAAAATTATAGTTTTATTATAATTAGTTATGTCAGATAAGGATAAAATATTTTAAAATGCATGTAGTTAACAAAGCAAGCTTATTTGAGTTATGTGATAAAGTGGATATATTTTAGCATCAGGAAAAACACAGAAAATAATTGGACACTGCTTCTCAAAAAAAGAAGAAAAATTAAAACTCAAAGATAGCAATTTATGATAGATATTTCAGAACATATTTATCATCACTTCATTAACACCTATATGAAATGTAAAAAACATGTTTCTCTTCCTTAATAATCAGCAGCAACAATATGAAAGGACTACTTCCAGATTTTAAAAGTAAAATAGCCATACATTTCATTTACAACCATTTCAGGTTTCAGTACAATATGTTTGCCCAAGTAGATCATGAAAATTGTTCATTTGTGCTGGCAAATCAAATAACTGAATATTCACTGAAGAGGAAAATTTCAGAAGATACAAATGCTAGTTAGACACATGATTTCCATCATGTCTCTACAGAAAGTATGTCCTTAAATGACTTTTGCACACTTAAAAATCTTTACTGCAATCATATGATCTTAAAAGGGTGTTTTTCTTTTAGAAGAATACATATTCTTTCTACCAAGCTATCAGTGGGGAGTGTAGCTCAACAGGATTTTGCATTTCTGATGATATTTCTCAGTTCTAAAGGATGGGTCCCTACCTGAAACTCTCAGAATGAAAACTTACCATCTTGAAAGGATCTGATGTCTGAAACCAACTAAAAGCAAGACAAACAAAAATGATAGAGTTGTCTCTACCATTCAAATTTGAAACTGAAGTATTATAATTTTATTCTGACTTTATTTGAGGAGGTTAGAGTAGAAAGTCATAAAATTGCAGAATCTGACAGAATGGTTTGGGTTGGAAGGAACTTTTAAAGATCTTTGAGTCCAACCTCACTGCCACGGGCAGGGACCCCTTCCAGTACGTCTGGCGCTCAAAACCTCATCCAGCCTGGCCTCAAAAACTTCCCAGAATGGAGACACATTTCCCAGAATGAAGTCACCACTTCACTGGCAAAGCATAAGGAATAAAGTAACCCAGGTAATTAATGTTGTGCAGAAGTTATCCAGCTATGGATGCTGAGAGTTGAGACACTACTGTGACTTGGTTGTGACTAAGCTGGACCTGGATGACACGTGGAATTGCTCAGGAACAGGGTTCTCTTCCCTGTGACTTCAGTGTTCTGAGCTTATTGAGTATGCTCCTTTAATGTAGAGGGTTTGCCTTTGAAATGTTCCATTCTGCATAGCACTATTACTCTTGATTCTTTCTGTTTTGCCCTCCCCAGAAGCACCTGTCACAGGTTCTGTCAATGTCCTGACACTGTAGCTGCTCACATAAATTGCAAGAATCTAAAAATTGGTGGTGAAGTAGACTGCATAATTAAATATATTTACTCTTATGACAAATCCTAACACCATTTAGCCACACATTTTTCCAACCACATGAATTTGTGCAGTTCTGCTTCAGAGAAACTAAATTGATTTCTTTCTTCATGGTCACTTGGATAAGTAGCAAAAAGATATATGACAGCAGCCTGTGTTTTAGCCATGGAGACAATCTCCTGTGATATCAGTAAATCTGACAAGCCTGACCCTGAAGGTTACTTTAGTCCCAGCAGACCCTGGAGAAGGTCAATGTGCTATCTTTGGCCTTCAGCTAGTGCCAGGGAGACAAGCTACACTTACTGTTTACCAATCTGGTATCTTACAGAAGAAAAAACAGGTCAGAAACTCAATTTTTTTCTTTATATGCTCTATTTTTGTCTCATTGAAGAGTGCAGTTTTCCTCTTCCTTATCCTCTCCTTGCTTTTATGCAGGGACTTCTCTGTCTCAGCCATTTCTGACACAGTAGGGACCTTTACAAGAGTAATTGAAAATAAGTATCTTCAGTACTCCTTGACCTGCAAAAATTTTTTTCTAGTTCAACTTTCTGAAAAGCTCAAGAAGAAGAATAAAATTTTAATTTTTAAATTACTAAAATATATACTTTCGTGCAATGGTTCCTTTATAAGTTGAGCTCAGAGATAAATCCAGAAAACCCTTAGTACTTAGTTTTGGTTCAAACCTGCCTTTCCTCTGGTCATCTTTCCAATGAGGAAGTGTGTATTTCAGTGGAGGAATCTGCCCTGACTGCCTCCAGATTCTTGCTTCCTTCACTACAGGATCTCCACTCCTGACCCTTTGCTTCTACTCAAAAAACCTTTTTCCTTGAACAGTTTTCCAGATTCTTTCTGAAAATTGAGTTTGTTTCTGTTGCATGCTGCTGTGCCATATGGACAGCAGGAAATGTTCAGAGTAGCTGTGTTTCTAAGAGCCTAAAGGTATTCTGGCTTATGCTGTTAAATCATCTGCTGGTAGTGTCTAGGATTTGCTTGGGGAAAACAGTATGTACAGTCCCACAGATGAAACTCATGCACCATTTGTTCCTCTGCTACCGGTGCTGAAATGCAGTTTAAGAAACTACAGGCTAAAGGACTTCTGAATCTGTTCTGGAGGGTTTTGGACCTCTTCAGCCCTCCATCACCTTCCAAGGTGTGAATGAAATTTGATGTCGGCAAAATGAGGTAATGGTGCTGTTGCAAGAGTCTCACTTGATCATGTGGATTTTCCTTTCTTCTTGCAGGACCTTTGGCTTGAATTGACTGACACAGGTAGGTGTAGTGAATTTCCAGGTGTCACTGCAGCTGGGTACTATTTGATCCTTTCCATTTTCAACTGCTCTTACAGCCAGTTCAACAAGCATTAGCAAGATGTAAAATGAGTAGAACAAAAATTGTGAATATTTTCATATTTACGTGTATTTCTGTATTTAAACAGTAGTTGAAATAAAAGAAGATCAATTTAGGAAGGCTGGAGCTTAAACAAAATACAACAAAGGAGTTATAAATGGCTTAAATGAAACTAATGGCATTCATGAACAGAAGGAAATCATGTTTTCTACAAATGAATGAATTCTGACTGCTTCCCAGTTTTTGCCTTTGCACTCGATGTGTGTCTATGCATGTGTGTATTTGGGAATGACACCGTCTTCCCTGCTGTAGTTACTTGCAGGAGCACCAAGTCACACCTCTCTGTGATTTTAACAGAAGTGACACCACCAATTGTCACGTGACATTCCCAAAGTAGATGAAGGCATAGGAGAAGGCAAAGTAGTAGGACACAGGTTAGTGTTTTGCTTTGTTTTGCGAATTAAAACTACATTTCCTTCTTCATGGATGCTCTTTATCCAGGGAAGGAGTGAAAATTCACAATTTTCAAATGTGATTATCATCTGCCTCTAGTGGAATTAATACAGCAAGCTGAGGCTTCCAGTCACTGTGGCTAGCAATAATTCTTTTCTAATTTGTTCTTATATTGAGTATTCACTCATCCTCCTCTTGTATATCCTTTGAAAAATAAACTAAGTCTGCAAATGTTTGATCTTGATGTTGGTTCAGACTTCAGGTTTTGATATTTATCATTTGTTCAATGAAATGGAACTTTTTAAAGACAGTTAATAAATCACTTTGTCAGCTGAAAAGTGAACTACCAGAAAAAGAACGGAAGTAGTAAAAAGGCTTTTAAAAATACCTTACACATATTCTGTGACTTCCTGTGAAAACTGTGGGAGGAATTTTTCAGTGAGTTTCCTTCAATCTATTCCTAAATGCCACCTGAAAATTTTTATGCAGGGTCTAGCATGAAATATATGTGCACATGCCGAGGCAAAAGATAAATGTAGCTCTTTGTTCTCACTGTTTCCTCTGGATAAATCCAGTATATTGTAATGTAAACACCTGCAGGACCTACTGCTCACCTCTACAGTCTGGTGTGAAAAGATATATATCAGAAACTAGCAGAACCAACGTGGCATTTCTAACAATGGACTAACACCAACGATTGATCAGTGACATTCTCACTGATATAATTTAATGACCATTTCACGTGAACATTTTCTAAATGACAGACAATTCAAAGCATGAAGTTACACGATTTGTGCGGTATGAAGAAAGGGAGCTTCCATGGGATGGACAGAGCTCATCTGGGGCATGTGAGCAGATGATGGAATGCCACCAGGACAAGGGTGGTCCAGGACCCCTGAGCTGAGGGGTACAATTGCATCCTTTCATCTGGGAATACCCTCATTCTTGCATGGTCAACTCTGAGGACTTCTAGACTATCAAAGTGTGAACTGAACCTTTGCTTGAAGCTTAAATACAGACTCCACTATACAGGTATGAATTTGCTCAATTTCTGCTTACAAAATAATTATACAGTAATATGACAGTGTATCATGAAAACCTTGAAAACTTATTTTTAAATTTGCATCGCTCCTCCATATAAGACAGAATGGGAATGGTTTTAGTGTGAATTCAATATTATTGGTTAAATTTCCATATGTTATTAAAAAAATGGAAGTTCAACATATGTAAAAAATTCAGAACTTGGAATGTCTTTAATGACTGTTATTAACAGAAATAATTTTACTCTGCAGCAAAGTCAATTGATTCAACATTTGCTGTGTTGGACAACAGGCATCTTCTGTGCATGTCGGTGGGTAACAAAGCATAGCCCCATAAGTATTACATTTTTTTAGATCAGTGACTATTTTGGAGCATGTGACTGAGTGTGATATTCATGTCACCAGTTTTCAGCTATTTTCTGCAAAGCCTGGTGATAGTTATTTTGAAACAGTTGAAAAAGCAATTTCACTTTACTGGAATCTGTCAATGGACTGCTTTGACAATTACAGGATGTCCAACACATGCAAGATAAAGACAGGACAAAATTAGAACTGCTACCCTTCTTTCTATTGTGCTGTCATCAATATTTAGGACTGCAGCCAGTGGGACATTGTGGTTTGCATGGTTCTTGTATTTAAATGCCTTCATAAAGCCAGAACTGAACATTTAAAACCTAAAAGAGAGATGATATTCATAACCAACATGAGGAACCTGTTAAGATATTATCAGTGTTGTCTTGACTGACCATGTAACCCTAATTAGAGCAGTTTAACTCCACTTATATGTGCTACTTCAAGAAGCTATTTCTGTCCCTCACAAGCAGCAATGGGTCAGCTAGTCTTCTTGAAAAGTGGGGCCTAAAGCCATTCTGGCAGAGGTGTGTGTGGGCTTCATTCCTTTGAGGAAAGGACAGCAGAAGAATGTAGATGCTCACAGTCTAATTCTCATTTATAACACTGCACTCATATAGCACTCACTTACACTGACCTAGCTGTTAATACAGGAAGTTTAGAGCTAAATGAAGGTACAGCCACACTTATTTTTATTCTGTCGTACCCCAAAAATGGAATTTACACATTTTTGCCCTGATGGGCCAATGAGGGGAAATAGTGTTCACCTCGTTTGCATAACTAGCCTCATCATCTCTATACAGCTTTATCCCATGACTAAAGGGAAAGGATGGCTTTTAAATTTCACTGAATTCAATATAAAGAACTCTGTAGAGGATAAAAACAAAGGTTCTGATCCTGCAAACATTTTCTCCTTTGAGATATTTTACTTTATTTTTCCCCTTGTATTCCTTTGCTGTTGTTGTGTATTATTTGGATTTATATTGTATTTAATTTTTATATTGGGTTTTGCAATGGTTTCTTCTGTACCCCTCCCTGTTCTCCTGGAAAATGTATCATCCCGAGGTTTATCCTTGCTCCTTTCCCTGCCCATGTAATCCAACTCTGTTCCACTCCCACCTTATCCATGATTGTGTAGTGGCTTGTCCCCGCTTTTAGCCCCTTTCCCCTGGATAAAAGCCAGGGAAGCGCGTGGATCGCTCTCTTGGCTGGGGGACAGGGACCGGGTTCCTGACCCTACGGGGGCAGGACCACAGGAGAAAGACTGAATAAAGCCCTGATTCCCCCCAGATCAAGTGCAGAGACCCTTCCTTTTGCCATCGACAGGCACCTGCTCTCTCTAAAGGAAAAGGGTCACAGCCGCTCTGGGATCTTTGGGGCTCTGAGGAAGAATCCTTCCAACTGTGGTTTGTCTCTCAAGCTAGCTGAGGCAAAAACGGAGCTGGGGCTCTGAGAGAGAGAGAGACACCATACTTTGCTAAACCATGTTCTAGGGTTTTGTCAAACATCAATCTCTCATGGGAAGTAGTGCAGAATCCTTGCCAGGACCTTGGTTTTGGGGTTTCCCATCTCTCGCATCCTCCCATGCAATGAATCGCAACAGACATCTAGCTTTATCTTTCTCAAAGGTCCTCAAGAAAGAAAAGTATGTTTCTGCCTATTTGCATAATATGATTCTTACTCTCTGCATTTTATTCTTTCTCTCCATGTTCCCCCCTATTTGTTACCAATGAGATTCATTGATTAGTCATGTCAAGTTAGGATGTAAGCTCTCCCAAGCATGTGCCATCCTAATGTGTTTGTGTAAAACCTGATTACAAGATGCTAAATGTAATGGATGCCAAATCCATATTAGGGCTGCTTCTACTTGCAACTGCCTTACAGACAATAAAAACATTCCCATTAGTCATAAGAACATATGATTAGTGCTGCATTTTTGTATGTATATGCATGAATTACATGACTGTATTTTTTCATGGAAAAAACCCCTGTAATTTCACCAGCAGTGCAGGCTGATTTCATAAGCAGGTAGTACAAGAAAATTTATCTCCAAATTCTGATCATCCAGCAAACCTTTTGCTTTTGATTCTCATGACATGATTCCTTTGTGAGGATATGAATTCTCTGAATACTTATTTTCAAGGAATAACTCATTTTACTGGGTTGCAGGTGATGTGAAAATATAATACATTATTCCAACACAAAGCCTCAGTTAGGTTTTTAAGAGAACTATATAACCTTGATTTCAGTTGCTTCAGTTCATTCTATATTTCTTGAAGCTCTGTATTCTCCAAAATGCTTCCTCCAACCAAAGAAAAATAAAACCATTTCCATTTGGCATTATTTACTCTCTTTCTTTTCAAACAGCAGCAGCCTTGGTAGTGTTCATGCTCTGCTATTAAGGGCTAAGAAACCTCTTCCTTAATTATATTTTTGCAGACAATGCCTTCATTTCACATTTCCCAAGGCAGATAGTGCCATGCTGCAACACATCAAGTTCTGGCACACCAGCCATACACCTCATTATCCCAGGTCATGGGATGGAATACAACAAGCCTGGTATAAATGGATGTCATGAAGCACAATGTAAGATGTCAGGGATGAATCCTTGACATGCAGCTCTTCTCTGCAAAATGTAGCGTGAGGAAAGAGTGCCTACCCTTAACTCTCCTGCAGCTAAAGGCAACAAACTGAAAGTGTGTACAAGGGCATGAAGAACTCCAGAGCTTGCTAAAATGCTCCATTTTAAAATCTTCTAAGTAGAGGTGATTGTCTAGTTAAAGTTGCAAGCGAAAATATTTCAATGTAATAGGATCTCATACAATAGGAGTTTCTTCCTACTTTTCATCAGTCAGGATCCAGCCCATTCAGCTCTGAGAGACGGCACCTCTCTCCCTCTGGAAATCATAAAAATCAATGACGCACCTTAGTTGTCTATACAGGAAAATTTGGCACTTGCTTGAGAATAATTGCCTTTGTTAGACACCTAAGATGTATGTACAAGCAAATTGCTAAATTATGCTGACTTGGTACAATTCTCCCTGTTATTTCTTATATTAGAAGTATATTGGCCTCATCAATGGCTAATTTACTAAATGTATGGAAATAGTTTACAGTTAAAAAAACCACAATTACAACATCTAAATATTATTTTTATTATGTAAGAACAGAATCCAATGATTTTAACAGACTAATCAAGGTGTCTGCGTCAGTCATTTATAAAAAAATGTAGCTAAAACTTCCTGTAATCTGAATGAAAGCAGGAATTAATTTTGCAACCAGAATCCATTTTAAGCACTATACATCCTGTAACCAGTATGGGCATGGTATGCATAACAGAGGGGCTGACCTGTAATTAAAAAAAAAAAAAAATCAGCTTTCCCAGGAAGGGAAAGAAAAAAAAAAAAAAAAAAAAAAAAAAAAAAAAAAAAAAAAAAAAAAAAGGAAGAAATCGACAGAACAGGGCTCCTCCATCTCATGTTCTATTCATCAGCGTTTCATTACCTCTGGCATTCTTGGGGCATATTTCCATGGTGTTGTCTCCAGACT
Organism: Hirundo rustica; assembly: GCF_015227805.2. NCBI lineage: Eukaryota > Metazoa > Chordata > Aves > Passeriformes > Hirundinidae > Hirundo > Hirundo rustica. Next base: position 80,617,999 of record NC_053451.1, read on the forward strand.
TGAAATGCATTGTAATATGTTGATGGCATGTGTAGTGTTCTGAATCCTGTAAGCAGCATTCGTTCTCTCAAGGTGATGCAGCTTTGAGGCAGGAGAATTTGCTATTTGTAGCAACAAAATTGAGGAAGAAAAGGATCACTCAGAGCAGTCTGCTCTGAGAGTCGAAGTATTTTGAGCAAGAACCCTCCAAGTTGTCCTCTTTCAGCTTAAATGGGCCTGTATTTTTACAGGTTTCACTGTTTTACTGAAGCCTGAAGTACACGAATGGAAGAAAATTTTAAAACACTTTTGCTTTATGGGATTTTTGTAGCCATTATATGAATTATTTAGATCCATCAGATAAAAAGGAGTAGAGTGAAGAGAGTTCACTTGCTGTTCAGCGCTCTTCATTGAAAGGAGTTGGAATTCCCTCCCAAAACAAAAGCGCAGTTCTTTTGCAGATGTGTGACAGAGGAGTGTAAAGCTCAGTAAAAGCTGCAGTTACATGTCCCTTTGCACACTGTTTTCTCCTGCAAGAAAAATATTTGGGCTATGGTTCTTGGCTTTATAAGCCTTCTTCATTTCTCACGGCTTGAATCATCCACTGATGCTCTTGCAAAACACCCTGCCTAGGCTGGTGCCACAATCTCCTCCTGCTCTGCATGCAAGAAGGGTGCTTGCCTTGTGCTTCGCTCCTCCCAGGCTCCTTCCTGGGGGCTGACCTGTGGCCAAAGTTGCTATGAGAACATCCCTGGGCGCTAGAAGGCTCCTGGGCTCTCTCTACATGCAAAACTGAGTCAGGCACTTCAGGATTATTGACTATTATATCAATAGAAGGGGTCTGTGTGCACACAGTATGAGTCTGTTTGTCTTCCCTAAAATTTACTGGTGTGACTCATGACTGGGTTTCTTTTTGCTGTTAATGGCATAATTGAAATACTTTTATAGTGGTCAATTTAACATGCTTTAAATCCAACAGTAAAATGAGAGGAATGGCAATTACACTCCCACGCACATTTTGTAATTTTTAATATCCATGGGCTGAGTAAAATATATTCTTGGTTGCTAAAGGTATGGCAGGTTGCTGGTGTTTACCACATCACTACACTCTCCTCATGGCTCATGCAGGATTTCAGCTGGCTGTGAGCTGTGGCTGGAATGGGATCAAGTCTGCCTCTATGTTGCTCAAGCCAAAACAGAACAAAAGCAATGTAAAGCAAGAGTAAGGTAAGGTAAGGTAAGGTAAGGTAAGGTAAGGTAAGGTAAGGTAAGGTAAGGTAAGGAACAGCAACAAAGTAATATGAAGGGACACATGGAGAAGAAATGCTTCTAATGACAAAGCAAGAGAAAAATACATAGGGAAAGTGCAGGATGACACTCTGTTGGTAGATGAAGAACAGCTGATCCTGTGCAGAGGAATAAATGGGAAGGACAGACAGCTGAAGTGAGAGATAGTGAAGCAAACAACTCAGGCTGGTACAGAGAAGGGATGCAGGAGTGTTGTGAAGCATTTGCTGTATGGAAATGAGAGACTGAAGGTGTCCCACTGCCTTTCCCTTCGTTTGTTGGTTGCAGAGGAGCAGCCTCACAGAGTGCATGTATTTGCTCTCTCTCCAGAGCTGGCCAGCCCCAGGCAGAGTTGCAGGCATTTCACACATCAGAACTGTACTCATGGTATTAGTCAGAGGTCTCAGCAGTCAGATTTGTGGTGTTGACAATACACCTGGAGGTCAGTCAGCCTTGTCACACAGGCAATGCTCCTGATGATGGAGCTGTTGGGTTTGGGCCTTGCCAAGAGCATAAAATTTGCAAACCATCACGTTGATCGTCTGAGTAGTATCCATTTGAAGCAATAAGCTCTGTTTCTGCAACAGGGACATGTCTGTGACACCATCTACGGCTGAAAACATTCAAAATACACATATTTCAGGGGTGAATTCCTTCCCTGGGACTAAGTTACAATTGTTGCAGTATATATATAACAAATGTTGCAGTATTTTTCTGATGCAGTTTGGTACAAGACTCCACGAAATGAGAGACTTGAATTACACATGATTCCTTAGGGTTGCTGGCAGATTAGCCAGTTCTGGGCTTCCATTTTTCTGCAGTTTTTCAACATTGCTCAGTGCAATCACACACGCAAATGCTTGAGATGCCTCTCAAACTGTTATTTGGATGCAGATAATGGTAGTTTATGCAGTGGGACATGTGCTGGTGTAGTCATACACCTTTACTTTGCATGTGAGTCCATTCAGACCCAGATCCAGACCCTGTGTAGGACAAACTTTACTTGACTCTCAAGATTTCCTTCTGTGTCAGCAAGGTTCACATGAAGAATAGATGTTAATGGGAGCTTTATACAGGAGCTTTGCTGGGTGAAGAACTTCACCTAGGGATATGGGAGCTTCTTGGTAATGTATTAAAATAAGGACAGAAGATGCTGTGTTTTAAAAAGTGAGTATTAATATACTTTGAATTATATTGGAAAGTATTTTTTTAATAGCTAGATGGAGTGATTATAGCACTTTAAAAATCAATCACTGCTCTCCTTTTAAAAGGTTCTTTGCATTTACCAAACTGATGAATAGCCTAATTAAATTCAAAGGAGTTAAAAAAAAACAAGTTCATAAACTGAAGCAGGCTGAAGTGCTATTTTAGGGAATACAAAATATGACTATGTCAAAAGCCTGTTTGGTGAAGCAGCATGTGATGAAAACTGTCTTACTCAATTGCTCCCTTTCTGTCTCTGATAAAGGTTTTGAATGAAGAATGGCAGTCCTGCTCTTTTGAGGATCAGAGTTCCTGTTTCAGTCTCACCTTTCTCACTTCCAGTAGTGATGTAAAACAGGAGGAAATTATAAATGCATTACTGTAAATTACTGCTCGCCATTTTTATTCTATGTGGAATTATGGATGCATAATCATTTTATTTATTTAGTGTCCAGGCGAAGCAGAATTCTGTTGCATGAGGCACTGTGCAAGCATAAAGTGGGACAAGTTACCTTACTGTAAAAGAGCCATGAAAGTTAAAAAAATTCTTCTCCTCTCTTGAATTGGGAGATTTATGGGATAGGACTACATTGCTATAACTAAAATATTTAAAATTTTGTATGTTTAGCTACAGAACTAATGTATAGCTAATTATTATGTATTTATACTTATTTTTTTATCAATTTCCTTCTTCCTAAAACTTCAGCAGAGTGAAACAACAGAAGACTGCTACAGACATTTACATTTGCTTGCTCTATATTTCTAATGAAGCCTCTTTAGTTTCTTGGGCTTGTTTGGTTTCCAAATACAACAGCAGGAGTCAAAATCTCCTTAAAAATGGTCAGTGGATCTCCTATATGTGAATTTAGCTCATCTGGCACATGGATACTGAAGAAACAAGCTCTCTCTGCTCACAGATTGCTTGTTTCCCCACCTAACAGGCAATGCTTGTAGGAACCTGCTGTCTTCAAAATACTGAAGGGTTATTTCAATTTTAGATTAGGTGAAAGAAACAAATGACAGAAAGAGTATTAAGAGGTATTATCTTTTATCACAAATTTGAAAAGACTGGCTACAAAAGAAGAGCTTGGGTAGAGAAAATGTTAGAGAAGAAAAAGTGTACCATGCAGGGAATAGAGATAATATCCAGAAACAAACTCAATGGGTACGTGAGAGATGAAGTTGAACTAGAGCTGGGACTGAGAGCACAAAAAACGGAAGCAGAGCAGCAAGTGAGGACTGAGGACTGAAAGAAATGAGAACTGCAGACAAAGAGTCAAGTGTAAGCAACACAGAGAAGGAAAGGGAGCAAAGAGCTTATTAGACCAGTTTAGTGAGAGAGAAAGGAAGACATAGAAGGCATGGAAGAGTAACATATTGCTCTGTGTTGGCCTTAAGTGTGGAGTATCACAGTTCTAAACAACAGTCAGGTGTCAGCTAATGTGAGGAAAGGGACAGAGCACTTTGCTACAGTGATAGATCTGTGTATTTTAAACACTGTGTTCAGTGAGATGCGGGTTGGCTTTTCTTCAAACTCTCAGCTTTTGAGGCATATTCAGGATTACCCTTTGCCTTGGAGGAGAGAGAACAAGAGCTTACTCTGATTTTCTACTTGTAGCTCAATGATTTAGCAAAATAAATAGGACTTCAAGTGAAATGAAAACTACCAGCAGCTTCTTTTCTTCTTTGGATTTCTTTTTGCTAGCACATACTGGAGTTTGACATTATTTTCTCTTTGCTTCCAGATGCATTAGCACACACTATTCTACAAGAATAGTGTCTCACTGTCAGGGTTGGATTGACTTCTGCCACTGACTGACTTAAAAAGGGAGGCTTTCTCCAGGAGATAAGCTTATAAGTAGTCCCATAAAATTTCTACTTTTCTTATTTTTTATATTGTGTGGAGGTTATCAGGCAGCCAAAGTTCAGTCACTTCCAAGTGCAGTTCATGGCTCAGAAATATACAGGTGCCAGAAGAATTTACTGCAGAGAGTAGCACAGTCTGATTTCAGCATGTGAATGGTCCCTCTGATGAAAGCACATAGAATTTGGACTTTCCAAGAAGCATCTCACAATGAAGAGCTGAAACCTATGATAAACTTAATGGTTCTTGCTAACTTTTTGATTTTGTAAAATTCATTTTTCTGGGGAAAAAAATCAATCTCCTAACCATTTTATTTAGATATTGAACCTGTTGGTCAAATCCTCAAAATTTTCTTCTTTTTTCTCTTCTTTTCTTCACTATTTACACTTGCACTTCAGTAGACTAGTGCTATCATCTAAGGCTACAAACAATACCTGCTGCCAGTAGCTCCTGGCAAATAGCTGATGTGTCTCCATTGAGTAGTGAGTACAGTTGCACATTTGCTCATCTGAATTTCATAAATTTGTAGTCTTTTCTCGTGCATGCTACACCATATTTACAATGCTGTTTGAGGGTAACCACGCTAATAGAACGATTATTGTTCTCTGCTACTGCTTTGTGCTGACCCCACAGGGTGTCCTAGTAATATCTATGTGCAAACAAGGCAGACATTATTGTTAAGATCTGAATTGTGAAAGATGCCTCTGCCCGAATTAAGGTGCAAATGAGACCATATGCTGAAATCAGTAGCACAGATCTTATTTAACAATAAATGACAGGTAGAGAGATAGAGGGAAATCAAAGAGAGAGAGGGTGGAGGGGGGTGAGAGAGAGAAGAAGAAAGTGGAAGAAGGGGAAGGGGAAGGGGAAGGGGAAGGGGAAGGGGAAGGGGAAGGGGAAGGGGAAGGGGAAGGAGGAGGAGGAGGAGGAAGAGGAGGAAGAGGAAGAGGAGGAGGAGGAAGAGGAGGAAGAGAAGGAGGAGGAGGAGGAGGAGGAGGGGGGAAAAGGTCACCAACCATAGATCCAGCAGCATCCCATTGGTTCTTCTTCGCCCTGGGCTTCTTGGTGCTGGGCCACCCAATGTCACTCAAATTTTTTCACTATTTATATGATTTAGCAAACAGAGGAACTAATGCTCATTGAGTGCATAGTTATTTTATTCTACTTGTTAAATGATTTCCTCACTTCTAATGCTAATTCTCTCATTCTAATGCTAATTAGTCCACACAGTCCTTCTCTTCTTTTGGGTTGTTTCTTGGGTTGATGGGCTGTGAGTCACTGGTCACAATCTCCCCCAGAATTACTTTTTACCCTTAAGAACTGATTTTACCACTGTTCCCGGGTTGCCTTTCATGGTGGCCCATATAAATTCTGAATTCTTTGTGTCCATTATCAGTGACAGATTCTTCTCCCCATGCTTTGTGATCCTCCCTGTAAGTCTGAGTCAATACCTGGACAACAGTACCATGTTTTTCTTATCTCAAGTTCTTGTTGTGGCTTAATTTACAGTCTGAGTTCCAGGTATCCACAGAAGCATGTTATGTGGGGCTTTGGTGGTCATTGGTGATTGCAGATGCCATTTATCTATCCCATAACTTGGGGTGATCTTTACTTGACTGGTAATATGTGTATGAGCCAGTGCTTCTTTACATACTTTGCCACAGTGGGGTTTTTTTTGTCAAGATGAGCTAATCAGATCTCACCTCCACCAGGCCTGGAGCTAAGCCATCCCATCGCTCCATTCTCTGCTTATTGCATGGCAAACTCCTTCTGTGATCTTAAGAGTGTATGAGACAGGCAGCTGTGATGTTTAAGTCCTTAGACTTATGTGGTACCAGAGTGAGCACTGCCTTTCTCGTTGTGTAGTTCAGTCACAAGCATAAGGTTCAGTTAACTCTGGGTTTAAAAGTAGATATCAAGTTAAGGGATGGGTAGGACCACTCTCTATGGCCTACCTTCTTCCCAGCCATCTTCTGCCAGATGACAGAGCTGGGCAACACCACAATCAGCTTGAGCATGTAGAGCCAAATTCAAGGGAGGTGAGAAGAGAAAGTGGAAGAGCTTTCAGAGTCTATTCATGATGCAGGGACTTGAAGCAGACGATGATTCAGCGAAGTTCCCAGTTCTGCTTCCTGATCATCGCACCAAACTACTGAGTATCCTATAGTTCCTACCCTGCCTTTTCTTCTACAGAAAATGACCCTGTGGGCGGGGAATGGAGGAAACACAGACAGAGATCTTATCTTAATGTAAAAGCCAGACACGGCTGGATATGAATCTGCCACCTGAAGCTTGAGGGAAATCTGGCCTTTATTGTTTAGGCGTAGACATCCAGGGGTAAAGTAGTATCAGCCCCACTGATTTTGGCGCTCAGTCTGACAAAATCCGATTATGGTATTTTAAAGTTGTTACAATTTTGCAGCCCATAACATGCAAGTATAGGGGCCAGCTTCATAAAAGTTAATGTTGAAATAAGTCTAGAGTGCCAGCCAGAGAAGCATTACAGTGCTTATTTTGGGTTCTCAATGCAGCATGTCTTTCTAAAGTGAAGCCACAACACTCATGTGGGATGCAGAGAACCCTGTAGATCCCTCTATCCAGTGCATTGTACAGGTAACATCTTCAGCCACAGCAATGATAAAATTCCATTGCCTTACTACTAAACAAAGCATGTTTGGTAATTTTCTAAATGTTTAAATCTGTATAGATCCTTATGGGAGAGAAAACACACTCTGCCAATAAACTTGAAGGTACTTCTTTGCAGTGTAGGAGCATTAATAAAACTCTTCACAAATACAATTTTAATAGTAGAAAGACAAAGAGCTTGTCCCTAGGGTCACTCCTACATAAAATCTGGTTAAAAAAACCTACAAATTCACAGCCTGGGGAAAAAATAAGTCCAGAACGTTGGTTAATCTTTGGTAAAATTTTATCTGGAAACAGAGTCTTCTAAAGGAATGTGTCAGGAAAATTGAACTGTAGGAGGGACTGTCAGCTATGCCTACAATTTCTTATATACATCTCCTGTTGGTGATAACCCTATATAAAAATCTTAAAATGGTTAGTATGAGTACTGCGCTTTACTAATAATTTTCCCTATTTGAGTCTGATAATTGTCCATTAGATCACTGTTACTGCAGTTAATCATACCTGCATTTCTTGCTAAGGTTTGCTTTTTTTAAGTTTTACCTCAAGTTACAGCTCTTTTTTAGTATTACCTTTAAGGTCTGGAAACAGCCTACTCTTTGTTCCTTGCATCTGGGTACATGCAGATAATATTTATGTCTTGAAATAAATCCATGAGGAAATGTGATTGAGACCTTTTGCTACTTACCTGAGTGACCCTTCTGCACATGTCTAGATTTTGAGTGTTTGAATTTAGGCAAAATTAATCCCATCCCAACTACAGTTATTCACTATTACCCTCCTCACTATCAGATGAAGGGCAAGGAAACACGAGCAGTTCCAAAAATATTCACCTTCATCTGCAGGTGTCATCTGACACTTTAATGTCATTCTCCAAGAATAATGAGGATACTATGCTGAATCTGAATTCATAGTAGGCAAATCCAAACCTGTGCAAACAAATAAACAAAAGGTTAATAGCCCATTCACATCTGCCAGCTCTATGGACTAGGCTAAAATTTTCTCATTTTTCTCACTTTGTATAAAACTGACTCAAAACAAAAGCTTTTACTGGTCTGAGAGAATACCAGGTTTCCCCTCCTTAACACATAGCACATGGATTCTTAAGAAGATGTTGGCTTTTGTCACTGCTGGAGAAACCCTCCATTTACATTTTTCAGTAAGTGTCTGATAAATTACAGAAAGTCCTTCTTTCCCATCAGCTCTCCCAACTGCTTCAAGCCATATGGAGCATTCTCTTTCTGCTTCTCCCACCTTTGGTTTTGGAAATGGAAAACTATTTATTGTTCAGCAGGAAGCCATAGCTTGTCTTTCTCTTCTCATCCTATTTTGTATCTCCTGCTGCTGTAAATAGTTCCAGACTGTGACTCTTCTTCAAATCTCCTCCAAGCTTACGGAGGATGATTCTGACCCAAGTTTTCTCAGTCGCTCAGTTTTCCCTGGGGATCCCAGCATTGCCACTGTCCACGGCAATCCTGGCAGCACCAATTCATCTATTCTAATAGGTTAGATATAAGTGTCAAGGACCTCATCCAACCATAACATTTGGGAAAGCTGGAAGCTGCAACAGAAGCATGGGCAGCTGTGTCCCTGTAACCTCAAGGAAGACAGCATTGCTGTGGTCACTCCTGCTTCATGTAATGAGGGTTTTCATCTAAATTACACAGGCTTGAGCCTGTTTATTTCCATACTGATAGTTAAATAAAGTTAAAATTCTGCAGAATTTGATAACACTTGTTTGGAAGAATTGAGGGTAGAGAGGAGCTGTTTCGTCAAGTCTTACATATTTAGTAGCTGACATCTACTATATTTAGCTTGTGTACTGAAGAGCAGATAGCTGATTATGCAACAAATTGAACTTTTTCCGGCCTCTTTGCAATGAGCAGGGCATTTAGCAACCTGATTACAACTGTAAACAGTTAATAATTATTGTAATAAGGACTGTTAGCATTAATTTAGCATTAAACTTCTGATATTTTCAAAGCATTTTACAAAATCCTGGAGACTTGTAATATTCCTGTGAGTTAATTAAGACCTGACATTCTTCTTGTTTTGGGAGGGATCTCAGGATTAAGGGTCCCATCTGGAATGAAATGGAGATGATATTGACTCAGGTTTCCGTTTTAACATTAATAATACTGACAACATTTAATTGAGTGTTTAAGCTCATGTAACTTCTGTGCCTTAATACAGAAACTGCAAAGTTTTACTAAGCTACTGCTTGCCCAGCTTTTCCAGAAGTTTCTCTTGCTAGTTATACTGGAGGCACAAATAAGCACTCTGTTAATGAACTTAAAAATCCTGCTACTGTAACATTTGTTAAATGTGTGAGGAAAAAGAGGAAGTCTGGAAGAAAATTCATGCAGCAGAAAGCCAATCAGGTTTTTTTAATCCCCAGCTAATGGTGAATCAACTCTGTGAGTATCAAACATAAGGAATTTTTTTTAAGAACAGTATTTTTGTCAGTGTTTAATTTCATGTAGTTGGCACTTCCAAAGATTACTGAGGAAATGGGTGGCATCAAGACATTGAGATAGGAAGAAATTTCCCCAAATATCCAGGCCTTTCAACTCTCAGTACTCTCCTCTAAAAATTAAATCCTCATCCTTCAAGATGAAAGAATGAAACAAATTTCTGAAGCATCATTACTGTGCTTTATAACTCCACAAGTAAATCAGAAAAGATGCTTCACAAGAAACAAACATCTTAAACACTTTGGTTTCTCACGAAGTGCTAATTATCAGTACTATGCTGTATTATTATTCTTTTTGTGATCAATTTTCTAAATATTTAATAAAATACCATGGTAAAATAATGACAGGTTAACTGTGCAGTAAATTGGCTGTTACTATTCAGCAACATTTCATAATATTATGTTTGTGCCTATAGCTGTAGGTAAATTGTCAAAGTAATATAACACGTCAATAAGAAAACCTGCAGTTCTTCTTCCTAATTACACACACACACACACACACACACACACAAAAAAAAAATCAACGGTAAAAAAAAAAACCAAACAAAAAAAAAAAAAAAAGAAAAAAAAAACCCACCACAACCTCTGTAGCTGATTTTATTTACTTACTGATTCATTCATGCTTATGTGAGGTCTAGCCATGATAAGCCTTCTGATATTCATGCATTTAGAGACCACAAAAGTCAAAGGTCTTGTTGATTAAGTAATGTACATTTCATCATCTGCTAAAGTGCCAGCCCAGGGGAGATGGATGAATTTATATTCCGTATTCCCTAAGGAACCACACATTACCTGTGTATTACCACACAATGGAGACAGCAAGGCAGATTGGTTTTGTCTGAAAAAAGCTGTATCTACCAAGATAGCAGCATTCTGTGATTAAATTAAAATATGCTTGTGTATTACTGCTTGCAAAATTACTTCTGTTTATCTTCTGAAAAGTCTCACTTTCCTTCTCTGATTTATTGGCATTTTGATGTAAATTTTTATATGTTATCTTTTATGTTCTTTCCCCTTTTAGTAAATTAACTGCCCTTATATTTTGACGTTCTGATTAACCATGACAAAAAGTAACCACAGATTCAGTAGGGCTTCAGTTTTTCTCCTTTAAACATTGATATTCCATGATTTTGTGCAAGCCACTCTTCCAAAGGAAAATATATCAGACCTAGAGAGGTAAATAGAAATACCCATTTTTCATGTGATACTGTCCGATCTTAACCATTTAATATCACCTAACAGCGTGTAAGGAGACAAAAGCATGGCCCTCCAAATTAATGATAAAACACTACAAAATTCCTGTCCCTTCAGCCTTCCAGTCTCATTCAGCCACACAGGAAAAGGAATTTTTTCCTCTTTTCTTTTTCCATCCATAGATATTTCTAGAGTTTTGTGGGTTTGGTGTGGTTATTTTTCCCCTAATAGCAAATCTTGGGATTTGGAGTGTAATCAACTAGTTTGCTGATAAGTTTCCTCAGCTTTCACATCTGTGATTTTTCTGACTAGATATAATGATTGATGTCCTGAGTGCTTTGTGACATTAACTGGGAAGCTGACACAAACATCAGCTCAGACTAGAAGCAAGTGTGGAAGTGTCAGTGCCCCAGGTCTGACACAGCCACTGTAACAGCCAGATGGCTGAGCTGACAAGCATGCCCCAGCTCAAGACAAGTGCCATGCAATAGCATTCAACGTATCCTTCCTTCACGCTGAGGAAGGACAGCAGCAAGGGGCTTCCTGCACGTTGCCATGGTCTAGGAATGTGCGCACCAGTGTCTCTTGCTTCTCAGCAGACACGTACTAACAACATTGCACCCTGCAGCAATCTGGTCATGGATCTGAGCCTCGTGCAAGAGGCAGTGAAGAAAAGCCCAGCTTAGAAAAGCTCAGCTACAGGTTGCTGGAAAAGAAGAGAGAATATTTTGTCATAGTCAAATGTGACTGGAGCATTGTTAGATCTGTTTGTCACACTATATTTGGCTTTTGATGCATATATTCCCAATTGTGTTCAAAGACTTAAAAGTTTTGATTAAAGACTTTTATTTAAATTACTGAGCATTGGAAGAGTTCAAAATTTTCTGTGTGACAATTCTATTACTTATGACTGAGCGCTTAGTTATTGGTTAGTGAAAACATTATGTTTATATGACACCAGTGTATAAATTATCTAGAAAGCCGTGGCTCCACTTGGGAAGTCACTATCTCAGAAGCTTGCTGAGATTAAAACTCAGCTTTGCATTATCATCTGATACATAAACACCAACAGATCCAGTAACTTTACTCCTTTTGGGATTACTGCTACTAGTCAATTTCTGGTCTGTTACAAGGACCTCAACACACGTGTTAACTAACACAGATTACCACAGTTCAGTATCTTCTTGTTCATCATTCCATTTTTCAGCCGGTATGTCTGTTATGAAAAGCACTATATTACTTTTCATCTCTTGTGCTATTTTAACCTAGCACAACCCACTGCCTTTTGTTCACATATGTGGCAGAATGTCAGTATGGTAATAACTGTGCTATTTTTTTCAGCTGTTTTAATGGTATGATAACATTTGTTGGAAGCTAGAGATTTGCTGGGGTACTATTTCTTACATCTGGAGCATATTGCCTACTGACGTTTCTTCTGTTGATTCAATTTCTGATTATAAATCCAGCCCTAAATTTTATTTGTTCTCCTTGGCTTCCACTCAATGATCTAAATTTGTGGGGTTTTACTCTTTATGTATAATTTTCCTTAAGACATCCTGTGCAAATCACTATGCAAGCACAATTCATGCTGCATGGTGTTATTAAATATTCTCTTCTGAGTTGTACAGTGAAAGAACTGTATAATTCATTTTGTTGTAGCTTCCCAATGAAATATATTTAGCTAAAATATTTTTGATTAAAAATTGATGTGTCATTTAGTTACTTCCCACTGATTTTAAGTGAACACAAACGGGATAGACTGGAGGTTTTTTGAAAGGTGTGGTGATCTCATGTATTTTCTTCAGGCTGAATCTAAAAAGGCTTCCACTGATAAAATACTATTTCATAATTATCCCACCCAATTTCTTATGACAATGTTCCTATGGAGGTCAAGACTTTAGAGTAAAATAATCGATAACATATTACTTCTTAGTTAAGGCATCTCTTTTCCTTACTCTTTGAATTTTAGTATTACAGATCATAGCATGGAGCACCATGGTATGCAGTACTGCTTAAAATATTCTACTGGTGAGAAGGCAGTGTGAGAACTGCTATTTTAAATTTAAAAAGCCCATTTTTACGTCAGAGCAGGATGTGATTATACACTGCTGTTTTCAGCTCACCACAACAGTAGTGAATAGTGAGAACTGCTGTGAAAACATGGTAGACTGACTTTCTCAACAGATTTTAACCAAACTGCACTTTTGCAGTAACCATCTCTGATGCCTTAGACTTATAACAGGTCTGGTTGTGGTGGTTTTTTGTTGTTGTTGTTGTTTTGTTTTGTTGTTGTAATAAAAAATTTGCTTCCTTTAGAGAATGATTCTTAGAGAAGTCATCTTTGATGCTTTGCAGGGGGGTAGGTTTGTCTACAGAACTGCAACCAAATTTTACTCTCTAATCTGTATAATCAGCTTTCATTTATCTTCACAATGTTGACAAATGTATACATGACCTGATCTTAAGTGCTATAGCTTACATTGACAAAGTAAGTTCCAATTCAAATAAATCCTATAACATCCACCTCTTTAATAACCATTAAGTATGAATAAAAATGCCATTAAAAATTAGGAATATCTCCATATCTCAATATGCACTGGAGTTCCAGTAAAAGTAATAATGGTACTGAATCAAATCCAAATGGAAATACTCTTCAAAGTGCACAAGGGAAATTTAGAACTGGATCTGAGTTTATGTGATTCAAAATGTCTCAGTTGAATTACTAAGGTACAACCATTTCTTGCTTAACTGATATATCCAGGGCATGAAAAACTTGGGATCCTCTGCTAAGCTCTACTGAAGTCAAATTTTGACTTGTTTCTGAAGGTATTGTCATCCTTCTGAGTAACTGAGGTACAAAAGTATCTCTTCTGCTCGTCACTGGCTCTTTTCATCAGCTTCTCCCTGTTTCACCACTCCTTTCCACATCCTGTCTGCTCTGCAGTCTTTCTATTCCTCAGTCAGCATATTGCTGGCAAGTATTTTTAATTCTCTTTCTTTTCTGGAATCTTGCTTCATAGACCTATGTCTACTCCTCTGCCCAAATTTTGGGGGGAAGGGCAGCAGGACGAGGTACACAGATCTAGACTGAGTAACTCAGAAACCAGATTTTTGCCTCAATTTTTTGTTCCTAGCTCATTAGTTCTTGTAAATTGTATGTCTCCTGTATATCTAGTGGAGTGAAGAGTGTACTTTTGAAAGCCTTCAGGAGGAGGCCCTATCTGCCTACATTTTAAGTGCAAGATAAAAGCCAGCATTAGGTACACAGTTTGTCATACTCTATCACCCTCGCAATGGAGACATGGGAATATTGTTTAGGCCTGTTCTTCCTTAGCTTAAGACAACTAAAATTCATTTTTCTTTCTTTCTGTCCCTCTTTTGTGTAATTGTCCCTGCATTTCAGATGTATTTTCAGTAATTCAAATTTCCAGCTGGGTAGTTCTCTGACCTGCCTTAGGCTTCTCGTGATCAACTTTACTTTTTCAACATCCTTCAAAATCCATGCTTTTCTTTACATCTTCACCAGAAAAACTTCTGTCATTTTTCATTCTTTTGGGTTTTTTCCATGTTTACAGTCTCTAGTCTCTCTCACTGAACATTTTCTTCTTACAATTCTTCAGCTTGAAACATTCATTTAGTTCTGCTCCAATCTGAGATCCTCGACTGGGTCCTTATCTCTTGCAAGACAGAGAGCATTAACTCTTCTCTCTCTCCTATTAAGAGAGCATTAACTCTGCTCTCTCTTGTTGAGAGAAGGAAAACAAAGTTGCTGTGTAACTGTCAGTCTTCTCCTCATTCCAGTGCTCTTCTGGATTGTACTCCCTCTCCGTTGCTCTCCATCCATTTTCATACTTTGTTCATTTCTCTGCTTTTCTCCCCCTTTTGGAAGGGGGGAGAAAATGTAGCTCTTTGATTAAGGCAGTGATTTTCTTAGAGTGCATTAAGGAACATGTGTCCTTATAACTCCAGCCTTCCAGTCCAATAGTGATTCCCTGGGTCATTGCCTAGTGGATAGGAGCCATGGCATTTTCAGGTTTTATTGCTGTGGAGAGCAATTTATCCTTTTAAATATGAAGTATATTGATAATTCTGGCACTTTTACAAGATGGTTTATGTGTTTGCTTCAAATTTGTTTGCTTCAAATTGTATTTTTCATATAGCTTTTTTTCTTACAAGATTTATTTTTAATATCAAAGCGTTTATGTCATGAGTTTTTAACCCTCCTCAGTTCTGTGTTTAAACTTCAGTGAGATTTATATTTTGATTAAAATATTTGTCTTTGACTTAAATAACAGAGCAAATATTAATGAGTGATACTGCACCACAAAAGCTGCAGAGAATGAAACAATCTTTACAAAACACTTTTTTTTCCTGCTCACTTGAACAATGAATGACTATTCTACCTTCCTGGGAACAGCCCTTTCTGTCCTAATTGTACTTTTAGTTCCCAGGAGGGACTCATACAGGACAAAAGATACCCATCCATTTTAGCATTTGTCTGTTCTAGTGGACTTCCACTCTACATGAAATAGCTTGAGCTGATCCGTTGTTTTCCCTCACAAATTCACTGCACTTCCATGCATCTACTACCATGTCTCACTGACCAAAAATTCTGGCCTTGTTAAACTTATATTCTCTCTGGAATACTATTGACAGGAAAAAGCAATAAAATATTTTAGTCACAGCATCTTCCTTTTCATTCAAAAAAGTCACCTCTCTTTCTTCACTAGCTCGATAAGGGGAGAGGGGTCCATCTAGTATTTATATTCAAGGTTAAGGATGAATAAAGAATTACAAGATTTACTATACTATCTTTTAATCTTATTTTTCTGCCACTGCAGAACTGTATTGCTGCCACACAAAACTTGTGCTGCTTGCACTGTCTCACTTTATATGATGGATTACCGAGAACGAAAAATTATTCAGTGGTAACACCTCACATCACTCCAGTGCAATCTCACATGATGATAAATGCTTCAAGTTCTCTGAGCTCAGACTTGTAGAAGGGAAAGATTGAGGATGTTCAACAAAAACAAAAGCCAACATGAATGGGCTTTCAAAGAAAGATGATAGAGCAAGTATAAAATAAGATGTTACAGTGCTCTGCATGGCCCTTTGAGGAGACAAAGCCACATTTGTGTCTGATTGGTGGTTCTTGCGGTCTGGGGATGAAAGGAGAAGAAACTTGTCCATAAGACAATTTTATTTGAGGAGTGAAGTAAAGTAAAACTAAATATTAGATACCCGGTTCCCTGGCAGAGACTAACGGGACTGACATAAACCAACTTCCTTATGATCTCTTCAGCATTGAAAGTTTCCTTTACATGGACAGCTTCCAGTAGAGACTTTTCATATTTGCTTCACTGGTGTCAAAAAATCTTGGCCTTACAAACAAGTAACTGAGCCTAGGATATACAATGTCTCTTGTGGTCCCTTCTACTTCAGCGACTGGTTTGGGACATCTGAATGGTAGAAGGGGCATAACCAATAAATCTGGCTCAGTTTTCTGCAGTGTTTCCACATTGACATCAGGTGATAGCTTAGAGGTATCTCTCAGAAATGCAGCAACAAAGGTGGGAAGTAGGTTGCAGGAGTCAGGAAACTCTGTACCCAAAAAGCTCTCTGTGAAAGCTAACGCTCAGAAGTAGTTTCTTCTCCAAACACCTCTTTGCACACAGAAGTTTCCTAGATTTAGCAACTTGCAGATGTCTAAAAGGAACTAGAGTTTGGCACAGGCTGTGAGCACTATAAAGACAGAAGCGTCTGAACACTCCATTGATAGGAGGGCTTCCTTGCACAAACGTCACCACAGGCTCCATCAGGGCCATGCATGACTCCAAAATGCCTGCAAAGGTTTCACTCAGCTGTGAGCTAGGAGGTGAGGAGAGCTTTGAAGACATCCCAGAAAAGGAGTGGGATCAGTAAGTAGGGGCACTGTTCATACTGCCATTCTGTCATGGGGTCTCTCTGACCCCATATGAGTCACCCCCATGGAGCTTTCCCCCATGAAGAGAGGCCTTGCCTCCTATGACTTGGACTTTGCAGGGATTGAAGCACATATGGGAGCTCGGCTATAGGACTAGAGAAGTCTGGCAGAAATCTGGGGGGTTGACAAGGGGGTTAGTGCATGGCAGAAGCAGGGGGTCTGAAAGTATCACTTGCTGACTGTCCCTGGTGGGGCCATTCTATGTCACACAGCCCTCTCTGAACTGTGTTCCTAACCCATTTGTCGATGTCTGTCATGACTGATGCTCTGGCAGCTGTAGAGGTCTGGGTTATCCAGCATCAAGATTTCTGTGCAGCAGGGAAGGAAAGGATTCCCTCCTGGCACTTTTCCCTTGAATTAGCATCACTAGCACCCAGAAATGGAAAAGCTGCCTCTTGCCCTTTGGCTGTTTTAAAGGGATTCTGTGCATGAGGGTATGGGTGGGCCCTGAGCTACATCAGACCCCAGAAGTCGATGAGGACAAACCTGTGGGTGTGGGAAACTCTACGATATGAAGTTGTTGCGAGGACTGGAGGGAGGGCCAGAGACCAGATGCCCAGCTATATAAAAGCAGCCACTCTTCAACACTCCTACCTCCACACAAGACAGTGTCCAACACAAGCTGCATGCCATCATATCCTGAAGATGACCTTGGAAATTCTCCTGCCAGATGTCACAGACATAGCCTATACAGCTGACTTCTGATATTTCACATTTAAATAAATATCTTTCTCACCAGAAGCAAAATCTGGAAAAAAAAGTCTTTGTCTGCAGTCAAGCAAAAAGAAAAAAAAAAAAAAGATGAAAAGGAAAAGGAAAATAGTAAGTTCTACTCCTGCCATGCAGGATTGTTTCAGGTGTCAAACAGCAATCAGTTACTGCTCTCCAGTTAGAGTACTTGTGGTTGAAGAAATTTTAACCTTAGATTTCATACTTAAAAAGAAATGAAAAGCCAACATTGCTATCTCAATTTAGTTTCACAACAAGTAAATTTTAAAATATCTAAACTGACAGTCAAAATTTGTTATGTAGGGAACTGCTGTCAGATCCAGCTATATTCAAAATCTAAAACCAACAGAAAAGTTTGTTATACTTGTATTTTATGATATGCTAGAGTAAACAGGTTTTTCCCTGACAGCTTCTCAGGCAGGCAATCTTACCATTCTTCTACTGTGAAAAGTGTGTTAGCAGTAGAGCACTGTTAAGGGGCATATGCCAATATGCAACAAAACCTGTTCAGAATTGTTGATGCCACTTGAAAATACATGATATAAAGACAGCTTCAGCTTTGTTTTCTTGATGGACTTACAAGAGCATTAGAAAAATCAGATAAACCTGCTTAGAGTGCATAAATTTCTGAAACTGTAGTAACATTTTCCTGAAGTGTTATATTTTCATTATTTTTGCTAATTTTCAGGTTAGCAGATCTTTGATTTTGCAGCATTTTTTTTGTCATAGAAGTATCATCTCCACTGGTTTGTTGTTGTCACCCTTTGGACTATTTGTGCTTCAGATACATCTAACAGTATATCTTAGTTACAATGAGGAGGCCAGAATTCATCCTAGTATTTATCTTAGGGACTTCCTAATGTTTAATGGAATGCACTTTTAAATGCATACATTGAAGTTTTCCTTTAGAGAATGGTATTTATAGCTCTACACAGGTAAGTTGGGTCTGCCCCTGTACTGTACTGGGCAAAATGACAAATTGTTGGACACCTCTATCCATCACCAAAGTGTCACTGCTCTAATACATAGGTTCTGTAGTTGAATGTAATTAAAGTATGTATTATTGATGTGTCTCTGCAAGAAAAGAAGCAGCTAAAATGTACTGTTGTCATCAGTATAATTCTGAACACAACAGCATTTGTAGTTATTAGTTTTACCTAGTATCTTACAGGAGCAGTACTGTTTTAATTAACTATCTGAGGTAGTTTTTTCCTCTGTTCATTAAACAGATTTCTCTGGTTTCCTTATCAGAATTACTCTATTCACTTTTCTCTTTAATCTGCCTCCGCACAATCTGATAGCAACTTTATTTTCTTTCCCTGAGTTACCCCAGCCTTTTCTCTCTTCATTTAAACTTAGCTCTGCTCACTATTTCTTCCCCTTTATTCATTCTTCTCCTATGAACTCCTAAATATAATTTCCTTAAAACCATGCTCCTGTTTTTCCAACTGCTACAACTTAGACACTTCCAAATATCATCCTTGTGACATATCTGGAGCACTAGGTCATTCTGTATTTGAGGACCCCCGTCTGTGAATGCTTTCCCTGCATTCTCAAGTGCTCCAGGACTACCTAGGAGACTGCTGGGCTCAAGGCTCTTTGCAATGCATGATCCATTCTCTGAGAAATATAAATGTCACAGTATTAAGGAGTACTGCCTTTCACTGAAGAACTGGGATGCAGAGATGACAGCCTGCCCAAGTTCATGGCAGAACTTGGAGATAGTGGGCAATTTAATGTCTTCATTACCAAACCATCTCACCCTCGTCACTGGTAGAACTGAGTCATGGTTATCAGTCACAGATGAGTGCAGATGATTCAGAGGTTCATTAATGAAGCACTCTTTGATGTTGTTCGAGGCTGAACTAATTAGGTTTGGAGATACAGCCAGAATATTCAAGAATCTTATTGTTTCCCTTTGTTTGCTTGTAATTGCTGTTCTGCAGTACAGCAGTTTTCTGTGCTAGGGGATTTATTTCTAATTTTTACAGAGTATTACATTACCCTTTAATGTAACTCCCTAGTGACATTTTTAAATGATTCATGTACACTTCATATGTACCAATTTATTTTTAAATGGAAAGTGCAGAGGAAAACCTTAAAAGACACACATCTGTACAGGGAGTTTAGCTGAAGACTTTGCATTCAAGGAGTGGGTGATCTTGGACAGGATTCACCTGCTCTGTTAGGGCTCATACTTAGGGCTTTAGAAGTCCCTGTGTTATTAATAAAATACGCAACTTACAACTTTGGGAAAGGTAAACTCTACATGGATCAAGGGGTGGTGCTCTCCTGTGTAATCAGGACAGCGCTGCTCATTGAGGACGGAATCAGCTGCAGTACACCTGAGCTGCAGTACACCTGAGCAGGCACAGTACAGTATGCACTGGGCTGAATGTCCAGCATGGCCTCCAGGCCCCACTGTGCCATCTATGTCCACTGACTGCGGGATGAGCTCCACCAGCTCATGGTACCTGGAGAGCCTGAAGGCAGCTCCCACCTGACTCTGCTGACCACAGCTCCTGCCTAGCTTTGACTTCATCTAAAAGAAGGGTAGCAAGAAGTTAATGTGTGAGCATCCTATAGGAACACAGTAGTTTTCTTGTATGCAGTACAATTATTGTATTACACACTTGCTGAAATGGCTGAGAAGGGAGACCTTCCCTCCACAGGCATGATCAGCTCTGCATAGCACGATGGGGAAATTCCATTCAGTCTTAGCTCTGATGCTGTATGAACACCTGTGCCCTACTCACTACATATATTTTGCTCTAGTCTGTCTAATTAAAGCAACTATATTATTGATATTTTGTCGTCAGGCCCTTTTTATTGGGGTCCAAGAACAGCCCTGCATGGGCTTGTTCCTATTCTCACCTGCCCCCAGAGCAACCTCATCACTCTTACTCAGTACAAAGTCACTAAGGACATTAAATGAACATTCTGATTTTAAAATATAGCTAAAGAGGAGAAGCTGAAAGAAAAAAGAAAACTGAGGCATCTTCTTGTAACCAAATTCAGGATTTGTCTGATTATGAATTGTTTTGTGTAGTCACTCTTTATGAACACAATGTATTCATTCATGTAACTTAGTAATGGGGGGTAAATCATCATGGAGGAAATAAAATCCGTTACATACTTATTTCTAAAATATTACTTTCAGCTTGGAAAACCAGCACCTGAGGACTTTTGATGCTTAGGCAAGAGACTTAGTGGGAATTGCTCTACACTTAAAATAATAGTTAAACTTCTCAATCAGAAAGTCAGATGATGATATGATTAAATCATGGGAGTATAAATCAGGATTCTCACCCAGGTGACTTTCATGAGAAACTTTAATTAAAATTTGATTAGGTATAGATTGGAGAGAGAGGTATTTTTGTCTTGCCCATCCACCTCTGTGTTCACTTCTCCGTTTGTTCACTGTCTAATAATTTTTGAAGCTACCAGCCAATCTTAATTCATTATGACAGACTAGATGAAGTCTTAAATATATCAGACACCAGGCAAACCAGAACTCAACGTACTGCTACTTGGAGAACTATTTGCCATTTCCTCTTTCTCTCTCTTTTTTTTTTTTTTTTTTAAATCTTTCTGTTTATAAGAGATGAAAGTACTTCTGTCCTTTTTGATCAGTCCATAGAATCAGTTAGCCTGTATCCTATTTCTAGGAATAAGTAGAACAAGAAAAGCATTTGTACAAGTACAGAATTACCTGTCCACAAGAGAGTGGTCCTTCACCGTGTGATCTCTGTCCCCATGCCTTCTTAGTTAATAGTCCTCATTTGGCCTGAACAGGATTTTGTATCTCTTCTCTTTTCTAGGTTGGCTTTCTGAAGGGAAAAAAAAAAAAAAAAAAAAGTTTTTCTACCTCCTGCTAGTACATCCAGGTGTGTCACACACCCACAAAAACGATTGAGCCCACTGGACATCTTTAACAAAACCTGAAAAAAATAAGAGAAGTCTGGTAAATGATATGGAAATTGGTGGAAAGGGCTTATATTATCGTTTCCACTCAAAAAATGATGACGGCCTGTGAAAATGGGTGGTGGATTGCTCGGACATTGTGCCCTCCTCGGGAGCCCTTGTAAGTGACTGGGGCTAATGAGGGAATAGAGGGAGACAGCTGGGCCTCAGTAGAAACAGGCTCCAGCCCCACACCCCCCCCCCCCCCCCGCCCCCCCCCCCCCCCCCGCCCCCCCCCCCCCCAGCCATTCCACACCGTGGGAACCGGGCAGGGGAGCGTGGGAACCGGAAGCCCAGGAGGCGTGTCTTTCGGTGGGGGGTGTGGTCTGGGAACCCACTGATGTCATGTGGGCGTTCCCATGGGAGGAGTAGCTGGGAGGAGCTGTGGGAGTGGTCTTGGAAGAAGGAGGAAGCATGGGTGGAGTCTTTTGGGAGATAGGAGGGGCTGAGGAGAGGAAGGGGTTGGGCTGATCAAGGGCAGGAAGAAAGGGATTGAAGGAAGGAGGATAGGGGGATGGGGAGAACTGTGCCATGCGGTCTCCTCCATCTTGGGGATAAGGGGTAGGGGAGCCATTTTGTGGTTGGGGAGTCTCAGCTAGACTAAATCTAACACGAGGTTTATTAACTGGGGAAGATGGGGAAGGGTGGAATTCTTGAGCAGCCCGGCCAGGGCTGCCCAAGAAGCCCCGAGCAGTCTGGCTAGGACTGCCCAGGCGGGGGGGTCGAAAATTCCTGGGGGAGCCCGAGCCAGCAGGTTGGGGTCCTGCTGCTCCCTTCAGAATTCCCTTCTGGGGACGAGGAGAAGAGACAGAGGGACAGGGAGAACAAAGGGCAGGTTGTCTTGGACCTGGCTGTTTCTGCACTTTCCTATTCATTTTTGTAACAGCAGCTGAAAGCTGCAAAGCCAAATTGAGGAATTTGGAGGCTTGTTTGTCCCCTGAGAGTGCCAAATTATTAATTTTATTAATCACAGCTTGCCAAAATTTGGGGCTGTATATTTGCTCCGGAGACGCCTGTGGGAAGTATAGGAACAGCCATCTGACAAACTTTTTGATCTCGCCCTTTGAAACTTTTAACTGGGCTAATTCAACAACAGAATTAGAACTATAATACAAAGCCTTCTGAGCGACCGAGAGATTAACACCCATATCTCTAACGATTTCTTTCTGTCGCTCCCCACTAACACTCAGGCAAAATCAAAATTTAACGAAAGAAAAAAGCAGAATAAATCTCCTAAAACCGGGTAATCACTTCCCAAAACCAGACCCGGGGAGCTGCAGTGAACTTAAAATGCAGCGTCCTATAATTCTCGGGCTCCCTGCCCGACCTGACCACTGCCCTTAACTTAAAGTTTAAAAAACGAAAACGAAAGTCAAAAGTTCCGAGGAGAGTTCCCGCGGGGGAATGGAGCAAACTGCCACCCCCCCGAGCTGCGCAGCTTGGGACCCCCCCCACTCCCGGGGAATCCCTTCCCAAAGTTAGGGCCTCCGAACCCCGGAGCACCCTTCAAAAAGCAAGTCCCCTCACGAAGGGTAACTTACCCCCTCCTGGAACGAGACAAAACCTGAGGTTGTGGGTCCAACTGCCTGAGGAGGATCCTATGGGTGCGGGTTGTCCTCCTCTCCCTTGGGAGCGGGCTCTCTAAGATCCGCTGCCACCGGTGGTAGCGGGACATCCAGGAATAGCTTCAGCTGTCCGGGACAGCTTAAAATCCGTGCCGTGGGGTCCTCCTCGTGACCGGGGGGTGCCCCACGTTGGGCGCCAGACCGCTGTCGCAGTGTCCGAATCGCGTGTTAATCACGCTGCAATAGCTAGCTCAGTCCAGTAGATGTCACTGCAGCAGCGTGGTAGGACGAAGTGGCTAGGTAAGAAAGCCTCCTTCTGCCCTGCGATGGGCACGGAGATGACGCAATCACGACCTCGGCAGTAGGAAGAAGGCGGACTCTTTGAGCAGGGCAAAAATGAGGTTTTATTGGAGAGGAGAGTGCCCCGAGGGCTCTCTCCCATAACCTGCTGCACAGGAGAGACCCTGAGGCCAGGCGTGCGACAGGTTTTAAGGGTGGGTGGAAACAGGGGTGGCGACAACCGGTCAGCCAGTCACAGGAATCGGGGGGTTAACCGGGGGTGTGAACCATGGAACTGGGGACCAACCACAAAATGATGGGAGGGGATCTCCCGGGCCCCAGCCTATCACTCGGCACCCCTCCCGGAGTTTTCTAGAAGCCAGGAAAGGGTCTCTGAGTGACAGGCAGGCGACCACGAGGAGCGGGGGGGGGGGGGGGGGGGGGGGGGGGGGGATTGACAGAGACAGGTGCAGGGAAGGGATGAATGACAGAAAACGTCTGGTTTTACAATAGACAAAACAACCAATGCAGAAGGGAAAACCAATGCAGAACACAGGGGTATACAGTGAACTAAACCATTATAAAAATAACTTTAAAATCTTACAAAAATAACTTAATAAATTAATAAAACTATTCTCACACCACCACAAAAAAATGTCTGGAAAAATTCAGCTGCAATACACTTGGTTTGGTGATAACTTGGGAGCCAGCCTTCAGATAGAGAGCTGCGGTAGAGTTGCCTCTGGCGAACGAGCATCGAGGGCTGGGGAATGAGAGCTTGGATATATGGGGGGAATGTGGATGAGGGGACAAGGCATCCAGTAAATCAGCTGGATTAGTGTTTTCAGACAACTTACTTCAGACACCGCTGCTTCTGTAATAAGAAAAAAAAAGGTACAAAAGGATGACAAATTTCACATCAGTCTCTTCATGTTATTCTGGAGGAGAGAAAAGGAAAAAAAAAGTCCCTGCCACTATGAGAAAGTTATAGAGAGATTACATGGAGTGACTCCATTGTACTAGTAAATTTAACTGAGTGAAGTGTTTATGAATTTTTTAATCCGTGTAAACCAGAGTAATTTAATTACATATTAAAAAAAAAGGATTGCATAACCTCTGTAAGGTGTTGAATATTTCATGTCTGCCTAAGGATGCAGCATGTTCCATTAGTTGAAAAAGCCCTTGAGGATGTGTGAAAGCACTGGATGAGAGCACCTCCATGTTAGATAGGAAAGCATGCATACGTGTATGTGCATATCCATAGGGGAGAAGAGAAAATAGCTATGGGCAATGTAATATTGTGAGCAGTAGGCTGTATTTCATTGAGAAGAAGCAGGTATTATACAGAAAGATACAAACATATTTCATTATAAAATCCTGTTTTATTACTATAATATTTTTGGCTTGAAGCAACATTTTTCTTTGAGATGTGCCTTTGATTTCCTGCAAAGAGAAAAGAGAATGCTTATGTAAAGTCTGAATCACATTCATCTACTCTTATCTGAGTATCAGGATGTTAAATGATACCTTGTTTGTAATTTTTGGCATTTGACTAAGATGTCTTTGTTTTTATGCAATCAGCTTGCTGCTGAATATTCACACTCCTTGTGGCTATTTGAAGAAAATAAGATTTAATTTAGCAAGGCATTTATTGTTAATTCGTTAGATAATTCGGTCTCCACTAACATAAAGAGACTTTGTTCATTCAGTCATTTATTTTGCTCATAGCTTCAGCAGAAGCATACCATAAAACTTATGAATTCCCTTAATTGCAGTTTATAGGTAGTGTACACTACATTATCTGCAGCTCAGGTCCACACCTTCTGAAGAGCAGGGATCTGCAATGAGTTCAGCATCTGTAGTGGTTAGATGTAAGTTTGGTTACATCTGCAGCCCTGCATGGTTAAACAAGGACAAGAACTAAGTAGATACTGAAAATTGCAGCTAAAACTTTAGTTTTATTCATCTGTCCTTGCCATGTCTCTTAGATTAACCCATTAATAGCATGTAACAGTTTAATAATTTAAAGATGTTCCACACTTAGCTCTTACAAAACTTAAAACTTGGCTTTCCTCATCTGTCACAGACCTGGAGCCCAGGTCAGCTCTGAGTTAAGTAGCAGCATTTTACCGAGGTCCAGAAACACAGGGGCAACACTGATCTATAGATGCCTGAACCAGAAGATGAGGTAGATCTTGCTGGGATGCAAGGATCACTGCTGTGATGTGGCTGATGAGACCAGGAGAGGAAGAAGTTGAGCAAGTGCTGTTGGTGCTCACAACGCATGTTTAGCTGAAGGTCTGTAAATGTCCAGGGAAAGGCTCAGGGTAATAAACAACTGGTCTTCACCATTTCCTTGTGAACGTAAAGAGCCATGACAAGCAGTCACTCCCTTCCACTGCTGTCAAAGCAGATTTCTGGGCAAACCAGATCACTGCTTTGCTATCTCCTCTTTGATTTCGTCCAAGCTGTCTACAGTGAACCTTGGCCCACATTTCATTCCAGTCTGTTGTCATGGTTTGACTTCAGCCAGCAACTCAGCCCCATGCAACTGCTGCTCACTCTCCCACAGAGGGAAGGGGAGGACAATCAGAAAAGTAGAAGTGACAAATAGTTTAATGGGTAAAAGAAAAGCCACCCACACAAGCAAGGCAAAACAAGAAACCCCTTCATTGTCCATTGCATGGGCAAGCAGGTGTTCAGCCATACCCGGGAAAGATGTGTTCCACCATGTGCAGTGTGACTTGGAAAGACAAACACCATCGCTCAGAACTTCCCCCTTTCCTTCTTGCCCCAGTTTTATATCCTGGTCACAATGCCCTATGGTATGGGATATCTCTGTGGTCTGTTGGGGTCAGATGTCCTGGCTGTGTCCCATCCCAACTCCTTGTGCATCCCCAACCTACTGCCTGGTGGGATGAGAGGCAGAAAAGGCCCTGACTCTGTGCAAGCACTGCTCAACACCAGCAAAAACATCCCTGAGTTGTCAATTCTGTTTCCAGGACATATCAAAACCAGCCCATACTAGATACTGTGAAGAACACTATCACTATCCCAGCCCGAACACAGTGCCACGAGTTGGAGGTTGCATTGGGCTGTTCCCCAGAAAGACCTGCATGGACTGGTCTGCTCTGTGTCCATGTGACCCTTCCTCTTGTATGGGTGAGAAGACCAGCAATCCCATCTAAGCCCACCAAGCCCACACCTTTAATGCTGAAGGAAAGGCAAAGCCCATGCTGAGGGGCTGCAGCGGCCTGGGCTTCCCCCTTTAACAAATCCCGAAGCTACTTAAAACCCTAAGCCTTCAAGTCATGTTGGGTTGTTGCAGGTGCCAGACTGGCTTGGGTCCAACGGATGAGGGCCTTAAGCGTCAACTTAATTTTTTTGACCAGTATAACCTCAGGGTCTAATTCCAGTTGAAAATTTTAAACAAGGTTTTTAATGAACTTTGGCATGGGTCTCAAACACAGAGGCAAGCTTTTCTGACATAAGCCTGGGAAATGCTATCAGTGTACACGTATGACAGAAACTTTCTTTTCGCTCTTCATGAGGGGTTGTGAGTTGGAGCTCTCAGTGCTCCCAGTCAGTACCTGCCATTTAAACACACTCAGTAACAATTATGTCTTGCTGGACTTCAAGGGTTCATCCCCCCTCACAGACAGCTGCCCTCATTAATGGCTTCTCACCACCAAAAAGGTTGGTAAATTTGGTGTTCTGTCCTGCTCCCTTCCCATAACAGAACAGAACAAAGACCAGACAAACAACAATCAAACAAACAAAAGAAAAATCCTGTTTGCTTTGTGCTGCTTTAGCAAAACAAATTAGTTTCCAAAAGCTCAGCAGGAGTAGCAGACATGCTGGAGAAGGCAGCAAGGCAGACGGAAAAGGAAGCAAGACTTCTCAGTCAGCGGTGGTGGCTTTAAATCTGTTCACCCCATCCTGTGAAAACTAAGTTGAGAGTGTGTATAGTAACTGGCTTCTAGCCTGCTGACTTTAATACCTGACTGAAATCCAAGTCAATTTAACCACAGTAATTCAGTGCATTCATTTAAAAAACTAAGTGCAGAGAGATGCTTCTTGAGATTGCTCAAGGCAAAGTGCATCCATGTTTTAGGATTGCTTTGACAGAGCCTCACCCAGTCCACATAAGGAACACCCCAAATCCCATTTCTCCAAAAATGGGTGATTTTAACTCTAATTTTTGTCTTTGAAAAATGTCTTTATCTCCTGGTTATCACCTGGAAAATATAATTTCACTTAATGAATTTTCACTGTTCCCACAACTCCTCCAGGCATGGAGGAGTTTCAAGAGATGTCTCAGCTTTAATTCTCTCACTGTCTTCTTTCCCCTAATCCTTTTCCTTAATGCCATATAATCAGGCAGAACATGATCAGTTAGTCAAATTAGAGCACAGATGACACGCCATGAGCCAGAAGGAAGGAGAGGGATTAGAGGCTGGTTCAGACACATGGCAAATATCTAATTAGTTGACATCTTGTGAAATCCTGTGAGATTTTTGGAGAGTGGTGGTAGGGAGTAGAAGAAGAGTTGCTAATAGGTGATGGTGAAAATTTTTCACATAGTATCCAAAGGAAGTAATTGATTACTCTGAATATTTTGAAAATCATCATGGGTAGAACATTTTTCTATACCGAAACAATTCATTCAGGCCTTTTAATACTGTTCACAGATGGGAAGGTGGGTAATTTACAGTAGGACTTCAAAGAGTTTAGGACTGAGAAAAACTATGGGGAGTGCTAAGATTTTAGCCGTTGCTCTTGGTAGCAGGAAAGGAAAAAAATCCTAAAATGGTGACTGAGAAGACTTCACAGCACACAAGGTTGGAAGGTCCTCAATGGGACACTTGCAGCTTTAAGCTACCCAAAGGGAGATGAAAAGTAACCTTCCCTGCAAGATGTCGTACTTCAGGCTTACAAACCTGGCAGAAACAGAACCAAGTATTTTGCTGTTTGAAGCCCAGGGACTGCCAATAAAATTTGGAACTTGTATTAAAGCTCTAGTGAAACTGGCATAAAAAATGTCCATCTCCCATAACGTTGAGAAAAATGAGATCTACATTTCTTTTATATTGTCCCTCTATTTTCATTAACTAACCTGTTACACTAACATGTACTAACCTGTCATTGACACTAGTCTGTCACAATCTTACAGTAATTTATACTTGCAGTACTGATGTGACAAAACTCGAGTTGTACTTCATTTTATACATAAGGGAAAAAAAAAATCTTTCAATTTGGACATAAAGAAGAATTTCTTCAGTGAAAGGCTTGTCAGGCATTAAAATGGACTGTCCAGGAAAGTGGTGCAGTCACCATTATTGCAAGTGTTCAAGAAACAAAGAAACAACTGGACATGGCACTTGGTGCTATGGTAGGTGGTAAAGTGGTGTTCAGTCCAAGGTTGGACCCTGGGATCTTGGAGGTCTTTTCCAGCTTTAATGATACTATGACTCCTATTTTATTCTAGTCTAGTCTAGTCTAGTATAATTTTATAACAGGCATGAAAATCAAACATATATTTTAAAGCAAAAGCTGGGGCAAACATGAATATTTCTCATGAGGAAAAAAAATGGTTCTTTGTTGATAAAATGGCATGGGATTTGATATTTGGTTTATATTTTAATACAGAAAAAGTGACATACAACATGATTATGAGACAAAAAAAAATAACAATAATGTCTCTCAAAAATCTGAAAAGGAGTGACTCCCTTAGGAAAGCAGACAATAAGAGTTCTGAAATGTGAGAGCATGCAGAGGTAAAGATTAGATAATACTACAAAAAATTTAAGACAAAAAATACTGTGAACATGTGGAATATTTCTTTTTAAAGGACAAATTGAATCTTCTAAGAAAAATAAATAAATTATTCGTCTGCTGTCAAAACACTAAAAGGGAAGAAATGGATCAAAGAGTAATTTCCAACTGATAGATCAAACCCCTCTTTTTTGGTGGATAACCAGTGGAATTACATAAGGAGTTTTGCAAACCATCTAGGAAGCCATGTTCTAGTACATAGTCTGTACTCATAATCTTAATTGTAAAGCAGCCAGTAGTAGATCCACAGTTAGGATTTTGAAAATTATTAAGAAATATAATTTTCATTAATTTAGCAATTACTGGTCTTTATGACACTATATTAGATACCATTTTTAATATGGATTTTTATTGTAGAATTTTGTTACAGGGTTTTTGGTTTTTTTTCTTTATAATGCTATTTTATAGGGACTTCAATAGTCAGGTAAGAAATAAACTTTGAATTTGCATGAAGCAGTCTTCGCAGAAGTCCCTCATCATTCTTTCATATTATACTTCTTTTGTTAAATGATGAAATAACAGGACCCACGCTGGCTCACACTGGAGGTCCCTTTAGCCCAGTACCTTGTCCTTGGAAGTAAACAAGGGGGACTGCTCAAGAAAATATGAAAGAACAGGATGAACATATAGGATGTTTCGCCTGTACAATAAACTCCTCCAAATTTTTGTGGCCCGTGTACACTCAGTGGTTTATAAGCATTAATAACTGCTACTTAACTAAGAACCATGAGGTCTCTGATCCCTTAAAATTTTAATAGCCACAACATGCCAGGAAAATGGATTCTGTGTGCAAAGATATACATCCAGTTTTACCTGCTGCATGCCAGGTTTTGTATTGGGGTATACGGAGCAGAACTTACTCTTATTCATTTTCAGCACACTACTCATCAAAGACTTCTGCTTTATGTCCCCCATTTCTCTCTTTTCCAGACCACTTCCAGCAGTTTACTGAGAGCAGTTTACTTCTCAGTTTACTGAGAAATCCATGAACTTGATCATATATGTAGTTCTTCTCTGACGCTTCTTCCGCTTCTGTCTTTTTATTTCTCTTCTCTGAACGTTTTATTTTATACTTCCCTTTTTGAGATGAAGCAAGCAGAACTGTATGTAATGAACCATACAGCTATGGCATAATGATGTTCTGCCTCACTCTCTGTACTTTCTGCCAACAATTTAATATTTAGATTTTTGACCTCTGTCAGGCATTGATTTAGTGTTTTCATCAATGCATCCAGAACTTTTCAAAATGGCACTTCTGAGTGTCAGAATACATATATGTATAATGCTGCATTTTATATATGATACACGCTTTCTTTGTCCTCATTCCCCTGAAGGATTTATGTATGATACACCCTTCCTTCATTTACCTCAAGGATCAAGTATCATCTGAAAACTCTTACTTTGCCACTTCCCTTCTTCAGGTGCATGTACATGTTTCATACAGTTCCATGCAGAACTCATGAATTCCTAAAATCTAAAGGGCTGAGAACTTATTCCTATGCTATCTTCCTTATTCCAACCAATTACTTGAACAGGAACCACCAGCATCCCCTGGCAGCAGAGACTGCCAAAGGCATATGGGGCTGCATCCCTGGAGCACAGCCCGGAGGTCAGGGAGGCGTTGGTTGTCCCTTCTGCTCAGCACTCACTAGCTACATCTAGATACTGTTCTCCAACACAGGAAAGACATCAGTAAACTGCAGCAAGTTCTGTTATGGTCAGGCCTGAAGCAGTGTCCCTGGGACAGGGGGCTCGTCCAGCCTGGGGCAGAGGTGGCTTTGGGAACACCGCACAGCTGTATCTATATACACTGCACCCCAGTGTCTATAGGAAGCCTGAGGAGATGGGAGTCAGGCTATCCAATGTGATGTGCAGTGGGAGGATAAGAGATAGCAGGCATGAATTTAATCTTCTCTGAAGTTTCACCTTTGCTGTTAACAAAAAAATATTTTAAAATCTGTGGAGTGTCCCCACTGACTTAACATGTAATTCCTATGCCTCACAATCAAAGCCCATGTAAAGCAGCTCCTTTATTTCTGAGGATTCTAAAGTTTTTGAGTCCCATTCTGAACTGTTTTTTTACCTCACAATGATTTGCAATTTTCCCTTGTGATTCCACTTTGCTGACCATATGTATATTCCTCACTAATTCATGGGCAGGAATAAATAGAAGACTGACTCCAGGAGACAATTTGGGCTAGTTATCTAGGAAGGATAAACAGGCATCTCATTGGTGTGATGGAAAAAAAAAAATGAAAAATTATCAACAGTAATTTTAATTATATCTAAGGGTTCTTTTGGAGTCAGAGGAAATAAATTGGCATGTGAAGAGACATGTTTTTCACTTTTCAGTTACCTCTAAACTGTAAACTGTTTTGACCACCTAATCAAATCAAATAATGAAAACCCATCTAGCAGATCTTCCACGCAAAAATCTACCGATTGATTAACCAGTTTATTTTTCTAGAAAAAATATTTTTCTTCTAATAAAAAGATCTAATGGTTAAGATTTCAAAATAATGAAATAATGTGTTTTCATTGCCTTAAAAATTCTAAGGTGTAATTTTAAGAGAAATGGTGAGTACTCAATGTATAGCATTAAGGACAGAGTGCTCGAAAGCTGTAGAGTTATACCGCAGGTTTTTTTAGGTGGCTACGATTTAGAGCAGTGACGCTTCAGTCATGCATACACAGAGCAACATTGACATCTAGTGGCCATGAAGTTAATTATTTCTATGTACGTTGCATGGCTAATCTGAGAGACATTTTTCTATATTGAGTATCAAATGCTATTATTTTCGATTTACATTGTATGCACATTAATAAAATTTGAAATACCCATAAAAGAAAGGCACACATATATCTGTGCAAAACCCAATATTTTATAATTCTGAGTTATGTTAGAGCAAAAAAAGCTACAACACAAGTGGAGGTAAGAAAAAAAAGTCAGAAAGCACTCAAAATACTCATATGGGTACAGAAAACATTTTGATTTTTTCATTGTATAATGCCATTCATTAATCCAGTCAACTGTAATAAGTAAAATTGTAATATAGCCAGAAAAATAAAAAAAAAATTGAGGTTTTTATATCATTGATAGCAGAGGCTTGCCATAGATTACTGCAAGCAGACATACATTTCCTTAAACTAAGTCTTCAGGGCATGTTAGAGAATAGGGACAAAAAATCTTGATTAGTCTGGATAAGTTGTGCTTCTTGCAAAAGAGGTATCTATCTAGATGAGGAAAGGGAAAAGAAACCTTTCCAGGGATCACATAGGGGCCCCATAGCCAGAATTCTGAAGGATTTCATGGAGGCAATACTGATTTCCCTGGCTTCCCCAGCAGAGTCACCTACCATAGCACCTGGCCTTCTGACTGCTCCAGGGCTATCAGTGCCTTAATTTCCAATGAAGAATGACCAACAGCATCCAGACTTTGGGTTCCCCAACAAAAAAGAGTGTATGGCTCTCTGTATGAACAAGGGATATTGAGGCTCCCCAGTCCAGCCCCATGCAGCATGAAGCAATGATCCATCCAGTCCTGATCCTGCCCTCTGGCCTCTTTTCAAGGCACAGGCAGGAGGGGGCTCCATATGATGGAGGCTAGGCTCTCTCACCAGCCTAGATGCGGTTCACCCTGCACACCAGACAGAATAACCTGCAAGGTCAGGTCTCCTTCACAACCTGCAGGGATGTGCAACACCCACTGCCTTTCACTTCATTCACAAGGAATTTTATTCCTTTGGCCTATGCAATATTCCTTTCAGATCTTTCCCCTGATTTTCTCTGTTATCACGAACTCTTCAATATCAGAATGAGTGAAGAATTCAAATACATGTAACCTACTTGGGGATTTGAGGTATGGGATTTGGATAACACATGAGAATATACATTCTTGCTACAAGACTGCAAGTAAGTACTCCTTGAGAATGCGATTTGGTACAAACCAGAGATACCACACTGAGAATGATATCCAGCTTTTCTGGGAGCTGGAAGTAAGCCAAAGAACAAGGAGAGGAGAATCAAATTCCTTCCATAATTCACAGATCTCTGCATCACTCTCCAAATCTGAAGAGCATTGTTTTCTAGTACCTGAAGTAAATTCAAGGGAAGCAGATCACTCCTGGGTCAGGCATACGTTCTGGGTCAAAAGCAAAGAGGAGTTCTGAAACAGAGTTATTAAAAAAATCTAGGCAACAGTAAAATGAGACATACTAATGTGTATTTGTAGCATCGCCAGTAGTAAAGGTTACACTTAAACTTGTGTAATTTAACCTTTTATTCATTCAAAGACTACAGAGAATTCAGTTATTTTCAGTGCATTAGTTCAAAGTATTATTTTAGTAATTAATGAATGGAGAAAGAAAGACTACTTTTCTACATTTGCATTGAATTTGCTAATGACATTTGAGTTTGTACAACAACGTTGGTGCAGCACATTGACCAGCAGAAGCAGTAGCAGTGACGTGTTATGTTGAGGCTCAGAAATACTTCCTGAAACCTGT
This sequence comes from Hirundo rustica, assembly GCF_015227805.2. Taxonomy (NCBI): domain Eukaryota; kingdom Metazoa; phylum Chordata; class Aves; order Passeriformes; family Hirundinidae; genus Hirundo; species Hirundo rustica. The sequence continues at coordinate 80,651,507 of NC_053451.1, forward strand.
CACAGGCTCAGTGACCACTGCAATAATTTTTATTTGCTTGTTTTGCAGCAGGAGACCTCACTGAAGAATGAAGCCACATGGGAGACACACAAGCAATAAATAGGCAAACCCACAACATATGTTGGTAGTTTTTGCTATCTGGTTGGTAGTAATTTCCTTTTCTCCATTTGGAGATATTGCACTGTGTCCATGATAAAGACACAGTAGACAGAACATAGCCACAGGTGTCGTTCTTCTTGGCTGAGCATGGCTGGATATGTACATGAATCATCAGAGATGTCCAGGGCACCTGAGCTTCTCACACTGCCTTCCGTTGAGCTCCATTATTATGAAGTCATGTCACTTTATGGCAATGACTGTTGCTGGATGGCTATCAGCTTTAGAGAAGAGACAGGTGAAACAAGAGAGAAGTGCATTACAGAATAAATTACTGTACATTACAGATTTACATTATTGTAAACTATATTGGAATGGATGATGATGAAGATGACAAGGCTGAGTGCCTATGGGTAAAGATCACGGGAGAAGTTCAGCAGGGCATATATTACAGTGGGAGTCTGTTATAGACCACCCAACCAGGATAAACAGGCTGATAAGGCATTCTACAAATGGCTGGCAGAAATCTCATGATTGCTGGCCCTTGTACTCACAGAAACACAGATGTCTACTGAGAATACAACACAGCAGAGAGGAAGTAGTCTAAGAGGTTTCTGGGGTGTGTGGGAGACGATTTCCTAACACAACTGATGGATGAGCCTACCAGCAGAGGTACCCTGCTAGACCTTTGTTTGTGAACAGAGAAGGACTAGTGGGTGATGTGGTGGTCAGTGGACATCTTGGGCATAATGACCATGAAATGTTAGTGTTTTCTATAAGGGGTGAGATAAGGAGAAGCAACAGCAGAATTTCCACTTTGGACCTCCAGCCGGTAGACTGTGGCCTGGTTAAGACATTGATTGACAGAGCCTTTTGGGAGTCAGTCCTGAAGGACAAAGGAGTTCAGGAAGGCTGGATATACTTTAAGAAAGAATTGTTCAATATTCAGGAGCAGAATATCTCCATGTGTGGAAAGATAAGTTGTTGGAGGAAAACGCTGATCTAGTTTAACAGAGAACTTAGGCTGGAACTTATGGATGGTAGGGCTGAGTTGACAGTTGGACTTGATGGCCTTAAGGGTCTCTTCCAGCCTTGATAATTCTATAATTCTATGATTTTATATGTTTCTACTTGGTTACTTTTTTCTCAGCTGGTTTATATGGTGAAGCCTTGATTTCATGTGCTGCATTTTCCACATGAACTCTCAGGCTTTGTAAAAGAATTGTTAGAGCAGTAAGTGAATCTTTCTCTAAACCATGAGAGCCAAGGGACAAGCTAACTCTGGTCTATTTCAAATCTAGGATATTCTTTATCACACCATTAAGAAACATGAGCAACTTTTAGTTCTGAATGGCTGCTGCCCTCGAGGAGAACTTTAACAAGTATCTAATTCATGACATTACTCAAAAACAGTGACTAAGAGGGTGTTGTTTTCATGTCTTGCAAAACAGAAACATATCCCAGCCATTAAACCTCCTGATGATTATGTTGTTGAAGAGATTGCAGTCTGAAAAACTTTGCTTTATTAATATTTTTAAATCAGATACAAATTAAAAATGCACACTAAATAGCTGTCACATCACCACCCTCAACATATCATTTCAAGTCACTGACTTGACTCCTTATGACCCTGAATAGAGACAGAAATATCCCCATTGACAACTAGCAATGTGTTCAAGTAGCCACTAAAAGAAATTAGAGAAAATAATTGCCAATGTCAAGCGTTGCTACATATTGTAACTAGTTTGTATAAGGTTAGGAGCTGCCTCTGCTTTAAAAGAGAGGTAGACTGTCACTGAATATTTGTACTACTGCATGGTATACAACAACAAAGAAAGTTTTTAGAGGGGCATAGGGACACCACTATAGTCAGGGAAAGAGCTGCTGCCATTTGGAGAGATTTCTCACAAAAAGCACCTCTTATATCTTAGGGAATTCACAGTAACTTCTCTTACTATGATGAAGATTTCTTTTTCCTTTATTTCACGTATGTTGGTCCTTCAAGTACATTCCTTAATCCTGACTACCCAAATCCAACATCTGCTGCCCACTTCCTATTTGAGTAAGCCAAAGAAAGACATTTCCTATTCAAATTTATCCCTTAGAGATAAGAACTAGAACTTTAGATCTCAGATTATGTTTCCATTTTATTGTAGGCTCCCCAACAAAAAAAAAAAAAAAAAAAAAGCCCCAAAATATTTTGTAAAAACATTTCCAGGAAAATCTGGAAATATTCCTAGCTGCCATATTGTGTAGTTTCTGACTAGGAAAACATAACTTCAAGTGCTTTCTATATTTACTTCCAAATGCATAAAGCATTTCTCAGACAAAAGCTCCTGAGTTCTATTATAGGGAATACGTACATATTTCATATGTGTATGCAGATACGTGACATATTTTTTAGCGTTTCTAAGGTGGGGTTTGGAATTTAAAGACATAGGAAATCTTCAGAAAGAGCTTGTAAGGATGTACAGTCCATCATAAATAAGCATTAATTGCTGTGTTTAAATTTGTAGAAGTCTGTTGGTTTTGGCTGGGATAGAGTTAATTTTCTTTCTAGTAGTTGCTAGGGGGCTGTATTTTAGATTTGTGTTGAACACAGTGCTGATAACACAAGGATATATCAGCTACTGCTGAGCAGTGGATACACAGTCAAGACTTTTTGGTGGTGGTCGTCCCGTTCAGGGTCAGAAGCTGGACTTGATGATCCTTGTGGATTCCATCCAACTTGGGAGATTCTGTGAGTCTAAGGCCTTTTCTGCCTCTCACCCTACCCCACCAGTGAGCAGGCTGGGGGTGCACAAGAAGCTAGGAGGGGACAAAGACAGGATAGATGATCCCAACTAACCACAGGAATATCCCATACTGTCTGGTGTCTTGCTCAGCATGCAAAGCCTGAGAAGAAGGAGGAAGGGGGGGACATTTGGAGTGATGGTGTTTGTTTTCCTAAGTCCTTGTTGTGTGTGATGCCCGGTTTTCACCTGCCCGCCCATGGGAAGTGGTGAATGAATTCTTTTTTCTGCTTTGCTTGTGTGCATTTTGCTTTTGCTTTACCTATTAAACTGTCTTAATCTCAACACACAAGTTTTCTCAATTCTACCTTTCTGATTCTTTCCCCTACCCCAGCAGTGAGGAGTGAGTGAGAGTCTGCATATGGCTTAGCAGTCAGCTGGGGTTAAACAATGACATAATTTTGCCTGTATAAGTGTATTTATATTTCATAAATTTAAATAGAAAGGCAGATGTGGTGTCTTACAAAATCCAACTAATTAAAAGCCTAAAAACTCCAAAGTGACTTTCATTTAACAGAATAGCACTTGAAATATTAACTGCTTTGGCAATCACCCTATTAGTACAGTATTCCTGACACTGCAAAAATGTAAGACAACAAAAATCAGTGTGAAAACAGCTGGAGGAGGAAGATGCTACCTATGTTAAACAAAATCAGTTTTGATCATTTATATTCATTACCTCATAGATTGTTATCCTGCATTCTCATGTTAACTTGCACCAAGATGTGTGCATCCCAATGGTTTGGCCAATTTCACTTATACATGACAAGGGACATTAGCTATCAATTCTAATTAAAACTCTTGGATTCCTCTTACTGACAATGGGGTTTAGATATAGCTTTATTTCACTCCATGAGTTAGCTGTTATGGCATAAACTTATGCTTCAGAATCTTGTTTAAAGACTCCTCCATATACTTATTGGAAGATTGATATTCATGGACTGTGTATCCCCATTTAAGCATCTTTGTGGCTGCAACCTTGCTGTCATCCTCCTATTAGCAGAGTTTGAGTCTTCTACTTAAGTGTTGTCAGGCTGTGGCCCCATGAGAACTCAGGCGTTCTGGTCTTGCTGCAAACAATGGATTCCTTGCTGTTCACCCCTTTGACTGATGTTAACTGTGTCCTTGGTTATCAGCATATGACATTCTTTAACCTTTGTTTGATATTGTTTCTTCTGGTGCTTTTATATACATACAATTCCATTTGTAATTAATGCTACTAATCTTCGTATCTCTATCACAAATCTCTGCAAGTTATACAAGGCCAAGTCTGGGAAAAATACTGAACTCTGTTTTAAACTTCAGAGAAACATGAAAAATTAATATGCATGCTCAGCTCTAGAAATAACAAGTATGCATTTGTAGTTAGTAATTTCTTTGCTCATTTCTGCAGCATAGTTAGAGTGACTCTGTTCTCACAGAAATATGTTTTTAAAATGCAGCTCTACTAACAACTTTGCCAAGAAAACCACTAAATGTTGGAGTACTGAACTGCAGCTGCAGCTTTTTGCTGAAGCCAGTGCTAAATGAACCCTACGTTCTTGAATTTTCTGGACTAGTAATTTCTTTGAGCAGCATTATTGAGAAAGTGTTTAAAGCAATATATGAACTTATCTTTATTTTTATATCCTCCTATTATATCCTCTCCATATGGATATAATTTCAGACAATTTTAAACAAGTTTGTAAATGAAAACACACCCTAAAAACATTAGCTGGGCCTCAAGGGTCCATGATAGAGAACAATAAGAATTCATTCTGGTAACTCTGACAGACATATTTGAGATATGATTATGTTGGAGAGTAATGCCAGCTGTTGTTCACTAGTGATCTCATAATTTTATATGTATGCAATGATCTTTTCATTTTATATTTATCAAGGGAAGGACATGACAAATTGGCCTAACCAAGTAAATAACTTCCTGAAGACAAAGCTGAAGATACATTGTCCATTAAGGAGGATTAGTTATCAAAACTGAAAGATGAATAAATGTCTTCCTCTCTGTGAAGAAAGAGCATCAAACAGTTCAGTCTGCAGAATTGATACCCTTATCCGTGCTGAACTGTTCAGTAGTAAACAAAGAAAAAAAACTGGGATGGCGTCTTCTCTGAAAATCTTTATTAAACAGATACACACAAAAAAATTACACAGGCTCATAGCCCTTCAGGCACTTTGCAAAAGTCTCAGTACAGGACCTGGTAAAAAAACCCCAAATGCTGTAAACCCAGTTTCTCTGAGAGTGTTGTGGGCCACATGCAGTGGCCAAGTTCCCTCATGTAATGCCTTAGTTCCATGGCGTGTTTAACGGGGGAGTACTGTGCTGGATCATCTCCACTCTGCACCAGCATAAGCATGGAAGAGTTGGTGCAGCAGCCTGTCTCAGGTATCAGCTCCCCACTGCTTAAGTGGGATAGTTTTCAGCCAGATTTATTCCTTTATCGATTCCATCACGGAGCCACACCAGTACAAGTGACAAGAAAAATGAGTGTGAAGGGCCAAGGTTCAGCCTGAGAAGGAGTGTGAAACTGCTTCTTCTGGAGGATTAATGTTGTTTTATGCTTACACAGCAATAACAAGAGCCAATGGAAAAGGAAGAGAGACAAGGCAATGGCAGGAATTAAGTGAAATCTTGACATCCATCTCGTTCAAAGATCATCTATCCCCATTACTCCCCGAAGCCAGTCTTCTCTCATAAAGGGGGAAAAAGGAAGGGTCTCTACTGAGCACCCTGGTAATTAATGACCTGACTCAGAACACTGAAGTACCTGCCTTGCCTAATGCAATTTGATCAAACACATCCTCTCATGGTCTAACTGGTAGGATGATTCCTCCTCTCTACATGTTGTAACTGAGGCAAGGTTGAAAGGAGTGGGTGAAATCTGAAACATAGTGACTAAGGTAATTGCTGCAATTGAAATTTAAGGAGTTCATACACAACTCCAATTGATACTTTGGATAGAATAATTTAACATTAATTAGAGAAAGAACAAACAGCTCAGTACTTCTATGTTCATGTCAATGCCTGTACTAGAAAGATATTAGGTCATGTTGTTTAGGGTTCACTTTGGGATATTTCCATGCAAAACAGAACTGCCTGACTCAGAGAGAACTGTGCAGCATCTAGAGCATTTCATTTGCAGAAAGATGCATGCTCAGACAAAAAAGAGATTTGAGGCCCAGAATGGAACTTCTGGGTGTAACATCAGGCAGAAGATTCAGCAGGTGTCCTCAGCCTTCTCATCCACAGTGCATTAGGCTGCGCACGAAATCAAAGGTGATCGCTGGCCAGCTCCATATCCTGACAGGCCTGACATGTGAGCAATATGAGGAATCACTCATGGCTGTCAAGACCAGAACAGCTTTGCCAGGTCTCAGATGTAGACCTAGAAGCACATCCATATTGGGAGTATTCAGAGAAGAATTTGTGCAGAGAATCACACGCCCATGCAAATTTAGCTAACTGGTCAGATGTTCATAGAATCATGGGGTGGTTTGGGTTGGAAGGGACTTTGAAAGGCCATCTAGTCCAATTTCCCTGCAATGAGCAGGGACATCTTCCAACTAGATCAGGTTGCTCAGAGCCCCATCCAATCTAACCTTCAAGGTTTCAGGGATGGGGCATCCACCACCTTTTGTGGGCAAGCTGTTATAGTGTTTCCCTGCTCTCATTGTAAAACAAACTTTTATTTTATCTAGTCTGAATCTACCCTCTTTTAGTTGCCCTTTTGCTACAGGTCCTGACAAAAAGTTTTTCCCCATCTGGAACAGGCTGGCCATGATAGAAGTGGTTGAGTCACCATCCCTGAAAGTATTTGAATAGATGTAGATGTGGTGCCTAAAGACATGTTTTAGTGGAGGATTTGGGAGTGTTAGTCCATTCATTAACCTAGCACACTAAACATAAGAAACCTGAGAAGACCAGGATTAAGTTTAAAAATCAAAAATTTTCAGTATGCCCAGGATCTGCAGAGTCTCAGTAAGATGCACAACTTTATCCTTAAGCTCATGTCCTAACACTACAGTTGTAATCATACAATATTAACAAAATTGTTACACTTTGAAGACTGTCACTGAAATTAAGTTTTTTCTTTTCATGGTATTACTTTCAAGTCTGTTAAAAGTTGATTGGCACACCTCCCTCAAATCCTGGGTTTTCCTGCAGAACCTGCCCTGCTACTTGGCATTGCACATGATTTATATATACCTGAACAATATGTACCTGCTAATTAGATGTGTTGTTTGTAGTATTACTTTGAGACCAAGGCAACAGAACAGGGAAGAAATTCTCAGGGCTAGTAATAACTGTTTCCAAATAATAACATACAGCTTTGTCATTGAATGGGATGTGAAATATTTTGAGAATTTTTCGTAGTTTAGTGTCTCAAAGTATACTAGGAATAGGACAAATGAGACTTCTGTTTACATTAACATCCTGTCAGAAATATAAGCTTCTCCCATTGAGATGCATTAGCAATGATAAACAAAAGGAAAACTAAACTCAGATGGGCAGTGAATTAGGTATTAAACAACCATCAACCAGGTGAACAACCATCCTATCAGAATAATTCTCTCCACTGTGGTAAGGTCAGTCAAAGTTTTATGTAATTTAAAAAAAGTCTTATTATGGCAGTCAGACACCATCAGCATTTGAAGAAAGTAAAGCATATGGTATCTAGACATCAAAATGTAAATTTTTGTTTTATGATTGAAAACCAAAATGATGAGCAGATTGAGTTACACACTACATTCATATGGTACAGCTTTCACTTTTTTTTAATGCTGTGCATTTTTAGGGCAGTGCTCTTCAGGTTTATTTTAGTACTTGCATAAAAATCATGTGGATATCTAAAACCATTAGTGAGCTGGAAGACAATGCTGATGGTAGCTGACCATCAAATGGGAAAAATAAATTAAATACCCCTATTTGCTAGCAACCTTCTCCCACTTCTAGAGAAAGAACAAATGCCAGCTCCATTTCAATGAAGATTAGTGTCTGACAAACATTCCATAATAATCTCATCAGACCTGTGAAACACAAATACACACACAGAAAAACTCTCAGAAGTCAAAATCCCCATTGCTTTACAGTGAACATGTAAATTCACAAACACCTTTGTCTGCTAAGGTGACTCTACGTAGAAACTTGCCTGAAGAAAGCAAAGTGATCCCCCAGAAATCAACCAGGTTTACACTTATTACCAGCTAAAATGGCTGAAGAGGCACATGTCAGACACTACGAACAAGGCATCTTGCCAAAAGATAATTTTGTGTGTATGTTTTCAGGTACTCTATAGTTCAAGTTCTTTTGCAAGTTTGCATGTGAGCATGAAAGCTAGGAAAATACCTTTGACACCTCTGACCTCTGTTCAAAGTTGAGAATTTGCCTTAAAAACTTCACCAAAACTTCTATTTTGAGCTCCCCATAGCTTGTAGGTAGTCTTTTTGGTTTGGGTTGGTTTGCTTTTTTTACCCCTTTAGGTAGTCTTTTGGGTTTGTTTGTGGTTGTTGTTGTTGGGGGGGGTTGTTGTTTGTTTTGTTTTTGCGTGGTTGTTTTGTTGTTGTTGTTGTTGTTTGTTGGGGGGGGTTGTTGATTGGTTTTATGTTTCCGGGAGTTTTGGTTTGTGGTTTGGGTTTTTTTTTTTTTTCTCTTTGCTAAACTGTTGCACTGGTACTGCCGCCGCGGGACCTATTTATCCTGAACAATGAATCAACAGAAGAAGAAGGGGGGAAAAAAAAAAAACCAACAACAACCCACTAAGTAAATGTTTGTACATCGGTTATTAGAGTAAAGGAGGCTCAGAGGTGACCTTACTGCTCGCCACAACCGCCTGAGAGGAGGGCGCAGCCAGGTGGGGGTCGGCCTCTCCTCCCAGGCAACAGGAGACAGGAGGGGAAACGACGTGTGCCAGAGGGGGTTCAGTCTGGACACCAGGAAGAAACTCGTCACAGAGTGTGATTAGATATTGGAATGGGCTGCCTAGGGAGATGGCGGAGTCACCGTCCCTGGCGGCGTTTAAGGAAAGGCTGGACTTGGCACTCAGTGCCATGGTCTGGTTGACACGGTGGCGTTCGGTCCTAGCCGGGACTTGAGGATCTCAGCGGTCTTTTCCAACCTAAGTGATTCCGTTTTCGATTGGGAGGACCCCAAGCGGCCCCGCACTGCCGCGGGCAGACCCCGAGGCCGCAACCCGCGGCCGGCGTGGATCCCTGGGGCGGGGCGGAGCGGGGCGGGTCAGGCGGAGGCCGCAGGGCCCCGCCCGCGGGAAGGGGCGCTGGAAGGTGCCCTCGGCTCCCGCCGCCGCCGTACGTGGCCGCCACAACCCCGGCGCGTGGAACACGTCCCTCCCGTGATTGGCTGCCTTACACACCAGGCCCCGCCCTCCTCGGCGCTCTATTGGTCAGTTTAGCTCCGGTGCTGCTCGCGCCGCTGGCCGCGAGGGGGGGCGCGTCCCCGCGGGCCGGTGGGGCGGCACCGCGCATGCGCCGCCTTCCCGTGGCCTCTCGCAGCCTGTCCCCCCCACCGGACCCGCGCCCCGGTATCGCGCCATGGCGGCCGCCGCCGAGGAGCCGTTCCCGTTCCACGGGCTCCTGCCCAAGAAGGAGACCGGCGCCGCCGCCTTCCTCGCCCGCTTTCCCGACTTCGACGGGCGGGGTGTGCTGCTGGCCGTGCTGGACACCGGCGTGGACCCCGGGGCGCCCGGCATGCAGGTAGAGCGGGGCTGCGGCGGCCCTTGGTCACGGCCGCGGTCCGCGAGGAGCTCCCGGGTCCCGCCGGACCGACCCCGGCAGGACGGGGACGGGCACGGGGGCGGCCATGGCGCTCGGGCGGCCCGAGCCAGCGGCGGCGACGAGGGCAGGGGAGGCCCCGGAGGGCTGTCGCGGGGACTGTCCCTGTCGCGGGGACTCGTGGCTGTGTGTTCGCTCACGGTTCCCGCCCAGCACGCGTGAGCGGGGGCTCGGGTGCGGGAGGGCGGGGAGATGCCGTAGCCAGGGCCTCTGCACCGGTCACTCCGGGTGCTGCTGTAAGGATCCTCCTCCTAAGCCGTCCACAGGCGTGTTATGGCACTTAAATCTCTTGGGCTGCCTTCTCTCACGCAGAGCTCATTACAAAAGAGCGCTTTTGTGTTTTTGTTAAACCTTAGCGTTACTTCGGCAGTAGGTAGCTCGAGGCTACACACAGCTGCCTAGGTCTTTTACATGATAAGTGTATTTCTGGCACGATTTGCATACCCGTCTTTCTCTCTTTATTTCTCGTGCGTTTTATTGCAGTAACAGTCTGTTATCGAATTCGATTCTGCCAGCTCTTTTTTTTTTTTTTTGATCTGCCAACTTTGTGTCTCCATGTCGTTTTTGTAAATTTCTGTGTGTGATGTCAGTTTGGGCATTTCTCAGCACTTATTTCTTTTAACCCTTGTCTCTTAACGTTTCTTTATCTTGTAAGTTTGCATGTGGCCTTTTGTGTCGCTGCTGCTTTTGATTTCTTGTCAGCGTGTTTTCTCTGAGTGATGGCAGAAGAGTCCGTGGAAGAGTGGTTTGGAGCTGTATGCAACCCACTTGGACGCTGACACCTTTGTTTTGTTTTGTTTTGACTAAGCAGGGCTTGTGTTGGCTTCTACGCTTTCTTTGATGTAGAATTAACTCCTAAATGACCTCATTCAGGGACCTGACCCAGGCAGATCGTTAGTTCTGTGTTCTGAAATGACTCCTTATGGGATTCGGTCAAACTAGAGGATGAGTTAAGAGGGCGGGTTGGGTGGAAGGAAGGAATGGACAGCTGTAGCTTTGATTGATTTAAGCCGAAATGAAGCTGCTGCTTTTGGCCAGAAGTTGTGGGTAAGTGCAAGAGTAATTGGTAAGCGTAATGAAAGCTAGCCAAAAGGAAAGCATGGTAATACCATGGGCAGAGCAGAAAGTAATGGAAGACAATTAGGAAGATGTGAATATAAATTGAATTATGTGCATAGTTCTAAAGTTTGAAAGCAAAAACCCCTAGGTTTCTAGAGGTTATGAATGAGTAGTGGTCAACAGCAACAACAAACCCCAAATATGAATTTATTGGCAGTAGTGAGAAGCTTTGTTCTGATATGGGTAACCCAAGGCTCATAAGGGTCATTTATAAAGCATCATGATCTCCCTGTTGATCATACCAGTTTTTTCCAATCTGTTTTCTTTACACTCAGGATAAATTTCAGGTAGTGCAGTAAAAGATTTCTAAAAGAAGTAAAAGATTTGGAGGGCACAGTGTGTAATTCATGTTGCAGTGGGTGAGAGAATTAAGTATGCAGGGTTGTTAGAAAAACATGTAAAGAAGTTGTGTGATCTTTCCACACTTCCCACTTAATAGACTTGGCTTAAGGGGCTTGCTAAGCTACAGCTTGGGGAGACTTACTGCACAGGAGTTATGAAGGAGGCATAGGCAGCACCCCATCTAGAGTAGCTTTGTAGGTGTTTTCTTCAGCAGGAGAATGTCCTCACTCTCTGGAGTATTTGCCAGTTTACATTTTGCCTGGATGCAATGAATCAGTGTCCTGGGCACAGGCAGTGACACAGCATAGCTGTACTGCAAGAGGTAGTTTCTAACCTTGGGACAGTTTTTGGAGGTTTTTTTTTTTTACACCTCTGTCTTAGCTGCTGCTACTGTTTCTTACTGTCAGTCTTCTTTTCAGTTCCTGGCCTAGCATAGAGTTCAATCTGTAAGAGTTGAATCAGTTGCTTAGAGGGAAGAGTAGACATTATCTATAGCAAGGTTAATAGGTGTTACAACTTTGAGTTCTGGTTAATAAAAATAATCATTACAGGCTAAAATGAGCTACCCTGTTTTGAATGTAGCGGAGTTCTTGGTCGAAACAAAACAGTTAATTTTTTTTTGCTGCTCCCTAGTGTTTCATTCCTGGGTAGTGTTCCTTTGCTTGTTGACTCTGTGGCTTGGTTTGTAAACATCGATAGCGCTGTTTGTTCCTTTTTGGAGGGACAGAAAGACTTGGGGACAGAGTTTAACAGTGTGATACCATTATGTTTCTGTTCTTCTCTGGAAGCATGCTGCTGTAGAGAGAATAGTTATTAAGCTTAACAAACCTTATTAGATCTGTTGGTTGTTGTTTTTTAGACATATAAAATGTTAATCTAGCTTGTACTGGTTTTCCTTTTCTTTATGAATCTTTTGTAACCAGTGCCCTTTAGGGAACTCCTTTCACCTCCTTTCCCATTGGTTTTCTACCAGTTGACACCAGCTGTAAAGTTTAGGTGTCAGCTGTCTGCTTCTTTCATGTGAGGGTTTTTTTCCTTTTCAGTCCACTTGGTAGAATGTATTTCCTACTGTTTGCTAAGTCATGGTTTGTAATTCCTCATTAAGGCACAGTGACTGATGAAATTTTAGGTGTGTTTAATGGAGTGTTGTGGTTATATATGTATAGTCTTTGCTCAGCCCCACCCTGTCCTTCCCTGTTCCTATTGTGGCTTCTTATGCTTCGTGATAGATAAGTCAGTTAATTTCACCTCTTGCAAATTTATTTCTTTATTGAAGTGGCATTTGGAATTATTATTTACTAGCATTAACTTGTACTTTTATGTAACAACGTTTTAGCAGTAGCAGCTAGTTTGGTTTTGCTTCCTTTTCAGTACTGAGTTGAATAAATTAGCTTGGAAATAATTTTATTTGTGATTATGGTGATCAGCTGTCCCATGACCAAAGTGCTGAAGAACTTGTTCATCTCTTGTGGCTGCAGTAGCTGTTAGTTGGAGTCAGGGATTGTATGGGCTGAAAAAAACATGCTTAAATGCACCTGGATTTCCCTTTTCTGTTGTGGTTGTCATAGATATACTGGTGCTCCTCTACTTCTGTTGTGACTGATCAGTTGTCAGGATTATGCACATAGATTAATTTTAGTGTTCTCCATCTGATTTATCTGCTTCACAAAGTCAGAACTAACACGTAAGTAGGATTTTCAAACTTCAAGCAGAAATGTATAAACAGCAAAGTAGTTTTCAGTTTTAAACTACTAATTTGTTTTTCAAATGCCTATAGGCAAGCCATGATAATTAAGGCAGGATTGTGGATTTTTTCTAAATACAGTATAAATTATTTTTAATTGTATAAAAAGTCTCTTTTTAATTTTAATGCAAAAAGTACTAAAATGTACCTTCTGTCTGTAATCAATTCATTACTTCAGGACTCTTCACATAAGGGGATTGGTCAATGTCACTTCATTATTTTTTATTAGAATTTTAAACTCAGAATTACAAAATTTGCAAAAGAAAACTGATCTGAACTCTTGAGTTTCACTCTGGCATTGCTGGTGGGCCGTGTGCCGAAGAGCAATTCATGGCAGCAGGAGCTGCCGTATCGGTTACTTGCACTAATTTACCGTGAACCTGTCTGGATTGCTGCTGTTAGGAATTGAACCTTAGACCAGCTGAAATTCCGAGTTTCTTTTGTCTCACTGAAAGACTCTGATTTGTTAGTTCTGGCAGTACAAACTCACGTGCGTGTGTGGGCCTGCTTGGTTTCAGCTAGGAGGCAAAGAGCCGTAGAGTGTAGGAGTTGCACCTTGTGTTTCGGGCTAGGAAACAACTTCTAAAACTACCCAAGCTTGCTACAGCATAAATCTGTGTTCTGGCCACCTGTTGCTGTATAACTTGCCTCCTTCAAACAAGTCACCTTGGATTATATTTTCATTCTTGTTTTCTTGTACTTTGATCACTGAATAGTTGACTTTGAGTAGAGGCATATTGAAAAATGTCCAGTGCTGCTAATGGCAGGTTTGTCTTGCAGTCACTTTAGTATTGGAGCAACCCTTGACTTTTGTATGAATTGTGGCCAGCATTGAAGAAATAAATTTTCACTGCTGTGTAACTGTCATTCAGTTGACGTTTTACCAGGTTAAGGTCCTCTAGAGATTTTCTTCAGTCAACTTGAATTTCTATGAACAGAGTAGAGTGTTGGTTTCTGTCGTGAAAGTTCTTCCTTAGCAAGCCTATTCAAAAGCAGTATTTGTTACCTTTTGGAAAATGAAATTGATGCTGTTTTTATGGTTGCTATGGGTTTGGAATATCTTTTTTAAGCTGTTTAAGCCTATTTTCATTGGGGTATTGCTTGTTGCTTGTTACTCGTCTGGGTTGGTTTTTTGTTCTTGAGTTTTTGGGAGCTTGTTTTTTGGGTTGTATGGGTTTTGGTTGGATTGTTGTTTGGGTTTTTTTAGCAGTCAGAATTTGAGACCATGAAAGTATCTATCCTTGTTTGTTGAGATGTGATAAGAACCTGACTCTTGTCCTTTTGGCAGCATCAGAATGACTTTTATGAAACAGTTTGAATGTATTTGAACGTAGCTTCTAGTAGCTGAATTCACAATTCTAGAGCATTATTGTAACAAAACAACCTTCCAACCTTATATCTAATATCAAAATTATTGATAGAGGATAAAGGCAGAATGAGTTGGAAGGGATCTTGAAAGGCCCTGTGGTCCAACCTCCCTGCAAGGAGCAGGGGCATCTTTAACTAGATCAGCTTGCTCAGAATCCCATCCAACCTGACCTTGAATGTTTGCAGAGGTGGGCCATCCACCACCTCTATGGGCAACCTGTTCTAGTGTTTCACTGTTCTCACAGTGAAAAATTTCTTCCTTATAACTAGTCTGATAGTCTCCTTTAGTTTAAAACCATTATTCCTTGTCCTATCACTGCCTGTGCCACGTAAGAAGTTGCTTCCAGGTTTCTTATAGGCCCTCTTTTGGACCTGGGAGGCTGCTATAACATCTTTCCAGACTCCTACTATAAGTATTAGTTGTATATAGCCATAGCTACTAACAGTTCAAATGGATTAAAACACATAGCAGAATCTTTGAAACAGGAAGAATAAGGTAATAGTAATTTTAGGTTCCTTTGAGCTCAGTTAAGAGACTCCAGCTTGTGAGAGCTTGTACTTCAGCACCTTTCATTTTCTTACTCATTACTATAAAATTTGTCCGGAATGAGGGGTCAGAAGCAATACAGCAAATAATATGAAAACAAATAGTTCTTGCAAATATGTTTTTTGCAGATTTAGACTTGGGTTTAAATTGAGACTGTCTATACTTTGTTGATACAGTGTTTTTACTTGTTTCTCTTCTAAATCCTTATTAGAAATAAGTGGATTTGTATGAACCAGAAAGATGGACATGTTGGTCTTAGTTCTTGGAAAAATTGTCTTGAGTTCAAGTTGGTTTTATTAAAAATTCAGTTAAAGGTTGGATGTCTGAGAAAGCTAGTTGATATTTTTGACAATAAAACTTGCCTGGTTTGTGTGCTGAAGGGTAATCAAGTATATTTTCAAATTTTCTGTGCTCATATTTCCAGATTACAACTGATGGGAAACCGAAGATAATTGATATAATTGACACTACAGGCAGTGGTGATGTAACTACCTGTACCATTGCAGAACCTAAAGATGGAGAGATTACTGGTCTTTCTGGAAGAAATTTAAAGGTAAGTATTTGGTGGTACAGAGACACCACTGGACATCATCATCTTTGCTTAATTTACCACCTGTTTTGGTTTTTACAGAGCTTCCTTCCTTTTAACCGGATGTTGTGGTTTAAAGCCAGCTGGCAGCTAAGCGCCATAGAGCTTCTCACTCAGCCTTCCCCCAGCAATGTGGGGAGAAGAGAATCAGAAAGGTGAAATTGAGAAAACTCACATGTTGAGATAAAGTCAGTTTATTAGGTAAAACAAAAGTCATGCATGCAAGCGAAGGAAAACAAGGGGTCCATTCACCACTTAGCATAGGCAAGCAGGTGTTCAGCCATCTCCAGGAAATTACTCGAATATGAATGCCATCCCTCCAAATGACCCCCCCTTCTTCCTTCTTTTCCCAGCTCTATATGCTGACCATGATGCCATCTGGTATGGAATATCCCTGTGGTCAGTTGCAGTCAGTTGTCCCAGCTATGTCCACTCCCAAATCCTTGTACATCTCCAGCCTGCTCACTGTTTGGGATGGGTGAGAGAAAAAGCCTTGACTCTGTGCAAGCCCTGCCCAGCAACAGCTAAAACATCCCTGAGTTATTGAGAGTGTTCAGAACAATTCCAAATCAACCCTAGCTTAACCAAGACCAGCAAACCAGATCTTATCCAACCCTGATGCTGCATTTGCTCATCTTCATGCAGATTGCTTAGTGTTTCTCACACTTCCCGCGTGACTTTATTTCTAATATTTTCTGTAACTGAATAGGGGTATGTACAGGGCTTTTTGGGGGGCTTGATAATCCTTTAATTATTTGTTCAACACAGATCTGCTAAAACTTTGGAAAATGTTTGAAGAAAACATGCTAATACGCTTTAAAAATATCAGGCACAACTGTGTCTTTAAAAGTGCTAGTATTTTCCATATTTGCATAAGTTACAAGAGTAGTTGTGTTAAGCTCGTGTGAATAGATTTAGAGACCGAAAAATCTGTGAGAACCTAGTTGTGGACTCACTGAATTCTCACTATGCATAGAACAGGAATGGTGTAGGGTTTTCAGAAAGGACGCTAAATCTAGTAGGGGTCTTGGGTACACAGAGCTGATGTTGCGAACATGTTCTTGATTTCCTGATTGGATTGATGACGTGATATGGGGGCATCACATCTTTGGATCTCTCCATGCTGTCAGCTTCTTAATTTTGTGCAGATGATTATTGTAAAGCTGAATCTGTTGCTCTTTTACTGTTGTTACCAGGATGAGCAGATCCTGATAGACTGAGTCTAAGTTGCTTCAAGATATGAAATGAGATATTCAGACATTTGTCATGACTTCCAACCATACTCACTCATGTTAGATTTCATTCATAGTACTGTCATTTCCCCAGACCTCTGCCCTATTGTAAATTCAGTAAAGTTCGGCCTTTGTGTTTTAAAAGCAGAGCAACTAATGCTTAAAGATGTTCAATGGCAGTGTCACATGGACTGATACTGATTTTTTGGGAACTGGACTGAAAATGCCATGTCATGTTGTTGGAGCAGTTCAGTAGTTACTGTTACGGAGATAGGGAATTAAATTGGCAGTATTTGCAGGTTTATTCTGCTAAGCTCTCTTGCACAGTGTTAGGCTTTTTTGTTTGTGGAGTTTTTTTTAATGACATTAATTAACCTATTTCTAAATATACTTTCCTACAGATTCCAGCAAACTGGGTAAATCCTTCAGGCAAATATCACATTGGCATAAAAAATGGCTATGATATCTATCCTAAAGCTCTTAAGGAGAGAATTCAGGTAAGGAGGAGTTATATTTTCTTTCTGGTGTATAGTCACATTTTGCAGTTCTGTTTCTTAATTTTGTTAGAACACAACAGCATGTGATTTGCTAACATCCTTAGGCTGCTAACCAGCACCTGGGTGCTGTTCTCTCTGATTTTTGTTATTTACATGATTCTTCTGTGTTTTTTCAGAGCAACAGGGAATGCCTTAGTGATCCATTAAAGTGAAAAGTACAAAAATTACTGATGCCCCCTTTTTTTATTGTGTGGCAATTTGTGCTTGTTTAAACTGGTGTATGGAACTTTTTTTGCTATTGTCTCAAATCAGAATTTTCAAATTATCTTTATGTACTTCATACTTTGACATATATTTCTTAATATATTGAGGAACCTCTGTTTTATTTTACAGAAAGAGCGTAAGGAAAAGCTCTGGGATCCTGTTCACAGGCTGGCTTTAGCAGAGGCCTGTAGGAAACAAGAAGAATTCGATGCTGCTCATAGCTCTCCCTCGCAGGTTTGCGTTAAGTCTGAATTTGTAAACTTGTTCTTTGCAACAGTTTGTTACTGGTTGACAAGATTAAAATGTTTCATCAGATGAGTGAAGGAAAGGTACTTGTGAATATTTTGGCAGATAACTTACCAGTGTATCTTCTGATTAATTTTATAAGGCTTTATATGCGTGGTGTTTAGTTTGCTTAGTGTTGTTCACTTTTGAGAGTTGGTGTCAAATATGAAAATGATTGTACTTCAAAGAATTTGGTGGATATTTTCAGTAAGTTTTATTTTTAATTTAATGTGCTATTTTTCGAGGCCACCATCTTTGCTGTGTTCAAAGTTAGAATTTTCTAAACATATTCTTCCTTTTGTAAACTGTGTACTATTTCAATGAAGTACTAGAAATGCCTCAGATACTACTTTTATCATTTAACAGTCGTTAAGAAAATAATGGCTTTAAATGTTATATTTTCAGAAACCAGAAGTAGCTGTACATAACAGGCCAAAAATAAATAGTGCACTGTTGAAAGCCATTGAACTTCTAGATGTTTGTGACTCCTAGGGTAGTGTAGCATTCCTGAGAAAGTAATGGAAAAAACATATCAAACTAGAAAAGAATGTAGGATTACATATCTTGTAATAATTTTTGAAATACTCTAACTGAATTTTGTTCACCTTATTAGGCAAATAAACTAATAAAGGAAGAACTTCAAAATCAAGTGGAATTATTGAATTCTTTTGAGAAAAAATACAGTGATCCTGGCCCAGTATATGATTGTGTAGTGTGGTATGATGGTGAGACCTGGAGGTAAATGACTAAACTTGTCTAGAATGTCTTGTTCTTTACATAAAAAAGTAACTTACATGGAAGACTTGTTACCTTTTATATTTGCCCTCTTTATCGAGGTTTTCAGTGGTTTTCACTTTAAAATAATCCTGCTGTATCAGCTGAGTTTCGTGACAAAATTCTATTCCCAAGTGAAGATGGGGTAGAATAAAGTCTTATTGAAGACAGTGTGATTTTGAGTGTAAGGTTATGGGATTTTTCTTCTGAAGCCAAATAGAACTGTTTTGACTATCCACTGGTGATATGAAAAAAAACCAAAACAAAGTCTGTGCACAGACTTCAGGATGTAACATGGCACATTTCTTGACTGATAATGTGCATCATACAAAATGGTAAAACTTCAAATATTTGTGTACCAGCACTGAAGATCTACCTTTAGTAAAATTTCTTCCTTGAACTTGCATGAATTTTCATACTCTTACTTTTCAAATACAGATTTATTTGAATTTAGTAGTGTTTGGAAATCAGTTTAGTTATATAATATTTATAAACTTATATAATATTTATAATCTTATCGTTTCTGAATCTGAAGTATAAACAACTGAGTTTTAAAGCAGGTGCCAGTAGAACTGTTCAAAGATACCATAAAAACAGAAGCAAACTTCTTGAATTCTTTGTGCTATGCTCAGCTGGAGAGAATAGGTAACCAAAAGTTTGCAGCAGCTGAGACATTGTCTTTTTGTTTGTTTGTTTTTGTCAACAGAGCCTGCATAGATACAAGTGAGAGTGGTGACTTGACTAACTGTACAGTGCTGAGAACCTACAGAGAGGCTCAGGAATATGGATCTTTTGGAACTTCTGAGATGTTGAATTATTCTGTGAATATATATGATGATGGAAACCTCCTTTCCATTGTGACAAGTGGAGGTAAGTGAAAGTAATCTTAAGAACGTTTTGCTGCTACATAGGTATCATGGGAAGCAATAAGTTGTATTGAGTTCTGTTTCTGATACTTGGGATGGCTCGAGGCAGCTGTCGTAGTACAGCATTACGTACATACAGTACTATGGCTTTTAAGATCAATACTCATATTTCCTGAACTAAATCTATAATGACAACTCATTACCAAACTTGCTTGTATTTTTGTATGAAGTATTGTCAGCTTTTTGTACTTAAGCATGTATACATAGAACATACATACTAGGTAGTCTTTAAGATGTTCCTGCATCTTAAAGCCTAAGCTAAAGAGAACTTTCTTTCAAAAAAAATCTTTTCTGTTTTGTTTGTTAAGTACAGAATGATGATTGATTGCTCTCCTTTGTACTTGTATACTTTAAGAATCTTAAATATAATATCCATGAACAAAATGGCTATTGTTCTTAATTTAGGTTTATACAAACTTTTCTTCTTGTGTCAGGTGTCACTATAGGTGTAGCTCCAGCCACTCTGAACGTGTTTTAGAGTATTCTTTAAATAATCATGGTTTGTTTTGGGAGCAAACTGAGTGGTTAGGGTGGTATGGATGCGTTTGCTTTGAAAAATGGTCTTAATTCCTTGTGAAACTATTCCATCTCAGTAGAGCTACATAAGCAGTTCAGGCTTTTAAATAGATGGTAACTTCTTTGAGATGTTCCTCTCTGTGTTCCTGTGCAGTTCTGTTTTCTATTCTTAACCCCTGCTACCTGAGTTGTCTCAGGGACAATATTCATAGCTTTGAGTAACCAGTGTTGAGCCTTCCAAGTAACTTTTGTTAGTGGAATTAAGTTAGTACTTTGTTCCTCTCTTCCTGCTGCCTCTTCTCTCCTTAAAAAGCTGTTTGCTTTGTTGAACCTCATACAATTGGCCTCAGCCTATTGATCCAGCCTGTCCAGATCCCTTTGTAGAGCCTTCTTGTTCTCCAGCCGGTCAGCGCTCCTGCCCAGCCTGTTGTTGTCTGCACAATGACTGAGGATCTCTCAATCCCCTTGTCCAGATCATCAAAAAAATATTAAACAGGGCTGGCTCTGCTTCTGAGTCCTGGTGAACACTGTCACCCTTTTGGTACCATCAGCACTGGTGACTGGCTACTGACTGGATTTATGTGCTTTCAGCTCAATTAGTGAAAATTAATTGAGCTGTAGCATATTGAATTCTTAGAAATTAATTCCACTAAAAATACATGCTTTTCATTTGCACAGGAGCACATGGAACACATGTGGCTAGTATTGCAGCTGGATACTTTCCAGAAGAACCAGAACGAAATGGTGTAGCTCCTGGAGCTCAGATTCTTGCAATCAAGATTGGTGATACAAGACTAAGTACAATGGAAACTGGCACCGGTCTAATTAGAGCTGTGGGTATTTCACTGAATAAATTATTAATCTCAGCAATGTGACTTAAGTGTAGAAACTTCATGCCCTGCTTGCCTATAGGCTTTGTTTTTATGGTTCTACAGTATTTTCAACAAAAATACTACCAATTAGGAAATCAACCAGACCCCCCCAAAAAACAAAACAAGCCCTCAAGAAAAACTAACACAGCCAAAGCTCCCCCAAACCAACTAGAATGTATTTTAAAGCATATTGTAAGACTAGTGTTTTAATATAAAACAAGACTTCTGTTGCATAGAGCACATAGAGTTTCTCCAGGCTAATAGACTTGCAGTGTCTGGCTAGCTTGATGCATGAGAGAAGTTACTTGCATACTCGCTTAAAGTTCTTTGTGTTGTTAGTGTACCTTTTGTAGTTACTCAGATAACGATAGAAGACATATAAATCTAGAATAGAGACGAGTATCTGCCTATGTTGCTGTAACTCTTTTTCTTAAGGGTGAGGAAAAATATAATTCCTTTTAATGATGAAAGACCTAAGAGCTTTTCTGTATAATGAGTTGATAAGGTAAAATTTTACACAAGAAAAGGATCTGAAAATAGAAGACTATATTTGTGGTCCGTTGGTTATTTTGGTATAGCAACATGAACAATAACTTGTTTGCAATTTTTTGGAGTTCAACCAAACTGCACAGAAAAGGAAAATTTTGTGTTCTTGAGACAATACTGATAATGTCTGCTGTCTGCGGTTTTCTCTTAGGGTAATATCTTAATTTATAGCTGGGAACATGGCAAGAATAAGGCTTTTTCAGGGAATAGGTTTTTTAAATTTTCTTAGTTCTTTGGGGAAAATACCACTTAACTGATTATTTTCTAGATTCAAGAGATTTATCTGTCTTTCTTAGATATATAGCAAATCAGTTTAAAGATATGTTTTCTGTCATTCCTGAAATCACTTACATTCTTTGACTAGTACATATTTTGATTTCCATTTTTACTTTATCAGATGATAGAAACAATAAAATACAAATGTGATCTTGTCAACTACAGCTATGGAGAAGCAACACACTGGCCAAATTCTGGGTGAGTAGTACTGTAGTTAAAGTATTTTAATTTCCCAGTGGTGGAATTGTATTTGTTGAGCTTTCTGTAAGTCAACTAGTGGCTAAGAGTGAATCATCCAGCCTCAGATGGTTCAAATGTTAGAAACCGTGCAGTATAAATTTTAAACTGGCTTTGAAAGAAGTAAACCCATTAAAAAAGCTTTTAATTTATAATACACATATAATGTATAACTCAAAATCTAATGTAATAACACACATATAAATACACAAAATATATAATACACAGATTTATAATACATATACAAGTAGTATTTCAGCATAATAAAGAACTTTTATAGTTGAAACACCACATGATCTGTGGGGTATTTTTTGAAGACCTAGGGTCACTACATAGTTGTCAATGCTTTTTGAAGCCAGAAGATATTTTTGTGGTGAGCTTCTGTGCTGGAACCGCCTCTGCTAGGTGTGGGAAGCAGGCTGTATAATATTCCTTGTTTGGTGAATGGTCAGAGGTTGTACTAGAAATGGGAGCTTTGTCCTGTGGAATAAAGCAATATTGTTGAGTAAATGATTTATTTCTTTCTCTTACTTCAGAAGAATTTGTGAAGTGATTAATGAAGCAGTGTGGAAACACAATGTAATCTATGTTTCAAGTGCAGGAAATAACGGTCCTTGCCTTTCTACAGTTGGATGTCCTGGTGGAACTACATCTAGTGTAATAGGTAAATAATTCATTTAGGAAAAAAATTTGACAGTGTTCAACTTCTGTCTTTTCAAATTTTGTACTTTTGTTACGTGTTTGCTGAACTAATCTAAAAAATTGCCTGTTGGTCTACGAGGTTAATTCTGAGAGAGGCATTTGCTCTAAGCTTAGGTATACAAATTTAGATTGTTATCTTCTTACGATTCAAGACCTTACTTATGTAGAAAAGAGGTGAGAGGCAAATGGTCTTGATTTCATGTGGCTTTTTATAAAGTTTGCAAAAGAAGTCTTTGGTCTTATTTATTTGAATATTTCAGGATTAGTTTTTCAACTGTAACTGTCTAAGCACACCACTTTGCTCTGACCAATAGCAGCTGGTAAATTCAATGTATAAAAATGTAATTTTAAGTTGGATTTTAATTAACCTTCTGGAAAGCCTTGCAATGCATTCTGAATTGTCAGAACTGCAGTTCTGGGTCATCTGTCTTCATCTGATACTCTGATTTTTATTTTTAATGAAACAGATGTTTTTAATTTGGATAGAAAATAATCCCATGTCAGGATCTAGACAAGTCCTTGTACGGGAGGAATTTTTCCAGCTATAGTACTACTGCTATGCAAGTCTATTACTGTCATTAAAATTCTTCTTCTGATAAGCTGTTATATGGTTTTGATATTTTAGTGAAAGATTCAGTTATAAGATTTAACAAAATGTCTAGCATTTAGGGGTAACTTCCTAAGTCTTATTTTTTATATAAATCCTTTATTGTCTCACTAGTGCATTACACAAGATGCTTTTTAAGTCTCAGAATTCTTATGCAAGGAGACCAGTGTGTAAGGAGACTAGCATGAAGCCTTGAAAGCTGGAGAGCTGCTATTCCAGGGCAGCTAGTAGAATTAATGCTGATTACTTTCTGAAAGTTAATCTGCTATTAATTCACTACTGGGACTGGGGATTGGAACTGGAACTAACAAGCTCTTTTCAGGTCTGCACTGGCTTTGCTCTTACAGAGCATCTACTCTGTCAATTCAACTTAGTTGTATCAGTCTAGAGATTGGGTGATTATTCACTCTGCATGCCAAGTAGCTTGCTCCTGTCCTCCATCTGGAGTGAACCAGATACACAGTTTTTGTTTTTTGAGAGTAAAGCAAAACACAGCTGACAGGTTGGCTTAGTTCACACAAACACAGGCCTTGCCAAACTTGTCAGCTTGGTATGGTAGTTTTGTACCACCCTGGTAGTGCTTGTGCTGTAGACAAAGTGGAGTGTTATTTCGAATAGGAAGATGACATAGTTGCAACGTGCATCCTTGGCATTCTCTTTATCAGGCTTTGATGTAGTCATTTCCATTCTCTGTGCACTGGGAGCTGATAGCCAGCAAAGATTGTTTCCTGACTGTTTAGGGTGTGTGGATGTGGTCATTGGCTCCAGGGGGTGTAGCTGGGAGCTACATGGACATGGACCCAATTCACATGGATTGCTCTGAGGTGTAGTTGTAGTTTGTGGCAGTGTGGACAGAGGAAAGGGGCACAGGAGAGAGAAGATGTGTCAAGTTACCTGTTGTGAAGGAAGTGTAGAAAATTATATTCCAGCTGAATAAAAGTGAAGCTTGGAAGTTTGCGTGATATTTACTATTATACAGTGTGCCCATCAGCATTGTTACTGCATAGCATGATGCTTTACACTTGCTTTGCAAAAATACCTGGATTTAATGAGGTGGAACATGTGTACTTCCATTTTAAATGTCAGGCAAGAATTCTTCTTATAAATAATTTAAACCACAGAAGTATTTTACTTTTGTTTTTAATAAAAATTCATATTATATCTCAAAGGCTTGAATGTTTTTCACAGGTGTTGGTGCCTACGTGTCACCTGACATGATGGTTGCTGAATACTCTTTGAGAGAAAAACTGCCAGCAAATCAATACACTTGGTCATCCAGAGGGCCTAGGTAGGTTATATTTCAAGAACAAATTGCTTACTTTGGGGTTCAGATATATAACTCAAAATCTAAAATTGGTCCCTAATACCAAAATACCCAAGAATTTCTTTCCTGTAGAAAGAGCATAAGTATCCTGCTCTTCAACCTTTGTATGTTGGGCTCTGGAACTCGGGGAGGAGAGGGAATGGCGTGAAACTGCCTCAGCACAGCATGTATTTTCCAGGAAAGTATTTGGGTGCAGATCTACTCAAAGATGATAAAAGTAACTGAAAGGTTGTTTGGAAATTTGTTTTGGTGTTTTTTGTTTTTTGAATTTACTTTTTTCTATGGCATTTATTTCATAAGATTAGTGTGGTGAAGTTAAATATGCTATAAGTGATGAAGATTAAAATACTGTTACTGCCCTGGTAGTACTTCAGGCTTCAGTGACATTGCATAACTTACTTGAGGGTTTTGTTTAAGTTCAGTGGAGTTGTGAGTAGGCAGAAAAAATTACTTTCTGGTTACACTACAGAAAATTTTCTGAAGTATCTGTAAAATAAATTTTAAGGGCAATGTAAACTCCAGTATTTATTTCGTTTCTCAGAAGCATCTGATAGTAATGTGATAGACAAACAAAAAAAATAGTAACATCTCTTCTTGAGTTCTTGCCTGTGTTTAGTTATGGTGTTTCTATATAGAGGAAGGTATATTGTTTCAAGAATCTAACTATGAAGAATTCATGTTTTGTGTAGGGAAAAGAGAAATGTGCTCTCTGCTTTCAGCTGAGAAAGGGAGATCGATTTGTAATTAATTTTGATAGACATACACACACACATATTGATAACTTTTTGTGTGCTTAGTTGCTGTGCCCTGTGAAATAGTCAGCTGAAAGGCCAGGTCTGGCCAAAGGAGGATTCTCCCTGTTTAGGGTGCAATATGCAGATAACTGGAGGGTTCCTGAAGTTTGCTAGAGCAGTCTTGATGTAGGGATCAGTCTGTCCCTGTAAGCAGTAGAGGCTTCCCAGCAGATGGGCTGTGCACTGCTTGTCCAGAGGTGTTGGGGTGCAGAACCTTTTCATGGGTTTATATACAGCTGTCATAAAATACATCCAAACATCACACATGTTCGAAATAGTCTGATTTCAGACAGATTTTAGACATATGAAGCTGTTAGTGTAAGGTACAAGTCCCCTAAAATAGCCTCCCTATCTATAGCACTTAATAGCTCAGGCTAAGGGGTGTCCTTATTCAAGCAGTGCCATTTTTGTCTCTCCAGAGCAAGAAAGATGGAGCATATCTGGCTCATAGAGTTGAAAACTAGCTGTTACTGTAACTGTGCCATAGGCACACAGTTGTTCTGTTCTTAAACAGGCTTGTGAAAGAAAAAGTGGGGTATAGGGATCAGGCCCAGCTGATCCTGACCTACCTCTTGACATTACTTTTTATGTATTTCCTCTTGCCCTCTTGTCTCAGGCTTGTAATTCAAAACTTGATCTGGTAGTGGACTGTCAACATGCAAAATTAGAAGTCTAGGTTTTGATCTTTCCTAGCCTTCCTCCCCCTTTTACTATTTTTCTTTAGAAGTAATAACCATTGAATAGGCTACATGGAATACTAATTCATTTATTGAAGTGTTTAATAGGTTGTTTTGTGTGCATTTTGTAATTCAGATCCCAGAAAGTATTCTGGCTAAACTGAAGTCTGGTGGAGAATGTTGGAGTGAAAATTTAGAAACCTCTCAGTGTAAAACAGGCAGAGTTGATGATTAATGTGACATTTTAAATTGCTGCTTGGTGGCATGCTTTTTCTTGGGTTTAATGGGTTAATGAATTTAGTGAAGTAAAATTCTCTAAAGAAAACCTCTTTTTTTTAAATGTACAGACAACTTTATCTTAAAGTGTGGAAAAAAAAAAAAAGAAAAAAAAAAAGTTGGTGTTTTAACCATTGCTTTTTAATGCTAGCACTGATGGAGCCCTTGGAGTAAGTATCAGTGCCCCAGGAGGTGCTATTGCTTCTGTTCCAAACTGGACTCTGCGAGGAACACAGCTCATGAATGGCACATCCATGTCTTCTCCCAATGCATGTGGAGGCATTGCCTTAGTATTGTCAGGTAAAGTCCTACAATGTTAAACATAGATGCATCATCTAAAAGAGGTTAGATACTCTTTCCTCTTAAAAAAATCCTGTCACTTTGGAATTCTTTATTGTATCCAGTAACACCCTTATTTTTAATTTCAGGACTCAAAGCTAATAATGTTCATTACACTGTTCACTCTGTCAGAAGAGCATTAGAAAATACTGCAGTGAAAGCTGAAAACATAGAAGTGTTTGCACAAGGACATGGTATTATTCAGGTATTTGCAAGCAAAAAGCCCAGTATAATATAAATAACTGCTGGTGAAAAACTAACTTGCAGAAAAAAGAAGCAGCTTTTGAGGTGATCTCACACAGTTTGTTCCATGCTACTTGATTCTCAAATCTTATTGGTGGAGAGGAAGGGAATGTAGCGGGAGGGGAGGAGGAATGAGAAGATTATTCCAGTTTCATCATGCAGTTACTGTAAAATAAATGTGATAACTGGACACATTCTTTCATCAAGAAGATACATGGACATAAAAGTGAGATTTAGGTTTTTATCACCCACACGTGGATTTGGGTGCCTGAGTTCTGTCTTAACATCCAAAAATGTTTTGATGTATTGTCAGAGAGAGCTGAACTTGTTCTGTCCAGACAAAAGCTGGGACTGTAAGTTCTGGGCAGTGAAAACAGATATGCACTCTGGTTCACAAAGAAGTCCAGCTATAGCTGTACAGTGGCTTTGCTGCAGGCCTGTACTAAATAGTCTGAGTGTTCATCATTTCCTGTGGGCTTCTGAGTAGCTTGGAAATCTGTGATGTGATCCTCTCTATGGACAAGGTGTACTGACTGAGCGTCTTCCTGTGCATAAGCTTAGTTCTTACAGAGTTGGGTCTGGGTTTTGCCTGCAGTCATTCTTGTCATAGTCTAATACAAGTATTAAGATTTTTCTCTTGTCCTTCAAGATGCCACATATTAAATGCTTAGCCCACAACTCACATTCTGGAGATGCTAGAACCTAGTAGGTGATGCCTGTTAAGCATATCTGTAATGCTGAGTTTGATACAGAAGGCAGCAGTGGTGGTAGTCGTATCAAATAAATAAAATACACCAATCATACTTGGTGTTTTAGTAGTCTGTGATTAAATCGTGTGTTAAAATGTGATTAGAATTGATCTGGTAGATGAGATGTTGTATGTCTGCTTGTCTCAAAGGAGAGCACCCTAATCTTCACCAGTGAAGGTGCCTTGCTGTCAAGTAGAAGAGAATTGAAGAATTTTGTAGTCAGTAAAATAGCAAGTGAGGTAGAAGGGTGTCTTTTTAAAACCAGAAGGTGAATTTGTCATGTGAGTTTATTGTGACAGCTCGTGTACTTAGACCCAGGGCTGGATTTCATGACCTGATGCTTTTACTTCATATCAATATGCATCAATCAATCATATCAATATATAACACTTGTATGGGTATTCCATTGCTTGTGTCTTTTGAATTGCTCAACTTCTTATCGCATAAAAGTTAAATGTTTTAACTAGTGTTGCTCCACCGATGAGAAACTCACCTAAATTAGAACAGTGGGTTTGGGCCTTGAAGTCCTCTTCTTCAATGTCATCTCTGAATAGGAATCTTTTGGTGGATTTATAGCAGAGGAGACTTGGCCTTGTTTGGTTTTTTTTAAATGTTGTTGGCTTTCTGAGCTCTCTGTGGCTGTTGCAGACTGTGAAAATTGCCTCATTTTGTGTACTGAGTATCGTGCACTTGCATGTTGTTCAGGTAGCGTGTGAGGTACTTCACTGTTTATTGCTGTGCTTGCTCAACACTTCATATTGAAGAGAATATGCACAAATTGCGGTTGAAATTTGTTAATTTAGAACTTGCTCTTTCTAACAGGTCGATAAAGCTTATGACTACCTCATTCAGAATTCATCATTCACGAGTAACATCGGCTTCACAGTTACTGTCGGCAGCAACCGTGGAATCTACCTCAGAGATCCAGCCCAGATAGCGGCACCATCTGATCATGGGGTTGGCATAGAACCTGTCTTTCCTGAGAATACAGGTAGGAAAGAGCTTTTGTAGGTGGAGATGCAGAGAAATACAAATGTCAACTTGAAACAAAAAGCTGTGATAATGAGTGAGAGGAAGCTATACTGTAAAAGGAGTCAGTGTAGCCCTGAGTTTCATGGTAAAGGAAGATGTGCAAATAAACAACTTTTCAGTTCCAACCTTAGACTTACATCTGCAAGGCTTTCAGGTTGTTTGGGGAGACAGTTGCTTCATGCTTCCTCTCACTGAAAGAAAAGAAATCTAAATCTCTCTTTGTTCTGTAGAAGTTTAAAGTCAAATTGGGGGGCTAGGGAGAAACAGAGAAGAATAATCATAGACCCCTTATGTTTCTTGAAATTACAGAACTTCAGGGTTTTTGTTGTAGATAACTTTTGGCAAAGATGATACCAGGAAATTAGTTACTCAGTTATTTAAAGACTATAAATTCTAGATTCGGACTTTTTCTAAGTTTTCACAACTTGAGAAAAACCTTATTTAGTGGATTAGACTTCCATTCAGTATCTAATAATTAGTAAAGATATCTAACGGCAGTACATGAATTTATATGGATTTTATTACTAAAAGGGTAAAAATAACTTGTGCAGATCGAAATAAGGTTTGACCTTTTTTCCCACAAAGCCTTAAACTTCTTTATTTAATAAAAATTGGAACTCAGCTGAGAGACTGAATTATGTTGTATTCAAAAAGTGAGCCATGTGAGAACTTGTTACAGAGTTCATTCCTTTCTTAAAACCAATGATCACTAAGAAGGTTGGCATGAGACAAAGGGATGAGTTTATTTAGGGGCAGAAAGGGTATGAATTGGGCCAGGTTACTGTCTCCAAGTAACTTAATTGTCTGACAGCTTACATTGCAATCGGTGCATTTTAAATTTAACGTGTGACACAAAAGAATTGTTCACTAGACTTCTTCAGGAAATAAGCAATCTAAAAACAATTAGGCATTTGCAGTGGATGACTGGCACATAGTAGTTGTAGATGTTGTTTCCCTAGTTTTCTCTAGTACCTGTTTTCCCTAGTTACTTTTGTGCTGTGCCTGGTGTCTTCAACAAGACTGAGTTTGAGAAACTGTAATAAGAACTTAGGGAGGCTCATTGCTCAGTTTGTCTGTTGATGCTCTCTTCAAGCTTTTATTGCTTGTCCTGTAGTTATAGTAGTGTTCTTTTGTCTGCTTAATCTTAATGTGATGAAATGTCTGAAAATTAAGATAAGCTTAATTGGGACTAAGAAAAATATTTCCAAGTGTCATTAATCTTTTAAGCAGGAGGAAGCTACTAATAACTAAATAATAACTTAATTTAATAACTTAAACTGCCCTGGGTGCTTTTCTGGAAGCTGTGCTTTAATGCATAGCATTTTTGGCATAGAAGCTAATTTACAGAATCTGCCAGACTGACTGTTTGCAAAATCTGTCTAGATTTTCATAGTAATTTTAATAAGACTTTACCTCTTGCTTAGTATGCTTTATAGTGTAGTTTGGTAATAAGCATAGCACTCAGAATCAATGTGATTGCTTTTTATTGTATTTCTTTGCAATAGGCAACACTTTGTCTGTAGAAGGAAGTTTATACCTACTTCCAGACTATGTTGTGGGTAACTGAAGCTTTGCTTACCAGCCTGCCTTTGACTTCGAAACAGCCAGGTTTGACTGTTTCAGGGGAGGCAGATTTTGAAGCTGGGTACCACCTTTATTTTACTGCCTACTGCTGTTCTTCTGTTTTTGTCAAGTTAAAAGAAGTAATATAGAACATCCCCTTTGTGCAGAATCAGATCCAGGGACCCTTAGGAATTGATTCCTATTATATTTTACCAATGTGTATTTTAATGGTGAATACTGTTGCAGTGGACTGTGTGCACATATTTGTGTTACTGAATGGTTTTTATAATTTGTTTCCTGACAGAAAACACTGAAAGAATATCTCTCCAGCTTCATTTAGCTTTAACTTCAAATGCACCGTGGGTCCAGTGTCCTAGTCATTTAGAGCTCATGAACCAGTGTCGACACATAAATATTCGTGTGGATCCACGTGGCCTCCGAGGAGGAGTACATTATACAGAGGTTTGGCAATACTGGTACTCTGAGCAAGATTTTTTGCCTTTGTGTGCCCTTATGGGGTCTCTATCAACTTTCTGTAGAAATAATTTTTAAGGAAATAAAATCTGTGAGCTTTACAGGTAAAGAAATAGTGCCACAGTGTATTTCACTATACAGACTGAAGCCAGGGTTCAGCAGTAGTTGTGCTATATGATGTTGTACAGCACATGCCTGTAGAACTTTGAGTATCTGTGTTTGAAAAATAAGAGCATATAGAAAACATAAGCCAAATAAATAACTGTTGATTAAGTTTTTTTTTCCTCTGATGAAATGAGTCAAAATGGGAAAAATACTTTTTTCCCTCAGTGTTGGTGTTCTACTGTTTCTAGGGTAACAGTGGTCAAATGACCTTTTCTCCTCTGTGACAACTACAAAGATTCAAAATACTCTGCAACTAGTTTAAGCTGAATGTTATCTTCTATAGTTTGATTTTGATCAAAGACTTTGAATTGTTGTATTTTATCTTGTTAGGTGTGTGGATATGATACAGCAATGCCTAATGCAGGCCCTCTGTTCAGAGTTCCAGTCACTGTTGTTATACCAACAAGGTGAGTAAATCCAGAGCTCTGAGAGTGCCTGAACTTTCTACAAGCACCTGAAAAGCTTCTTTCAGCACACTTATGCAGCTGTGACGGTTTTTATAGTTTTGGTCATGACAGCAGTGTGTCCTGGTAGGCTTAGCCACAATGGCAATAGCTTCCTGGTCCATCAGCATACAGATGCCTTCTGGCTTGTTGACCAAGTATCAGTAAATGTACTCTTCATATGTGTAGGTCAGCTGGAGTTGGGTTTTTCATTTTTGCCTGGTGAGCTAGAGTACATAGAGCCAGAGGGCATTATTTGGCCATTGTATATGTTGGGATAAGCTTTGATCGTGACTTCAATACAGTGAGTTTAGAGTTGGTATTGTGTCCATCATTGGTTTAAACATAAGACTTAAATGCTGTTGATAAGGAAGGCGAGTATTTTATTAAACCTATGTGGTGGACTATCCCCTGAGGAGGAAAGGCAGAGTAACTGTTCTCTAGCTGGTTCATGGAAATATTGCTACTTCCATACCTTAGGTCACTTCAGTGGCAGTTCACTCAGCCAGGAAAAGCAGATCCACTGAAAATGAGGGTTTTGTGATATTTCTGTTTAGGCACTATAATTTCAGGGAGGTGGGGAAGGTGTTTGCATAATATGGTGGAGCTGATATTTTAAATCTTTTGCATGCCTTGTGCTGTCAGATTCTGTATTACTAGGATTAAAATACTTGGTGTTAAAGACTAAATATCCTCATTATACACATTTTTAGAGTATTTTTGCATTTTAAAATGCTTCCAAAAATGGCTTCACAGCTTGTTTGACTACTATTTGTTTTTTACTTTCGACATACAGAGTAGATGAATCATCAAGCTATGACCTGACATACACAGATGTTCATTTTAAACCTGGTCAGATCCGAAGGCACTTCATTGATGTTCCACAGGGAGCTACGTGGGCTGGTAAGGAAAATAACCACGGTAACCAAATAAAAAGTTGTATCTGTCAGACTTGACAAAGTTGGTTTTAAATAATTTTGTGTTCTGCCTGAATTAGTACTGAAGGTTTTGACCCATGAATATGTAAATATTTGTTTGGTTTTTAAGCTCTTAGAGGAGTGATTTTGAGTTATTTCATGTTTTTTGGTGTAGTAGGATCATGATTCTAACTCTTAAAGAAACTAGCTAATAACAATCTGAAGTGGTTGCATATACCTGGAGGAATGCCCCATGTTTATGGAAAAGTATCGCTGTATGAGGCTTACCTAGTTTTTAAGGTGTATAGATGTAGTGTTCAAAGAAGTCATAACTGAAGAAAATGTGGTTTTCACAATGAGTAAAAAGCTCATAATTGTGCCAGATGTAAAAAGGGGTTTTTTCCTTGTCTCTGTGAGATTACTAAACAATAATTCTTTCATTTAGACTGAAGTTAGTGATAAGACTTAATTTGGAATTCAGCAGTCTGTCCTATACAGATGATACATCTGTACTGTCTGTTTAATTCTGATCATTTAATTGAGACATGTTTCTCTTTAATCATCTTCTGAACTTAGCTGCTTTTCCTTTAACCTGAGAAGGCTTTTGAAATGAACTGAGCCACTTGGGGTACTACATAACTTCTTAAGTTACAAATTACTTGTGAAAGCAGTGTTTCTCTGGTGCATCTCTGCATCATCTAAAATTCTTGTGTCTTCAGACTAAATTTCTTTTTCTTTAATCTAGAAGTGACAGTGTGTTCGTGTTCAGCTGATGTGACTGCCAAGTTTGTGCTTCATGCTGTTCAGCTTGTGAAACAAAAAGCATACAGAAGTCATGAGTTCTACAAATTTTCATCTTTACCAGAAAAAGGCTCAGTGACTGAAGCATTTCCTGTCTTAGTAAGTTACCCTAGGGTGGGCTTAATAAAGTAATTTATCTGTGCGGTATAACACAACTTCTTTGGAATTTTTTTCCCCTAAGAAAAACCCAAAACCCAAGACATTGTGTGTTTGTTACAGTAGTCAACACATCTGATTTTCAGTTTTGAAAAGATCTCTAATAGCTTGCTAATGTTTCTGAGCTATTTAGTAATATAATACATGTTAATCTCTTCAATTTGTTTGTACTTGTTTATACAAAGCAGTTTGTTTCCCGTTCATATGACTTGTTGAATAGTTCAGCATATTTTGCCTTCAGTGGTTAATACGGTAGTCTGGGATATCTTCACCTTGAAGTCAGGGGTAACTGACTGGCTCACATTCATGCATCCTAGGTACAGGAGTCTTAGTTTGGATAATGCTAGCTCAAGAG
The DNA here is from genome assembly GCF_015227805.2 of Hirundo rustica. Taxonomy (NCBI): domain Eukaryota; kingdom Metazoa; phylum Chordata; class Aves; order Passeriformes; family Hirundinidae; genus Hirundo; species Hirundo rustica. The sequence continues at coordinate 80,684,932 of NC_053451.1, forward strand.
TCCAAAACAGTCAGGGAATGACAGAGTCTACTTCTCAGGTTTGTCCCCTTCTTTGCTCAGTTTAGTTGTATACTCTTATGCCCAAAGAGTAGTTATAATTTCTGTGCAGTTCAGTCCCTTACCCTCTGTGGAAATATCAGGTGGGGGACCATAAGCTGTGTTGGTCCCATTGACACATTATTTTGTCATATTATTTAAAAACTGAAACAAGAAAAACCCAGAAAACCCCACCAACCAGGCAAAACCAAAACTAACCCAAACCTCTCAAATTGTGTCATCTTACTTAGGAAGAGAGTGAGGTCTCCTTTTCTAATACATGTTTTTTAGGGGACACACATTAAACTGGTCTGTGAACTAACCTGTCTGCCTAGTTTGATGGATAAGAATGGAAGACAGAACATTTAAAAGCAATACCTTTCTGTGTAGGATATACCCCAGCACTTTTTGTTTTCAAGCATTTGTCAGTCATGCTGTTTTGTTGGAATTGTCTTGTGTTTTCTGGGCCAAGTATAAAGTCTTACTTGGTACTGTACAAAACTGTATAATTGGAGTAAGCTGGACATACGAGGTCTTTTGGTCTTTTTTGCATTGTACTCTGATTTTTTTTTTTTTTTTTTTTTTTTTTTTTTTTTTTTTTTTTTTTTTTTTTTTTTTTTTTGCTTGGGTGTAGGGAGGCTGGGGTCAATAGAAGAGGAGGATGGGACCCAGAGTCTAACTTTGTGCTTTTGTTACCCAGGCTGGAAAAACGATTGAATTTTGTGTTGCTCGGTGGTGGGCAAGCCTTAGTGATGTTAGCATTAATTACACAATTTCTTTCCATGGTGTACTTTGTGGTGCTCCTCAGCTAAACATGGTAAGTTTACCAGAGTGCTTATATTGAATTATTGTGAAATCCTATGGTATCTCAGAAAAAAACCCCAGCTTTTCTTCCTTCTTGCCTATATTTAGAAACAGTGAAAGTATTTTTGTACGTGAGACTTTCATGTTCTCTCTCAAATTTTAAATAGAAGTTCAGTCCCAGAGTTATGGTAGTGCCAGTTAACATTATTTATGATTTTTCTTCTATGCCTTTTTATTGTAAACCAGTAGTGAAAAAAGAAATGGGGGGAAAAAGCCCAAAGAAAGAACCTAAATTCCATTCCAGTAGAAAAAACAGACTAAAAGGCTGAAAATACGAATATGCTTACAGTACCAAGTGTTTTATATAAGTAAACTTCGTTGGGACCACAGTTCTTGAATTTTGAATATCTAGACTACCATTGCTAAAACAACAGCACTCCCAATACCATATTCAGAGTAAAATTTTGTTAATATTTATTTTCTGTTCAGTGTTCTGTTGAGATGTGGTAGTTGGCTTGAGATTCATTATTTAGGGCAGTTGAAGGTACAATGGGTGGGGCAGTGTCATGATTCCTAATGGCCTGTGATACTAAAGGATTGAAAAAGTTGCTTGAAGTGCTAGTGTGATATCTACAGTACTTGTCTTGGTCCTGTTCTTTGTTGTCCTGTGCAACATGGCTTGGCTTGACACTGCCTCCCTCAGGAGAGAGCTCTTTGAGAGCTGGTACCTACATGGAGCAGCACCATGCTAATCTGTCTTGGCTCCTGCCTGTTTTTCAGCTAAAGGCCAGAGTGAGTTGTAGCTGTCCCATGGGTGAATTTGGATGTGTTCAGGCTCTAAGAGCTGAATAAACTGAAGAGGAAAGAGTGGGTGTAGTGCATTAAGGTACCAGGTAGAACAGAAGAAGAAAGAGCTGTTGATGATGGTGTGCACAGAAGCTGCCCCCAGCCCAGCAGGATTATATATAATAATGGACAGTGATAAATAAAAGAATACAAATAGTCTTACCCTTCCTTTTTGAGCACCAGTGACTTTCATAAAATGAATGTCAGTAGCACCCATATATATTAGTGTCTTTATCATGGGATACTGCTTATAGTAAACTTTTTGGATTATTTTTCCTATCTATACTTAGCAAGTCTATGTATGCACTATTTTATCTCTTTTGCAGAGTTAATCTGTTCTGTAATAATAGTCCCAGTAAGCACCATAAAATACTTGTTTTAATATTCTGTATTGTATATTAAAAAGTTACATCTGAAAGTAAATTATCCTAAATGCACAAACACATGCAGTCCTGCCTGAAGTATGACTTGCCTGTTCTGTACAAAGAATTTAAATTAGTAAGGGAAAAAATTAACAACTGGAGCTTGTTTTACTATGTAAGTTTTGCAAGTCCCAGTATTATCTGCTCTTGTAAAGTAGAGATGCACTTGTGAAACTTTCAAAATGACTCAGTATTGTTAAAGTATAAATAATTACAGGTTATGTTATCTTTTTGAGGGTCGTAACAGGTGGTCCCCATGTGATTTTGTAAGTGCACAGAAGCATAATTGTTCTATAATCTTCTTCTAGCATGCTTCAGAAGGCATTGTACGGTTTGATGTTCAGTCCCTGTTGAAGTATGAAGATATTGCTCCATGCATCAATCTGAAAAGCTGGGTTCAAACACTCAGGTAGAGTTTCTGGGGAACTGTTTGGGGAGACTGGGAAAACTCGTATGTACAGTTAAAACAGTGACACATTAGCAGTGAAATTCAGGATTACAAAAACATTCCTGTCAAATTCAAAGTAGCTTTGGAAGCACCAATAATTTCTTAGCATTCTCTTCTACAATGAATTTTCCAATGCAAATTACTTTCCTTAAGCTAGTTTGAAAGAAGAAGAATTTACACAAATATTTCACTGTTTGCAAATATTTAGAGGTAAAAGACACTTGCTATCTAAAGAAAAATATTGTAGAGTTATTGAGGTTATTGCATGCTACTGTTTATTGTCTTGGTTGTTTTGTTTTGTTTTGTTTTTTGGAGGGATTTTTTCCTAAGCGGCTGCTTGGGATCATCCTAAATTTTGGTCTGGGAAGACTATGCTCTCTTTCCAGCTTGCTTAAAAGTGTTTCTGTAGGATCCGATGCAGATTTTTTTTTTTTTTTTTTTTTTTTTTTTTTTTTTTTTTTTTTTTTTTTTTTTTTTTTTTTTTTTGTGGGAATCTCTGTATACCTTGTTAGTTTGACACATGCTTATTTGGAGGAAGAACTTTACTGGAAAATTTCTACAGTGCAGCACTGGTCTCTTCAGAAGGATAAAGAAATGCCATGTGGTTCAAGTGGTCTGTCCCACTTTTGAAATGTGGGACAGACAATTTCACAGTGGTCAGTAATCCAAAGTTTTCTGTTATTTGAGCCTGTCAGTGGAGACCTTGGGCTCTCTCTGGGGCTTTTGGATACTTGTATCTGGAATTGAGGTTGCCAGGAGCTTAATGAGCATAACACCTAATGTTAGATTCAGAAATAATCCATTTGATGTTCCCTAAATGAGGAAATAAAACAGTCCCTTAATGTAGCTTTGCCTCATTCTTGTATAGAAAAATGGAAATGCTCTTTACTCTGTAAGGCATTCATCTGACAGTAAATGAACTGCTATTAAGTAAACTCTGGAGAAATATTTATGTATTTAAATTAAGGCAGGAATAGTGTCTCTTGAATGAACTCATGGGTCATAACACGGAGGGAAAATTACTGAATGACTTTTCATTCTGTCTCTTATTTCAAATACTTTGAGGCAGGGTGAATGTTAGGGAGACATATCATGTGTAGTATTACTCAGTTCTTAAGACTTCTGTCAGCAATCTAGCATTTGCCAGACTAGGAAATGTGGGTTAAATGGACTTGTGGTCTGACCCAGCACCCATATCTTACTGGCTGACTAGTCTGTGCCCTTGGTGATGAAAGAGCTGGCAGAACCTTAGAGACAAATTCTGATCATGTAGTTAAAGGTTATCTGATCCAATGAATGAAATGTAAACTTACATGGTGCCAGACCACCCTGATTCTGCTATTCTTTATTTCTGAAGCTTAGCTTTTTCCTATATTATTATTATTATTTTGTTTGTATTCTTTGACACTTGAGGTCTAAGATGTTTGGCTCCCTGAACATTGGCTGCTTTTCCCAACTGTATCGCAGTTAACATAGACACTGTAGTGTACATTATTCTGTGTTACTACTCAGATTTCTATAAGGCTTCTTATATTCTCTGAAGATACAACCTTCTGTAACAAGGAATTATCAATTGTTCTGTCCTCTAATTGCCGTCCCATTAATCTTTCAATTATGAATACAAGTATTGTTTTCAGCATGGATGTTAGAAATGTAACCTGATTTTTTTTTTCTTAAACTTTTAGTGGCCTTTAATTTTGAGCATTTAGACATGCTTGCTACATTGGTTTCTTTTTTTTTTTTTTTTTTTGCAGTGTCTGTCATGTTACTAAACCTTGTTTTCAGACTGACATAAATTTTAACTGAGGAATTTATGCTGCTTGGATAGTTATGATAGATGAGATGTAATGGCATATGCTGAATTTAGTTGTACCTCAGAACGTGTTTCTACATAAGCAAGACAAATGTTGGTAGAGGATGCATGTTTCTCAAGAGAATCTTTTGTTGTTTAATTGCAGACCAGTGAGTGCGAAAATAAAACCTTTGGGCTCCAGAGATATTTTACCAAATAATCGTCAACTCTATGAGATGATTTTGACCTATAACTTCCATCAGGTAAGGGTTATTGTAGTTGGTTTTTTTTAATTTATTAATAAACACAGCATATTTTCTAAAACAGGTTTTATTTTAACTAGCTTTCTCTCAGAAAGGAAGTCTAGAGTCACATTCTAGACTCTCTACAGTTGAAATTCTGATTTGGTCCACTCTAAAAGCTACTGTTGTTTGAAACGTCCTACAGTTCAGTTATCTTTTTGAATATGCATTGTACTTGTTTTATTCTGTGGTAGATTAAATGCCTTTACCTTTCTTTAAATAGCCTAAGAGTGGAGAAGTAACTCCAAGCTGTCCACTTCTTTGTGAATTGTTGTACGAATCTGAATTTGATAGTCAACTCTGGATTATTTTTGACCAGAACAAAAGACAAATGGGTTCAGGAGATGCCTATCCACACCAGGTACAGAGTAATGCATTTATTTTACCTTTTGCTTGCTACAAACTATGAAAGTGTTCATTCTTTTTCACCTGCCAGGCCTCCTGTTAGCTCTTTACATTTTCTGATGCATAGATTTCATGTTCTTATCTATTCACAGGAAGATATACAAGGTTCAATGGTGATGTATTTGTATCAAAAAAAGACATATATATGTCCATAAAAATAGAACATGATTTTTTTTTTCTCTCCTGAGGAAGGAGAAAGGAAAAACTGTGAACTTCTGATTTCTTGTGATTTTTGCCTGGTGCTTTTCAAGAAATGAATTTAAAATCTTCTGGTTCTTTGTTTTGGTTTTTTTTTCCAAAGACACTATCTTAAAATTCTCTATGCAAGGTGGAAAAGATCCATTATTTTTCCTTCAGTCTGACTTGTGTGTTGATAGAATAGAGGCTTCTGTATTCATGAATGCTGTCCTCTGTGCTGTTGATATCCTCAAACAGCCTTTTTCATACTTCATCTTTGTTTGCTTCCTATTGTCATCTTTGAAAAGGAGCTTTTGCCCAACACTGTAGATACTCTACCCCTTATGGGAATCTCTTTCTGCCGTAACAGACGGTGTGTCTGGATTGGGGGGAAGTAGAGAGAAATTAAAAAAAAAATTAAAGAGGAAAAAAGTCAGACACATTTTAAATATTTTTTTTCTTTTGAAACTGTTTTATACCAATCTAAATTCACAGTTGAACATCATCAATGTAATGTTAATTTTGATAGGTTGATCATTCTGGAAGTGGACAAAAGATAGTTCGAAGAGATATGCTTTAAAGATTATAAATTATTTTCAGAAATTGCATTGTGTAAACTTCTGTTCCTTAACCTGCATTTTTAGGATGCTGTAAAATTTAGACTTCACCATAGTGCTTTGTTACTTAGACCTGGTGGACTATGGTGCTTTTAATCTCTGGTGTTGTGCATCATATGACAATTCTGAAGCAATTTGAAATTATTTAATCCAGGAAGAAATACCAACAGGAAGCATGACTCTCTAGCCCAAGAGAGGGAGGTTCTGGGAGCAAGGTAGTTCTGAGTGATTGTTCCTTTCTACTCAGGGCTACCTTCTGTATTACTCCAGCAGAAAGGAGGCAGCATACTACTGCTTGAAACAGCCACATGTTGCCCTGTTGGTTGATAAAAATGCAGAAGTGTTTTCAAAACTAAAAAATTCAGAGTCTGTAGGTTTTTTCCTTGGTGATTTAGGTTGGGGAGGAATTCTTAGTTTTGTTTTTGTTTTGCATTTTTGGGGTTTTGTTAAGTAATGGAAATGATGTTATCCACATATTCCTGAGTAAAAAGCTCAGGACAAAGAGTCTGTCAGCTCTTTAAACTGCATCTCACAGGAATACTGGGTCCCTTCACTGGGTGTGAAAATTTGTAGGGTGTTTGAGACAGCAGCAGATATTCTGTGATCTAAACTGCAAAGCATCCCAACCCAGTAACTCAAAAAAGTGTATCAAGGCAAACCTGCAGAGTTTTTCAATTGAAAGCTTACCAGGAGTTCTGATTACTATCTTAACAGTTAAAACACTATTAAAATAGCATCAAATTGTGTCAGTCTGTTTTGTGGTCTGAAAACTTAATTTTTTTTTTAGTCAGTACAAAAACACTCTTGTTTTCAGCAGATTCCAGAACCAAGCAATCTAGTATAGTTTAAATTGGTAGGACTATATGGATCAAGAATATGACAGTCTTATTTCTGGGGTTAGGAGGGTTTTTTTAATGCCTGATGAAATAATTAATTGTGACATTTATGAGAATTTCTTTCTTTCAGTATTCTGTGAAACTGGAAAAAGGAGATTACACTATTCGGTTACAAATTCGTCACGAGCAGAACAGTGAGCTGGATCGCATCAAAGACCTGCCATTTATTGTTTCTCATAGGTTGTCTAGTACCTTGAGCTTAGATATTTATGAAAACCATAGCCTTGCACTCTTAGGGAAGAAGAAGTCCAACAGTTTGACTTTACCACCAAAACACAGTCAGCCATTCTTTGTTACATCTCTTCCTGATGACAAGTAAGTTACGAAGTGTTGCTTTTCTCATCTGTCTAGGCAGCTACTTCTGCACCTCACTAAAATGCTACTTTAATAGTGTCTGCCTGTCCAGGCTTGCTAATTCCTTGTGTTGCTCTTTCCCTGTTTGGCTTCTTTATTCTAGTTTCCATGGAACCTTAGTGAACCTCGTTTTAACACTGAATTTACTTTCTTTGAACAGAATACCTAAAGGAGCAGGACCAGGATGTTACCTTGCAGGAAGTCTTACTCTGTCTAAAACAGAACTTGGAAAGAAAGCTGTGAGTATTTGGAATGGATGACGTGGATTTTTTCTGAATTTTTTTCTAGCAAGTAAATGGCATGCCAGGAAGTACTGTACTGTATGGGCTTAGTACTTTAATGAGCATTAGGTTTGGTAACATAGTACATTTTAGAAGCAGTTGTTTCATTATAAAGTCAGCATAACTTCTAAGTAGTTCTGTTATTATTTTCATCTTCTAATTTAAAATATAATTGCATTTTCTGAATCTTGAGTTTTAATTATTTTGCTCTGAAATCTCTTCTTTCTAGAAACAACTGCATTCTTGTTGGTGTAGAGCCTTTAAAATTGACCTTATGTAACTCCCTAGCTTAATGTTATTTTTGAATGAATAATACGTGCATATAGTGTTATATGCATGTTGGTTCTGTAATACTCTTCGTTGCATGCATGCAATATTCAGCAAGAACACGTGCTTTCTAAACACATATGTTACTGTTACCAAGCAGTAGAAATTTTGCTGACTCAAATACATAAACAGATTTTCTTACCTGCTACTCACTGATGTTATCAACCACTAGTATGATTGTATGCTTCAACGAAGTGGTATAAGATCTCCGTGTGTGATGCCAGAAAAAAAGATGAAGAATTTTTTTATCTCATACCACAGCATCCTGTGAAAAATGTTTTTTAACTTGTATGACTGTGTAATGCAATAGTGATTATAGTAATTATGTCACGTTTCTGTGTATCTGCTGCTACAGCGTTTAGAAGATTTCCTTAGCTGTTTTTAAACAGATGCTAAGCGTCAAACTAAACTCTAGTCAGTCATAGTGATTGTTAGTACTCAGAGCTAGTTGATCTATGTCCATCTATCACTAGATGTGGCTGAACAACATTTTTAAAACTAAGGTATGTCTTAATAGAAAATAAATTTCTCTGGGTAGGTTGGCATGTACCTTTAGATCTTGTTGAGCATAAACATTTAGTTAATTCAATCTGAATTGGTTGTACTTTTGGGGCAGATTGCATGTAGCTGCAGGTGAGAATGTATCAGGAGAATTTACGTATCAGGAAAAACCCAGTAACTAGGAACTCTAAAATACTGAGTTTAATATTTCTTTGTGATTCCTTTGAGGCTGCAAATGTGCTTTTATGAAATCCATGATAAATCCATTACACCAGTATAATTTATTTTCCCTAACTGAAATTGTGCACTTCCTTGAACTATTGGTTGCAATCTTGCATGTTTTATTTTAAAACCAGACTAAGTGGCTATTTACAGTGGTTTCTGGGATAGGAAGCAGGAGATAGGTAGATACAGCCTGTCAAATTTAATGTCATGGAGAATTCTTAAGATCTTACACAGAAAGAAATTCTAGCTGTGGTGTTTCTCATGTCATAGCCCAAAGCATTACTGTTATGGTCGTATTTCAATGGAAAAAGGATGGTATCAAATAGCATCTGATACTTTCTGCTGCCTTTAGTGAACCTCCATATGTAACAGGAGACAAAAAAGGAGGACTAGGCAGCCAAGTTGTCTCTAAGTCAGTGGGTGGATGCAAAGTAGGGGATATATTTATTTGTCTATATTTATTATGAAATAGAACAATGCTACTAAACAGTCAAAAATCTAAAATTCTGAGAGTGAATTTCTGTAATTCATTAATTGAAGCTAAGTGGTTAACAACACTTGCTTATATTGCAGGAATAATAGGTTGTATATACAGTGATGCATTGGTTTATTAATTTTAAAAACCTGAAAGAGCATGCTTTAAGAGCATGTTTGATCATAGATGTGACTCTCTAAAAGCTGGAAATCTGTAGGTTGGGAGTATAACTATAATTGTACAGAGAAGGTGTCTCCATCCTGTGTGGTGTGTGCATGTTTTCTTACAGTATGTTATTCTAACTCCCAGGGGCAGTCTGCAGCAAAGCGACAAGGAAAATTTAAAAAGGTACTGAATGTTAGTTTTTGAAAAAGATATACTGAAGTCTTTTTGCATATGACTTAAAGAATTTGTCTACCAGTCTTGGTTTCTAATTTGTCTCCTTCATCTACCTGCTTAGACCTGAGTTATTTACTTCAGCACCTTAAGTATGTTTACTGGTAGAATGATAAAACACTGCTGTAACACACAGCTGAGAGGCACGTGAGCATCTGTATACTTCTGCAATAAGTGCTGTAAAAATGCATGTGGTGTTAGCGGTCTGCAATTTTTCTTGTTATTAAATACTCAGGAATGTTCAGTGTTTGTGGTAAAGACTTTTTGTGGCAAGTGTTTCTGCTTATTCTGTCTGCAGATTGAGAATCAAATGTGAACCTAACACTTTGAATTGAATAATTGAATATCTAACTGTATTCTCAGTCTACAAAATAGTGAGTTGTCTTCTTTACAGTCATAAAATCATCCAGTAGGAATCTAGAGTTTATATGGTCATGTAGCAGGTAGTAGTAGTCACAGAATGAATTTTGAAGTATGTAAAATATAGTTTAGAAAGGGGGTGACTTTCAGTATAATACTGTTTAATATTGTGCTTTGTTGTATTTTCACATCAGGTAATACAATATTTTGCCAGCAGTCAGTGTGAAACGATTTGTTTAAAAAAACCACAAAAATATGATTTGCTAGACTACCTACATAAGGTTACTGGGTTTTTTCTTGTTCTTAAGTTGTAAAGGTATTTACTTTCTGTTAATTTTAAGGTAATTTGTTCTGGAGTGACATGCAGATTAGTCAGGATTCTTGTTGGAAGTAAGACCTGAGAGCCATGAATAACATAGTTTATAGTTGTATTACGTTATTTTGTGAATAGTAAGCTGGAAGCTGAACCTGCTAACTTATTCAGGTCTTGGTGTAATAACCATGTGGGAATGAGATTAGGCTTTCCAAGAGAGATTCTGGTGTATGTTGCTGAGTTTTATTTTCATACCTGAAAATCATGCAGATCAATTTCAGAAAGATAATTTAAAATCCCATGTGAATGCATGGCTTCCTAGTAATTAGGGTATAAGATCTTTACTAAATGGATCTCTAACAAGGGAAATAAACTCTAATAATAATACAATTTGAATAACAAAACCTATTAAACAGATTCCGGGGTGGCTTTTGGGGTTTTTTTTGTTTGTTTGTTTTGGGGGGGAGGTTTGTGGGAGGATTTTTTTTTTTCCTTTGGTTTTTGAACAGAGATTTGTATTCAGATCTGAGCAGTGAAACCACCCAAGCCAAAATAAAACCCGTCCTTCTTGTTACTTCCATCTATTGCTCATCAGTGTACTAGCAGCACATAAACTAGTGGATTTCTGCTGGGCTCCGTCCTCAGCCCTGTGCTCTTCAGCGTCTTCATTAATGGCTTGAACACAGGACTGGAAAGGATACTGAGCAAGTCTGCAGACAAGACTAAACTGGGAGGAGCTGTTGTCTCCCTTGAGGGCAGGGAGGCCCTGCAGAGAGGCCTCAACAAAACAGGGGGCTGGGCAATCACAGCCCGTATGAAGTTCAACAAGGGAAAGTGCTGGATTCTGTGCCTGGGATGGGCCGACCCTGGATGTATGGTACAGAGAGGGGACTGAGATGCTGGAAAGCAGTGCCATGGAAAGGGACCTGGGGATCCTGGTCAATGGCAAGTTGAACACGAATCAGCAGTGCCCTGGCAGCCAGAAGGGCCGAGCGTGTCCTGGGGGACATCAGGCACAGCAGCACCAGTGGGATTATCCTGAACTGAGGCAGCCTCACCTTGAATATTGTGTGCAGTTTGGGGCACCACAATATCAGAAAGACATTAAACTATTACAGAATGTCCAGAGGAGGGCAACCAAGATGGTGAAGGGCTTTGAGGGGAAGTTGAGGAGCAGCTGAGGTCACTTGGTCTGTTCAGCCTGGAGGAGATGGAGGGGGGAGACCCCATTGCAGTCTGCAATTTCCTTGAGAGGGAAAGTGGGGCCACAGCCACTGGTCTCTTCTCTGTGGTGACCAGTGGCAGGACCTGAAGTGGCCTGAAGTTGTGTCAAGGGAGGTTTAGGTTGGATACTAGAAGAAGATTCTTCGCCCACAGGGTGGCTGGGCACTGGCACAGGCTCCCCAGGGCAGTGGTCACAGCACCAGCGTGACAGAGTTCAAGAAGCATTTGGACAATGCTCTCAGGCACATGGTGTGATAGTGGGGATAGTGCTGTACAGGACCAGAAGCTGCACCTGATGATCCTTCAGTCCCTTCCAACTCAGCATATTCTGTGAAATAAAACACAGTGTATTTGAGACCATTGTTCTGTAAGAGCCCCAATAATTAATGCATTTTTCTCAGAATGCAACTCAGAGGCCTTCCTAGTTTAAAAATTTTGGTATTTACCCTGCCCTGTTATAAGTTTACATGCAGTTGTTTTCCAGTGCAGAAAACTTGTTTATATATTTCTTCAGGAATGCAGTCAGTCAAAAAAGTATATGTAGATTTTTCATATTTTTCGGAGATGGGTCCAGGCCCTCTTTGCCATAAAGGCACACTGCTGGCTCATGTTCGACCTGGTATCCACCAGAATGCCAAGCTGGTTTCCTACTGGATGGCCCCTAGCATGTACTCTGCCTGGATTTATTCTTTTCCAGATTTTGCACTTCTCTTTGTTGAACTTCATGAGGCTGAGCCCATTTCATGAGGCTGAGCCCAACTTCATGAGGTTGAGCCCATTTCTGCAGCCTTTTGAGGTCCCTCTGGATGGCAGCAGACTCCCTGGCATATGAGCCACTTCTCCCAGTTTGGTGCCACTAGCCAATGTGCCTTCTGCACTATCTTCCAGGTAATCAATTAAGACATCAAACAGGGTTCAATCCAGAATTGACCCCTGGGGCACACAATGAGCTAGTGACTTCCAGCTCCATGTCACTGATGATCCTCTGGGCCTGGACATAGAACAGGTTTCAATCCACCTGACAGCATCCCTGTTTTGCATAAAAGCAGTTTGTGGTTATGCCAGGAAATAGCAGCCCAGCTTTCCAAAGATAGTTAATTGTTTTATAACTGTACAAAAAATGTCAAGGGGTTCTCCCCACATAATAAACAGGTGTCTTTGTTTTCATTTGTAATGCAATTACAACCTGATTATTTTTTTCCCTTGTCTCCAAGCTTTGTCCAGAACATAGTTAGAATGAAAAACATATCAGTGACTTTTTTGGTTCTGTAAGAATAATTTTTTGTTCGTTCACATAATGCAGCTTTTGAACAGCAATGTGTAACATTTAGCGACGGGATGGAAAGTTTCTACACCTATTTCCCCATTCTGCTATTCTTTCTTCCAATTTAAAGCAAGACATGCATTATGCAGATATTGATAAGTACTAGTGGAAGACTTATAAGTAACATTGTGAAATCACACGTAAAAGGGTGACTTCCTTTGAGCATTAAGACACTATCCCTGTTTAATCATGAGATGTTCAAAAATAAGATGAACTGTGTGTCTGATACAATTTTTTGTAAGCCTGCCTCGAAGTAACTTCAAGAAGCTTAATAATTTTCCCATTAAATGAGAGTAGCTGTGAAAATAAGCAACACTGCATAAATTGTATGCATCTTAAAGCAGATGCAAATTCCATATGTATATTTATCTGTATGTGCAGATAGGCATTAATATGAAGATACTTATTAAATGGAGAATGAGACCTGCAATGTGTTCCTGGAGGGGGCTTTTTTCCTGTGCTTAGTTTGGCTGCAAATACTTTGAAGTACAAATAAAAATAGTTTTATATGTGTTTTATGTATAAAATACTAGATGTTAAAACACCAAACAGAAATCTAAATTGAAATCTTGAAGCCAAATTAACTGTTAATTAAGCTCTTTTAAGAGGTGACTGTTTGATGGCACTGTGCTTGTTTGTGCGTGTAGTCTGTAGTTCAGTTAAAAGTAAACCCAGTGAGGCTTACAAGACTCCACAGAGTACACTGACCAAAGTGCACATCCTGTATGCATCCCAATTTCCCAATACTGCCTATCTTTTTAGAGGATAAGTTTGAAAGTTGCCTTAAAGTATTTTTTTCAGTGGATAATATGCTCACTTGTTGTCGTTCTCTGTCTATAGCTCTCAATTTTTTAAAGTTATATATGAAACTGAGATCCAGTACACTACTCTAGGAATTTTGTTCCTGTCAGAGAGAAATTTGAATAAGAAAACAGATTGGAGTGCTGAATTATGAAGAGCTGCCTTTCTTCTCCTTAGTCTAATGATGAATGTATTGGCAATGACTGTGCCATTCTGAGATCTTCTGGTACCTAGGGAGTTGCCAAGTCTTATAAATGATCCTAGTGCTTGCAGTTAAAATAAATAAAGAAGCCTTCAGTCCATCTTAATGCCCTGCAATAGTTAGTTTAACGTGATAATAACCTAAACTTTATTTATCCCATGAAATAAGTTTGAGGTCTGTGGAGAAGGCTGCTCTGTGCTTTTGAGAGGAGGGTGTCTGGGTCTGAAGCTCATTGTTTCCCTTTCAGTGGTCATGGCTTGTAAGGCTTGCAGAACCTCATGAGACCAAAAGTACCTATGTGAGAGAATGGGGGATGACATTTTACTCTTGATGGTTTACTACATAGGGTTAGTCTCTCAAAATGCAAGTGTTCATCCACATAAGTGAGATTTTGTTAATCCAGTTATGTTTGGTTTGTAACTTAAACCAGAGTTGTAGAGCCTTCTTATATAGGTAAGGCTGGAGAATGAAGAGGTTACCTAGATCTGTAACTCCAAAAATATGCTGCCAAGTGAAATGAAAGTGGACTTTCTAAAGGAAAATCCTCAACTCTTGGAAGAATATTTCTTTGGAAGGCAGGTTTCTTTCTCAGGAATACTAGTCTCGATAGAGGACATCTTTTAGAAAATATTGTAAATTAAAATTTTTGTGCTTAACTAGCTTCTTAGACTTCTTAAAATGTTTGGTTTGCTTTAGTGAATTATATTGTTGCTTTCTACTGTTCTAATTACCTTAGTGATCCCCACATCGTGTTCCTGACCTCTGTATTTTCCTGTGTGTACTTCCATGACCTGTTTTGTCCTGCTCTGGCCTAGGTCTTGCTGGAGGCTCATTTAGGTGTATTGACTGGTTGTGCACTTCCTACTTGCAATGCATGTGTGCAGGATAGTTCCTGTGAAAGCTACACTTTAATGCAGATTAGTTATCGAAACTAATTAAAAAAAAAAAAAAAAGTATTTAAATGTCCATGTTGTGATTCTGTGATTACATAAGTAGCTGTAAAAATTATTTTAAGGGAATATTGAAATCACTTTTACCAGTGTTGTGTTCAATAACCCACAGCAAGATGCTGGTCTGTTTGAACTATAAGTTCAAATAAAATTTTTCTGCTGCATGGTTTTTGAATGTTTCAGAAGTGTAGTGTTGAAGTCCATTATTGCAGTTTCTGTCACCATTTTACTTGCTATTTCAGTAACTTTAACTCCATCTTGTACACAAGTGTTCATTTTACTACACAACACTGACCTGGTTTGTGGGCAGCATTCCCACAAATGTATTCTGGAACAATTGGTAAAAATAATTATATTGCCAGAGTAATTGAGCATGCAACTCCATATTTTGCACCATGTTGCAGCAGAGTAATGGTATCTAGAGTATTTAAATTTGTGATATTCTCTGTGAAGTGTGCTATATGTAAAATAATGGGAACATGTGCCCTCACTGTTTAGGGAGAAGCTTATTTAAAGGTTGCAACATTAAAACCAAATGGAACTAATGGCCTCACCCAGCAGTTTGATGTTTTAGAAGCAATGGATGGAATTGAATGCTACCTTATTTGGAAATGTATATGTAATTTGTCAGGGAATGGACTTTTAAGAACATGGTCTGAGTTGGCATTTTCCTTTTAAATAGCTGTAGCTGGTTTTCTCATGGTGGTTATTGACTAGTATAACATGAACTCAAACTATAGTGATATTTCTATGCTACCACTTAAGGTTTAAAAAAAGTCTTGCTGTTGTGTCTACTTACTTAGAACTGAGATACAGGTGAAACTGGGAAGTCTGTGGCAGCAAACTGGAAATCAGTTGACTGTGCGTGCATCAGCTAATTCAGTATGCATATGGAAGAAATAGTATCTTGGGAGGAACAAACATATGCGGTGACATGTTTAATACCTACTGTGGTATTATTTTTTAGAATTCAGCCATCTTTATTCATTTGTTTATTGCCAGATTTGTAGGATAGGAGGTCTATCTTTTTTCACTTACCCTTTTAACCAAGTTATTTGCTTTTTTATCAACAAACAAACAGAAAACCACCTTCCTTATTCCCTAACTAATATTATGTAAAATTATGTGAATGTAAAAATGTCAAAGTGGCTAAATTTTAGGCTTTATTTTTTTATGCCTAGTGTGCTGTTTTAATATTTACATCCTTGCATTGCTTAGAATAAAAACTTAAAGCAGTTCCTGAATTTTTACTGTCTAATATCTTTGCTCTCAGAACCCTTACGCACTGTATGTGTAGCTCAGAGTAGTTGCTGGCTATGATTTAGCTTTCATATGACATCAGACAAAGTATACTGTCCCTCTGAGTATGTGTCTCTTTTCCCACCTCCAGGATGTCCTTACTGTTCATTATCATCTGATACCATCACCATCAAAAAGTAAAAATGGCAGCAAAGAGAAAGAAAAAGAACAGGAAAAAGAAAAAGATGCAAAAGAAGAATTTGCTGAAGCTTTAAGAGACCTAAAAATACAGTGGATGACCAAGTATGTCTGCTGTCATTACTACACAAGCTTGAAGCAGCTTGAAGTTCACAAAAGTACTCAGAATCTGTACGTGCTATATCCTCCTCTTTTCTAGGCTGGATACCACTGACATGTATAGTGAGTTGAAAGAAGCATTTCCTAATCATCTTCCTCTGTATGTTGCAAGACTTCATCAGCTGGATTCTGAAAAGGTTAGTTAACACTTCTTAAACTTGATTTGTCTCAACAGACCCATGTAGCCTAAACAACTAAGTCTTTCTTTGTGCACATTCGAACTTGAAGTGACTGTACTCAGTATTAAAAAGCAAAAAAATTTCTAATTATAGTGACAGGTGCCTCCCTTCACTGTGATTTACTTAATCCCACAACAGAATAAAAGAAAGTATGCCTAACCATAGCGTGTTTGCCCACCAAGTTATGCCTTGTTCAGTTAAATACATTTATTTAGTCTACAACAGTTCTGTTCTGAATGGTGGCTGCTGAGACAAACACAAATTCTATTCTGTTCCGCTTCGGGAGTGGTAATTTCTCCTAGTAGCATGACTCAGACAGCTGATGACAGTAATCCCCTACAGTGACACAGCTACATCCAGCTTCTGTCATTCTCCTCAAAAATGGGAACTGTCAACAGAAGAGTTTGCATATGTTTTTGTTTCATTTTGTTTTTATCTTGAAGACAGCTTTGTGCATATGCTACTAGCTTGAATATTTTTCTTTTCATTTGGTTCTGATTTTATATTTATTTCTGAATTGAATAACTGCTACATTATATAAGAATTCTGATTTGTACTGAAAGGTGATTTTCTTTTTGTAAACTGCATTTTGCATATTCCAACCTCATATTTCACAGTTTGTTTTCAGTGAACTGGACTAAGTATGCAGGAAATCTTGAAGACTTTCTGGGGTGTTTTAAGCAAAATTGGAACAAAGTGGAGAAAATAATATCTTGAATTATCAAATGTTATTTCTGCATAGCTTTGCCATCACCCTACTGTTAGTAGAATCAACAATGAAGTAGTGTGATTTCATGGTGCTGAATACCTTTATATTCTTCTTTTAGGAACGAATGAAAAGACTTGATGAAATCGTTGAAGCTGCAAATACAGTAATTTCTCATATTGATCAAACAGCATTAGCAGTATATTTTGCCATGAAGACTGATCCCAGGCCTGATGCAACGACTATAAAAAAGTACCTACCCAGTAAATAATTTTCCTGCATCCTATTTCTGTAGTCTATGTACTTTGTCTCTGCATGTAAGAAATGGAATGTCTGTATCTTTTTTTGGTAACTTGTATTATTTTTTTGTGTCATAGGCAGTTTAAAATATGACTACACAATTGTTCTTTTATTATATCTCCAGAAATGCAGGGACACTGAAGCTTCCAATCTTTTATTTATTCAATAAAATAAACAAGGGTTCTTTCAGGATTTAAATGTAACAGAAAAACGGGATATTAAGTTGTGTCAAGTTTAATCCCTCCCTCAGAAAGACCACTTGTGTATTAGTAGAAGTATCTGTTTTGAATGCTTCTTGCCTTTTCTTTATATTTTGCAATCTTTCCCATCTGTATTTGAAGACAAAATTTACATCAGCCTAAGAAGTAACTGCTTGCAAGAGATTTCATTTGTCAAAAGTGTGGTGACCATGCTTCAGAATATTTTTGAGTATATTTAGTTTTAGGTGCTTTCTCTATTATCAGTATGTATATCCTTAGGAAGATAGTATTTTGAATGTGACACCTTAGTCTGGAGAATATGTGATGGATTTTGCTGTGTGTAGCATGGTGGTATTTTAGTAACAGAACAGCAGATCTGAATATGAGGCCCTTAAAATGGGAGATGCATCTTTGTTGATTATTTATAAAATATTAGGTTTCAGTTGTAAAGCTAGTCCATCTGTTCTAGCTATCCTGAGTCTAGATTTGTGTGTAATTCTAGAATTGCTGATATAAAAGGAAAGCCTTGACATAATATGTTTAATTCTAAACATTTCTTGGTAAGTTGATCCACTAGGTCATATGTTTTGAATATAACATCTGAAATTAAACACCAAATTCAATGGTGCTTTAAATGGATTCAATTCCTTTGAAGTCAGCAGAATTATATCTGCTTGTGTTAGTGGTGGATTTGACTCTCTGTTTATAATGCCAGGAACTATAAAGCTATATTTCTAGGTGCTGACTTACTTCTAGAATCCTGAGTTGCCCTTGCCTTAAGTCATCTAAGGCATTTCGTACTTAGAAGAATGATTGAGTATCTTTATTGCATAATGTCCTTAGGTAATCTTTTATGATTAATTTAATTTATAGTAATAGCCTTGTGTGTACTAACTACTGTAAACTTTTTAGCTTAAACTGAGTTTGCACTGTTTCTGTTCTTAAGGAGGTACCTGCAAAAGATTCTGAATATTTTTCATCCTGTTTCTTTTTTTCTCCCTAGTGAAATGGAAAAACAGAAGAGTACTTTAGTGGATGCACTTTGTCGAAAGGGAAGTGCGCTGGCTGACCAGCTTCTTCATCTGCAGACCCAAGAAGGGGCTGCTTCCAGTGATGCA
Organism: Hirundo rustica; assembly: GCF_015227805.2. Lineage (NCBI taxonomy): Eukaryota > Metazoa > Chordata > Aves > Passeriformes > Hirundinidae > Hirundo > Hirundo rustica. Next base: position 80,703,509 of record NC_053451.1, read on the forward strand.
GAAGGCAGAGATGAGGATCATGAGAGCTGCTCAGAAGCTTTGACAGAGACATTCTGGGAAACAACAAAATGGACTGATCTTTTTGACAGCAAGGTAAGAGACCAGAGCAGGGGTTTTTTTGTCCATTTGCATGTTGCTTTTTCTGATAGTTTCTTCTGGAATTGTGCACTGCCTTTGTGTGCGCAGCCTTGTACATTCCTCCCTTCTACTTTTCCATGATGTCCCTGTTGTTGTGCTTCCTTTTTGACCTTTTTCCACAGAGATTTTGCTAAGCCTGTCAAATTCATGGTAAGCCCATCTCTGTTCAGGTGAATGTAGAGGTTAAGGGATGGGTGTAAGATAGTACCAGATTTCCACAAAAAAAGCTGCTTCCTGTATTGGATTGCTTCTTTCTGTACCTTCCAGGGAATATTTTCAATTAACCTCTCCGCTCTTGTAGCTGTACACACAGAAATGTGCAGCGTCCCTGCCCTGTTCAGTCCTGCATGCTGTAGCCTCTTCCACACTATGGACAAGAGAAGTTGTTTTGCTGTCAGTAATGTCTGTAGAGTAGTCCAAGGAAGAATCCCTTGGAAATAATTACACTTACGTATTTATTAGTACAGCTTCCTCTGATCATTTCAGAGTTCCTGATCCTGAGAGCTGAATTCTTTTTCTCCTTCAAGACAGCAATTCCAGAAGGGGGAAAAAAAATCCATTGTAGGTGATTAGTAACATAGCTTTTAATTTAGAGGGGTTATGACTTTGCATTTTTAACTTTTGAGCTATTTATGTTAATTAGCTTCTGAACTTAACTGTCACTTATGGCTGTGTTTTAGTGGAAGATGGAGTGACCAGGGTATTTATTGATAATTATGTAAAATTACCAAAGCACTTCAGATAGTTAAAAAAGAAAAAACTTAGAAGAGTAGAAGGGGGAAAAATAATATTAACTTCTTGACAGTAGAAGAACTTTCAGTAAGAACTTGTGCTTTAGGTGGAGGCCTGGTTGAGAAGGTTGAGGGTGCTTACCCTCCTCCCTTTAATGTATATGTCCTTTTACACATAGATCTTTTCAGCTTATCTCCTCTAATCATTAACTGAAGATATCATGTGGTAGCAGATTTTGTGCTTCAATCATATTGTTTCGCACATGATTTTCTTGCTGTCTGTTTATAAATGCAATACTTTGTTCCAGCATAGTAACCCCTGGTTTACTGCTGTCTCCTGTTTTTTGTTTTTTAAAGCTGATGGGAATAATTTCAGTGGAAGAATGTCCATGCAGACATTTTGCTGGGAGTTTCACTCTTAGGCTTTTATATCAAGGCAGATAAGCATTGTTGAGCTGTGTGCTCTGGGCCTGGAATAAATAACTCTGGATTTGAGTTCTATGGATTAGGAATTGAACCTCTCTCTTTGACTGTCTTAACCATGGATTTATCAAAGTGTATATTCAGGTTTTGCTCTGAAAATTGATTCTTCTGTATTGTTAAATTGGTACTAACAGATCAAAAAGATTTGTAAAAAAAAAAGATTTCTGTCAAATGCTAAAAAGATTTGTAGCATTTCATATGGAAATAACTTCCATCCTGTTCATGTAGTATGTTTGTCTTATTTTTCCTACTTTTTTGACTTTTATTACTCAAATTAAAATCTAAACTGATTGACTGTCATGAAACCTAAAGAGCTACATGAAGGCTGCAAAAACGACAGTTAAGCAGGTAAAACAAAAGCCTTGCACACAAAACAGAACAAGGAACGCATTCACCACTTCCCATAGGCTGGCAGGTGTTCAGCCATTTCCAGGAAAGCCAGGTTCCATCATATGCGACCATGTTTTGGGAAGACAAACACCATCACTCCAAACCTCCCGCCCTTTCTCCTTCTTACCCAGCTTTATATGCTGAGTATGGTGTCGTGTGATGTGGGATATCCCTTTGGTCATTTGGGGTCAGCTGTCCTGGCTGTATCTGCTCCCAGCTCCTTGGGCACCACCAGCCTTCTCACTGCTGGAGTGGAATGAGATGCAGAAAAGGTCTGGACTCTGCAAGCACTGCTCAGCAACAGCTAAAACATTTCTGAGTTATCAACACTGTTTGCAGCACAAATCAAAAACATAACCCCATACCAGCTACCATGAAGAAAATTAATTAGTCCACCCTAAACCAGCACAGATTGAAAGTGGAGCAGTCAAGTCAGGTAGAGGATAGACCTTGTGTGAATGGCCTTCAAAAGAGAGGTGTCAAGAGACAGCCCCCTTATTCTGAAGCAGTGTGTTGGAGATGAAAATGTGAGCTCTTCTTTTATGTAGACAGGGCTGTGTAATATTGGCACTCGAAAGATGAAACATCTGGGTGAGAAAGGATGGAAATCAGACATTTAAATACTGCACTGATCATTCAGTTATATGTATATGTATATGTATGACTTCAGATAGAAGCATTGCTCTAAGTGTGTTTAGTTCTAAGCTTCTGTAAAGTTCATGCAGCTGTCAGTAATTAAAAGGCTAAGTAAATTTTTCTAAACCAAGAGAGAGCGTGTTTTCTTTTAGGATGCTTCTAAAGCAGAGTCAGGAGCATCATCACTTTTCTGTGTGTTTCTTCTCACCTAGTAAATAAAGTACTGTCCCTTGTTTCATCTCTCCTCTGCAGATGTAAAACTTGGGCACCACAGGGTATTTAGTAGTTCATTTGAATTGTCTGTTTGTCATTGAAGTAACCTGCTTGTCGCCATATTGTAGCAACTATGTAGGAAAGTAACTTTAATTTTGATAGTAAGTGCATTTGTTCATACTTTCAGCTATTGTCTGAAGGTTCATTTTAAACTAAACATGGAAGAAAATATCTATGGCCTCTGTGTGCACAAAAGCATTTCAAATAAACTCCAGTTAAGACAGCTTTATGCAGCAAGTATTTGATTGATTATGGTAACATGTTTATGATAGCATTTTAGTTCTTTTTCCTAGAACATGGCTTTAAATTTTGTAGGCCAAAATCCTCACTTTTAAACACAACTGCTACAGGAGGGTAGTAGGATGTGTTTGTTATTGGGAATGACCAATGTGTAGAATGTAATGCCCCTCAACCTTTATTAGCCATGGTGGGAAAAGCAAAAAGCTACATTTAAAAATAAGTTTAAAAACAAGTGAAAGGCCCATACATTCTGTCTTATCTTTTGAACATCTTTAGCCTGGATTGTTTTTCCTGATACTGTTTGCATTGTCAGATGCAGCTTCTTCCTGCTGATTTTATTCAGTCACTGCCAAAAATGTGTTGCTGGATATTTGATTCCCTTAAATCCCCTTGCTCCCTTGAAAATGAGTATTTTTTTTTTATTAATGTAGTTTTTATTTGTAATAGGGCAGTTGATAGAGCAGAGAAAAATCAACTAAGAAAGCTAAGAAAGTGGTTTATTACTATAGATGTATATGAAACTGAAAAAGCAAGTTTGTTGGGAATTGTAAACATTACAATTTCAGTGTTTTTACAAATAGCTGGAGTATGTTACCTAGAGATTGTATTGTTTAACCTAGTACTTTAACTATATGTTTAACTATATGCAGGTTTATTTTATCGGGTCTTTTAAATGATGAATTAATTGATAATACAAGTCTGTTTCCAGAGGTAATGACATTAGGATACTAGAAAAGCTTCCTTAGGTATTTTAGTATTGCTGGATTCAAACAAACTTTTTTTAAGTGTTTTCTAGCTTTGAAATACTTCAGCCCCACAGATGTCTTCGGAGAGATCATTTCAGCATTTTACTGTCCTGAATATGCATCTTTATAGCCAGTGGCAAGTTAGACAGCTGGTTTGGAGGTGGATATCCAAACACTTTCATGGGTCTGGCTCCTAGCACACATAGTATTCCAGGCCATTAGCTTGGGGAATAAAATGTCTAACAGGGATTCCCCACCCCCTGGTATCTTAGAAGTACACATTGCCTTTTCTCAATACCCTTTTATTGCTCTTTGTACAATTTCTGGCCCATATTGCTTGTTATGCAAAAGCTGGCCTTCATTATATTTATTATATAATTATTTCATTATATAGTTATGAAATAATTGCAAATACTTTGAAGTCATTACTATTCTTTCATCTAACAGTTTGGTTTTGGATGCTACAAATAGGTTTATTTGATGGCTTTATGCATTCAGATAGCGGCTGTTTTCTCTGTTATATCTTAATAGCACTCCAGTCTATATTTTCCTTACACTTATCAAGGAATAATGACCTTTACTTCTGTGATCTTATAAAGCTTGCAGTATTTTATCTGTAAGGCTTAATTTTGTCAATATGTGTACAAGTTGTAAAGTACTATTTCTTATCTAACATCTTTTGTTTCTAAACAAATTCTGATTGTAAAGCAACTCATGCATTGTTCGTAACTTCTGAAGTGCTAATGAAGTTTTAGTAGTTTAGCTGAACTTGTATACAGTTGATTTGGGTTATTTTTCTGAACTTTAAGACAGAAATTAGTGTCTTATGTCAAGAGCTCTTGGAGCATTGTTTTCAGCCTTTTGGTTCAGCAGAGAACCTTTTTCACATTTAGAAATACCCAACCTTTTACTTGGCCGGGGCAAGGGTATTTCGTAAAATGCTTTGTTTTCTTGCCACAAAAACTCTAGGAAGCCCTGTTACGAAAGAAATGCTGTCAAGTGGCTTTCCTCCTGCCTTTATCACTGATGTTCAATAACCATTCAAAACTTACAGGGTCAGGTAAGAGCTTTCTTCATAGAGCAGTGACATTATTTCTGGTTAGCCTCCAAAATGTTATATTTGCTGAGAGCTCCAATGCATTTTTCATTTGATTTTTTTTCCTTGGTTTTGTTTTGTTGTTCGATCATCTTTTACAGAAGAGATTTCTTTTAAGTTTAGTTTAGCCAACTAAATCTGCTAATGGATCCACTGAGCAGTTGTTCAGAAATGTTTGCTAATGTGTTTTGCTTTAGGTAAATAACCAGATTGAGAATGCAGCATGCAGAGTATTTTTCCAAAACAAATATTTGGAAAATTGTATATGTGAACAGTGCCGTATGCTCATTGTTGCATATATGTGTGTGTCGTAAGCTACAACAGCTTAAGTGAATATTTCAACACAGCAAAATAAGTATTTGAAGACAGAAGAAGAATGAGCAGCTCTTGAGTACTTTGGCATAGTATCCTGAAGCTTCAAAATTACACCTTGACTTGCTTGATAATTATTTCTTTCTTATATTTTAACTATTTATTGATCCTGAAAAGACTTGTGCATGTGAGCAACATTAACTGGAAGTGTTCAGGCTGCTAAAACTATAGATAGATTCTTCACTCCTTGCAAGAATCGGATGTGTGGTTCCTTAATGTTTATATTCTTGAGAAAGATTTAATTCTTTTTTTCTGTAGTGCAAAACATATTTCTGAACATCCTTGAAGGGTTTTTGTTAACTTAATGGGGTATTTTAAGTGGGAAATCTTCAACCTTTACTGTGGAGTCAGAGCAAAGGAAAAATATTGTAATGAATGAGGGGAAATGAATAGCAAGTTCTAATAAAATATTTCATAAACACAGCCAACAACAGACACACCATCATATTCACCAACTTTACTGCTATGTCCCTCTTCAGTAAAAAATAAAAAATACCTCGTTTTCTATGAGTGTTCCAAAGGGATTATATGTAAGTGTCTTGATTGCTCTAATTCTTAGTGCTGCAGCTGTTGAAATGGTTTGAACCATCTTGCAACACCCTGAACGCTGTCAGTGTTCAGGTGTTAAGAACCTGATTTATTTTACATTAGGTCTTAGGTAGATGCATGCATTTTCTCACATGAACTACTGCATTGGTAAGGACTGTAAGCTGGCTTTTTAGAAATAATATTATCAAGAAGGAGCTTTCTTATAATCTTTTCTTTAAAAATTACCAATAGTGAGAAGCTGACCTGAAACCTGAGGCTTGTCTTCATGCTTACCTGTCTTCATTGCTTGTTTACAATTATGTACATTTCTCTGTCATTGTCTGTATATATCATTCACTGTGTGCATTCATACTTGTTTCTACAGTAAGTTTGTGACTACCTAGAAATTAAAATTCTCAATTTGTTTTTTGTTTCTCTGGGTCAAAAATATACCTGCCTGGATGGTGATTCTTTAATTATCTTTTTAATAATGACATACAGTTGCCTGTAGAGAATGAAAATCCAAAGGACCTAGAAATGTGATAAAAAATTAAAATAGTGACAGCTGTGTTACATAAGTTCTGAAGTCAGATATGTTTGTCAAGTCAGAAATAGTCTCTAGGAAGTTCATGTTTATTACTACTACCATGAATCATCTGTTAATACTGCAAATATCTCATGTAATTGTTTTACATTGAATCACTTCTGTCACCTGAACAGAATTTGATATTACTTGAAGCATTGTAAGATACTAAATTACCTAATTTACTTTGTTTTTTTTAATTTGCATTGTAGGTTTTGACTTTTGCCTATAAGCATGCATTGGTGAATAAGATGTATGGAAGAGGTCTTAAGTTTGCCACAAAACTTGCAGAAGAAAAGCCAACAAAGGACAACTTAAAAAACTGCATTCAGGTAAGGAGTGTTTGGTCAAGTAATGGGGCTGTGTTCATGATGCATAGGCTTTCAGAAGTAAGATGGATGTCTTCTGGAATTTTTTGTACTCTTCTCATTTTAGAAAGCACTAAATGTAACGTTTTAACTTTATCCAGGTTTTGTAACTCAGCCTTCATTTTAAACAGTGATTTTTTTCCTTCCTTTTTCTAGAATAACTTGTTTGTGATTAACCATTGTTTTTAGCAGATTTACTTTTTGGAACTTACTTTGGGGCATAAAGGAAAAGTAGAGACAACCTAGTCAAAGATAACTGCTTAAAAATCCCCTTATGTTGCTGGTTAACCACTGTTAATTTTTACTATTATTAATAATAATTACTGCTCATAGAATTTAATGGAGAATTAATGGGAACTCCTAATATTAAATTCTTGTGCATTACATTGAAAGAATGTGGATCATATGGAATGGGGAGGAGGGGTCTCCCTTTTAGGACTGAGGAATTCAAAGCTTACCAGATCTCCAATCTGTTTTCTTTCTGATAATAGACACTTTAGTAAAATGTTGATATCAGTGCAGTGTTTGTTTAGATTTAGATGTTAAAAAGAGTAAGACTCATTTTTTTTTTTAATGTGTGCTCTTTTTCTTAGCTAATGAAGTTGCTTGGATGGACTCATTGTGCAACTTTCACTGCAAATTGGCTTCCTGTCATGTATCCACCTGATTATTGTGTATTCTAGAGAAATCAACAATTGTAAAATTAAAATGATTTTATATGGGACAGGATAGGAAAAGAGAAGTTTGACTTTTTATTCGAACGCATGTTTTCATTACTGAATGCTGATTATTAAATTGTGTGTATTTATCAGTAAAGGCACCTGGGTATGGCTTAATACCTGTTAACCTAACTCCTGTCATTGGGGAGTTTCCTTATTGTGCATCCCATTGCTGGCAATGGATGTGCCAGAACTGCCAACATCAAGGATTTGGAATTTGTTTGGAAAGAATTACTGCATGCTTGTTAAGTTCTGAATTGTTACTTTTAACTGCAAACCTGTAAAAGTTCTGTATTTTTTATGGTACACTGAATTTTAACATGTTTGATCTTAATTTCAATTGTATGAAGGCCTTAAAGCTACTTCAAGAGTAGCTAAAATCTTACTTATTAGATGAAAATAATGGACACCTGTATCATTTGCAAGAGTTTAATGTTTTTAAGAAAAATTCAACCTCTCAAACTGTTACAGTGTTTCTCAAAATTGCTGATGCATAGGTACTCTTGTAAATTTTCAAACCTCTTCATTTTGGAGCGATTTCAGGCAAACTCAGAAATCCTAGTGAAGCTGAGTATCAGGACAGGCTGATACATGTATAAAAAAGTGCCACAGTTACATCTTGATCAGATATTGTAAAGCTATATATAGATGTTTATTAATGTTAAAAATATAAACCACAGCAGAATAAATGTGCAAAGTTGAAGATCAGGAAACCACCATGTTCACTCTGATACTTTAAAAGATTTTTATAATGAATAAAAATACTGAAGCTAAAAATTGTATTGGTTTCTGGATGAGTACCTAAATAAAACATGCTGAACAAGAAAGCAGCTTACAAACAGCAGAGGTTCAGTGCAGCCCAGAAGATCAGTGCTTTTTTTTAAAGCCTTCTTACTAACATTGTTCCTTCAGTGGAGGGGAGTTGGTCAATTTGAACAGGTCATATGTATCAACCAGAGACAAATTGCTATACCTTTTGCCTTGCTGGTTTCTTTAATATTTGCAACGCAAAACTCAGATGCAACTGCAACTTAACAACCATAAATGCACAGAAGGTGCAACATAATCTTGGAAAGCATTCCAATCTGTGAGGTGCTGCCACTAAATCAAGATCAATCATAGTTTTCTCTTTAATTATTTCTTACTGTGGCTTTAAGCAGCTTGACATTTGATTCTGGAAATTCTGCTAGAATGGTTGTGTTAAATATATTGCAAACTTTTTCCAAAAATTCATAGTCTGTACTAAATCTGAATTTATTTGCCCATAGTAATACTGTTCCTGGCTTACAAAAGTACACCATTGTTGCTAGCAGGGGGTCCAGAGCTCCGTGATGGTACACGACATCAGTTGCCAGTATGAAATCATAATGGTAAGTTGATACAGGAAAGTCTTCATTGAGGCCTTCTCCCCATACCAGTTTTCTCACTTCAGGTTTGTGCATATTCAACTTCTGTGTGTTTCTTGAAATATTATATGAGAGATTTTCAAGAACTTCAGGCAAATCAGTAGCTGTAACATGAGCTCCTAAAGAAAACATGAGTTTGTTTCATTTCACAGAATCAGTAAGGTTGGAAGAGACCTTCAAGATCATCTGTCCAGCCATGAACCCAGCACTACCATAATCACCACTAAACCATATCCCCAAGTCCCACATCCAGATGCTTCTTGGATGCTTCCAGAGACAGCGACTCCACCACCTCCCTGGTCAACTTATTCCAAGGGTGCCTAACCACCCTTTCCATAAAATAAAAAAATTTCCTAATCTTCCCTGGCACAATTTAGGGCTATTTCCTCTCATCCTTTCACTTGAGACAGGGCAAAACTCATAGGTATGTAGTTGAACATGTATGAAGCTTTATCTACATAATTGGTCCAGCCTGTCCCTCCCCAGTAACTAGGGTAGTTTAGTTAACAAAACAGTATTTTACAATAACTTTCATTAAAAACAAACAAACAGGGACAACGTTTACTTCAACTGTTGTTTCATTGCCTTAAAGTGACAATGGCAGAGCTACATCATCATTCACTAGAAATCCAAAAGGAAATACAAATTTACCAACCTAAGATGCAGGCCACAATGGAAAGCAAGCCTGTTCCAGCACCAATTTCCAAAACCTTTTTGTCTTTGAGGTTGAATTGTTCTTGATTTGATTCCAGATATTGAGATAAAGCCAGTGCCTAAAATGGTTAACACATATCCATAAGAGGGTAACAGCTAAGTTGCACAAAAATTCATTAGATGTTTTTATACAAGGGTGTTGGTTTTTTTAGTATAATGAGAAACACTGAAGGTGTAACAAAAATGTAAGATGGGAAGAATTGTCATGTGTCTTTTTTTAAATATAAAAAACAACTAAAGCAGTTTATTTTTAGTTTTAAGTTTATGTGATATGGATTTACTACACACTTCTGCATGAGTCCGCTGACAGCTCAAGGCAGAATCACAGAATAAGCTGGGTTGGAAGGGACTCACAAGGATAAGCAGTGTTAAGATGTGAGCCATACAGTCAGAACAATATGTAGGAAGTAATGTTCTGGTTTATTATCATAAATGTTATGCAATACTACCACTATCGTAAAGTGAATTTAGGCTTCAGCAGAGATTTTTGAAAAACCTTTTTTTTAATTTCAATTTTTTTAGCAGAGACAATATTAAAAATTGGTTATTTACAAACTCAACACTTGTTTATTGATAATAGTATGACCTTTGGAAAAAACAAAACAGCACTGTATGAAAATATTATCAGGCCTTTGTAAAGATTTTGTCAGTTAGTAGAATATAAGTGGGCTGTTTATTAACAACATAAACTGATGCCAAAGAAACTGTCTTCCCCCTTTTGCTTCTCTTTAGAATTGTGTTACTGTTTTAACTCTTGTGCTTTTCATAATGCAACACTGTCTTCCTGCTCTGGGAAAGCTGACAACTAATGAATCACCGGTCCAATTTGTGCAGCCTCTCAATTTTCTTGGAGAGTTTTACCATCTGCATTCTGACACTTGATTAATGTGCAAATTGATCATCTGACATTTCAAAATACGATACTGTTTCACCCACACGTATGCTCTCTATTGTTTTGAAATTGTCTGCCATTTTCTTGTGAGCTTTTTAAATAAATGTGGATCTAAAAAATATTGAAATCCTAATTTTGTCTTTATCAGTTGACCCTCTCTTCCCTCAAAGGCAGTTTTCTTAGTCTGTGTAAAATTCTGTTTTTAAGAGTAGGAGAAGCAGAGACTGAAGAACTGCGTACAAGTATGATTTTCCATACTGTAATGAAAATGTTCCTGCCTTTTCTTTAAAAGAAACATATTTAATCATTATAACATCCTTTATATATTTTTTTTTAATCTCTCATAGTTTTCTTTTTCAGCCTCCTTTTTGTACTGCTGATTATTTACTTCCCCGCAGTGACTGATTGGAAGCATGGGAGGAAGCTGAATATTTCTTTCTGAGTTCCCTTACTGATTTTTTTTTTCAGTCCCTACATCCAGTGTACAAATGCTTTGATGCCATTGTCCTTTAGGCATGAACTGGAAAATTTCCCGAAGGTAGAGCTTTCTGCTGAAGAACATTCTGTATAGGGAATCTTCCAATGTCAGAAGTGTCACCTAAGAAAGGCTTCCTTAACATTTGTGTGCTGCTGTCCTGGTTTGCTCTTGTCACATGAGCTTTCTGTGTGTGGTTTTGTGTACTTACCCCTGGCCATACCACAGCTCCAAAGTGTTCTATGGACTCCTGAATGACAATCTGGTGGCCAACGTACGTATAGTGCTCCTTATCAAAATAGTGTGAAACTCTAGGAACCCAGTTCTGCAGTATTTTAAGAGTTACTGGTGAGCCTGTGAGAGAAGAGTTGAAATTTCATGGGTTTATGTGCAACTTGTTAAAGGGCAAAATGTATTTTACAAAAACAATATGTGGGCACATGGACTAGAAAAGCTCTCAGGACATTGGTCTTGAATCATAGAATCGTTAAGGTTGGGAAAGATCTGGAAGATCATCAGATCCAACCATTAACTAATTTAGCACTATGTTCATCACTAAAACTTGTCCCCAAATGCTACATCTACACATCCCCAAGTGCTCCATCTACATCTTTTGAACGCTTCTGTGGCGGTGATTCTGCCACTGCCCTGAGCAGCGTGTTCCAATGCCTGAGCACCCCTTCAGTGAGGACCAGTTGCTGTCCAAAACCAGTCTGGGTGGCCAAGGAGTGAAAGGAACAATGGTCATTTCCTGCCATTCTAGGTATTCACATGAGCAATTTTGAGATAGAAATCAGCCTTTTAGGAAAGGCTACCAATTCAAATATAAAACTCTGCTAATGACAGCTAGAAGACTTTCAGGCCCAAGTTAGCTTGTATTTTAGTGTTTGTGCTGTTGATTTCGTTTGTGAGACCAGTACCTCTGGAACAGCAAGCTGCTTTTTTGCATAAGGACTTTTACTTTCTACACTGAAGAAAACCTAACTCTCTTAGAGGTTGTTTTTTGACAAACAAGAAGTCAGTGCTACAGTTGTCCTAGAGTATCTCATAATAGCAAGGAGGCTCATGGGTGAGGTTTTTCAGATCTGTGCTGAGGCTGCTCCATCTGATCTCACTGAAAACAAGGATACTGTTCTGAATGACTGAACTTTTGTTGCAAGGATATGCGTGGAATTAACTGCAAGGGAAAACTTTGCTCTGGCTGGCAGGGATTTTAACTGATCCCTGCCTGGAATCCTTAGTAGCTGTTGGAGCAGATTAGCCTGTTGAAATCTGTAATACCATGGCTTCAACAGTGCCAGCCCAAGCAATGCATATTATAACTGTTTCTCTTTTGTAAGAGATTGTAATTGAGAGTAATTCTTAGATGTCTAAGTAAAATCCAAAGACCTTTTTAAATATATTTCTTAATTATGGAGATAGAGGGGTATTTTTTGTAGATTTGATCTGATAATATATGCAAACACAAGGGAAAATAACAGGGAAAATTGGATATCAAAGGAAAAGTTAAACGATGACATCTACTATCTGAAGACTGACAAAAATCAAAGTATGATATGCTAGTATGCCATAGCATTTCCAGTATTTAAATTTGATTAAACCTGTGTCAGATTCTGCATGCTCGGAGCTGCAAGTGCCGTTTTCAGAGTCACACTGCTCTTCACAGGTTTCTTCCTCAGACTGGCAGTCCATTTTTCTTTGGATTTTGTTGGGAAATGGTGGCTGCTGTGCAGAGATCATGGCAGAAGAGCTGAAACAGAAGGGGAAAAATAATGTGATAAATCTTGCAGGCACTCTCTTCATATGAAATATGACTGGACAAGGACAGTGAGTAGTTAAGGTGGCCTTTTGGGGTTTTTCTCAGTGACGGATTGGAGAAACAGGATGAGATTTGACATCCTCACTCCACTGGGTGGTACGAGCTGTTTCTGGGAATATAGTAATGCTGTCAGAGTTTTTATTCTCTCTCATTTATCATTTTTATTGTTGTGTTTATTTTATAATTTATGCTTAGCATAAGGCTTAGCATTATGTCACTGAATTGATACCACTAGTTAGCCTAAAAATTGAGCTACTCTTATAAGTTAAAACAATAGCTGAGAACGGTATCTGTCTTTTAATATCTGTGACTTTTTATCTGTAATTTACAATTTTCAAAAAACTTGGGACGTATGATTCCAGAGATAAAACTGTTTAATTTGCTGCAGTCAGTCCTCTTGATTTTGTCTCCTTGCATAGAGTTGCTGTCTCTTCCCTGTCTTTTCCTGCAGAGCAGCTAGCTCAGTTACAGTGAAATGCAGTGAACTGGAGAATATGCAGATGGCAGTCAGGAAATCATTGCAGTGAGAAGACTGAATCCATAAGGCTTTGGGGATAGCTCTCTCTGTGCATCCCCAGTGTACAGGGCAGCACCTAGTCTAAGAAGGAACTGATTGATACCAGCTGACATCAATAAAGCAGGAACAGGACTTGATATAGTTTTGCTTGGAAAGACATAGGTCAGTGAAATTCTTTGCTTGACTAGAGTTCTCTTCAGTGAAGCACCTATGTATATGCATATATCTGTGAGTATGTGGAAAGATAGATATAGATATATTAGACGTAGATATAGATATATACACAGACACATCTATATGTAAAGAGCAAAAGTTTCATAACTTGCTCTGGCCAGAAGCTGTACAAGTTCACCTTTCCCACATAACATGATGGCTGGAGTGAGCTGTGTTTTTATCCGTGTTTTATCCATTCTGCTCATTTTTGAGACTGCCTATTTGCTCTCTCCAGCCACAGGCACTGCAGATGAAGTGTTGTGTAGTTTGGGTTGTATCATACTGCAGGAGGCTGTTCTACATATCCTCACTGGAAGGGGTAAATCTTCGGCAGTGGCCAAGATGTTTAGCAATGCCTGTAGGTAGTTTTTTAAGGAGCAGTGTGACTGACGACTTATGTGAGTGATATAATTTGCATATGATTTTGACACCATTGCAATTCTACTGATACCTGATATATTCCTCATTGCTGCTCTGTTTATTCACAAAGACAGGATTTCTGTTCTAATTCCTCTACTCTGGATTTGCTTTGTCTTGGCAGTGATTTTGTACTGGTACAGAAAAGAGTGCTTTGATTTCTGCACTTTTTTTTGCTTCTTCCCTTCCCCCCCCCCTCCCCCCCCCCTTTTTTTTTTCCTTCTTCTTTTTTTTCTTTTTTTTTTTTTTTTTTTTTTCTTCAGAGGGCCTCCACCTGGCTAGTAACAAGATCTGGGTTTCCCCCATGGTGTGTGATTTGTGATACAACAATGGTAGGTAAGAGTCTGAAGTTAATGGTGCAGTCACTGCCTTTATTCCCTGACATGAGTGAGTGCATCCATGTTCACATTCCATGTGTCACCATGTGCCTCCTTCCAACAGCAATGGTTTTTCTTCATTTAATCAAAAGGAGGCTTCTGGATTTGAGCAATGTCTTCTTTTCATGCCTTAAGCTAGAATAAAAATCTACTCAAGTTTTAGGAAATCTCTGTGAAAAATACTTTCAGACTTGTGCAATGGGGAAGGTACATAATGAAAAGAGAAGAATCTGTCAGAACTGGTGATGGCTACAGCCAGAAGACATTTGGTTGAAAATACAGTCTTCTGAATATTTTATGTTGAAACCTGTAGACCACTACATTCTCATATTTGGGGGTTTTGGGGTGAGTATTTGTTTTGGTGGGAGGTTTTGTAAGGCTCTGGTATTATTTAAGTATAAAAGCCAATCCTGGTGGGAGAAAACTTTACCTTGTCCAGTACTCTACTATGTTTAAAACCAGAAGGCTTGTTTAATGAGTAAAGTGTTAATTCGTCAGTTTGGGTGGAAAGTGATCCCCCTTTATTTTTTTCCTTGCTTAAACAAGTTCTTACTACAACAGGCCAAAATTTCAGTTGGCTGTGGGTGGCAGTGAATTCCAGAAAATAGCTTGGAAACATTCTTAATAAATACAAGCTTGCTGATCAGCTATTAAGTACCTGCAGCAAATAAAATGTATATATATATATATATATATATATATATATATATATATATATATACACACCCCCTATTACTATTCATTTAGACTGAGCTCTAACTCGATTAGACATGTTACGTTGCATTTTTAAATTAAAAATCATTATGCTTTCCCTGACTTTGTCCTTTGAGTTCCCCTAAAACGAGAGTCTGCTTAAATATTTATAAAGAAACCTTGCTGGTTTTCTTAAATCCATTAAAATATTAGGAGGCCTAAAATCCACACCAGTGGTTACCATGCTGCTGGTGAGGTCCTTAAGTCCATAAGTTGCCTGAGCTCCTAGGTGGTGATTTGGGGGAATAAACACTATGCACTCTGTGTTTGTATGTCACCTGACGCACTGGGCTCTGGTATTTGGCTGGAGCTTCTGGATGTTATAATAATATCTTGTAGAGTTGTAGCTTTTGCTAAACAGAAAGCGGTTTATAAGTGTGTATATACGTAAATACATGCATGTTCCTTCTACTGCCATAATTATTCAATGACATATTTCATAGGAGTTAAGAGTTAAGCTTTTTTAGCTTCAAACTACAGGACAGCTTTAGTCTTATAAATTCAAGAATTCAAGTGTATTAGCATCTTGGCCTTAATGATGCATAGCTTTATAATTTCAAATGACAAACTGTTCCTGAAGGCTACAGGCACAAGTGAATATTGAGAAGCTGTTTTTAAATAGGTGGTGTTTGCATTATTGCATTCTCTGTGTGTAAAATGTTCAAGTTGCTGCTGTGCTCCTAGAATTATAAAAAATAACATTTCTCACAATTTTGACATTTTTCTGATCCATATTTTACTAAAAACTATATATATCTAAAAGAATTTTGGTTTGATAATGTTGCAAGTAAAATCTGTTCCCTTAGAAAGCGTTATCTCTTTCTGAATATTAGCGGCCAGGTTTTTTTTCCAAATTAGTCTTGTTGGGAAATAATTATCTAAATTCTTTCAGAATTTTTAAACCAGTATTAACTTCATTAATAGTCTTAAGCTGTTGTGAACAAAACTTAGAAAATCACATAAAAAAGAAGAAAGAATAATTCACAAAACTATATATATTTGACAATATTACATAAAATTAACAAGGTAACACTTAGGGGCAAATTGTAAGATGATTATAAACCTTATGGTAACAATTTATCCCCTGTAAGAATAAACCTTGTGCCTCTTAAACTGCTGAAATCAATTGCTCAGAAAGAGTTTTTTAATATCCAGTTACGTGGCCAAGAAAAAGTAGGTTAGTGAGCAGTGCTGTGTCACTGGGTCTTCAGCTGTAAACACAACTCTGCTGAATTGTGTTTCATCTCAGCACAGAGTTGCTCAGTGTAGCCTCTGTAAGTTGAAATATTTGGGCAAAAGCCAATTTCATTTGCTCACATGGAAAATGCAATTGCAGTCTGTTCATTGCAAGATTGGGCTTAACCATACTTGTACCATACATTAATATCTGTTTCTTAGAGCTCATGCCATTTACTCATGTTACTATGCACTAAGTTAAAAAAAAAAAAAAAAAACCACAACCCCTAGCAGCAATATAAATGCTAGGAAATAAAAGAAATGTCAGGAACATCACTACAGTAAATCTATGTCATTTTTGAATCTACAGGGTAAATGCACCCAAATACCACAAGCCAGCAGTAACCGTCACTCCACACGAAACAGAGCTGAATTCTGATGGCTCACAGAGCTGACCTGAAATACAAGAATTCAGACAAAGGTATTTCTGTTGTTAGTTAGCAGGGAACACAAAGGCAAATCAGACGAGGTTAGCTGGGCAGCTGTGTGGGTGTACCTGATGTGACAGAGGGCATGGGAAGCTTCCTGTGGGTGGATGCACACACCAGAGGTTTTTTATACAGGCGTGCACCTGAAAAGAATAACTTTCCCCTCCAGCCAGTCGGATTGCGGGTTATTTAGAGTAACATTACCAGGCAGTGCTTGAAGAACTTACCATGTTACACTTAAGTCTTCCAAATGTGCAGTACAAAATCGAAACTCTCTTAGACTTTGAAGTCCCAGGCATACAAACCTTTCTCGGCTCCTCCAGACTCCTGTTATGTTTTTGCCGATGACGCGCTCCCTGTGTTCGCCTTATGTCAGCGGAGCTGAACCAAGCAAGCAACTTACTGTGGGCATATTAGCGCATAAATAATGAGTGTGGCAACTTGGCAGCAGCCCAAGCGCAGGGAAAAGTTCATGAAGCTCCCACTAGCAGGAAAAGGTCAGCTCTTCCTTGCCGTGCTGAGCGTTGGATAGGAAGGCTCTGGGTACCCTCCCTGCCCTGAATCACAGACAGTATGGGCAAGTGTCAGTCCTAAGGAAAAAACAACTTTCTCATCATCTTCACTGCAGGTCATAACAACAGGAACTATTGTATCCACTGAAAAACAAAATCATTAAAATCCCACTTTTATCAGAAGATCTTCCAGCTGATTATTTTTAAACGGATGGATGTCATAGATGTTGAAGAAGAAGTAGATGTGTATTCCTTACACATTGCAAGAATTGGAGAGGTTTATAAGCATTTATTCCTTTGCAGACCTCTGCCCTCCCTTCCTCTTTTTCGCAAAGATTCTGCCAAAGGAAATTCAATCCCATTAGAGGACAGAAAAATTTAAAAGATACTTTGAAAGTCATAAAGCTAGAAAATAACCCCTGGCTAATTAATGAACGGATGAAGGCTAGCAAAAGAAATGGGGGAGGCAGAGGAAATGTGGATTTTAACTCAATTTATAGGCATTTTCATTTTGGGGTGGAAAGCTTTTCACTTTAGGTAATGCTGTCCTGAAGAGTGGCAAAGTTTAAAAAATGAACCAGCAGCTATTCCATGCATGGGCTGCTGCATGTCTCTAGGAGTTACACTAAGGATAGGAAACACTTGGTCCCATGCTCAAATGCTCACCAGCTTCTTTCTGCTGAAATTTGATAGTTAAAAGATACTTTTTTATTTAGACTTGGGAACTAGTATTAAGATATTAGGTCTATTAAGCTGATATTGTAAACTTTGCATTCCTTGCCTGTAAACTTGCAGACCTGCCTGACTTTACAGGTAGTGCAAGTGAGTGGTCCTGAGGTAGCTGAGTAGCTGTTTATTGGAAATGAAGATAGGCTGCTGTTGGAGTGACTGCCATGGCTTTTTTTAAGATGTGGTCCTTTCAGCAGGCATGTTCCTGCTGTCATATTTATTGTATTTGTCACCAGGGGTGAACGCAGCTCAGATTGGTGCTGCTGTCGGAGCTCTGTCCTAGGCTTTGGAATGGGACTGATGCTGGACATAAACAGTTTATTTGTTAAATGAAATCTGAGGAATTGGCTTACTCTAATTTGTCTCATAGCATGGGTGAAAACTGTACGGACAGTGTTACCGCATATTTATGAATCATGCAGGCATGGCTTAATTTCTTGTTTATAACTCATGGAGGAATCAACACTGATACTCTGAAATGTAGCTTTTGTTGACATATATTTACTATATACTTTCTATAAATACTTTTGATTCCACACTTAATCTCCAAGTAGTTCTTGTTTAACACTGAAAATGACTGTTGTCTGGAGGGGTAGCCACATGGAGTTAAAATTTCTCCAGACTTCTGTGGATGGGCAGGCTGAGGGCAATACAGCACCTCAGTTCTATATGTTAAAGGCATTTTTCAGTTATCGATTCAACATCGAGTTCCACAAAGCTCTGAATTATTTGGTTGTCTTTTCTGTTTCTCTAAACACCCATGGGAATTTTGCCATCTAGACTATTTGTGGAAGACAAAATGCAACAGGCTGCCAAATGTGATGAAGTAAAACAAACTTCAAATATTTTTAGAATTTTAGTGTGAATTGTGTAGCTTGCGTAGGTTTGGGGACGTGTTAAGTCTGGTAATGTGAAACCTAATTGGTAGTGTGGGTCTTTTTCCCATTCAGTGCTAACTATCTGGAAAGCTGGGAAGAGTATTTTTTTCTGACAGTGTCACTGAACTCAGCAGTAGCATTCACTTCAGGGTACAGGCAGAATAAAACTATATTCCTATTATTGGATTATAGATTACAGTGTTTCAATTTTAAAACAAATTTAAAAGTTACTCTGCTGTTAATAGTACCAATTACAGCATAAAAATGATGTAAAACTATCAAAACTTTAAAATATTGTAATAAACAGGAATGACAATGTTACAGTCATTAAACCCATCAGAAGCAAGAAGCCTGCCACAATTGTACCAAAAGACAGCAGAGTTAAATGAGAAAAGTTAAATTATATCCTTGTCAATTGAATTGATAACCACAGATGAAGAGGACCAGATGGTAATTACTCAGAACTCCACAGTGGTACTACCAGCTCCAGACCAAAGTGTGGTGCCTGCATGTGAAAGGAGCCTTGATACCCAAGCACAGGAAATTGTACAGATGTGCGTTGTATTTCTAAGGGAGTCTTGGAGGCATATAGGGAACGGTGGGGTAAGTAAGTCTGACATCTGTGCTGGTTAAACTGAGAGGAACAGCAGTGCTGGTGATAAATAAGAAGTATTGTACAGAAGGTTTTGTGTGTTCTTTGGCAATGTCTACAAGCATGTCATGAATGGTCCTCCAGTTTACAGCGTACGTGGTTTTCCACAAGCTTTGCATAGGTCACTCTCAAAGATCCTTACACAAATTGAGTTTTGTCGGGATAAGGAGTTTTATATTTTGTCTTAATAATTTAACAGCAAGGAGGCCATAAATGGTCAGGTTTTCAATGACCCAGAGGGACCTGTGCTGCTGGGTGAATTCCTAAAACGTAGTGGAAAATAATGTGGTGACAATAATGTAGAATTATTCAAGACAGTGAAAAGAAAAATAAGCTGCAGAGTTCCAGAAGCATCTCTGGCATGTTTTGAGAGGTGATAATATGATAAATGAAATTCAGTGCTGACAAGTACCACATAATACACAGTCTCTAACTCAGTAGCACCTAGGAAAGAGATCTTCGTGGAGCTAGGGACAGCTATATACCATAGCTATATACCTGCAAAACCACATCATTAATCCAAAACACAAAGGAATTGTTGCATTTTTATAAGGAAATTGAAAAAAATCCAACCAACGAACTAATCAACCAAATAAAAACTGAAAAAGGAACATTGTTTTTTCCACTACAGGAGTTCACATATTATCTCATATATTCAGTGTGTGCCTCAAATCTTTGATTTAAACATTCATGGTCTTGGAGCTCCTGCAGGATTTGCTAAAGGGGCTGAGTGACCTGGTGAAGGGCTGATGAAAAATGGCAGAGTCACACTTCTAGAGCAGATTCTCCTCATTCTTGTTGCTGGAGACATCTGTCAGCAGCCAGCTAAATGTCTACAGCATGATCTTGGCATGGTCTGCCAAGTAGTACAAACAACTGCAAGGTGAATTTGTTCCAGGTTGAATCCCTGGCAGGAAAACAACAGTGAAATAATCTCACAGGAATTAAGGGATATTTCTCTAGGAAGATGACACAGCTGACAGCTCAGCTGAGCTGCATTTACATCAAAGCAGGCAGCACTGGAAACAGACAGAAGGAGCTGGAAGCTACTGTGCTGCTGGAAATCTATGACCTAGCTGCCACTACTGGAATTTGATGGGACGAATCCCATGACAGAGTGCTACTGTTGATGGCTACAGGCTGTTTAGCAGGGACAGGGGAGAAAGGAAAGGTGGTCGGGCTGCCCTCTACACCAACAGCTGGATTGAGTGTGGAGACAGACATGCCCAGGTCAAAAGCCTGGGACAAGAACCAGAGACCAAGGAGCAAAGAGAAACTTGTGTTGGTGCCTACAGGCCCCGGATCAAGGGGAGCCTATTGACAAAGCCTTCTTATTCCAGCCACAGGAGGCACTGTGCTCACAGGCTCTTGTCCTGCAGGAAGACTTGAACCACCCTGAAATCTGCTGGGAAAGTTGCACGGTGGCTTTAGACAATCGAGGAGACTCCTGAAATGCATGCAGGATAACTTCCTGACCTACGTAATAGCCAGCCCTACCAGAGAGGATGTGATATTAGACCTGGTGGTCACCTGCACAAGCAGGCGATTCTGGGATGTCAATATTGGAGGCATCCTCGGCAGCAGTGATCATGTGCTGGTGGAGTTTGCAGTCCTGAGACCTGGGTCAGGTCAGCAGTAAAGTTAGGCCCCTCAAATTTAGGAAAGCGAACTTCAGGAAAGCCAACTTTCAGCTCTTCAATGAGTTACTAAATAGGACCCTCTCTGAAAGTGCCCTCAGGGACAAGGAAGCAGTACAGACCTGGTAGATCTTTAGGGACACCTTCCACAGAGTGCAAGAGATTGAGCTTTCCAGGAGCAAGAAATGGGGCAAAGAAGGCAAGACACTGGCGTGGCTGAGTTGGGGCATGCTGGTTAAACTAAAGGGCAAGAAAGAAACGCATGGGTAGTGGAAGCAGGAGCAGGTGTCCTGGGAAGAGTATAGGGATACAGTCTGGCTGTATAGAGATGAAGTGAGTTAGGCCAAGGCAAAGCTGGAGCCCAGATTGTTAAGGGATGCAAAGAACAAGAAGGGCCCCTGTAGATACCTCACCCAGAAAAGGAAGGTCAAAGAAAACTGGACCACTCATGTCAACCAAGGCTGACACACCGGTAACAACAGCTGAAGGGAAGGCTGAGGTATGTGGCAATGTTTCTGCCTCAGTCTTCACTGAGTGCCTCTCTTCCCACACGTCTCGAGTGAGTGGACCACAAGACAGGAACTAGGGAGCAACATGCTTCCCAATGTTAGCGCAGATCAGGTTTGAGACCACGTGAGGAATCTGATTGTGCATGAGTCTATGGGATCCCAGGAGATGCATCCCGGAGTCCTGCTGGAATTGGCTGATGTAGTTGCCAAGCCATTCCCCATGATACTTGAAAAGTCAGGTGAAGTTCCAGGTGACTGGAAAAAGGGAAGTACAGTGCCCATCTTTAAAAACAGTAGAAAGGAGGATCCTGGGAACTACCAACCTCTCAGCCTGACCTCTGTGCCTAGGAAAATCATAGAGCAGATTGGCCTGGAAGCTCTGCTAAGACACATGGAGGACAGGGAGGCGATTTGAGACAGCCAGCACAGCTTCATCAAGGGCAACTCCTGCCTGACCAACCCAGTGGCCTTCTACGATGGAGTGACTACATCAGTGGGCAAGGGAAGGGCTACAGATGTCATTTACCTGGACTATGGTAAAATCTCTGACAGGGTCCCGAACAACAACCTTTTCTGAATTGGAGGGAGATGGATTTGATGGATGAACTGCTGTGGCTAAGGAATTGTTTGGATCGTCACATCCAGAGGGTAATGGTCAATGCCTCAATGTCTAGATGGACATTGGTGACAAGTGGAGTCCCTCAGAGGTCCATGTTGGGACCAGTGTTATTTAATATCTTCTTAATGACATAGACAAAGGGATTGAGTGCACCCTCAGCAAATTTGGACATGTCACCAAGCTGAGTGGTGTAGTTGACACACCTGAAGGATGTGATGCCATCCAGAGGGACATGGACAAACTTGAGATGTGGGCCCAAGGGAATCTCCTGAGATGTAACAAAACCAAGTGAAAGATGCTGCACCTGGGTCAGGGCAACCCCTGGTGCCAATACATGCTGGGGAACAGACAGCTCCCCATCCATGGAAACATTCAAGGTCAGGTTGGACAGAACTCTAAGCAACCTGATCTAGTTCAAGATGTCCCTGCTCATTGCAGGAGGGATTGCACTAGATGACCTTTAAAGATCCCTTCCTTCCCAAAGCATGATCTTCAGTGTTTGGCATTTTTTTTTTTCCAATTCATTATGGCTGTGGAATGAATTCTCAGCTTAAGGTCACCAATACCCAAAGTTAATTCTAGTGGCCTTCCTGAATAAGGGCAGTGAAAGGTGTAGGGTAACACTGAATATGAACCTCAAACCAAACACACTGTTTTCATTATTTTTAGAATAAGAAATCCATTCTCCTGGGTATATGCCTTCTTTTGCTTGCCTGGCTCAAGAATGGTGACTCAACCACTTCACTGGGCAGCCTGTTTCAGTGCTTGACAAAAATTTTATTTTTTTTTCTTTAGTTGATTCATGTTCATCAGGCTTAACCTTATTTGCACATACAATGAGATGACACACATATCAAAGAAGGGAGCAAAGCTGTCTCTTGCTAGGTAAGTTGTTGGAGTAAGCCCCCGACAGTAAGTAACCTGGAATAAGTTGCCCAGAGAAGCTGTGGATGCCCCACAACTGGAGGTGTTCAAGGCCAGGCTGGATGGAGCTCTGAGCAATGTGGTCTAGTGAAAGGTGTCCCTGCCTATGGCAGCGGGGTTGGAACTTGATGATCTTTGTGTCCCTTCCAACCCAAACCATTCTGTGATTCTAAGTAATAATTTTAAATTGTACTGACACACAATTTATGGATCTTTATGTTCAGGAGCATGAAAGAGTGAAGAAATGTTCCAAGATTTTATGCTGAGAAGAGGGAGACCAGGCTGTGCCCACCTTGTCACCAGCTCCTGGCTGCTGTTAGCTGTATATAGTGCATTTAGCGCCTGCTCTGTCCTTCCCTGGCAGTGCAGGCACTGCAGCTCACTAGCAAAGCTGTTGGGGGAACCAGTACTGCGTCGCTTAGGCTTAGAACAAAAGCCAAGAGGGTGAGGAATGGGGCTCTAAACTGAGTGTTTATTTCCATAATCTAACCTTCCCCTGGAATTTAGGCTGCTCTGGATTAGCCTAAAGAGCCTCATTCATGTGATGATAGGATGTGTTCTGTACCTTCTGGGTTCATCTATGTTGTCTGTTGAACCAAGAGCTCTTCCTGCCTTGCAAGAAAAACAAGGGGACGGGTGAGTCAAAAGTTTTTGGTGGTTTGAGTAGGACCTTCCTTCACTGTTCTTTAAATGAAGAGCCCTTGGGTATTATTTAACCACACATCGTAATACCAGAATTAACAGGTTGTTTGGGTATTTTTAACTAGTAATTTCTTTGTTAAGTTTTTTACCCAGCTTCTCTAAGTGTCTCTTATCATGGTAAAGACCATTTAGATGCCATGCACTTGCATGAAGAGCTTAGCTAGAGAGGTACAACTGCAGAGAGAAGGCAGGGAAGGAACAGAGAGGCACAACCTGTGGCACTGCTGGATGTGAAAAGTGCATTTTACTGCAAGAAGTCAAGGGCAAATCAGATCCTTTGCTCTCATTTTCATATCTTGACAGTAGAAGCAATATAACTCATCCATTAATTTATTTATTTTTTTGACACTGATTAATTCCTGTTTAATTATAAAGTCACACACTTCAGCTTCCATCAGCAATTAGTTTTGAATATATATTCAATACTTCTGTTGTTATTTTTTCAGAATCTGAAACTGTTTGCCTTATTGTTTTCATTTGAATTTCATCATTAATCTCAGTTCTCCTCTGTTTTAAATAGGGACAGATTTTTCCCTTTGGTACCACCTCTTTCCCATCTGCTTATTCATCCCACCTGTTTGGAGAGCTTATGCTCCCAAGAGAGAAGTCACTAAAGCTGAACTTTCATCTGAACTCTCTCAAAGCTCTTTGCCGAGGAGCTCCCTGTCTTTCCATGGGTTGTTGTCTTACCTCCTGTGGTCCCTCTACCATTTCTCAGCCAGCTGGTTAGAGAAGGACTCAATGCCATCTGCTATTTTTTCCTAATGGCAAGGAAAGATCTTGAACTAATTCCGTATGGCTTTTTATAGAGCTAAGATTGTGATGGTCTTAATATGCTGAACTGGAAGTTTAAAAGCAGGGGCTGCCCTTACTCGATCTGTTTGGGGCTGGTTACTATATACACAAAGGAGGGACAAACTGAAGCTGGCTGGGTCAAGGATGAACACTCTCAGGGCTACAGGCTTTGGCTTACTTTTTTGTTTTTCTTGGGCTGTTTGATTTTTTGTTTTGTTGGGCTTTGGGGGTTTTTTTGTTTGTTTGTTTGTTTGCTTGCTTGGGGTTGGGGGTTTTTTTGTGTGGTGGTGTTTTGTTGTTGTTGTTTGGGGTTTGTTGGTTGGTTGGTTGGTTGGCTAGGTGTTTTTTTTATGGGATATATAGTTATCCCCTGTGGTAAGAATATTTGCCAAGCAATAAATTCTTCAAGTGCTTATTCAGGTAAAGCTGTTGAAGCCAATGAGGGTTTTGTCATGGTGAGGGTTGATTAAATGGCTGAATAACAAGAATGCAGGTTCTGATTAATGGTATCCCACTGAAGAAGCTCCTTGATTCTCTTCCACTTGTGAAAAATGTGGTGTTTCTCTAGATGGAAAATAAAGTGTATTTAAAGTCATTTCAAATGACTGACTAAAGAGTAGCTCAAGCAGTATTTTAATGATGCAATTTGTTTTGTAACAGGAATAAGTGTTCGGAAATCAGAATTTGCAGACTAATACAAGAAATATTTTAAAAAGAATTAAATGGAAGACTCTGTATTGACTTAGAACTCTGGAATCATTAAGGCTGGAAAGAACTTCTAAGATCGAGTCCAATTGTTAACCCAGCACTGCCAAGCCCACCATTAATCCCAGTGATTTTTAACAAATCTGGACTTGCATGAGCTTCGCTATACAGATGCACAATACAAGTGTGTTTCCTTAACTATTGTGTGTGCAAATCAAAGCAGCTCTGTGCCTGAATTAGTCCTCGGACTCTTGATAACATTATTGAAACCATAGTGGAAATGTCAGATGGTTACCATAAGGTAAATTTCTATGTCACTGGAGACAGTGGGCTTTTTTGCCTTGGACTGAAAAAAATATATTTCATATTTTTTCTCCAGTTTATCTTTAAGAGTGCTCTTGTATATTTGACATTGTGCTTTTTAAAAAAAAAAAAAAAAGTTTAAAGACTTTTCTTGCCTCTCCTTTTGTCCACTTATAGAATGAGACTGGGTGCAAAAGGGATAGTTTTGAGACCTCCAGTTTCACTCAGATTTAATCAATATCTCTGTGCTGCAGTGTGCCACATCTGAAAGCTCAGCAGGTTTGTCCAAGCAAGAACTGCAGAATTTAATCCTGAGTCACTAATAGTATTTATTCTTAAAAAATCAAATGAGCTCCAATGTCTATCATCACATGTTTTTAACTG
The DNA here is from genome assembly GCF_015227805.2 of Hirundo rustica. Taxonomy (NCBI): domain Eukaryota; kingdom Metazoa; phylum Chordata; class Aves; order Passeriformes; family Hirundinidae; genus Hirundo; species Hirundo rustica. The sequence goes on from NC_053451.1 coordinate 80,729,408, forward strand.
CTGGCTGGAGCTGTAAATGGGCTATCAGTTCAGTGTAGCCTTATCTGTTGTATCTTGCTGTGCCCCTGCTTCACAGGTGTGCTGTCCATCTCGTAGGTAGGAATAGGATGCTGATTTGTCTCAGTAGAAGTTTAAAAGGATTGCAATATGGATGTTTAACAAACATCCTCAGTCAGAAGTGATCATGAAGTCCTTACTAGCTCACTAAAGAGGGAACTGCTGGCAATGTATGCATCATGATTTCTTTAGGAGAGCAAAATTAGTTGGTATTAGTTTTAGTCCACAGAAGCACAAATTAGAGACATAAATCAAAATCTGACTGTTTGAAGGGAGAGACTTGGCTTTTTTTTATTTTATCAGAGGGACAGCTGAATCTTAGCTTATTTCCTCAGCTTCACCTAGTTTATTGGTGTGCTTTGTGAAGGTGAGAGGCCAGAAGGCCCAGGAACCCGGTGCCAGGGAGGAAGCCAGCCTTGGCAAACCTTTTGTTGTGCTGCTGCCTCTGCAGTCATGCAGTGTGCCTGTAGTATGCTAGGAATGGCCCAGAAAAAGCAGAATTACGTTATCTGGAAAGTACCAGTAATGCTTAAAGCTATGAAAGATTTGCCTGGCAGCTTTTGTAAAGCTATTCAGAAAAGATATTTTAGGACAGCTATTACATCAAGGTTAAAATGATTCCCTGCCAGCACCAGCAAAAAGATGAGGGGTTACTTTATGCATCTCACGCTAGTGATGGGCCCCACAAATACATTGTTGGCCACCTCCCCTCCCAGGATATGGTTCCAGGCCTCCATTTTCATGCCAGTTGGTCAAAACCACAATTGTTTTAAAAGCTCTTTAAGACTGCAATTGCAGCAGTGCAGCACAGGCAGAAGCTCGGAGGAGTGGTAGCTGTGCAGTGTAGGAAATTATCTTCAAGTGAAATGTGTGCCATGAGTAACAATATCATGCCACAGAGCACAGGCTAATCCAGAGCTACAACAATAGCAATCCCGGACAACTGGGTGTTCCAAACCCATTTTTTTGTCACTTCCTCATCCTCTCCTCCATCCCAGAGCTCCAGCCTTCCTGCCTGCATGCTTGCTGCCACTGGCAGGTGCTCTGCCTTTCTGCTCCTGTGTCCTTGGGTGGTAGGGAGTGATGCTCACACCTGTCTGAGTGTCCGTGACCTGCCCCAGTGTCACTGCTCAGCATGAAGCTTCTCTGTGGGGAAATTATTACTCACTTATCTCCACAATAACTGTGCCATTGTGCAGATATTTTTATGTTGTTTCTCTTTCTGATCAAACACTGAAATAGACTGCTAAGATTACAAAGAGTTCTCTCCAGCTGTTTCAAATGGAAATAGCAATTATGGATGTTACACAGTAAATGCTTTCCTAGCCAGTTATCCATGCATGAGTTATGAAATTCAATTAGAAGAATAATAGTCTTACTTTGGTTTTAATTATTACCTCTGCAATGCAGCTCTTCTAAAGAACATTGTTCTGGTAGTTCCATGTAACCTAAGCAGTAAAGCTCCTCCACTGATGGAGTGGCTTCCTCCTGCGTGTGTTTCAAGAGGCAGTGAGCAGCCTGGGGTGTCTGCCCATTGCTGATGGATGTGATTCTCTCTCAGCTGTTGGTCTTCCTGCCATGCACTTGCAGAAGTATCAGCTGCAAAGGCACTTGTGATGAGATTTTTCAGTCTTCACTGACCAGATTCTGCAATGTCACACAGGCAGAGGACAATGTGAGAGCACAGAAACATGCTCTCAAATAACAAGTTTGCTCAAACTTTTTTAAGCTTGAGTGTCATCTTTGCACTCCTGTATCACGCAAGTGCTTGTGTCAAACTGACAATGGAAATCTTTCATCACCTTGGCAGGGAGGTTTCATTTCACAGAATTCACAGAATCACAAAGTTGGAAGAGACCTTCAAGATTATTGAGCCCAACCCATGTCCTAACACCTCAACTAAACAATGGCACTGATTGCCACATCCACATTTCTTTAAACACATCCAGGGATGGTGACTCCACCACCTCACCAGGCAGACCATTCCAGTACTCCATCACTCTTTCTGTAAAAACCTTTTTCCTACTATCCAGCCTATATTTCCCTTCATGCAGCCTGAGACAGTGACCTCTCATTCCACCAGTTCCTGCCTGGAGAAAGAGACCAACCCCCAGCTGTCCACAGCCACCCTTCAGGAAGTTGTAGAGAGTGATAAGGTCACCTCTGAGTCTCCTCTTCTCCAGGCTAAATAACCCCAGCTCCCTCAGTCATTCTTCACATGGCTTGTGTTCCAAGTCCCTCACCAGCCTTGTTCCCTCCTCTGGACATGCTCAAGCATCTCAACGTCCTTCCTAAACTGAGGGGCCCAGAACTGGACCCAGCACTCGAGGTGTGCCCTCACCAGTGCCGAGTATAGGGGAAGAATGACCTCCCTGCTCCTGCTGGCCACACCATTCCTGATCCAGGCCAGGATGCCACTGGCCCTCTTGGCCACCTGGGCACACTGCTGGCACCTTCTCAGCTGCTGTCACCAGCGCCCCCAGGTCCCTTTCCTCCTGGGCACTGTGTGATCACACCGTCCCCAGCCTATAACGCTGCAGGGGGTTATTGTGGCCAAAGTGCAGGACTCGGCACTTGGACTTATTAAACATCATCCTATTGGACTCTGTTCATCCATCCAACCATTCCAGGTCTCTCTGCAGAGCCATCCTACCTTCCAACAGATTGACACACTCCCAGCTTAGTGTCATCCACAAATTTACTCACTCACACCCATATTTAGGTCACTTAATCCTGATGGGAGAAGAGATTCATTACCAGGTGAGAACATCTAAACTCAGGCATCAATGTGTGAGTTCAGTTCACCCCAGTCCATGGAGATATATTCTGTATAATTATAGAATCTAGAAATAATTAAACCTTCTAAACCCAGGGTTCAGTAGCCTAAAAGCAATTTAATCTAAAAATAAAAAAATCTAATGCTATTTTAGGTGTTGTGGAGTATCCCAGTTGGCATCCAGTTGCTTCACCAAAAAGAACGTGAGCTTTCTGCATCTTGCATCACATCTACCACTCCTGTGCAGACGTCTCATCTGCCCTGGGGTATCAAATGACAGGAAGAGCCAACATTAAAGAGCTGAAGCCCATCTGTGCTGGTAGGGATCTGATTCCTCCTCCAGGCTCCCTTGACTGCATCAAACAGATCTCTGCTGATTAAAGAAGGAGCCAAGATACTAAATTTTAAGATAATATACAAGCCTGACTCACCAAAATACAGCTATCTCACTGGAAAAATAACAAGATTTGGGAACTGAAAGTGACAACTAGGTGATTTATGGGTGCACCTGTCTCTAGTTCATCCTTCTCTGACCTCCCCAAATGACAATATAGCTTACAGGGTGATGATTATTTAAAGAGAGTTTTTAACAGTCCCTCTTGTTGTAACTGCACCCTGATGTGAAAGAGGCTTGAGAATCCCTTGTCACCTAGACAAGGATGCCACAAATGTGTTCAACTAGGGATTCAGAAGCAAAGTATGACAGGAGACAAGAAGTAGACTTAAAATTAAGTCTTTCCCTTGCAAGGTGAAAGAGGTGAGAAACTGTCTCTGGGAAATTCACCAGAGAATTTTTTTTTTCTTTTTTTTTTTTTTGTGCTCAGAATAAAACATTTGGATTTGACTAATTGCATCTATGGCCAGCATCTGAGGAGATGGAAATTTTACCACAGAAAGAGAGCTCCAGGGCAGATTTAGCCAGAGAGAAACAACTGGGTGGGAGTTCACAAGATTGACTTTTTGGACTTGGCTGCCCAAGAGGCTTATGATTGCCTATTATGATCTAGACTTTTTTTTTCTGTCTGTGTCAACACTTGAGGGAAGCGATAGGTAAAATGGGATGGAAAGTAAGTCCTCTAATCAGTAAGTTGAAAAGCATTCTCTTTTCAACAGGAAAATATTCTCTTTCCCTCAATCTTCTCTTGGAAGTGATACCAAAGCAAAGTAAGAAAGGTTGAACAGCTACAGAAAATCTGAATAATTAAGATTTGTTTAAATTTTGGCTACTAGTTAGTAGCTGTAGTTGTCATCCTTCTAATAATCTAACTATCAAGTGGTATAATTTTCTAGAATTTTCAGAAAAGTACTCCTGGGCCATTCCTGGCAGACATTTGACTAACCTGATTTTCAAGACCAGCCAAGAGGTGCAGTCTTCATTTTACTGATGTGAGGCGCAGAGTGTCACAGGTGCTGGGTGCAAGGGTGACAGCAGGTTTGCACAGTTTGCTTTTGTGCAGCCTCTGGTTGAAGCTCCTAGTCAGATGATTACACAGCTCTAGCACAAACACTGGGGACACTCCAAATCCCATTAAGCCCAATAAGATTATATTGAAAAATATATGCAAGCACATTGCTGAATGACAACAACAACTGGGTTTGAGCAAGAGGTGGCATTACTTGACACCCTTCCATATCCTTGGTACCTCACTAGACTGAGACTTACATGGCAAGAAGTTGCTCCAACCCCTTATGAGCCAACGAGTTCCAGAGTTGAGTGTCTTCTGAGTTAAACTGTGCTTCTTAGCAAGATTAAAGGGCAAATGCTCATTTAAAGAAAAAAAAAAAAAAAATAGCACAGATAGGCAGACACCCTACTCCCATCCCCACGACATTTCAAAACGTTTGTAAACTGAAAGGTGCGAGTGTGTGACTCACTTGGCGGGCACAGATACTGCAGCCATCTATGCTGAAGAAGGACCACATGGAAGAGAACTGCTTTGGCATGTTGTTTTTTCCAAACTATATCACTGTGAAGACTGGACAAGAATGTACTTACTCCTCAAAACTGGAATGAGAGCCGGCAAACAGAGCTATATCCAGCAAAGTTTTATAGACTCAGAATTATCTCCAGCATCTGTGCAGGAAACATGAGAAAGGACATTCATGCAGTGATTTAAGATGTTGTTAATGAGGATAAGGTTGCCTCTAACAACTCTTTTCAGCTTCCCCATGCACATTCAAGCTATTCCATAATTTTAAGCCCTTCTTATGAACACCAAACTTCTATGGGATCTCTCCTAAAAGCTACCACCTAATGGGTCTCATGAGCTCTGACACACCTGTACAAGCAGGAAAACTTGTCTAAGAGCATCCTCTTTGAGTGGCCATGATTATCTTCTATGATAAAAAAAAAAAATATAGCCTCAGTTGTCATTTGAAAGGGACAATTTCTACAAAACTACTTATCTTGCAGTGTTTTAAAGGTTTTCTCCTGCACTTCTACCTTAACATCTGGCTATGCTGAATAGAAGAAGCTCCTTTAATAAGGATCTTTGATTTGTTTGTTCTTAAGTACAGCTCTGAAAACACCAGAATTCTTATCTGCTACTTAAGAAATATGTAATAAACAACAGAAGCAAAACTTGCATACATCTAGGCTTGTTGCCTGTAATATTTATCTTTTAATTTAAATTCAGCAGTGAGTAATTGTGCCATATTACTTAGGAGAGTGCCTTGCCAGCCGTTGCTAATCACTCTTCCTAAATGTAACAGATATCCATGGTCCAACAAATTGTAAGCCAATCTTCAGGTTCAGTGAAAGGCAATATCCTGAAAGAAAAATCACTTTGGCAGTTTGTGACCAGCAACTTGAGTTACAGTCTTGGTACTCTCAGCATCACACTGTTTCATTTAAGAAACATGACCACATATTTTTAAAATGAGGACTGGTTTTTTATTTCATTGCAGAAGCCAAGTGAAAAATCATAAAGATAGCAAGAGAGCAACAGTCTGCCTCATCCAGAGGAGGAAAAAACAGAATGTAGCTGTTACGTGTAAGAAAGAAATAATTATATATAATATATATAATGGTTTGTATGATATATATAAACAAATTATAGAATTGGGCTGATGGTTGTTTAATAAGAGACTTGTGTACTTATTCCATTGCTCTGATCTCTGGACACAAATGGGGTATTTATTTTTTTCCATTGTGAGTACCAATTTATCAGAAACATTAAAATGCCTGGTGTTCCCTGTCTCTGGAAACATCCCTTTCCTATACTTAGGGCTCTAAAGCATTGCTGAAAGGTGGCACAGAAGTGAAGCAAAGGCCAGGGGCTGTCTTATTTTGTGTCTCCCTCAGAGACAGGAAGGAAGAATTGGTGACCCTGCAGGCCCTGCCCTTGCTGGCAGAGCTGGCTCAGCTCAGTACCTGGGATTAACCCAAACAGTGCCCAGCAGGCACAGGGAGAACCTGCTCTGGTTTTTAATCCAGGGGAACAAAACAATAGGCCTTTTGGTAGAGCCAAAATAACTCAGGAAAAAGCATTTAGGAAATGCCTCGGCAGACAAGGCAGGGCTGGAGCCAGCTAAGTCAGGTGAGTGCACAGAACGGGAGAGACGAGCTTTCTTTATCCTTTCCCACCATGACACCCAGAGCCAGACAGGTTATTTCTGAACTGCTGAACTAATTAGCTCAGGCTTAGTTTCAAATGAGCCATGAGACCATCTCAAGTCAAGTGTCAAAATTCCAATCACTCGATTGACTCCAATCCCTAGGCCTGACCTACTCAGCTCTCTGTGAAGCAGGAGGGGACAGCCTGAAATGAGCACCTGGGTTGGTTCCCACAGGCTCAAGGGTTTTTCCACAACACAGAGCCACCAACAATCCAGGTCTTGGGGAGCTTGGCAGGGTAGCACCCATTTATTCACCCAACTCCACATCAAAGAGTGGATGCCCTTGGTGCTCCCACTGCTGCAAGCAGAAGTTTTGCTCCCCATGGCTGTGCCTGCCTCCCCAGTCACCTCTCAGCCTTTATGTGGCCCTGGCACTCACTGGCTGTGACATCACTGAGCTTGGTAAACCTCTCCCCACAGGAGAGGGGTCTTCTCCTGGAAAGTGTCTGTGTGTGCCACAGTGGCTGACCAGCACCCAAGGGCGAGGAAACAGTGGCACTGCGTGGTGGGAAGCAGTGGGAAGAGGAACAGAAGTGAAGAAGGAAGATGAGACACATTCTCGTTTCCATTCACTATTCCGTGCTGGCACAGAAGCTCCCACCCTACCAAGAGTCCTGCAGCTGCTTCATTTAAATCAATCAGTGTGGAATTCACGTGCCAGGAATTAAGTCTGTGGTTTGAGGGCTTGTTCTGCGCAGAAGTGCTGCAGCCCCTTTGCCAGCCAGATTCAGTACAGATACAACATATTTGCATTGTACATTGACAGCAATAGAGATGTTGAGAAGTCACCTCACTTGTCCATTTCTTCCCCAACCTCCCTCTTACTCTGCTGTGTTTCCAGAACACTATCCTCATTTCTTGGCTAGAAAAGTCCACTGGCACAGTTTTAAATGAGCAAAGTCTCTTTTCACAGGAACAGCAGCTTCTTTTTTCTTTCTTTTTTTTTTTTTAACCCTCTCCCTACTTTAAAGGCCTGCATTTTGACCTCTGACCAGGTGCCCAATCATTTGCCATGTATATTGTGGCATTTCTAGAGCAAGAGGACAGTGGCTAAGTCAGTCTGCCTTTTCTGCTCGGCTGTCGGACCAGTCATACCACCTCACCCAGGTGGCTTGAGACTCCAGGCACCAGGATCACTGGTTCTCTATGGAATGAGAACTGTAGTTTCCTGATGGAAAGCCATGACTAAAAATTGTCAAAATGTAATTTTAAAAACCTGAAAGGGCACTACTTATTGTACCTACAATGCAACCTCGCCTCAGCAGACCAGAGACTCCAGCCCTCCTAAGCCTGCTGAATTGGTACCTCAGCAACTGCATTATTCATTTTCACTTTCTACTGTCAGTGATTTCTTATTGGATCACATAGTGTTTAGTTTTCCTCAGTAGTGCCATTTTCACTTTCTACTGTCAGTGATTTCTTATTGGATCACATAGTGTTTAGTTTTCCTCAGTAGTGACCATGTCTGTTTGCCTGTGAAGCACTCAGCGTAGTGAGCTTGCCACAGCCAAGTGTCCTTTCATCCCATGCAGCTGTCACATCTGGACAGGGATTTCCTCCTTCAGACACAAGACAGAGGGAGGCGATGAATCCTTTCCATTACAGACTTTAATATACACGTGCTGTAACGCCTCTGATTCAAAGCCTCCTGGGCAGCGGGACACATCTGTGCTGGAATGGAAACACAGTCCTGTTAGAATAAAGCTCACTATAGAAACTAAGCTACCTAACTCCATTATTTTATTTCACTAAGCCAGCACCCCAAGTTCTAATTTGACAGAGGTCCCAGTGGTACACATGTAGCCCATGACTCAAGCACAGGTAGCCATAACCATCACGTAATGCCTGTTCAAATCATGAATGTGCCTATAAGCTTATGTTTGACCTTGGTCCCCAAATGTGAATTCCTTTGCATCTGATGTGGATGTGATCTAAGTAGTTCCTCCTTCAGTTAAACATGGCCTGGAAAGCAGCTGTTTAATAATCTGCATATGCATTTAGGGGTCTTCACATTTAAGGTTATTTCTTATTTTAAAAGAGCCTGTAAGTGTTTATCTATCACAGGGTGCAACTCTTTCCAAGTAACTATTCCTGCATCCTGGAGCTTCCCAGCCTCCTTCCACAACTTCTCCTAAAATCTTTTGACTTTACTATATAGAAGGATGCTGAAAGTGTTGGGAATAATGTGTTTCCTTATTTCAGTGTGCTTCAGGTGCATAACCCACGTGGAATAGCCCCACTGTCCCATTCAGTGACTATTCATACATCTAACAGAAACCAAGTTTAGGTTGAAATACATATATCCATATGCATGTACATGGACAACACACACACACACACACACACACATCTTTAAGAAAGGGCTGCACAAAGTCTTTGACACACATGAGGGAATAGCAGAAAGCTGTGTCAGGAGAGGTTTAGGCTGAACATTAGGCATGGGTTTTTCATGGCACCAAGCCTGTCAGATTTCAAGAAGTGTTTGGACAATGCGCTCAGGCACATGGTGTGACTCCTGGGGCTGTTCTGTGCAGGGCCAGCAGTTGGAATTCAAAGATACTTGTGGGTCTCTATCCAAGATCTCACTACAAGCACACCCAGATATCCTTATCTTTTAACTGTGATGCTGCATTCTTGTGGTACCAGAAAATACACTGAAGCTGGACACCTGACACAGCCAGGCACACTCCTGATGCTGCTCCCCACACCTCTGAGGAAAGAGGGAATACCCTGGCATAGACCTCCCCTGGGAAACTGAAACCTGAAATCAGAAGCACTTTGCAGGCCTATCATGAGCTCAACATGGCTCAACTGCCAGTTCAGTGCCAGGGCACTTTGATATCCATCAGTGTCAGAGGTGTTAATATCCAAGAATAGCAAAAAATGAGTTTGCAACCAAGGAAGAACTGACGTTGCCTTTCCACAAGCTGGGAAATCTTTGTTCCTGGGAGAAAGGGTTTTTTTGTTGTTGTTGTTTTGTTTTAATCAACTATGAAATATATAAAATCATGGTGAGATGTGTTTTCATTAAATTGAGAACTGGGGCTTTTTTTACTGCGTTGCTATTCTTCCAAAGTAAAAGAGACATTATACACAGAAAGATTTTGCTAATATATGAGAGGGGAAATTAAACTGTCTAGCACTGTCAAAGACTAAAGTTATCTTGATCAGTATCTGACACCTCACTAAGTTTCAGAAACACAATTTACCTTTCCTCATTTTTATTCCATTTTACACATCCATTGGCATGGCTTTTTATGCTTGCTTTTTTCAGCCTGTGGTAAGCTGCTGAGGGAGTTAAAAAGGCTGACGCAAAGAGTGGCAGCAGGCATTACCCTCTGCACCTCAGTATAGAGGATCCCCCTGCCTCTGTGGGGATTAGATTACTGCTGAGTGAGTAGACCTGCATGGTCAAAAATACCCTGCGAACCGTCCGCTTCCTGACTTCCCATAATAAGCGGCAACAGAAGAAAATCTGCCACGTGTACCTGTGGACAGGGCTTTTCCCTTCACTCCCTCACACAGGTTCGGGGTGCCCCTGCCTCGGGGTGCTTTCACTCACCCAGGAGGCCCCAGCAGAGCAGAGGCAGAATGTCCTTCTTCTCCCACAACTGAAACAAAGGTGAAACCAGCCATCATCTCTTCCTCCACAGCCATCACAGAGGCCTCAGCACACTGGGGCTGCTTCCTGCCACCAAGAGGTTTGTCACCTCTCCTGACTGTCTGGTAATGGCACTCAGGCTGATGAGGACAAGATGGCAATGCCCACCTGTCCAGAAAAGGAAAGTCCATCCAGGGAGTGGGAACTGTGGGGTAAGATCTGGTGAGACTTTTCCAAGTTCCACTCTGCTGCCTGGAGGGACACTCAACCATAGCCATGATGGATGTTACCTCACGCTTTTGGCAATCTCCCACATCTGTTCCCAGCACTACTTTCCTTGCCCTTCCTGCAAGCACATGGAAATTTATTAATCATATCCTGACATCATTTCAAGTCCTGCTAGGCCAGGCAGCCTGAAATTACTGTTTGGAACATGCTGGCAGTAGGGTGGGAGGCTCCTCCAGAGCTACACATTGCAAGCCTCAGGGAGAGGATACTGAGAAGGGCTCTGTGCTACATTCAGGCCACTTCTATTTCAAATATGTCCTCAGACACAATCTTGTATCAGCAGAGAGAACTCCCTTACTTGCTGACCTCTTGCTCACAGAGCAGCTTACCCACGCTGTGTATTTCAAGCATGGCCTCAGAAACATCTCTGAAAAGTCACATTCCCTGGGGGACATTGATCCTGCAGCATCTGTGTGCTTAAAGCAAGGAGGGCGCTGCTGCTGGTGGGCACGGCCTTGCCCAGGTGCAGGCATATTCCAAAGTTAACCTAAAGCCCTGTGGGGCACAGGGAGAGGTGCTGTCCTCACCTCCACAGCACTTTTGTCTAAGCTGCAGATCAGATGCTTTTCATAAAGGTAGTGTGCTTTGCACAAAGACTTATTTATTTATGTGTTCCTGACTGATTGATCCCAAAGGATGTCACTGTGTAGGTGTTTCTGCCCCATGGATGTGCCTTCCAGCTCATTCCCCTAAGCACTGGGGACAAGCTTCCCCCAGGAGCCTGGGGTGCAGTCTAGGCTTCAAACCTTTGCCCAGAAATGAACTGAGCAGCTTGAGCTGAGCTGCAGTGCTGCAACATTTTAATGGGCTGATGTTAATGACCTAGCAGTGTCTTTCACAGGCTCATCTGAAGTGTGGATACTCCCCAGGCCCTTTACACAGTGCTTCTGCTCTTTCCCTTCGGATGGGTGTTTTAGTGGGGATTTCTGCCATCCAGAGAATATCTGGGAAAGAATTTTCTGAGGGGAGCAGCTGACTGGCAAGGGATCCAGCCACCTTCAAGGCTGTCATGTGAGATTTCTCACGGGATGCCAGAGAGGGCACTGAAATCATCAAGATCACAGGTTTTCCAGGCATGGATTCCTGATCATCCTACCTCTAACTATTAACACAAGCATTACTTCACAGTGAATGAACTCTACCCACTCCCCTTGCAGAGATGTGGCATGAAGCTCCTGCAACATTTAATGCTATTGAACCTCTCAGACTGGGGCATTAATGAGACCTACATGCTGAGTTTGTGCTAGACTGTCTGGAGGAAAGTTTGTTTCATCCTGCAGGCCATGAACTTGTAAGAATTCTGGTATAAGCTTAAAAAAAAAAAAAAAAAAAAAAAAAAAAAAAAAAAAAAAAAAAAAAGCTCTGTTTTGCATATGCATCAGCATACCTGTACATTTGTGTGGGTATTCCCAGGCATTGGCATTTGAAAAAGTACCCCACTAAGTTTTTGACCAAAGATTAAATGGTATAAATATAAACATGAGAAGGGATGTTTTGTTTGGTTTTTTTTTTTTTCCAGCTGTATCTTTTTAGCTGCAATAAGCACAACATTAATACTACAAATGAAGAATGAGAAGTTTCAAGACTGTAAACTCATCCCACCAATGTGTATGTATTGCAAGTGTCCATTTGTGCCTCCTATGCACAAAACACAATGCATTAAGGATGATCCCTGTCATCCTTTGAGGCTCAGGATGCTCTAACCAGTCCCTGTGGCTTGGAAAATCCTTTTATCAATTGCCTGCAAATCAGTTAAAAGACCCGGTGTCATATAAATGGTGGAGTGTGGTATTTCTTTATGAGACCAGATGACCACTGATGGCAAAAGGAAAGAGTCTGCTCTCTCTCACCGGGTGGGATTTATTCTCGAGTCCTGCCCTTCCTTGGCTGGAGCTCTTTCCCAGTGGCTCACTGGTGCCAGAGAGCGCGAAGCCCCGCCCGTGCCGGGGCGTTTTCCCCAGGGGGCAGGGCCCAGAGGCAGGGACAAGACACTGCCCAATCAGGGATAAAGTGGGAGGGGAACAGAGTTGGGTTACAGCTGAGCAAGGACAGACCACGTGATACAGATTACAAATCCGATGAAGCACAATATAAACCCAATTAATGCATTACAACATTTACCCTTTTCTTATTAAATTAAGAAGGAGGAAGGGTTGGTTCATGGGAGATGCTTAGAGTTCAGACCTTGAGTACCTTTAAAGTTGCAGAAGAAAAATTACCTTTAGTGCAAACAACCTGTCTAGAAAAACACTGTTAAGGAATAATGATAATTAGAAGGAGAAGGTTTGGCGCTTTCTCCTCCTCCAGGCAGGACTGGCCACTTGTGGGGTCTCTGCAGTGGAGTGAATATTACATATATCTGCCAAAGATGCAGTCCTATTTTCACAGCTGGTTAGGGACTGGAAGGAGTAAACTGGGAAACAGAAGACCTTCTTGATTAATATTTCACTTTCTTCCCTTGATTTTTCTCAGCAGTTTCTCAACATCTGTAAGATGCAAAAGGAACCCTACACTTACTACACTCCTGCAGTTCTGGCTAAGAGAGGGACACAGTAGGCTCTGGGAAGACCATGCACTTCAGGATGTAGGCCATCCATGCAGATGAAAACCTGACTTTCAGCTTGTGTTAGCTTTACCAATACAGCTACCGCTGGGATTGTTTTGGTGCTTCTGCTGAACCAATAAGAATGAGCAGGAAAAGTGCAGGCTAAGTTGCCTGCACTTAGCATAGGAAACTGTCAGCACACATAGCACATGACTAAACCCTCTTCAAGCTGATTAAAAAAAAAAAAAAAAGCGCTACAGCACTAGAGAATTCAAGGCTCTTTAATAAAGAAAAAAAAGGAAAAAAAAGAAAAAAAGATAAAAGAAAAAAGAAAAAAAGAGGAAAAAAAAAAAGAAAAGAAAAGAAAAAAAGGAAAAAAATAAAGATAGTTGAGGTGAGTGTCCTTAAAAAGCTAAAGAAAATTATGTAATAACTGGAGGAGATAAAGCAGCTCTTGACATATTTGAAGTATTATCATCCTCAAACGATAAATTAGAAAACTTGTGAAAGAAGGTCAGAACAAGAATCCATAGGCATAGGAACTTAAAGGTCTTCATGAAACTATGAAGTCTCTGCCTTCAGATTGCCCAGAATCTGAGGATCTTGGCAAGGTCTGCAAGTGAAACCCCTTGGTCTCACACAGAGCATATCCAGTAGAGAGGGCTGGCAGAAGAGATACTTTGCTGCTAATCATTTGATTGCAAACTATCCAGTTTCACTTCTTTGGTAGCAAACAATGTTGGGACATATTTAAGAGATGACAATGTGACATTTCCAACCGCTCTGCTACTCCAAAATACGGAGAGGGGTCTGCAAGTGACAAGGAATGGAAGAGTGGCAGAAACCAAACTCATCTCTACAATGCTCCGTTGACACAAATCAGAAAGAGGACAGAGAGAGATCAGTCCGTGAAAGACAAGAACCCCAAATGGCATGCTGCATCATCCAGCCTCTCCTTGAATGATTTGGGTGGAGTCACCCAAGGGCCCTGCCTGGTTAAAAGTCAGCACACCCTGTTCAGGTCAGGCCAGTTTGGGTGCCCACTATGTGCATCAGTCCACAGAAAATTTGCCTGCCCCACCAAAAAAAAGAAGGAATGTCCTTGAGAGCTGAATAAAAACACTGTGAAACTGTAGAGTGCAGGTCTCTATTAAACCATGTGAGCCAGCATTCATTACTACGCAGGTGAGATCTGGGCCTCGGACCTTGCACGTCAACACTTTTTCATATGAATATTAAATATGCACTACCCTGCACCATTTGTGCAAAGAGAAAACAAGCAATTCATTTCAAAAGACAGCATTTAGTTGGCTGCATAATTCCTCTAGGAAAAGGAGGAGAGGACAAACAGGTGGTATTAATGATACTCTGATATAGGCATAAACTTACAGGAGTGAGAGAGCTGCAGGGGATAAACAGAATTATCTATTGTGCCTGTACTGGCACAGCCTCCTCCATCCTCTGTGTCCCCTCTGTGGGCTGGGTCACTGCAAACACAAGGGCTGCTGCCATAACGTGGTCTTAAAAGTTCCTGATCATCGCCACAGCAAATGTCATATAATGTTGCATGGCAGGGATAGGCTAGATGACATAGCTGGATTCTCTTATTTCTGCAGTCCAAGGAAAAGTCCTTTGCCACTTAAAAAATATTTAACTGCAGTGATGTCAAAGCATCTACTGATACATATTTCTGTTGCATTTAATTTCCCCTAATAAATATTGAAAGGAAGATTTTAAGAATTCTAACAGATTGATGCAAAATCAATGCAAAACCATTACTTTCTTCCAACTCTTCTGTGACAAATCAACTGACCTACCTCACTGATCAATTGATCTGGCCTCCTTATTTTGCAGATACAAATTAATTCCTGACCACATGAGGGCCTATAACTTCAGCCCTGCATTTAGACAAGACCAAGAGCTCAAAGTGAACAGAGCATATAAGAGAATGAAAAGTTCATAAACATGGTTTGCCACCACTGGGTCCTCAGCCTGATTTGGATACAGTTCTGTTCTGAGCTAAATCTGATCTTGATCCAAATTTAGGGTGTAGAGATCTTCCCTAACCTGGAAATGGCTCATTTTCTTAAGGGACAATATTCTAAATTCACCAGCCAGAAATCCTGCAGTTATTTTCTTTGGGGAAAAACAACAACAACAACAACAAAACAAATAAACAAAACCCAAAACAAAAGAAAACCCAATAAAACCAAACAGCAACCTGCAACCCCGAAATCAAAGTACAACCCACAGAGATCATATAAAATTGAGAGGACTGAAGGCAGCAATTAAAGCACAAAATAAATAGCACCATAAATTCCATCCTGCACATGACTTTTCCCTAGGTCATCTTTTCACCACCCCTTTCATTAGCTCTGTCCCTGTCCATCACACTATCAAGCACAAGGCCAGAACCTTGCCTATGCCCTGGCACAAGCTGGCATGGGCATGATGCAATTTGCCAAGTCTGCCTCCTTCTGACTTTATCACCAACTTGCCTCTTGATTCCACAGTGTGCCTGATGTCATTGCTCAGACATCCGTCTGATTTGTTGCGATTGGCGAAGACCTACAAATTCCCCGTGAAAACAAGACCTCCAACCTGTGAGTGTAATGTTACTATCCTTAGTGTCTTCCCAGAATGCTGCAGTGTAATGCTCTTCTTTTCTTGTATTTTTTTTTCAGCTGATGAGATTAACTGTGGAACAGACATTTGAGAGACCAGGGGTTTTAGATCCAATCTCCAAAAGGCTTTGCTTGCTGAAGTATTCAGGTGATCAAGACAAGGCTTCATGTCCAAAAGGTCAAATGATAACTCTGGGATGATCAATCCCACATGAAAAAAAGTCTTGTAATGCTGCAGGGTCTTAGGAGTACGCAGAGTAGATGAAATCCTGTGCTTCATCTTTCTTCTTGTCATCTTCTTGAACTTATTCATGTCATATAATCTATCTAGCTTTTTAAGAACTGAGGGGAAGAAAAGCCAGACATGTCTGGGGCTAAAAGCCGTCATGTGGACTTCAGTAATCTGTTGCTCTCACAGAATCTCATGAAAGATCTTCTGCTTGGCAACCAAAGCACCCCTATAAAAGAAATGCACACTTTTTGACATGCAACACACTTCAAGTGGAGATCAGACACCTGACATGGTTAACTTCACCTAGCAAGAAATTCTCAGAGGAGAAATAGGTCAGGATACGCTTAATAGTGTATCAGAGAAGTCCTTACAAGGCTCAGCTTTGTTTAAATTATAGAGTTTAAATGAGTCAATGTACAACATGTGTGTTATTACCTGCACCATTCCTTCCAGCCTATCAAAGCCTTTGTAATGGCTGCAAGAGACATTGCAGTTTATAACAGCTTTGATCCATTAATCCCCACTAAGTTCCAGCTGAGTGACTGCAGGGCACGAAAAGCCCGTTATAATCAGAGTAGGTCTTTCAGCCTTATTTGAAGAGCACTCTTAGTTTTGTCACCATTTAATGTTATAGTTTCCATGCATTTCCATTGAAAATTTTACAACCAAAACTGCAGAGAATGAACAGGTAGGGGAGAGATCACTCAGCCCATACTTTACCATTTCTTTTCAGGAAGTTGTAGAAGATATGAAGAAGTTCTTATACTTGTGAGAATTGAGGTGAGAATACACTTGATTAGGATGGAAAGGTCCTGAAAAATGCTTCTGGCTGGCCTTTCCTTGGGAGGGAGATTGCAGATAAGAAAGAAGGGTGGTCAAATATCATCTCCCAAGATATGCTCAGATTTGTTTTAGATATGGCACAAAATGCAAGACTTAAGAACACCCATTTACCCGGATTTGCAAGGGCATGCAGTGATAGGACAACGGGCAATGGCTTTAAGCTGAAAGAGACGAGGTTTAGATTGGCTATTAGGAAAAAATTCTTCACTGCAATGGTGGTGAGGCACTGGGACAGGTTGCCCAGAGAAGTTGTGGATGTTCCATCAGTAGAAGTGTTCAGGTCCAGGTTGGTTGGGGCTCTGAAAAACCTGGTCTAGTGGAAGGTGTCCCTGCCCTTGGCAGAGGGGTTGGAACTGGATGATCTTTAAGGTCTTTTTCAACCCAAGACATTCCTGAGATGAACTCACCAGTTGGTTGGGCACTGAGTGCCGCTTTGTATGACACCAGGATTTAAAACAGTTGGCAACAGCCTCGCAAGCATTATTCCACCTAAAACTCAAGGATGTATGAACTGTCCTATGAATACATAATGAGCTAGAAGACTGCTCTGAGAAGTAACAGTTCTTTAAAAATTCTGCTTGGGGCCACCCACAGCTGCATGCGTCAATCTTCAGGCTCATTTCCTTGCTCGCTCACATTTCTGGCATGCATGTATATGAGTATTAATGTTTATATTCAAATGTATATAGCTGGTAGCAAACTAGATCCTGGTACACACATAAATTCATGGCAGCGTGTAGGATAAAAGGGGAAAATAAGAAGGTAATAATTAGACCTTTCAGTTTGACTTAATTTCTAGGCACTAAGCAAATACACATTCTCTGCTCTGTGTACACTCAAACCTACTAACAGCTGAACAATATCCAGAATGGATTTGATAAATTGTGTGAAACCAAATCTTTTCTCCTCCTACCTCAGTGTAGTAGATTTTGTGAACAGCAACAGATGTTGACTTTATTACACTTTGCCACTGCTTCTTTCTGTCAGACTAGAGTCACAGCATAAATTAACTTTCAACAGCACACGTGCAAAACCAGAAAACATTTCTGAGTAATGCAACTGAGACTGATATTCTGTTGGAACAGAAGAATAAATCAGAGAGAGGTCCTTGAACTCTTTTCTTGAACTCATTATGTTTAGAAATATCTTGGACTCCAGTGTAGATAAAATGCTTCTTAACTGTACAGGTAACGTGAGACTCAAAAGTAATTCCTGGAGTGCCTTGGAAAAGAGAGTTTGAAACGTCATAAGTTAGTCTCATGAGGAGCAACTGAAAGAGCTGGGGTTGTTCAGCCTGCAGAGAAGGAGGCTCAGAGGGGACCTTCTTGCTCTGTACAACCACCTGACAGGAGGCTGTAGCCAGGTGGGGGTTGATGATAGGATGAGAGGACAGTTTTAAGCTGAGCCAGGGGAGGTTCAGGTTGGACATCTGGAAGAATTCTTCACTGAAAGGGTGTTTAGGTATTGGAATGGGCTGCTCGGGTAGGTGGTGGAGTTATCCCTGAAGTTCTTCAAGTGGATGTGGCATTCAGTGTCATGGTCTTGTTGGCATGATGGTGTTCAGCCAAAGGTTGGACTCAATGGTCTCAGAGATCATTTCCAGCCTAAATGATTCTGTGGTTCTGTGATTCTGTCTGCTTAAATGAAAGAAGTGACTGGAAGGAATGATAATTGAGGAAGGTAAAACATGTATCTGCAGAGTCGCTGCAGTTATTCATTCTGACAACTAATGGATAAACAAAGGGCCTAATTTTCTGTGAACCTATGTGGGAATTAAAGGCAAAGAGAAGTGCAATGTCACTTCCTGCATCTCATAGTAATAATATTAACGGAAGTGAAAATGGCCTAGGATCTTGCAGCAAGATGCAAAATGTATATACACAGTGCCCATATTTAGGGGCTATAGCATGATGTTTATAATTATAACTATCAATAAACTCCAGACAAGTTGCTTACTTGGATAATTGATGACACAAGTGCAGAGAGTATCTGATTTTTGAACTGAGAATTAAATGTTAAAGAGACTCAAATCTTAAAACAGTGTCCACCGCAAAAACGACCCTAGCAGCAGCAATAATGTTCTTTACCATCCCTAACCATGCTAACCTTTTAAAAAAGCAACAGATAGACTGAAACTTCAGAACAAAAGCATACATGGAATTGAGCTCAGCGTACAATTCAAACATTGTATGAACATGCCAAAACTATTAATTCTTTCCTTGCAGCCATGAGAACAGAAAGGCTTGTTCCACTGGCTCCTGGCCAAGTCAGTTCACTGTCAGCCAAGGGGAGAGAACAACCAGACTGACCTCCTGCCAGCAGTGCCTCGTGCAGTCCCAGCACACGCAAGAACTGTAACAGCTGCCACTGGAAAACAAAGTGGTTGCATTTATCAAGAACAATGAGGGAATTCAAAATCCCTAACAAAGACTCTGAGAAATGTATAGCATCCAAATTTGCCATGCAGAAGCATGTGTTATGATGACACCTTCCTTAATTAAAGTAAGAAACTTCTGTTTAGCACCACAACTACAAAGCCAGAAATGTTCCCAAAAGACTCGTGCATAGGCAGAGGTTTTTATGCATTATACATTTGTCACCGATGTTATCTGTGCTCCCTGAGTTTGTGACCTATATAATGCTACAAAAGCCACCACTTCTCTGTACATGGCATCATTTCATAAAACTGTGAAAAACCTAGGTGTCTAGTACATACACATGATATATTTATTATATTTTAAACACTGCATATCAGTAACACGCTTACATAGTGTGTTACTGATACATTACAGTCCAAATAGCTAAAAACAGGTGGGCTTATTCCTTCACCCTTCCTGGAGAAAGTCATTCAGTGTCAGTGACCAAGTTTGCCAGATCATCATGGAGACATGGGGATTCACAGATGCCCTCTGAAGTCCTGTATTTTTTTACATATTAGAGTGTTCTGCTTATCACTTGCCCATCGCTTCCTCTTTTATGATGGACCTCAAAACTTCTTCAGACCCTCAAGAAGTATGATGCAATAGCTAAAAATTAGGCAGTGTTATGGATATCACCACTTTTAAACACAGGAAACTACACTGGCTAATCAGGTAATTGTTGGCTGATCACTTTCAGAAAATTAATAAAGGTTGCTTTTGATACCTATGAATACAGGATGTCCATGTGCTGGTGTGTATCCACCTCCTCAGGAAAAGAAATACAAAGAAGGTTTTGCTCAAAAGCCAAGTTTGTAATTTAGAGGGAAAGATGAACTTTTAGAACAAATATGTGTGTCTCCAGCCTAAAACAAACAAAATTTTTATGGTCTTCTATTAAAAAGTTTAAGAAAAAAAAAAAATACTTCTGATCCTAATGTCCTTAAGCTATTATTTATTTTACACTGAACTACAGATCCCCCCCAACATCTGTTTCTATACTTTTATAATTATTTTTATACATTCCTCTAAACAAATTTATTCCAACAAAAGATTAATGAAAAAGGTCATCTCTGTTGTTCCCACTGAGTGTTAATCCAAGTCTCTGGTATGAAATGCTGTATTTATGATCCAAAGAAAAGAACAGGGATTGTCTGATATGCTACTGGAAGTTATCAGGTCCCAAGTTTAGACTGGGGATAATGTCATTCTTTGATAAACAGCCACAGTTTCTTCAAACCCAGCTGCCTTTGGCATATCAAATCTGTCAGAGGTGCTTACAGCAGTACATACGTTATTATAACGCTTAACATATATTCCCATTGAGAAATGGCAAATCACATACCTTTAATGACATTCATATTTGATGACAGACTTAGATTATTATGCACTATATCGTTTCCAAAATAAACTTCTATTTGCAGGAGTGATGTGAGGTTAAAGTTATGAAATGAAGCCATGCTCCTAAGAAACTAAGTTTTCTTAGATGTTAAATTAAAAATATTGATTCAGAAATTCAGAAAAGATTCATAACTGGGTTTTTTTTTGGGGAGCTTTAACTTAGATTATTAATCAATATTTAAGTGTGTAAAAAAAAGCATAAGGATTTTCAATACTCTTGGAAGGGAATACAACTGGATTTCCAAATAGTTACTCAGCACACATGGAAATCAACAAGAATGTATTTAAATGTTCCCCTACACCCAGAAGGACCACATTTGGGATGTTTTGATATGATAATTACTTTATGATGCCAAATTTAAAAGAAAAAAAAAACAAAAACATTTGCATGTCAATTAATGCATATTTATTAGATATGCAGAACTCAGTAAACCCCAGGATTTATCCATCATAAAGAATTTACCCATGAGTTGGAATCAAATATATGTATTTATAAGAGAATTGCCTAGCCTTTGTAGTGATACTTGCAATACTTGGGGTCATTATCTTCCAGAAAGAAAGTTCCAGCAGGAAAAGTATGGCAAAAATGTACTGGTCCAACCCTATTGCCACGGGCCAGAGGGTTAAAGAATGACAGACTCTCTCCTTCCTCACATACTCATTTCATCACAGAACCACAGAATGGTTTGGATTGGAAGGGGCCTTAAGGATCATCTAATTCCAGCTCTTCTGCCCTGAGAAGGGGCACCTTTAACTAGACCAGGTTGCTCAGGGCCCCATCCAGCCTGGCATTTCCGTTGTTCTCAATTATGTTGGGTATTATCTACCCTACCTCAAAGACTGTGCTTCTGCACAGTAGACTTTCAAATGTTGAAAGGAGATTGGGGCCAAGAAAATGAACAGAGAAAATAGGAACTAAACTGGTAGCAGCTGGCTCTATGCAGAAAGCATAAGAAAGTAATTTTCCAGTGGGAAGGGGTTACACATGGGTAGATTTAATGGGGTACATGTTCCTCAAGGACTGCTCTGGAGTTAGTATGTGATTAAAGCAGGACAAATACAGCAGGTGGACTGAAGAGGGAGGAAAAATTAAAAAGAAAGAGAATGCAAAAAGCAGAACAAGAAAGGAGCAAAACAGCACCAAAAATATAAACTATACCAGAGCACATAAACACCCCTTCGGTATAGAAATGAAAGTAGTAATGAAAAAACCCAGAAATTAATATGAAGGAAGTTTTTCTTATCCTTCTTCTTGCACGCCTGCTTTCTAGGTTGAGGTCGTAACTACTTTGGGACAACAAATCTTCTCAGTCCACTTTTGCCAAGTATCTTATTTACATAGGCTTAACTGGTTGGAACTCCTAATTAGAATAATGTGATCTCCAATCATGATAAATTAATGTGACATTTCTTTAGTCTGCTGGACTCCCCAGTTGTGAGCTACAGCTCCAGGAGCAGCTGCCTGGACACCGTCTGTGGTTCAGCTCCCAGTGGAAGGTGCACAGTTGCTTTAGGCTGTGCCAGTGACTTTCACTCACCTTAACGCTTCTGCATTTCACTTTAACTTGGCATCTTTTAGGCAAGGTAGAAATCCAGATAAATAAATCTCCCTGTAAATCTCCCAGGTTCTCCACTTCTGTCTTTCACACCTATTACCATAATGCCTGGACTGGGAATTGGCCTGTGAGGTGGCAGGAGGGTCACTGAGACAGCAGCTCAGAACCTGAGCTACCCTGCTAGGTTCACTTCTCAGAGGGCTGCAATATTTCAACCCCAGTGTTTGACAATGTCCAGCTGGCAAGCTGACAGTGAGACACTCAGAGCACAAGCCAGAGTGTGCTGATTTTCCAGCAGGTGAACATATGAAAAACAAAGTTCTGCTTGGTGATGACATCTTCAATCAGCTAAGTAATAGGGCAACTTAATTGATATGAGTGAGTTTTATACACCGCTACTGGAAGGAAACGTGCTCTGGCTAAACACCTTGCAATAGAGGATTTTGGATTGTTTTTTTGCCTGTGAAACACTCAGTATGCAAATATTGCAAGCACTCTTGGTGTGTATTGTTAGTGCTGTCTTCCACCGGTTTAAGGCTGCATTTTGAACACAGTAAGTTATTTACTGTACAACAGAGCACAGCCCAGGGGACAGATGTGTGTTGGTACCTAGAAAATCAGCCATTGAGTGTCTCTCCCCTGCTTGTCAATGTCACACTGATCGAGTTTGCTGACAGCTTCCAAAAAAAAATTTGCCTGATGTCACTCTGGACAGCTAACCTTTCCCTCTGTACTTGGCACTGCTGAGTCCACACCCTGAATCCTGCGTCCCATTCTGGGCCCCTCACTTCTGCACAGACATTGAGGTGCCTGAGCAAGTCCAGGAAAGCGCAGTGGAGAGGGTGAAGGGTCTGGAGCACAAGTCTTACAAGAAGCAGCTGAGGGACATGGAGGGGAGAAAGGGAGGCTCAGGGGTGACCTTATCACTCTACAACCACCTGAAAGGAGGCTGTAGCCAGGTGGGGGGTGGTCTCTTCTCCCAAGCAACCAGCAACAGGACAAGAGAAAATGGCCCCAGGCAGTGCCGGGGGAGCTTCAGGTTGGACATCAGGATCAATTTCTTCATGGAAGGGGTTTTCTAAGTATTGCAGTGGACTGCCCAAGGAAGATGGCGGTGTTGCCTGGAAGGTGTTCAAGAAATGACTCTATGTGGCACTCAGTGCCACGGTCTTGTGAACATAGTGGTGTTCAGCCACAGTTTGGACTCGATGGTCTCAGGGGTCGTTTCCAACCTAATTGATTCTGTGATTCTGTAACTCATCATAAGCATCTCATCTGTACTCCTCGAAGTCAGTAAGAACCTTTCCGAGCAATCCCTAAACAATGGGCTTTATTTGTACTGAATTACCACCTAGCAGTCCGTAGAGTTCTTGCACACACGGGTGAATAAAAATCATTTATGTGGGACTTTTATTTATTTATGTGTGTTTTATTTTTTTAGCACGGCCCAACCCAAGCCCGTCCGCAACTCCTGGTCCCCCACGCAGGCCGCTGCCTCTCCCGCCGCGGGGGGCGGGGACGCGCCGGCTCTGACCAATCAGCGCCGCGGCAGTCGGGCCGCGGGGCGGGAGTGGCGCGGGGGGCTGTCACTCACGTGACGTCACGGCCGGGATGAGCGGGCAGGCGGAGGTATGGCTGCGCCTGGCGCTGGTGCCTGCAGTCCGTGGGCATGTGTGCGCTCTTGCAGAACCTGGGAGTGTGTGCGCCCCTGCAGCCCGTGGCAGCTGCCCCTCCCCTCTGAGGAGGCCCTGGAGCTGGGCAAGGGGCGTGGGGTGGGTGCGCTGCCGCCTCTGCCTTCCCAGGAGGGGTGTATCCGTGGCTGGTGAGCGGCTGCCGCTCTGTGTGCAGCCCTCTGGCTGTCCCGGCTGCCCTCCACAGCCCCTTGTGTGGCATCTGCCACCCCCTCGGGGGCTGTGCGGGCGGCAGCTCGGCAAGGCCGCTGGGCATCCCTCGGCCTGTGCAGCTCTTCTGCGTAGCGCTGCCAAGGACCGCCTCCGGGGCGCACCAGTGGATAAAGCTAAGCTTCATCCCAGCCTCGGGGTGTCCTTTTTGCTCTCAGATGCCGCCGCAGGGGCACTTGTGCTGCCCCGCCCCGTTCGTTCCGTAGACCACGAGCAGGTCTTGTGTCTGGATCAGCTCCTCCAGCTGTCTGGGCTGATGGAGGCCCTGTGTCCCCCTGGAGCTTTGGCTGAACCTGTGCTGTCTCCTGTCCCTGGGGAAGGTTCAGTCCTTGCCTCTGTGCGGGCTGCTGCTTCACTCAGTGGTAACCACTGTGTGATTTCAAAATGTTTGCTAGGCTGTGTTCTAATGTCACATTCTTATGGTTTAGGCAGCTAGTTAGGTCTGGAAAAGCTAGACATATATAGAGAGGGTCAGAATCATATCAAGTTTATGCTTTTAATCTTCGTTTTCTAACGTGGAACATAAGGTGTGGAGTCATAAAGTCACTTGCCCATTATTGTATGGAAAATCTTTGAACCAGAGGTGCCATTACTCATTTAGTACTCTTAAACAGAAGAAATAAAAACAGGCTTGCAATTGTGGTTTTCTTCTTAATTGTCTGATTTTTCTTCATAATAATGTGTAGATTTGTAGACTGGGAACACCTTTTTTTTTACACCCCCCCCTCCTCCCCAATAATATTGGGGTTTGTTTCATTTCTAGGTTAAAGTGAAAATACCTTTTGGGAACAAATACCTCGATGCTGTCTTTTCTGTCCCAGAGAAGAAACCAACATATGGAGTGATTCTTACTCATGGAGCTGGAGGAGACATGAATTTCCCTCACTTAGTGTCCTTGGCAGCCTATCTTGCATCCCATGGAGTTCTGTGCCTGCGGTTTACTTGTAAAGGCCTTAATGTTGCCTACAGGACTAAGGCTTTCAAAGCAGTTCTGGTAAGGGGTGACCAAAGCCTAGATCCATGGGTGTTGTCTTCCAGGTTTCTTAAATTACAGCCAGAGATTAGTCAAGCAACGGTGGGAAAATTAGCACCAATGTTTAGGTAAATGGAGCACTGTGTGTGAACAAAAACAGTGGAAGCAGTTCTTAGATGGGCACAAGTGTGCAGGTTTGAGTTCAGGGAGAAAGAAAAGCTTGACAAAAAGCAAGGGTGTTTCATGGGAAAACTTGCAGCTTGAAAAAAAAATGGAAGAATTTAAGTTGGAAACTAGCTGGGTGATTTGGGAGGGCTTGGTGAGGGGAGGGAGATGAAAAGAGACAGCTTCGGAAGCAGTTTTGACAGGAAGTTGATCTGAGAATTGTGTTGGGTCTTAGAGGGTTCTCAGGTGGGAGAAAGAGTCAGGAATTGGGTCACAGCAGGATTTGAAGGAAGAGAGGTTGGAATTAGCATATGACAAACCAAAGTAATCTTTGATTCCAAAATCAGTTGAAAGTGTTATCTGCATGTGTTTATCTCTTTCTGCTGCTACCTCATTAAAGATGTCCTTAGGTACCTAGGTTTTGCTAAAATAAGCAGCCTTTTGTTGCAAGAGTATCAGCTTAAGATTATCCCCCAGATCTGGACCATGGGAGTGGAGTGGATTTTTTTTTTTTTTTTTTTTCCTGATTATCTAGGGAATTATTTTAGTGGGGCATAGGAAGCACTTTGCATTGAGCATGAGGCATTTTTATAGGGGAACAAAGTCCAGTTCTAAACGATATTGTGATTATATGTACATTAATCTGAAGTCAGAACTTTGCTGTCTTTAAAGTAGATCTCCATTCTTTTTGGAAGAAGTATAATGTTGTTAGTACATTTATATTAATATGCTGCTACGTAAAGGTAATTTTTAGGCATCTGCTAAGATAGCAGCTGATTAGTTGTCTCCTAAAACCTGAAAAAATGTTGCTGAAATTTATCTTTTCTGTGGAGTGTAACTGATCCTGTCACAAACTTGTAAACTGAGTTGATACATAATAATCACTTGTTTTGGTAACTTGATAGGGCATCTGATATTTTTGACTTATTCAGAGCTAATGTGAAATTGATTATGTTTATGTTGTTGCTGCAAAATGTTATGAAACCATTTGTGTGATAAAACCCAAGAGAGCACCATGTATGTATGTTCTTTGTTTAATCTGCAGTGCTGAAAGACCTTGCCATTTTCTGTGTAGTAGCTACAAACAGAAGAAATTTCCAGCTTCCCAGCTGTCTTTATTCTGAATTGAAATGCTTCTTTTTCTCTTATTTCTTTAGGAATATTTAAAACTTTCCGATGATTATAAACTTTCTGGTGTTTTCCTTGCAGGTATTATTATCAATATTTTTCTCTCTTATGCTGTTTCTAATAATAGCAATCTGTAAGTGTCCCAAGCCTATCCCACTTTGGTGAGAAGTGAATGAACCCTCCTTATGATACCATAGATCTTACTACAGAGAACTCAGAAATTGCAGGGTATGAGTTTTCTGATTATCCTTGTGCACTTTATAACTGCAGGTTTTGAAGAATTCTGATTACTGATACATAGAAAACAGATTTACCAGGACAGGCTTTGGTAATTAAAACCTATTGGCAGATTAAAAAAGTCAGCTATGTTATGTGAAAAGGGGAATAGATGGGGGTGATTAGGATTATCTTGATAGGGGAAATTCTAAGTTTTCTCTTTAAGTGAAACCAAATCTGTGCTGATATAAGAATAAGCCACTTGTAACACTCAGTTACAGCACACTGACAACTCAAATGCCTGCTATTTGAGGAGATACTTTGATATTCCCTTGCTGTTACTGTCTGACTTCATGTTACAAGTTCACACTTTTTTCCCCTCCCTTCTGCTTTTAGGCTGAAGTTCAAGGTGTGCATAAACACTTGCTGGATTTGTTTTGTGAGCAAAGTGAAATCGAGCATAGAACCTTGTTTTGAATTTGAGCAATTTGAGTTTGCATGAAAAAAATGATACAGGATAATGTAATGGCTATCTCCGATTTCCAGGCTCTGGAGCATAGGACCAGTTCCTCTCCTCCCTTGGCCCCAGGATGGGCTGTTGTTCCTTCCAGTATTACAGGAGATCCCTGTCCATTTGTATTTTCTTTCTCTTCCCCTTCTTTTTAAAACAGGGATGTAAATGTTACAACTAGACAAATATCTTTGCAGAAAATGTTGAAATTAGGATTAACGTTTTTCATGGAGTAGGACATCCCTAGGATTTTGTACCACTGAAATACACTCAGTTGGCTTGGGCTTGGGAGTTTTTCACTAAATCAGAATGAGGATGAGGTGACAGCAGATAATACTTTTTTCCTGTATTTCTGCGTGGGAGAAAGGCCGTTCCATGGGCTCACGAGCTGCTGCCTCTGTGATACGTCAGCTGAGCCAGGATGATGATGATGATTTCATTCAAGGACTCGTGTGTTTATCTTACCCACTGCATCGACCAAAACTGCAGTCCAAGCTCCGGGATGAGGATTTATTACTGATCAGCTGTCCAGTGCTGTTTGTCTCAGGATCAGCAGATGAGATGTGTGAAAAAGTGAGTACCCTTGTAAATCCTGCTATGAAAGGGCAGCCTGGAGGAGAAGCAAGGAGCCTCAGTGATGCCTGTACTTCACCTGATTAACAGCTTTCCCTAAACAGGCATCTTCTGAAGGAAGCATTGGGTAGGCAACTTAATCAGACACAAGGAAGCCTGGCAGTGCTTTCTGTTGCTGTTTAAAAGTTAATGATCATGCTTGATCTTCCACTTTAGCAAGTTCATCTTTGGGCCATTGAAATACCACTGATTTAAATGGTGTTGGTAGGATTGTACAAACTAAAAGTACAGGCCTATGGAAGGAGTGAATTATTTGCAATTTTGTTTTAACCGTTTCAGGTTACAAAACCTGTGCTTTGCCATTAGTTTCACCTTGGTCATATTTTCATGGCAAATTCTTCTAGCAAAGCAGTTCTACCCCCATGTCAGGCTTCTGTGGTAGAAGGTGATATTTTTGTAGAGATGAAGAGCAGGTTTCCCCTGCATGTTCCCTGCGGAGGCAGGGAAACGGGGCTCTTCTGCCTGTTTTCTTGCAAACAGGTATCTGTTGTTCTTGAACAGGTCAGCTTGAATCTGGGGCTATGTGCAATTGGCATTTTCCATGCTTGGACAGTTTCTAAGGAGTCAGTGCTTTTGTGAGGAGTTGTTGCCAAAATACTAGGCTAGTGACCAGCAGATCCTTGGAGTGCCCTCTTAATGGGGAAATCTTTGACTTTGTGAGCTGGTTCTTTGATCTGTTTGCTGAGATTTTTCAGCAGTGTTAAAGCCAGTCCCTAAGGGATTACATTGCTACTCGGCCTCTGCAGACGAGTCTGACTTCAATTCTATCATTTTACTGCCAGTACTACCCTGACAGTAAAAATGGACTCCTTTTAAGTTCTAATTTTCTGCTATTCTGTTTGAGTGAGGGTGAAGCTTTGAGCAGATGCCAGTATTCATTTCCTGATTAGAGAATACATCCCATTTCCTATGAAGGTGTTTTTCATGTGCACACAGATCCATTAGGTTTTTAGGAGCTGCCTATTTTGCCTTTACACAAGCAAAGCAAGAGACATCTAGGTGTTTCAGAGTTTATAACAGCCGATTCTCTAATATTTGCATTCTTATTTTCTCCACAGCAATTGCTAGAAGGTGTGGTGAGCAAAATGAAAGCCCCTAAAAAAATCCATTGGATTGATAAAGCAAACCACGGGATGGCAGTCAAAGGACGAACAAAAAATGATGTCATGGAAGAAATAAATGCACAAGTTTTTTCTTGGCTTAGAGAGAATGTTCAACTGCAGCACAAATAATTTACAGTGTTCAAGCAGCATCTTCATTTAGTTTTTTCTAAATGTGGCAAATGAATGGCTTGTTATTTCTAGAGGCATATTTTTTAAAACTGATCTTTTCAGAGGTCTAAGTGCAAATGCAAATAAAGCTTTGTATGAATGAAAAATATACAAAATAATAAAGAACTATTTGAAGGACAAAAATATATCATGGCAGCATTGTTCTCTGTGTTTCTATACAAATAACCAAATACAATACTTGGGAATGCAGAAGATTAAGTAATACTTTGGACTAATATTTGAAGTAATGTACTGGAAAAGAATCTACTTAAACAGTATATCTTTAGGGTTCTTCAGTTTCTGAGTATGTTACTGATACTGTACTCACTTGCAGTTAAAACCTACTGATTTGTGGGGTTCTGCCTGCACAATCCCGAGGCTGGCAAGCCTGTTGTACTACTTTGTCTTGGTGCTGTATCCTGGCCTTCCCAGGTGCTTCCAAACCAGTGAGGCAGGGAGAGGAATCTCTGGTTGTTTAGAGGGCATGCCACCTTAAGGAGCCAGATTCTGCCTGTGTTGGGGGGGAGGAAGAGGTATTGCAGGCACAGCTGGGCATATAGGGCAAAAAACATAGTTCCGTTTTGCAAAGTCCCCTGCACCAATGTCCTTTGGGTAAAGCACTCAGCACAGGGGACCTCTGATAAATAAAAACTGATAGACAACTTGTGCTTAGTGATGGAGGAATGCCTGGAGCAGGAACCACTTCTACATCCACTGTGACGTGTCACACAAGGCTTCTGTCCAGAGGGCTCCAAAGAGGTAGGCCAGGGTCTGCACCTCATTACCCATTAACAGGAGGAACTCAGGTCCCTGTCTGAGCTCTGCAGAGTGGATGAAACATTTTGTGTGTACTGGCAGCTGCAGCCTTCTGGTGATGGTTACAGGTTACTCACAGCCCAAGATTATAGCAATATTGTAATTGTGGTTTTCCTTCAGGTTAACAAGAACCTTCTTATGAACCCCACAGCATTGTCGTGGAGATTCTCTCAGAAGGGGCAAAGTTACGGTCTGAAAAAAAGATGTCTTTGGATAGGATAGATAGATAGACAGAGTAGGGGGAAGATGTGCAATTCTCATCTGCCCTTTTTTGCAGAACAGTTTCACATTTGTGAAAAGACTATAAACAAGCATGAGTAAAAAGTATCTGCATTTCCAAGGTAACTCAGGACAGGAACACATGACTGATACAAACATGGGTTTTATTTTAAAAAGAAATTATAAAACTGTGTTTCAATAAGGCTCTGCCACCACTGCATGATAAAAAGGAAGTCGGGGGTGCTTTGTTTTCTTCCATATGTTAATCATGAAACGGTAAACTTTAAAATACCCACTGACATTATCCACAGGAATATGAATCCAGATTGTTCTTCTTTCTTTAAGAAGACAGTCTGAATGTAGGTAAATACTGAAAAAAATTGTTTACTTCTGTCAGAGTTCATCTTTGGCCTACAGTCAAAAAGGAAGAAACATGTTTCAGTTAACTGGAAGCCTAATTTTTCACTGTCTAGTCCTGCAAATACATCAAGAAGTGTTTCTAAGTTCGATAGGTGTTAATGGCCTGGCCTGATAACTGATACTGTGGGGCACTGAGCAGCCCGCCTCCAGCAGGGCTGAATAGGAACTCAGCACTTTACCTTTAACTCTGCATGTACTGTACCTTTTTTCGGTGGCAAGTGCATGGGAAAAGGTCATCATCAGGCTGCTGCACCTTCTCCATCCCATCTCTGATTTTTGGTTCACTCACTTGCAAGCTGGCATATTCCTAGTTTTAAGAAAAGGAAGGTATTGTTAATTCATAAATTTTTTAGACGGTACATCTGGTTGCCAATACTGTGCCGACTCAGCTGAGCCATTCTGCAATAACTCTGGGGCTACACAGTCTGTTCCTGCAGACTCTCTCACAGACAGGGTGAGGGAACACCTCCTGGCTGCAGACAGGAGCCCCTTTGGGTGTCTCCCTGGAGTGTGGTATCTTGGCGCTAATGCACAGATATTTTCAGCTGTGGTTCACAGGGTGTGCGTCTGACGTGGAATTCTTTGATCACTGTGGACAACAACATATTCTGGCAGATTAGACCAAGATTTATGGGATCTCTCTCACTGCCTCTCAAAAAGCCAGCATAGTCTCAAGGGGTTTCATAGGATATAATTGAATACAATATTTGTAAACCAAATGAAGATTTTAATTGCTGCTGCTTGCTTCATGGCTTCAAGTACCAGACTGGCCAATTTCCAGCAGCTCTGTTGCCCTAAATTCTTGCTATGTGATTTCTATTTCTGTGCCAGTAGCCATTAAAAATATACTGACCTGGAAAAGTTTGAAATAGTAACAAAAAATGTGGTCTCCCATGAGATTGTTTCTTGCAAATTCTTGTCCAGATTTTGCAATATTTTTTGCCTGTCAAAGAAAATGAAAGTTTGGTTTATTTTTTTTTATTGCCCAGAACTAGTATTTATTTCAGGGTGCTACTGTTGGTTGTGGAGTTACAAATTATGTTGACAGCTTGGGATAACTCAAATAAAACATTCTTTTTAAAAGTTAAGGCATTGTGAGGAAAATATTCTTTTTTTGCATGAAGCTCAAATTGATTTTAAATTAAAAACAATATTATGCATTTTTAAATGTTTTTCTTGTTTGTAGAGTTGATGAAAATAAATTTCAAGTCCTCCTAGTGTGGGTTTTTTTGTTTGTTTGTTTTTGTTTTTTTTTTTTTTTTTTTTGCTTTGTTTTAAAGAAATTCAATTTTTGTTCTCTTCTAAAAACATTAGTGTGTACTTCTAAATGTGTATTTTACCTCTTCATCATGATCTTTTGCCCACTGTAGTTTTTCTAGCAGATCACTCAGGTCACTTTTAAATGGGATGTAATGTTTCCATGGCTGCAGCTCGTTATAAAAGTGCTCATAGTAAATGGAGTCTTGCTTTAGCACCACACTGTTTCCTGCCAGTAGATAAGGCAATCTGTATGCTGCCACTGTGCCATCAATATTAATTTGATATTTATACTGGAAAGAAAAGGACCAGAAGTTATTAAAAACCACAAGAACCCATGGCTTGGTTAGGTTATATTCTGAGGGCACTGGTGTTACTGACTTGCCGATATCGAGACAGGTAGGACTGGCTAGGCAAGCATCAATGTCTAAGAAGCTTTTATTATCTACTTTGGAATTCATCACAATGCAGGGTACACACAGCTTCATCAATTAAGTTCTCCAGGAATTCTTAGGTGCTCATCCTTGGATGTGAGGGTAGATGTGCCACTTCATCCACTGATTTTCCCACTATGTTAGTTATGTTAGTAGTCCTGATCGCTGAATCAGGAAAAAGAAATAAAAAGCAACTTGAAGTTATATAGATTACACGAGGTTCTACAGAACCTTTAGATGTAAATCAGACATTACTATCCTGAGCGTTAAGAGCTATGTAGCAGTTAGTCCCACTGGAGGGAAGTCTAGTCATGCTTGTTACTAGTGGTGTCCTGAAAAACTAAAAATCACTTTATTTTCAATAATACATACTAAGTTATTTGATAATGAGAAACAGCGAGAACTGAGTTCTATGAAAAATTATTTGTGGCTTACCTTAAAAAAATCAAAAAATGAAATGTGCTTAACGATAGGGCCATAGAGGCTTTCATCATGTTTAAAGAAAAAAAAGTTTGTGAAAGCAGCATCTATGATCTCTGGGTATTTCCTGCTGAGCTTTACAAGCTCAAGCCTTTCTTTGCGGCTGTCACGCCCTCTCCAGAAGGCTGTGGTATTCTTGTCTTCCCACGATGGGCCAGTGTTTGCTTGGACTGACATCATATCCAGGCTGACTCTGCAGGAGAAAGAAGTGATTTACTAGCGAAGCCTACTGGAAACTTTTTAAAATGCAGTTTCTTAAAAGAGTTCACAGTACCTATAGGCAGAGAGCAAAGATGAAGGCAAGTCATGAGCACACTATGATGTGTTACTGATCAGTCACTTGCAGCAACAGATACAGATAGAAACAGATAATGAATGTTAAGTGTGGCATGACAGCATCGTTCAACAACATGGCATGTGGAAACAACACCTGTCAGCTGTCATGGAAAAAGATGGGTAAAAGTGGATATGGTTGCCAGAGCAGGTGATGCAAGGTAGTGTAACTTGCTTAATAAAACATATTGCACATCCTTAAAAGTGTTAAGAAATTAAACATGTAAACTGGGAAGGCAAGGGATAGCAAATTTAGAAAAAGTCTTGACAATAAAAAAGGAACCTGAACCAAATGCAGTGAAATGATAAACAAGTTCAAGATGGATTACAAAGATTTCTTAGAAGCAAGCTGTCTTTGTAGTGTTTCAAGACAGAACAGAGGAGTTGCCAAGGCTAGTTATGGTCAGTAATCAAAGTAGGAGAAGCTAGCTCCTGGTATGACAATTCCCAATTCCAAACATTGGGATTTGAAAGGTACACAAAAAAAAGATTCTAACAGAATCAGGCAAAAAAGACAGCTGGCCAGTTGTCAACAAGTTCACGGGGGCAGAAACAAAACAAACAAAACAAATGTCTAGTCTTGAAACATTCTTAAGTGCTATTTTCAGTCATTTGACCATATTTAGATAAATTTAGATTTTTTAAATGAAACAGTGAAGTATAATGTTAATATATTGATTACACAGTCACCACCTACCTAGAGTGCCAGTGTCTCGATGAGTAAATGAAAACAGTTAATATTCTGTTAACACACAGGTCTCTATGGAAGATCATTCATTGTGAATTTTGTGAAAAGTTCAAGCCATTTCTTACCGTCCCATAGTCTCCAAAACTGAGTCTGTTAAGTCATATGTTGGCATGACAATGTCTTTTGACTCACTGGACCCACACCACGAGAAGATCGGGTGCAAGTTCTGTGGGGGCTTCCTTTTCTCCAGAGGCCAATCCCCCAAATTAACAAAAAATTCTACATCTGGCATTTTCACCTAAACAGAAGCAAAATAGGCACAAATGCAGTTTAACAGAAAACAGTATTCTGCTGGCATCTCACATTTTGAAAACAACCTCACTATGAGGAAAAATAGCCAGGTGTCTAATATACTTAATGTACTTGTAATAAATCATTTGGAAACCTTTTAGAAGTACTGAGACCACAGAGTAAAGCCTACAAAATAGTATTTTTTTTAAGGATTTGTATAAAGTCACATAAGGCATAGGAGCACCCTTTTTAGAGGATGGTATCCCATTATACTTTACAAGATTGACCACACAATCTTTTTATCTGGCTAGCACTGGGACATAGTCAGCAATTGTACAGTTTCAAGGTAAGTTGGATCACCTTGTTACTATATGGAAAATTGATGCTGGCTGGTAAATCAATTTTCTATCACATCAGTGATCTGATTCACCCTGTGTATGCAGGATGCCTAAATATAACAGAAGAGAAGAAACAGAAATAAACAGCCATGATGGGAAGATCACATTTTGCCAGTGCTTTGGTTAATTATTAAGCATAACATCATCACTTAATATTTGGTAGTGTGGAGCCATACCTGAAATCACTGTCACAGCCAAAAAGCAAGAAAGATACCGTTAATGGCCAGGAAGCAGGACAGAGGGCATAGTTTTGCTGCCTCATGAAACTGTGATGCACTCCTATATTAAGCATTGTGTGTGGTTTGGGTATTTTCAAGTGAAGTAAGAAAAGGTACAAAGAAAGGCAGCTTTGTAGTTGTCCAAAGAAAGGACCAGCTGCCTTGTGTGGAAACACTGAAAATGGTGGGACAGTTCATTTTGGAGAGCAAAAGGCAAAACACGACACATGGCTGCATTTTACAGAACCCTAAAGGCACATATAAGTTCAGTGCAGAACTAATGTCGTTATCTCAGTTCACTCTCTTAATTTCATTTTTAAAAAATATACATCTCCAATACATCCCTCTCAGTTGTCTCTTTCAAAACAAAAGAAATTAATAATTTGCCAGATATCAAACACTCTTCTAAATGGTGGAAGGTAACTTTTTTCTTTCAAAGGGTGTTTGCTACACCGTCTAATGCTCAGCACTAAACTTCATTACTACAATGCCATCTAATGGTTGCAATGGGCATAAACCCTACAAATGGTATTTTCTACACATCCTCAGCGGCAGAATCACTCAGCAGCAGAATCACTCAGCAGCTTAAATCGTCTCCAATCAACTACTCACTGTCAGTCGGTGACATTATACTAATAAAAATTCTTATTTAATGGTATTTAATGGGACTGAGACAAACTGTGTTTTCTAGATATGTAAAAAGTTTCTGGTTTTGGAGTTAGCAATCCTTTTTCAACTTTTAGTCCAAAGTCCTTAGATGCAATTTAACTCCATTATTTCTTGCCCAACACTACTGACACCAAGAACAGTTTATTTCCATCTTCCAGCGTACAAACTTTTAGAGAACTGTAGCCTATATTCATGTCTTCCCTTAGACATCATGTTCTCCTGTAGACAGTGTTAGATGAAACAATCCCCACTTAAATTAATGTTCATTTGTACATTTTGTCATTTGTCCCATTTTCCTGTGCAATGTTAGTTCAGCAATGTTAGCAATCCTTAAAGCATGACACCCAAAGGCAGACAAAGTAGCATAACTGATCCATTACTAATCCTGAGGCTAGTGGAAAGGTTACTTGATATTTCTTTAACATGTTAACCTGTGTTCGGCTTTTTGCAGCAATGTACCTACAGAGACAGAATTTTCTATTAGATGCTACAGGATGGTTTATTTATTCTCCAGAAAACAAAACAAAAAAACAAACCAACACACCCTGTCTTGGCTTATCAAACTCACCTATAAAAGCCTGCTTATTCAATTAACTTTTGTGATACTTAATTGTGGTGGTGCAGAACTGTTTTATTAGATTTTTGTAAGAAGTTTATGTTATGGTTCGTTTCACTGTATCCCCAATTCTGTATCCCTTTTGTGTTGTCTGTATAATAAGGTGTTTTGTGTCAATCATCCCATACCTCACATGACATGTAACATCCCTTCTGCCCCAACCCCCCTCTCTGGGGCAGCTTGCCAATCACTCCCGGGGTCCCTCCCAGATTGTGAAATCTCCGGGAAAGGGCTTCAGGTGATAGGTAGCCTGGGGGAAATTCCTTTGGCTCTGGATTTTAGTGGTCTGAAGCTTGGGGGTGGGCACACCTTGTTACCCCCTGAAACCCCTGATTTGTGGTCTTTTTTGTATCCTCCCTGGGACCCTCCCCCGCTTATAGGGGGTGGGAGGGAGGAGCAAGCTCTCTCAGCCGCCAGGTTCTCAGCCTGGAAACTCTCTCAGCCGCTGGGTTCTCCACCTAGAAGCTCTCTCAGCCGTGGGGTTCTCAGCCTGGAAGCTCCGAGCTGCTCGCCTCGGAGCTTGGAGATCTCTGCTAATAAACATCCTATAACCTGCTAAGCTGAGAGCCAGCCTTTTCTCTTCTGCTGCTGTTGACTGTCACCTTTGGGTCCAGCTGCCAAGCCGAGAAGCCAAAACGAACTGGAAACTTTGTGTCTGTGTTGACCCGAGCTAGCTGGGAGTCCGCTCCCACCCGGAGCGGGGACGCAACCGGACATACTTAATCAGATGGCATTCTAGAACATGACAGCTTCAAGCAAGGAAAATCCATGACCTTTCCATAATTAATCAACGAACAAGAGTATTTTAACAGACACAGCAACAAATATGCTGACAAGTATTTAAGTCCAGGCATCTATAAATTAGGACATGCAGAATAAGTGGCTGTACAGATGTACTTACTTTTCTTGTCAAAGAAAGCAGTATGGCATCCATGAAAATTCTGAAGCCAACATGTTCCCCATATGTCTTTATATAAACCTGAAAATAAACAAAAGTTTTACTGTGTGATTTCACCTCAGAGAATGGCTGCCACAATTAAGAGCTCTTTTAATCGCATAGAACTAGTCAGACAGATTATATGGCTGTACAGATTTATGTTTCAGCTGGGAAGCAATAGAAATCTCAGAAAAGAGAAACACATATAAGCAATGAAAAAATAAAAAACTACAAGCTTTGCTTGCTTTTGCAGATGTTTGAGGTCCGTTTCATGGAAACAGAAATTGTTGCCTATTTCTGTGGTGTTCCATTCTTCTAATTTCCATATAAACCTTCACTGAAGTGAGTACAGCTTAGTTACAAAGAATTGTAGCTCTGACCCTCAGTGCAGATAAAAGTGGTATTTTTTTACCTCAGAATTAAGCACCATGTAATTTATTGATGCACTTCAAATTAGATGATCCTGACACCTCACAGCAGTATTGCCCAGAGAACAGGAAACTGAATTAGCATTTAGGAGACTTGGGTGTGTGCCCGGTACTCATATTGATTGCCTGGAAAGTAATTTGCTTTCACTGTGTTTCAGTTGTAATGTGGACAAAAAAGCACTTACAAAGTAGGACAGATACTGCTGAGCTCATACACAAACTGCAAAGTATTCAAGGACAGAGAAGCAAGCAAAGTCTTGTTCTCAAAGAACACACTACAAGAAGCTTTTCCAGACAAACTGCCCAGTTAACGTGGCTTGCCACCAAACTCCCACATGGACTTCAGATCAACCAGATTCCATACCTCATTGTCTTTGATGGTGTAGTGACATAAACTCTGTCTTTGTCCAAACCTCTGTGGAATTTCTTTTGCAATCTTATCTGGGTCAACAATGGGAAAATTTGCTAAGTCCCTCTGAATCTGTGGAATGGTTTGAGGGCAGTTCATCTCTTCCAGCCATGCATGGCTTTCCTCCTGAGGGCAGTCACAGTTTTCATGGTAAACAGGTCCTATTGGGAATGCAATTATTATTTTATTTTTAATAAGTCATAATATTGAGGTGCAGAGATCACAGAACAGGGTCAGGCACTGAACACTCATTGCTTACGGCCAAAACTTCAGCAACTCTAAGAGGACAAGTCTGGAATTCTTTTTAACTCTAATGGAGTCATGTCAACCTACATCAGCTTCTGTGTGAGGCCTCTACTTGTATTTATTAGGCAACAGCTTCACAGCATTTGCTTCCTTTTATTATTTTTAATACTATGTGTAGGATGCATATAACGAATCCATAATTCCAATAGGATTTGGTAGTCCAGAAAAGTACTGAGGTCCTAAAGAATCCTACGCTTGTAGTAGAAGACATTTTGGGACACACTTTGTGAGCCATGACAGGAAACCTGTGTGTAGCGGTGCCTCTTACCTTTTAAAATATATGGAGACTTTGCAACATGCTTATCTCCGGTTTTGACTTCTATTCGCAGGCTTTTGTAGCTCGCATACATCCTGTACCTCACGAGGAAGGAACCATCTTTCCTGTCCAATACCTGCACACCAACACGAGTGAACTGTTCTTCGGGAGCAGTGATCTTCACCTGGAATGCATTTTCACCTGGTGATGAAGTGAACCTACCCAGAGAATAAGTGGGAGCTTAATAAACAAAGGAAACATACAACAGATTTCTTAGTCTGGTCCATTCCTTTGCAAATCAACAGATTTCCAGTGACTTCTCTGAGCCATGTTAGGCCTCTACAAGCACATCCCCATGTTCACTTTAACAGGTTAATAAGTCTATTATTTTACATTCAGATGCAAAAAGTTCTCAGATTACCTTATTTTCTGGGTATTATTTAAGGAAGTAAAGAACAAAGTTAAGCTTCTTAAACATTACAATAGCTTATATGGGAAAAAAAGAAAAAAAAAACAACTAAGGAAAAACATTATAGAGAGATTACATAATTCAATGTGTAAATAAGGTATTTTAGTAAATTCACCATACACGAAACATAGAAAAACCTCTGTAAAACCAAATAAAATAATCTGAATAATCATGAAGTTATCACATATCATTGAGGTATTAACAAAGTTGGTGTAGTCAAAATGCTGTCAATTTCCTTCCACCTTTGTTGCAGGCAGTGACCAAGCCCTTGGGGCTGTAACTCCTTAGTTCAGCTGCTACTCTCACCACCTTTCCTAGAACTTGTCCAGACATACTCGAGAGGTGCCAGTTCAAAGAAATATTTACTATCCAAGTTAAGCTGAATTGGCAGCTTCCATACTCACACAAGCCATGGTGCACCTAAACTGGATGACCTTGATGGAGCATTGTGAGCTCCTATCTAGGTTGTATGACCAGTTTTCCTAAAAAAATGGAAAGCAGTAACTAGCCTCTGAAAATCACAGAATCACAGAGTTGTTAAGGTTGGAAAGGACCATCAGAGATCATCTAATCTGACCTCCCTGCCAAAGGAGAGTCACCTGCTGCAGGTGACACAGGAACATGTCCAGGGGGTTTGCAATGTTTCCAGAGGCAGACTCCATAGCCTCACTGGGCAGCTTGTTCCAGTCCTCTGCCACCCTCAGGGGAAAGTTTTTCCTCATGGTGAGGTGGAATTTCTTGTATTTCAGTTTATGGCCAGTGCTCCTCATCCTGTTTCATTCCTACGAAGTTTACTTATTGGCCTATGGAGTAATTACTAAATTATTCTACTGATCTTGTGCCTCGGCACGTAGAAAAAATACTTATGTTCCCAACAGTGGAAACAAGCAGGATGCCCGAGCCTAACAAATTAAATGTATTAGTCACCGCTGAAGTTTTGACAAACGAGAATAGATCATTCATTTTTCCACTAACTAACACGTATGTTTTGCTGCCGAACGTTTTCATCCTCTTATCTCATTCCCTCGCGCCGTTATTTGATACTCCTTGAAAAGATTAATTAGCTCTTGCCAAGTGATATCCAGAAAGAGTCACGTAGAGAGCTTTTAGCCTGCTCTTTCTACGAACAAATCGCAAGCCTCTGACCCTGCCCAGAATCTCCCCGAAAAGCCGCCGCCGCCCTCACCTCAGCCCTTGGGCGTCCACGGCCTGCACATAGAAGTACCGTGCGGGGAGCGCGGCCGCGGCGCGCAGCCCGGGCCCCCACACGGCGCTGCGCTCGGCGCTCGGCCGCCCGCCCTCGCCCGCGGCCGCCGCCGCCGCGGCTCCCAGGGCGAGGTACAGCGGCCACAGCGCACGCATCGGCAGCGCTGCCCCGGACGGACGGACACCGCCGGCACCGGCCTCCCGCTCCCGGCCCGCCCCCGGGCAGTCCCGCCCCCGGCGCGGCTCCATGGGGCGGGGCCGCGGCATGGCGGGGCGGCGCTGCCGGGAGGAGCCCCCGGGAGCTAGTGGGACCCGGCGCATGGAAAGCGCCGGGGACGGCTGGCTCCTGCCGCGGCGCTGACGTACGGTTCGGACGTCTCTGAGCCGCTCTTTAACCCGTGCCATGAGCTGAAGTTCTTTACCCCCGCCCACAAGCCTCACTTCACTCCGTTCCCCAACGTTAGGGTGGGAAGTGGAGTTTACGATCAGGAAAATGTGTTTTCAAAATCCTCCCCAGAGCAGCTGAAGGTGGAAAGCTTCTTTGCGCTGAGAGTGGTAAAGCTCTGGAACAGGCTGCCCATGGAGGCCGTGGAGTCTCCCTCTCTGGAAGAAACACATTCCAAACCCACTGTGTTCCCAGGCCACCTGCTCCAGGTGACCCTGCCTTGACAGGGGAGTTGGATTAGGTGTCTCCGAGGCCCCCTCCTCCCCGAACAGTTTTGCGACGCTGTGATGTGTGGCTGCTGGTAGTGTGGGCGTGGGATTGTCTGGAGCAGAGGTGAGGGGGCACCTCACCCACTGCCACCAGGGCAATCGCCCAGTGTGAGCCTTTGGGGATTCCATGGCCCTTTGACAAATAATCCAGTCTCCAACCGCAGAGAGCTAGTCCCGAATACCAGCGCTGTTCTTAACTACATACAGAATCATTTAGGTTGGAAAAGACCTCCAAGATACTTTCAACTTGGCTCCCTATTGCTTCTCTCTTGTTATGGCAAACAATAAAGAAAATTGAAACTCATCAGCTAGGACTCATGAATTTCTACGAGATTTTGTATTTTACATTTTGAAATACTGCAAATATGCTTAGAGAAAAGCACACAAAAGTCCCTTGCTTGGAGAAAGTTGCAGGCTGAGAAATGACAACTTGGGTCAATGAAGAGAGTCTTTTCTAACCAACTACTTCATTACAAAATGCCTTAAATATTACCAAGCTCCAGCTTTTAAAGACATAGTTTTTGCCCTGTTATGTTCTCACTGACATGAGTTTTCAGGACATTCAACTGTTAGAAGACTTACAATTTCCAGTCTAAAAATTCACACAGGTTCTACTGTATATCCATGACTCTTTTAGCTCCTCTCCTTTTCCAATTTCTACTCTCCTGATGTGTTTTTCAGGCAGAAATCACACTCCTCAGCTTATATTTTGCTGTATGAGAGAAGCCAGTCTCCTCTAGTGGAAGAGAATTTTAAAGATGTTTTTATTTTAAAAGAAATTTTATAGCTGTAGAATTCACAGATCATCCGTCCTCCTCTCAGCAAGATGACACTGACATATTAAAAAAAGCACAGCAGTGATGAAGTAAAGGTGACACACTTCCACCCTCCTGATGTTCTCTCCTCTAGCTTTTTTTCCCCCACATAAGTGCAGCTCAGGGAATGTGTGCAGAGATTTGGCACTATTTGTCAGCACCCAAACAAGTCATAAGATAAATCATGCAACTTAATTTTAGTCTTGGCTGGAAAAGCCAACATCTCTGCTATCCTAATGCCTATAATTTGGCTCAGATAAGCAAGCTTTGGAGGCAGAATTTTTTAATTATATCAAAGGCTGTTGGCCGACTAAAGCTCAACAGGCTTCCAGCTGGCAAAGGCGTAAGAGATGCTCTCCATTACAAGGGGCAGGTTGCCTGAGGATGAAGACACATAAACTACTGAATGTGATCTACGTCTTCTCATGTCCAGGAGATGGCGAACATGGCTATACCCACAACTGCTCGAACACTTTGGCAACTCAGCTCTTCCTAACCACTGAGAACTATCAAATAACACTAACAATTGAGGAGATATTAGATTTTGGTTATTTTCCATTAATTGAAGCACTTTTCACAGAAAGTATTGCTGGGAGTAGAGGTTCTGCGGACTGAGGGCACAGTGTCCTAATTGGCAGGAGTGAATCAGCAGGATATCTTTTATCATCATACAATTTTGATATTTTATTTAAAATTTTACAACGACTTTGTTATAAAATAAATCTGAATATTTAAAAAAAATAATTAATTTTACATATTTGTGGCAGTACCAGAACAGATCCACTTGTATGTTCAGTGTCACTATGTTTGCTCATGTTCACTGGAGTGAAGGATGAGATGACAAATATTGTCAGCAGTTCCAGACAGTGTTACCTGAAATAAACTTTTGTAACTTCATACAGTTTTACAGAAGCATTGCTGTTACACATGTTCTTACTACTGTCAGGGTAACCAAGAGAACCCTGGTGCATATAAAAGGTCTTCTGGTCCAAGCTCCCTGCCCAGGCAGGGGCAGCGCAGAACACGTTGCAAAGGGCTGCATCCAGACAGTTCTTCAGTATCTTCAGTGAGGGAGACTCCACAACCTCTCTGGGCAATCTGTTCCAATTCTTGGTCACCTGCACAGTAAAGAAGTTCATCCTCATACTCAGGTCAAATTTCCTGCGCATCAGTCTCTGCCCGTTACCCCTCGTCTTATTGCTCGGCACCCCCAAGCAGAACCTGGCTCCAACCTCTTGGCATCCTCCCTTCAATACTTGCAGGCATTGATGAGATCCCCTCTCAGCCGTCTCTTCTCGAGGCCGAGCAGGTTCGTCTCCCTCAGCCTGTTTCTCACTATTGGGCGCCGAGCCCCCACGATAACGCGCAGCCCGCCCCCGCCATCCCAGACCTGCTCCTCCCCTCCCTCCCCCGCCCGCCCGCGGGGCACCAGCGGGCGAGACCATGAGGGCGCGTATGGTGGGTGGGGAGGGCGGCCGAAGAGGGGCCACTCGCGGCGCCGAGGCGCAGCCGCGGCCCAGCCGGGAGGCGCTCGCCGCCGGTTCGTCTGAGGCACCGTCAGGGCCGCAACGGGAGCGTGGCCGCGGCCGCCGGGCAGCCCCGCGCCTCCCCCGTCCCCGTGCGGCGGCGGGAGTTGGTGCGGGCCGGCGGCGGAGGAGGCGGGGGGCGGCGGGGGCGCGCAGGTGAGCGCGCGGCTGTGTCTGCTTCCGGCGCGCCCGCGTCCCCGCTCCGCCGCGGCCGGGGAGGCGACGCCGGCGAGCCCCGCTCCGCGCAGGTAACACGGGCCGGGGGCAGCCCTGCCGCCCCGCCGCCGCTGCCCCTGGCAGGCGCCCAGGAGGGGAGCGAGCCCACGGTGGCGCGAGGCCCCTTCCCCCGGCCCGCCGCTGTTCACTCTGGAGCCGACTGGCGGCAGCGCGG
This sequence comes from Hirundo rustica, assembly GCF_015227805.2. Classification (NCBI taxonomy): domain Eukaryota; kingdom Metazoa; phylum Chordata; class Aves; order Passeriformes; family Hirundinidae; genus Hirundo; species Hirundo rustica. Next base: position 80,772,460 of record NC_053451.1, read on the forward strand.
GGGGAGGGGCGGGTGCTCGGCCGTGTCCTGCGCTCCGCCAAGCGGAATCCGGCCGGACTTGGGAGGCTGGAGGCTCTGCAGGTGCGGCCAGGGACAGGAGGAGGCTGTGGAGCGGAATTCCTGCCTCCCTCGCGCCAGGTTCCCATCTGCGGCGCGTGTCTGCAGTCGTGCGAGCTGCTGCGATGACAGATAACACACACGCTGTCAGGTTGCCCTTTAAAAATGATAGTTTAAAGCAAGCCAGCCAGCCGTCTAAATTTGTTTTTGGTAATTTTTAGCTGCCATAAACAAAACCTGCTTTTCTTTCTCACGTCCTGAAGAATAAGAGGCACGTAAAAATAAAGGGGAACCTTTAACAGCTATAGGAGGAAAGCACTGGAACAGACTGAGGGTGGTATTGTCAATTTACAATCGATAGAGGTTATAGTTACTGTAATTGTATGCTTGAACTTCACTTGCAGCAGAAGTTTGCAGGATTCAGCAGAATTAAGTGACCTTAAATTGCTGTATGGTGATTTCTTAATTTGTATAAATTATTCTGTACTCCACATTTACAGTGTGTCATGACTGTAAGGGATAGAAGAGAGCAACCACAACCAAGAACATGTAGAAAGGTTTTAATTTTTTTTTTTTTTCTTTAATTGTGTGCTGCTTTATGGGTGTAATTGCTTATTATGTCCTCATCATGATATCACTACAGCGTATGCTGTTGGCACTTTATGGTAGGAAGTGCTGCTTGTAGAGTTCTAGAGATGCTTAGAGAAAGACACCGTGTGTGTTGTGGTATCTTGAAGGATATTTCAGCTTTTATTGGCTATGAGTTCAAAGATGATAAGCTTTGTGTATATTTTATGTTGAATGAGACACCTGTACTAACTAACCATTTTTTTCAGGTACCTCACTGATACCTTGCAGAGGCAATGGAGGCAATGATGAAAGCTCTGTTGTAATTAAAACATAACGAAAAGCTATTCTTTGCTGTGCAGTACTCTCAGTATCATTCAATGCCTACTATTTCAGAAGATGAAAAAGAAAATGGTTCTGGAAATAATGGAAACACTGAAAACAGACCTGGGAAAGAATCCCCGGAAGCTTCTCTTCATGATGCCGTGAAGCCGTACTGCGTGTCGGACGCCTCCACTGCATCCTTGGTGTCTAGGGAAGATGGGCATTATCCATGGGGATGTCCTGTGACTCACACAAGAGAGAAGTTTTATACCATCTGCTCAGACTATGCTTTTTTAAACAGAGTAACATCTATTTGTAAAAGTCCAAGTGCTTCAGTTAGTGCCTGCCTGTCGAGCAGTGCTGCCTTAAACGTTGGAAGTAACACACCTAACTTACTCAGCGTTCAAACTGGTGCTTCAGAGATTATCTACGGTGAAGATGCTAACTTGGAAAGCCTGCCTGGCAATCTTGGAAAGCTTCCACTGGCATGGGAAATAGACAAATCGGAGTTCAATGGTGTGAACTCAAATCTGAAGAACAAAGCAGGTGAGGTGGTGAAGTTTTGATGTGAAAGGAAAAAGTTTCATGTTTCCAGTTTGTTTCTGAAGGCGGCTGGCCAGCACATGTGTCCCATGAGGAAGTGCTATAGAAGAGCCTGTACTTTTATTTCAAGGAGCCTGCTCATCGGGACAGAAGCAAGTGAGAGAGAGAAGCAGTGAAAATCAAGTATAACTGCCAGGGGAAATTGATTGAAAGCAAGGCTGACTTCTGCTTAATTGTGTAGTATTTGGGGTGGTTTCTGGTATCCCTCCCAGCCCTCCCTCTGTGTTATTGGAGTGGTTTTTTTTCTCTTGTTTGAGTAGGATCTAGTATATTATGCATCTGGATGTATAGCTTCAAAACAGGACAAAAATATTTCTGCTTTTGCATGTGGCCCAATTCTCCATTTTCTGCTGTCACAGTGGCTTATAAAAAGGAAAATACCTTGGGTATATATTATTATTAATGGATTTGCATAAAAGTTTTCATCATAAACTGTAGCTGGTTGCAAGGCATTCCAAATAATGAAATAAGCATTTCGTTATGTTCCCTGTGTACTTAATTTTAGGAGATGGGAGGTCCGTGTTGGTCTGAGAGTCTATTTCTGGGGTGGGTGATTTAATGCATTAGAATAATCAGATTGACTTATCTCTCTAAACAGTTGGGCGTGTCATCATTAATTCTGTTCATTATCTAAACACCATGTTGTTTACAGAGCTATTGGCAGCTTTACGAACCTGTTGACAATTTAGATTTTGTATTTGAGCTTTCTCCTTTTGGCGTTTGAGCTTTCTCCTAATGTTTAGTCCTAGTTTTCACTTACTAACACAAGCAGTGTCTCTATTTGAGCTGTATGCTATTACTAAAAGTATTTAAGAAGAAAGCTGTGAATGGCAGCCTAGACATTAATTTGATTCTGAAATTTGATTTGCAGGCAACATGAAGAAACAAGGGACAAAGAAAAAATCAGTGGATAAAAAAAGCAAACAATACAGGGAGTGTCCTCAGCGTTCAGCTCTTGAAGATGTGAAGGAGAGAAAAGTGTTGGACCTTCGGAGATGGTAGTGTTTATGAAGTTACGAAATTATGAACTACACTAACCATGTAGTTTCTCAGTAAACACTGTTGCTAGTTACCTGATTTCAAACTTCTCAATAATGTCTTTGTAATTTTTTTAGTAGAAACTTTAAGCATACACACATTGTCCTATGCATTCTCAAAGAAAAATTAGAGCTTCTCTCCCCTCTGTTGAAATTCTTAAAATATTTTTCTTTCTAAACATCTGTTTTACTTTCAGTAAAGGGAAAAACTTAGGTGGGGATTCATTACAGAACAAAATACAGGTTCAGTAGCATAGTCAGGCAAAAAGTAACCTTAAACATACCACTGATACGTTTTACTTCTGAATTTATTTTCTATTAGGAAATACTTGATCAGAATATGTCATTTCTATATAATTATTATTGTATTAATATAGCTCACTAAATTCAATTAGTTTAATGCATCTGTCTGGTTCTAACTTTCTGTGACACCAGAAAGTTAGAGTTAACCTTGAAAATCTGTGGCCCAGAATGACATTCATTAGTAAATTGGTAGAGATGCAGTTTGCCACAAGTGCACATGTTAGAAGAGACTGGATAAAACCATATGTTATATTAGTACAGAATCATATTTTCTGACAGGATGATTTGTACAGAACTCCCATGAGGCTGTTAGAAATTTAGCTGATTTATATGAAATAGGGTAGTGGCATCTGGCAAAGAAATTGGTTAACATATTTGCTTAATTTTTGTTTTTAAGGATACAGTTGTTTTGGGGTTTTTGTTTCCTTTTTTATTTTAATAGAGATGACATAAAAACATTCAGTATAATGTAGCACTTTAGTGACATAGTACACAAAAAAGTAGTTCAGGTTTGTCATAAACATGAGTCAAGATTGTGTTACTAATATGTTTGAGGTTTTTTGTTTAAGGTATTGTGTTAGCCGACCTCAATACAAGACTTCCTGTGGAATTTCATCCTTAGTGTCTTGCTGGAATTTCTTATATAGTACACTGGGAGCTGGAAGGTAAAGTCACACATAGACTGCTTTGCTTTGCCTCTACAGTGTAAAAAATATGTTTCTAATTGCAACACTCTTTTCTTTTTTTTTTTTTCTTTTTAAGTTTACCCCCCATCACTCAAGAAGAAGCCTTGCATATACTGGGCTTTCAGCCCCCATTTGAGGAGATAAGGTTTGGTCCCTTCACTGGAAATACAACTCTAATGAGGTATGTTTGGTACTTTTGATGCAACTAAGAGATAGAACCTTTAAAAATATGGTAGTAGTTAATTTATTTAAAAGCAAAGTGGCTGATGTGTTAATCCTCTTAAATTTTAGAATAATGGAGCATACCTGAGTACTCTGACAATGAAACTTCTTGAAGAGTAGTTTGCACTAGCCATTTTGAATGGTGTGATGTTGTTACACAGGTCAGCTCAATGTGAAATTCTGTTTGATTTTTGGTTCAGTTTGTGTATTGGTTGTATAATACTCTAATGAGTTTAGTCTCTTGGTTAGGAAACTTTCTCTTTACACTTTTCCTGTTTTTGAAAATGCATGTTAAATGCTTGCTAATATCACTGATACGACCTGAAAAGACAATCGATACACTATTAGATTAATGTAACATGTAATTTAAGAATTGAAAATGAGATAGTGCTGAATCTTTGGTGCAGTGGAGCTGTTGAGGAACAAAAACATGGGACTGGAGTCACAGAGATCTTTGAAATTTTTTATCACTTCTGCTCTGCTGTTTCCTGATATTTATAAGTTGGATCTAAATTCTTTGTACTTCTTCTTTTTTTTTTTTTTTTTTTTTTTTTTTGGTTTAAATGAAATAGACATTCTAGGATTTTACAGAGCCCAAAAACATACTGTACTAGAGTGCCGAACATTTTGACAGGGCTTTGGTGTGTTACACCCTGGTGAGATTAATAACTTTGGCAGTTTCTTGCTTTCTTCATGAGTTGCATTTGGCTGAATTTGGCATTTTTTTTAGGGCAATATATAGTGTTTGGCTGATCAGGATGGTGCTGGATTTGAAAACATGGCAGCAGTCTATTCTCCATCCAGCATACTGGCTAGATCATTGGAAAAGGTCGTGAAAATTTCCTCACCTGCTTTAGGAAATTTAGATCCAGGATTTGTGTTTCTTCAGGAGTATGTCAGGGTATAGCAACTCTTATGGACCAAGCTGACGTAATGTTCTGTCTCTTTGTGTCAACAGTCTATACAGACAAAAGTTAAACTCGTAATTCTTCTTTGATTTCCACTGCGAGCATCCTCTATGCAGCAGAGAAGTTACCCATCTTTTTGTTTTCTTATTTTTTACCTGCCTGGTCCAATAATTTTAAAGTACTTGGTAGATTGGGAAACAGGAGGGCTGGAAGCCAGCCCTGTTACCTAACATAGCTTTATGATTGAGGTATTAGCTTCAAACATGTGAATTTGAGTCTTCTAATGTGGAAAAATTGCTGGCCTGTCCTCAGTGTTGCAGTGAGGAGTTGCAGTATGAGGCTCCTGTATGCTCAGGCTTTATGAAGTTTAGGTGAGTGAAACCCAACAGGATAAGCAGAAAGTCTCACTTGAAGGGTCCCTTCTGGTGTCTTAGATTTCATTTAAGTACTCTACAAATCACGGTTGAAGTTTGGCACCTCAGAATTTGTGTGCCTTTCTAAAGGCTGAGTGATTGAACATTAGAGGTGACTGGGCTAAATACAATAGGACCAACATTTCACATCCAGGTCTGTGGTTATTATGGATCTATGTCAAGTCTGGAAAAGCAAAATGAAGGAAAAGGCTCTGTGTATTTACTTCTTTGTCTGGGATGTGTTAAGATTTGTATTGGGTGCCATAATCATCTACAATCTAAATATTAATGAGATAGCTATTTACTAGCACACGAAGACTTTTTTCCCTAAACTGTCAAGGCACAGGAGCAGTGTGAGGAAATGCATTTAATAACTCTTGAGTTACTACAGTCTTTGAGCTTATTGTTTCAGATGGTTTAGGCAAATAAATGATCACTTCCATATCAAGGGATGCTCCTACGTTCTGTATAAACCTCATGGGAAGAACAAGACAGCTGGAGAAACTGGTACGTAGCTAATCCTAAAGTATTCGTCTTACAATGTATAAACTGAAAAATCCTTCAGTGTGTAGCATTTGACAGGACAAAGTCTATAAGTAGTGCTTCCAGTCTGAGATAAGGTATCAGCCAGCTCCAAGCTGGCTGATTTTTCTGCTTTTACTTTTTCTCTTGTTTAGCTAAAATTTTAATTTATACTTTTATTATGATAAAATACAGTCCTTGCTGTATATTCTGCTGTAACAGAATTTGAATTTTAAGGTATCCAGACAAATACTGCATTTCCAGTTCTGCATTGGTGTGTGGGAAGATTTGTTTGCTGTCATCCATGGGGAGAACAAAAAGTATTAGTCCCTACTTAATGTTTTATACTTCTAAAAAGCCCAGTTTTAAAGGTAATGAACTTGCCTGTTTTGCCTGACTGTAGCTAACATCTCTCTCTAAAGTTAGGCGATTATTCTCAATTAGCTTATGAAGCTGCATTTTTGTCTATGTTTTAGGTGTGCTATTAAAAAATTTTACTTTCATGCAGAGTTTACTAGCCTTCAGTGTAGTCTGGGTAATTACTTTCTAACTGAAAGGTCCTTTAAAAGCACAAAATCACATTGAAAAGTTTTAGAGATTATTAAAATGGATTTTTTTTTTTTCGTGGTAACCCACTTGAAAACTGTTACATTTCAGTGCCTCTTCTAGTTCTCCTGAGACTGGGCACTGTGGTCACATCATAAACCGTTGCATGCCCCTGTGTGTTCATGAGACTACGAAGCTCCAAGAAGCTCATGATATCCAGATGTTTGATTGGTTTTAGTGGTTTTGGTAGTATCAATGTGTGTCACATCTGCTTAGGGCAGCTGGGTCTGCATTTTGTTGCAGTGTGTATTTTCTAGGTTAAGAGATACTTCTGGTTCTTTTTTAAATTTGATTTTGATCTGAACACAAAGCATATTTTATATTGCATTTCCCTGGCACCGACTGTGCAGCAGGTAGTATTTAATTTCCTGCCTGGTACAAAAAAGTAATTACTTCGATATCAAAAGTGTATTTTGTGTATATGCCTTTCAGGTCATGTCCTCCCACTTGTAAAGCAGTATATCTACTTTGTTGTCAAATAGGTCTTTTTTTTCTGCTGAATATGTTACTCAGGATCCAAAGGACCCTGGCCTGTAACCTGATCTTCCTTTGTAGCTGCAGGGGCCCTTGCAAAGCTGACGCGAGGACTGAAAGACGAATCAATGGCCTACATCTACCATTGCCAAAACCATTATTTTTGCCCAATTGGATTTGAAGCAACCCCCGTAAAAGCTAGTAAAGCCTATAGGTAAGATACTGTGTTTATGCTTATCTGTGTTTATGCTTATTTTAGTGGAATAAACATACAGAAAAATTTACTTTTTTACATTTTTTTTACTTTTTTTACATTTTTCTCCATAAATAACATTTCAGTTTACGTCATATAGGCATTTGTCTGAGTAGAAAAACACTACAAAGTGTGCTTTGAAAGGACTGACTTAAAATGAAATGCAGCTAAGCAGACAACATTGAGATAACTCAAAAGAGAAAACTGTAAGTGGTATTAAGAAATTGTTTGCTCAAAGACCTTCTAGCCAGATAGAGAGAAGTTAATTATTTTATTGAAGGGCAAATGAAGGTAACTAATCTGAAAAATGAAAACCTTTAAGGCTAAACAATAAAAAGCTAGCTAATTACGGGGAGAGTCTGTTCCTAGAGAGCTTGGAAGAGAAAGCAAAGTAAGTGTGAGTGTGTTGCAATTTTTCTTTATAAACTAGAAGCAAAGAGTCTACAGTGATATTAATCCTTCATGAGGTGGATGTGATGAAATTTATATTTAGAAACATGGTGTTTGTGTATGGCAGGAGCAGGGGTTGTGTAGGTATCACAGGATGGTGGTTATGTACCTTTTTTTGCATTAATGTTGACTAATAATGGTGATGGTAAACTCCAACTACTGGCATGTAAGGCATAGAAGAGTAAAGATATGTGAATGATTTGTTACCAGGAATTGGGAGTGAATGGGGAGACAAAAGCTAGAAGAGATATTTGGACTATGGCATTAGGTTTGGCTTTTTTAAACAATGCTTAAATGCTGGAGTACTTTTATAAGCTTAATATTCCAGTTGTTTTTGAATAAAAGTATAATAATGTATAATAATTTCAGAATTGTGAGTGACACTACTAGGATAATATAATGCAATAGTTGATATAGTTTTCAATTAAATACAGATTTGTAAAAAACGTTAATAGCATTAATATTCATATGGAATTTGGGGAGAATCTTGCATTAAACCCACAAATTTAAACCTTGAAAATACTAATTCTTGAGATATGTATTAGATTTTGTAAAGCATTTACCTTGCTCTACTCAGTGTGTAGTGCTATACGTAGTAGAGTACTCTATGCACGCTCTTGGGGAGAGTAGTTTGCTTTACCTCATTCAATGAATCACACTGAGCTGTTTTTCCTCTTTCAAAGTACTTGCAAACATGGTATGTATTAAAGGATTCTGTTGGACTTTCTCAATGTTCAGCCATTGGTCAGTATTTATTACTATTATCATGGAGCATAAGTAGCGAATCCCTGAGAAAATCAGTAGATGCCAGATTGGGGAATGAAGGTGAACTTCTGGTTATTTACTTGTTAAACAGTCTGACTTTGTTGAAGAGGTAGGGTCACATCAAGGAGTAGAGAATGCTAGCTTTGCTTTTGTAGTTCAGAATGGTCTTTGATTGGAGGTGATAAAGCATAATCATCTGAATCTAATTAGTTCCCAGTGTGAAGCTTATGATAGGGTTAATGAAAGCTTTTAATATAAGAACAAAAGAATACAGTTTTTTGCTGACACTGAGTTCACTGACTTGCCAGGTTTGTGAGAAGAGTGTAAAAAAATATGCCCCAAGTAGAAATCCAACACATCTGTCTACTTGAGTTTACTGAAATGTAAATCACTTACTTAATTAGTTAGGATGAATCTGCATTAGAAGACCAAAGAGGAAAAAAAAAAAATTACTCAATCAAAAATGCAGTCTGAGAAATAATATTGTCCAGTATGTGGAAACATAGCATGCCTCTTAACTAATTAAAATTTATATTGTTTAGTAAAATGAGTGAAAACAACACTTTCATTCTTTATCCATGGCTGAAATGGATTCTTAGTCACTAGTGATGTTATTTTTTAAGTCAATATTAGCATTCTTTCTTAACAATGCTCTTCTAACAATGTAACATGAATAATAAGTTCAAGAAGCTTTTTATAGCCTTAGTTTAGGCTGGATGTCAGACCAGAGGAGCATTCTGTTTTCTTTGTATTTTCTGATCCTACTGAGGTGAAAAAAAAAAGTTTCGTTTTCAGAAGCACTACCAATAGATTCTGGAGCAGTTCTTGTTTACCTGTTTTTGCACTCTACTTACAAAAGACAGCTTTTATTTAAAAATCAAGCCTGAAGCTTTCAGGTCCCAAAAGAAGTGGGTGGATAGGTTGCTAGTCTGAGCTTAGAGTCAGTTCTTAGGTCACCCACAGACTTCCTGTATGATCTTAGGTTGCTGGATTTGGACTCGGGAGACCTGGGTTCAGTTCCCAGTTCAACCACAGACTTCCAGTGTGACTTTAGGTAAGTCAATCTATCCTGTGTCTTGGTTTCCCATCTTTGCACTGATGGAATACATTGTTATTTTACAGAGACTTCTTTGTAAGTAAACAAACTGTTCCAAGCAATAAGGCCATATGCTGTCTAATACCCTAGGCAGAAAAATCTCAGGTTTTGTCACAGTTGAAACTGATGTAGTTTTTCCTGAGCAGTCACAGAGCAGTCCTGTGTATCTCGTCAGTTCTGCCCTAATACCTGTCAGAAATTTTTGTTGACAAAGTTACTGCAAGCTTTGAGCTTCTTGGGAGTTGATTGCAAAGCAGTATTAATTCAGAGGTTTGGATTTTAGTGTCTGATATTGGATGTTTAGAAGGAAGCATTTGAAGTTGCCAGTTTTGTTCTTACAGGTTACCTTACAGCTCTTAGTAACAACTTTCAGCTGAGGTAAGTTTAAAAATAGTGGAAAGGACTCTTTCATGACTGTAACACATCACAGATAGGGAGGAAGCTGTTTGTACCACTTCAGTTTGGCTTTCCACAACTCTTATTTCTGTTGTTTCCTATATATTTATATTTACATTGTGTGCCAGACTGTCTTTCATCCAAATAAAACTGCTTTTGGTGAAAATCTGTCTTCTTCTCAAAAAATGTGTAGTAGCATCCCCAAGGTTTGCTTTCGGGCCTTGTGAAACTTAACGTTCTCTGTATGCAATTGCAAGGATTGTAATACAGGAGCTGGTTTTTAGTTTGGCTGAGGAAACAATTTTAAATGTTAGAAAATTCTAAAAAGAACAAGAGACTGTTAATATCGCTTTTTCTTTTTAGTATGCACAATAAATCTTACTGGGATTGTATCTTCTATTGAACAGAGGTCGTGTCTTGCAGCAAGAAGTAGAGTATTGGATCTTAATTGGAGAGCCCAGCAGAAAGCATCCAACAATACACTGTAAAAGGTATGTTAGTTGGTAAGAATGTGAAACAGTGTTTTCTTTCAGTTTGTAGTTCTCTACTGGGAGTCAGCAAGTGACTTTTTAGTTCTTTTGAATGAATATATGTATGTGTATATAGATGTATCTAATAGAAAGAGATGCTGCTCCAGTGAGAAGCTTTGTGTTTTGACCTCAAGGCTGGCTCTGCAGTTTTATATCACCTGTCAGAACATATGTGGGGTGCTGAGAGCCAAAGCCCGTATCTTTTGTTTGGGTGTGACACAGCTCATATTAGTCAGGAAGAAAAGGCACCTAGCTGTTTATGGTCATGCCAGTTGTGACTTACAGACTGCATGGCCTTTGGAGTATTTTAACTGGAGCTGAGGACATCCACAGGCTGTGTCTGGGCTGTGCACAGGATATTCTGCTGCTGCTGAGATCTCCTAGCTCAGGTGCAGCCTGTACTCTGTTGTGTTGTTTGCTTATCTGTGCATTCAGACAGTACATTTATGATGAGATTTGACTCAAATAAAGTTGGTGTCTCAACTAGACATACAGACTAGGAGAACTAGAGGGTGCTATGTAGAAATATCATGGATTAGTTATATTTTGTAATTTTTTTTTTGTCAGTGATGTGACCTTGTCAATAACTGCAAATTCCTGGGTATTTTGGACTATGAGATTAGGTGCAACAAAATTAAAATCACATTATGCATCTGATTACTGAGAAATGGCATATCATAGGTTCCAAGGGTAGAACTTTGTTGTATGGTATAGCTACAAATGGCACAGGAAAAGGTTTCTGAATAGATAATAAAACCCTTTGTAATACTAATTATTATAAAAATAAATTGTTTGTGGAGACATTCTTCCTCTTGTTGCACTCCCGAGAGGTGGCAGAAAGCTCTGTGCTTAAGGAAAGGGGGCGAAGGTTGGAGTAGAAATGTGTTTTCTGAACTTGGAGGGTGGTGTTAGAGAGAAACAGGCAGTTAGACAGTGGTAGAAATGAAAAGGTGATGTGCAGGTTTAAAGAGGTCTGGATATGAAAATACTTGTTTCAGTTGGGCTGGAAGGAATTTTGAATCTTTGAAAAGCTGAGTGAATGGGGAGTGATTAAACTGATAGTTTAGAATTAAAAAAATGGAGGATTGAGTTATGATGAGAGCTATCTGGTAAAAGCACATTTACTGTGTGAAAGAAACCAAGGAACTGAACAAAATTATACCAAAGGGTAGGAGATGTTGAAATAAAAAAAAGGCTAATGTTTCTCCTTGCCTAAACCACACTTTTCTTCTTTCTTTCCCAAACTGATGAATTGGTAAGTGTAAGGAATCTAACTGTGACTCATGGTGCTCTTAATCATTTTGGAAGGTGTTTCCCAAGAATAGGACTAAACCTGTGAATTTTGATTAAAAGTGACGCTTTTACATCTAGATTGATGTCTCTAATACTGAGGCTTTTGTAACTGTACACATTCATTTATCTTTAAATCACTGATAAGACTGTTTAAAGCTACAGGTCTGTATTTGTGCGTATGCGTACGTGAGTATTCATGCTGCTGAGGTTTCATAAACATCTGCTGAGTAGTAATGATTTTTTTCTGTAGGTGGGCAGATATTGTCACTGACCTAAACACTCAAAATCCAGAATATCTAGATATTCGACACCTAGAGAGAGGATTGCAACATCGAAAAACAAAGAAGGTAAGGTAAACTCACTAAGGGAGGAAACTCATGGTAGGTTTTTGCGAACTTATACTTCAGCAGTGTAAGGTAACTTCATGAAAGGAATTTGTTCTGTTATGAAGTGTTGCTGCGGACAAAAGTATAGTGTGAGTTCTTGCATACCGAAGTCATTTAGATTTACTTGCTGGACAAGATTTAAATCATCAATAGCTTGGTATATACTAGGGTGAACCAGGATATCTGTTTATACAGATTGTATTTGGTCAGAATATTTAAGTTTATTGGCTTAAAATGTAACTGCATCAAGTACAGAAATGTTCTGCAGACAAATTACGGACCCTTTAAGGTATGACTCTCTAACAACATTTAAGTGGGAAAGAAAGTACAATCGAGTATGATCAGGCATAAAAGAAAGTGTGTCTCCCTTGTGTGGAGTTACTGTGAATGCATGTGGCTTTGTTTCCTATAGATAGGGCTGTATCTCATGGGTGGAGGATGTATTTGTGATTTGCAGATCGAAAGCCTGTGAGAAATAATAGACTGAAGAGATGATTTCAGATGTGAAGACCCTATGGAAGACTGTCAGCATGATCAGAATGGACCAAAACAGATAATTGCTGAGAAGGTAGCTAGAAAGTAAAGAAAGATTAGCAGAAGATAAGTGATACTAGCCCATGGAGGATAAAATGGATAGCTTAAAAAGATCAAAAAGACAAAAAAGAAAGCAATAATTGAATCTGGGAAACAATCAGAACTGATTGGTGCAAGTTGTATATTTCTGCATAAGATTTTGTGGTGGTTTGTTGTTTTTTTGTTTTTTTTTTTCTTGTTTGTATGTTGTGGCACTTCTTGTTTGTTTTCTTTTTGGAAGTATTGTGTTACTTGCCAAAATGTTGATGTCCAGTATATTTGTATGTTAGAAATGTGCCTGTGGTGTGTATTTAACAAAGGACGTTTTTTACTTTGCCTAGGTTGGAGGGAATCTTCATTGCATCATTGCCTTTCAGAGACTCAGCTGGCAAAGATTTGGTCCTTGGAATTTTCCATTTGGTAATGTTAGACAGAATAAACAATCCCAAACACAAGGACAAGGAATTTCCAAATCTGAGAGTGAAGATAATATATCTAAGAAACAACGTGGACGACTGGGTCGATCTTTCAGTGCTAGCTTTCATCAAGAATCTACGTGGAAGAAATCTAATCTTCGGGAGAGGAGGAACAGTGGGTATCAGAGTTATAATGATTATGATGGGAATGATTAAAATTAACTTTAGATGATAGAGTTGGTATATTAAAGTTAGTTTTAATCAAAGCATATTAGGGATTTATTAGTCCTAGAACACATAAGAATAGAAATTATGGTATAAGTTACAGCTTCATAATTATTAAACAAATATGTTGATATGGTTGCAATAGACGAGATCTGATGTATAAAGTGACAAATAAGCACAGATTATTGTAATTTTGCAATCAAAGGTGAATATGATAGCAAAATCAATCAGTTCTTTTGAAATAATTGTACTATGTTCTGATCAGTGAAAACAAAAGAGCAGGTTGAAATCAATGTTATAAACAGACTTAATTGAAAATGTTTATTGTTCAAAAGCATGAAAAATTATGGTAAGACGTGATAAAAAAGGGTTATTCTGCAAATGGTGTAAGGGTAAAAATAAATATTGTTTTTAGCACTTCATTTTAGTAAGGCTGCCCATATCTAGTGCAAATGAAAAAAAAGATCATGTAAGTTAGAAAACCTTGTTGGATTCACAAAGAGAATGTACATTCTCCATTTAATTCCCATTTGACTTCTGTCAGTCAGATAATCATATCTTGTCAAGCAGGTCTCAGTTTCTTTTCCCTTATCTGGTTGCCTGTTTTTGACTGTGAGGAAATGCCTGTTTGAGAATGGAACTTCTCTATCACTTTTGCTCTGTGGGTAAAGTGGCTGAATTCTTACCCTGGAGCCTCCTGAGAGCACGGACTCACTTAACACAAGCTTATGAAATTCAGTATTAAAAGCTGCATTTGCCATTAGCCAAATGAGCTAGCTGAACACTGTGTTCTGTTGGCAGTTCTTTTCCTTGTTTGGTCTTAAAATATCTGTCCTTTTTCTGCTGCTCTTTTCATTTTGTGTGAAGGGGATGCAAGTGCTGCAAACTGCTGGCAGCCCCGATGATATACCTCTCAGCCAGCACACAATTCAAGCTTTTTCTTTTTTTCTTTTTTTCTTTCCCTGGTAAATCCACTTGTTTGCCCAAACACATCTCAACAGTTGTATTGTTCTGTGTACAAATGTTCATACCTGCTCAAGGATTAATTTTTTGACATAAAAAGATTTGTCATGGAATGCAGGGGTTTTTGTAGGTTGCTGCTTTTGTTAACCAAAAATGGGAGAATTTTAAAAAGACTTTTGTTCATTCAATAAAATTGGTTTTCTATCTTGTCGTTTGCTTTTTATTTGTCTTGGAAACGATGGCCCTGCATTTAGTGAAGGTCTTCAGCAAAGTAGGTAAGCGACAGAACAGAGCTGCAACTACTGCTTAGCAAAGTAGGTAGGATCTCTTGGGTCATAAAAAAAGTGGTGCTCGGTGCAGCCACTGTGACTTCTACTATTTAATTTCTCAAATAATGACTGGAAAAAACCCATAGGTTTTGAAATTTTATTTTCCAGATGAGTTCTTTTCAGACCCCATTTTTGAAAGCTGAGTTTGGGCTGAGGGCTCAGCTTTGTTTAGAGTACTTGGGCTGTGTTCTTTGGGGGATTTAGGACTTACATAGCCAGAGTTAAATGTGTGTCTCATAGTTTTTGCTTAATTATGATAGTTGCACTGAGAAAAGGGTCTATCCTCTGATGGTAGCAGGCTGTTCTGCTTTATTAGGTTGGGATGAAATTCTGGTTTTCCAAATTTGTTTTGCTCTTGGGTTGGATGGAGGCTGTCACATTTCATCCACAGAGTACACAGTAGAATATGGATTCTTCCAGATTAGCAGGAGCAGTGTGCATGTCCTTGGGGTTGTGCTGCAGAGATCTTAGCTGAGGGATTACAGGGTGGTGGGGTGCCTGCCATGGGGGACACGGGCTGTGGTCAGGGCAGAACAGAGAGCACAGGCTGCAGGGGAGATCATATTCAGGGGTGGGAAAAATAGGACTGCTTTTGGTCTGCATTGTGGGATTTTGTTCTGGGAGAGGAGACAGGAGGCATTTTTTTCATTCTCCAGCCAGAGAAGGGCAGTAGAGCTGTTACATGCTCTGGAGCACAAGTCCTGTGAGGAGCAGCTGAAGGAGCTGGGGTTGTCTTACCTGCAGAAGAGGAGGCTCAGCGGTGACTTTATCACTCTCTACAGCTACCTGACAGGAGTCTGTAGCTGGGGGAGGTCAGCCTCTTCTCCCGGATAATAAGTGACAGGATAAGAAACGGCCTCAAGCTGCACCAGGTGAGGTTTAGGCTGGACATGGGGGAATTCCTTCACAGAAACGATGATCGGGTATTGGAAGGGATTGCCCAGGGAGCTGGTGCAGTTACCGTCCCTGGAGTCTTTAGACTGGACGTGGCACTTAGATTATGGCCTAGTTGACAAAGGGACGTTCGGTCACAGGTTGGACTCGATGATCTCGGAGATCTTTTCCGACATAACTGATTCTGTTATTCTCTGCTGTTCGGTACTAGGCTCCTCGGCTGCCTACCGGCCTCAGGAACCGCAGTCGGGGAAGCCGCGACGGGAGCGGCCCGGCCCCGGTGTGCGGGGCGGGCTGCGGGCGGCCGCTCCCGGGCGGGGCCCTGCGCCGGCTCCGCCCCGCGCGCGGCGACTCCCGGCGGCCCGCGGGGCTGCGCCGGGCGGGGCCGCGCTCGGAGGGGGCGGGGCCGCCCGTGCTGCGGCCTGATCGCCGGGGCCCTGCCGGGGCCCTGCCGCGGCCCTGCGCAAGGATCCGCTCCCCGCCGCAGGTCCGGCATCGCGACCCCCGCCGGCCCCTGTCCCTGTCTATCCCGACCCGAGCGACCGCCTCGTTATTTCTGTTTAAATTATTAAAGCAGTCGCGGGCCGCATAATCCTTGGGTTATTCCTTCTTTTGTGCCTCGCAGATTTTTCTCTCAAAGCAGCTAAGGAAGGACAATGGGAGTTCAAGGACTTTGGAAGCTGCTTGAATGCACCGGGAGACCCATAAACCCAGAAACGCTGGAAGGGAAAATTCTTGCTGTTGGTATCCTTTAAAAGTAAAGCCGGAGAAGCGAAGTTGCAAGGGAGATCGTTTTAACCATTTCCCTTATTTATAAGTGATTATTTTGTTATTAATATTATTATTATTACACTTAAATTGCCTACAGTTTGGTAAGTGGATGTTTTGCTTTATAATACGTGAAATACTAAGCTCTTTTATTTTCATCTTAAAAAAATTACTTTTTTTAATAGGCTTCTCATACAAGTGTTGGACTATAGAATTTTTCACTTTATAAATAAGTGTACTGCTCTCAGTAGGATTGCAAGATGAAGAAGTTTTATACTTATGCATCAGCTTGCCTGTCCTGTATACTTGGTTAAATGCTGAAAAGATGTGGAAGGAAGTTACCTGTTAAGTAAGAAGTTACCTGTAAAAATAACTGCGGAGGTATTTACTGTGCTTTTGCTTCCACTCTGCTTTTTGTGCAGGGCAATGGGGCAGTGATTTCTTCTTACAGATTCATGGCTATTTAGATATTCTTGGTTTTGACAAGACAAGCTTGGAGCCATGGGCAAAAGCCACTCAGTCAAATCCGTGCACTTTGTAGGAACTCCCAATGTGGTACATGTGTAAAAGAGCACATTTTTTTCCTCTCAACGATTCTTTAAGATATCAGTATTTGGTTGAACCAAGCAATAAAGGGAGCCAGAGGTGGTGTTTCTGTACGGAATGCTCACCTGCTCACTCTGTTTCATCGACTCTGCAAGTTACTGTTTTTCCGGATTCGACCTGTCTTTGTTTTTGATGGAGAGGCACCTCTTCTGAAGAGACAAACCTTGGTAAGTACCTTTGTGAGTTATTGCAATCTCAAAGAGGCTGTATGTCTGCTGATAGTAAGCAGCCCTTTTTGATTTCCTTCCTGTTCTGCTTATGCTTCTGAGGTGTGGGGATGGAGGATTGAATTCCACTGCTCTGCAGGTGTCCTTTGCAGTCCCAGCCTGGGTTAGCTCTTGGAGCATGCAGCAGCTCTTCTCCAATCTAGGCAGGTTTGATTTGCATGAGAGCCAAGTTGCAGGGAAGTGGATGATGTCATGACCCTGGCTTGTGCTCCAGAATAGACCTGAATGCAGCTCTGCAGGCATTTGTATTCCGAAGCTGAAAGCTGTTCCTGAGTCCCACAGAGGAAATGGATGTAGATTTAGAGGCTCTGAAGGCTCTGTCCCCTCTCGGTGTAGGATGAGTTAGGAGTAGCTCATAGGCTCAGCAAACAGAATTGTAACAGAAATTCACCAAATGTACATCTTCAGCATCCAGCAAAATCTTGTTGGTGTTAATCTTATTTTCATAGGCTAAGCGAAGACAAAGAAGGGAAGTTGCCATCAATGATTCCAGGAAAACTACAGAGAAGCTCTTGAAAACACTTCTGAAGAGACATGTTGTCAAAACTGCTCTTACAGGCAAAAGGCAAGAAAAATAATTATTTTCCCCTTATTTATAAGTGACAGTGAGTCTTTTTGAACCTGTTAATTGCTGTGTTGTTTTTTTTTTTTCTCTAAGAAATGAAGCTTTGCCCAGTATTACACAAGTTCGAAGAGAAGGAGTTGATGATATGTATGTATTGCCTGCTTTAGAGAATGAAGAGAAGAATAGGTAGGTAGAATTAAGAAAAATAGCTTAAATGGCTTTTAATAAACTTGAGTAAAAGTATAAACGACATTTTTTGATGCTGATGAAAGGCCTTTGACCTATGAGACACTGTAATATATATATAAATTGTATTTCTTAATTTGTATTTTATTTCAGTTTATTTTTGGATACAGAAGCTTCCTAGTTATTTTTGGGAAAGTCACAAAATAAGGTTTCAGCCCATAGATTAAATTTATACCCTGGATGCATGTATATGGATGAAAGTTCTGCCTCAGTCTCTATGGTCATGTCCATACAACCAAATGGGACTGATTGTTCAAGCTTGGGTGTGGCAGCTTGATTCTGTTTTGTGTTGACATGTTCAGCAGAGGCAGGCTTTGTCTGTACTTGTCACACCTGTGGCATCTTCTTAAATAACACTAAGTGAGAATGTGAGGCTGCCCTAGAGGTTACTCTTTGCACATCTGTACTTTTATATATTTCAAGTGCTGACCAAGTAAGAATTGTGCCATGATCTAAACAGCAGCAGTTGTCTGCATCTAGTTCTAACTGACATAAGTTTGCCTTCTTACTTTCTGTTCAGATCTTTATGACCTGTGTATATATTTATGCGTGTGTTTGTGTATATATAGATATATGTATATCTATATACGTGTGTGTTTGATGGTACAGTTTTTTGTGCTTGACCATGCTTGACCATGATTGATGTCTTTTTGCTTAAAATAGAAACTCTTTTTTCCTGGGTAGATATCTATCTACACCTTTTGTTTTCTCTTTGTGATTTTTAGCTCAGAGGAGGAGGAAGAAAAGGAATGGCAAATGAGAATTAGCCAAAGACAGATGTTGCAAGTAAGTGCAACCTAGTTGCCTTGGTACTGTGAACAGTTCTCTCATTCATATGGTATGCTTAAAAGACAAACCAAAAGCTAACAAAATTCAACTGTTTAGGGATATAGGTCTTATTATAGCATTACTCATAAGCAAACAAGGTAATTTTTAGTGCTCTAAGAATGCCTATTAATGAGGAAATATAAATGTGATTTCTCCGCTAGAATACAGCAGAACAGAAAATTCTTGTGATATCCTTTCTTTTTCTTTTTACTACTTCCTCTGAACACATGGAGAAGACATTGGTTTTTGTAACAATGCAGGTGAAATGCATGCATTTGTGCATGTGTGTGCCCATAAATGACAGCATATTTAACAAAATTTCTATGCTTCTCCAAATGAGAACTGAAGTTGAAGCACTTGTGTTTTCACAGATAAATTCTGTATTTGTTTCTGATGTGCTGATCTGATAGGAAGAGGATGAGAGAAATACATGACCTAAGAAGAAGACATAATAAATAATAAAATTTAATTTGCTTTCATCAGTAGGAAAAAAACAACAACAAAAAAGAACTCTTGGAAAGACTATTTATCTTTGAAGTAGTTCTCATGCAGAAGGAGAACCTCTTTGGAAGGAAAAGAATCAGAATTGCTGAGGCTATATGAACTGCTTTTGTGATTTATGCTAAGTATCTTTTTGTAAAAAGAGTAAAACCAAGTTTCTCTGTGTAGTGTACATCAGTGGGGTACTTACCTTTTTTTTTGTTACATAGTGATTACTCTTTTTTTCTTGTTTTCTTTGCCATATAGGAAGTAGTAACAAAGTATCTTGTTTAGAATTGTGTTTTTTGTTTGGAATAATGCTCTAAATATTTTATCATTTTGTTGTGCCATAATATAAAATATCTATTGTTGGTTTCTATTTTTATAGGAACAGTTATGTGAAAATCCTTATTCCATAGATATTGAATCAGAAGATTTCCACAAGCTGCCTCCAGAAATAAAACATGAGATCTTGACTGATATTAAAGAACTTACAAAGCGAAGAAGAACATTATTTGAAGCAATGCCAGAGGTAATATTGAAAATAGCTTTCAAGGCATCAGAATGGAACTATTGCTACTAATACAATTGAGGAAAGGGTACTACATCTGGAAAGCTTTACACCCTGGACTATTTAATTAGAGATGTTACCTTGAGGAGAAAAAAAATCCAATGAGATAATGACTTTTAACAGTCTTATCTCTTGATTTCCATTAAAATTAGCAGAGCTAATTCAGTTTGGCAAAAATGTTAAAAATCATGCTGTGTTACATGCCTCATCAGTATTATGCCCAAAATTGCATAACAGGCTACTGGTGTGGATGAGCCAGGCAGAATGAACACAGCTTGGATTCCAAACCCTGAGGTTGTTGGAGGAGCTGGCAGCTGGGAAAAGGCTTCTGTAACTTAGGCAGATGTGTTGAAGCTGTTCAGACACAAATGGGGAATCCTACAGTGTCACTTCTACAGAGAGGTTTTGAAAGTACAGTATAAATAAGATCAAATGTTGGCTTATGTCCAAATGTAAACTAAGAACCATCATTTTAAAATGATCCACATGTGGATTCTCTTAATTGCTTTTTTTTTTTTTTTTTTTAAGATGGGGATGAGCTCTGATAGCCAGAATTGAGATGTCATGTTCTCTAGCACTCAGAACTACTGGTACCTTTCAGAATTGTTGTATGTTACCAGGATAGTTTTGCTGTCGCTTGGGAGTGCAGCAGCCAGTGAAAGACAAATGTTTGCTGCTTAAAGGAACTTTTGAAAGAATTCCCACTCTATTCCAGAGTGTGGGAAATGGACTTGCTTAAAAGGGGTATTTTATTTCAATTGACTTGTTTGTGTTGTTTTGTTTTTTTTGTTTTGTTTTTTTTGAGGACTCCAATGACTTTTCCCAGTACCAGCTTAGGGGTTTGCTTAAAAAAAGCAACCTCAATCGGTGCATAGAAAATGTACAAAAAGAAATGAATCAACAGCACTCGGGTGAAATCCAAACACAATATGAAAATGAAGGTGGTTTTGTGAAAGAAGTGGAATCAAGGAGGGTGGTCTCTGAAGAGACTTCTCACTATATTCTGATAAAGGGTATGTCAGGACTTAATTATGTAAAACCTGTTGTTGGGAGTGTGCACTCTGGCACACTTAAAACTGTCAGTTTTAAGAAAAACCTGAGTATTGTTTATTATGTGGCCAGTACTTTGTATGAAATGTGCATTGTTGTTATACATCATTAACTGTGATCTATAAACCTGTAGAAAAGTGGTTTAATAATCTTTATATAATGATGTTCATTATGTAAAATGGAATGTTATTATAAAGCAGTATTTTTCCACATAAAACTCCCTTTCAGGTATTCAAGCAAAAGAAGCTATGAGCAGAGACTTGGAAACTACTGCAGGACCCTCATCAAAGAGGCATGAATTGACTAAATTAAATAAAAACAATGAATCTCCTGCTAATGCGAAGCTGTGTGCATCTGACAAGATGCAGACAGAGGGAGATGACAGTGTGGTGGCAGCACCCCCCTCTCCTCGAACTTTGCTTGCTATCCAGGCAGCCATGGTGGAAAGCAGCTCAGAAGAAGAGCTGGATGCAGGACAATTTGTGTCAGAGGGAGGCAGTGTGTCTCCAAGGACGCTGCGGGCGATTCAGCAAGCTCTGAGTGAAGATGATAAAGGGGAGGAAGTTGTTGCTGCTACAACTGATGGAGTGCTTTCAGAAAGACCAGAAAGGAAGGATTTTCTGCTTAGTAGCTCAGATG
Source organism: Hirundo rustica (assembly GCF_015227805.2). Classification (NCBI taxonomy): domain Eukaryota; kingdom Metazoa; phylum Chordata; class Aves; order Passeriformes; family Hirundinidae; genus Hirundo; species Hirundo rustica. The sequence continues at coordinate 80,793,731 of NC_053451.1, forward strand.
AGGAAGAGCAGATTCTTGAAGTTAAGGAGGGAGAAAACATTCCTACAGCTACATTTCATTCATCAATCCAAGTGACTATGCAAGATGCTAAATTTAAACAGAAGGATCAGGAGTTGGAAAAAAGTCATATTACACCCCAAGACACTGGTATACTCAGAGATAAAAAGTGTTCTGCTATTGAGAATACTAGAAAAGGCAAAGAAGATATAAACAAAGAGGAAAATTATTCAGAAAATCATATTGCACCCAAGGACACCAGTATATCCATAGCTGAAACTTACATTGACAGTACTATAAAAGACACAGAAGATGTAGACAAGGAAGAAAATAGCTCCAGAAATCTTATTTCACCAACTGATACCAGTATATCCAGAGTTGAAAATTATTCCTACATTAACAATACTAGAAAAGACAAAGAAGACGTAGACAAAATAAAAAACGGTTCCAAAATGGATTTAAAGTCTCTGGGAGATAAGAATATGAATTTGTGTTTGCAGAAGCCGAGCTGTGCCCCTGTGCAAACTAGTATGGATGCTTTGATTTATGCTGAAACAACAGGCCTTTCTAAAAATGAGGAAAACTTGAAAATTTCTGAAAATACACAAGAAGTAATTTCACAAACAGAGGAGAATGTATCTGAGGATATCAGATTTTTTCCAGAAGGAAGAGATCCTGAGGAGGAAAGAGAAGGGATATCACAGTCTGAAGACAGTGATTCTGATGGTATGTGCTTTTGATTGTGTAAAAGGGTAAGAAAATAGGACAATATTATATTTATAGTCAGTTGAAGGTAACCTTTTTTCTTAGTAAGAAATACTTAAAAATGCATCCATTCCTGCACATATAGGAGGCAGGAAGAAAATCTGAGCTGTGTTTTTCCCCTTGGTGTCACATTTTATCATTGAATCCTGAGAACAGAATATGGAGAGTCAGGAAAGCATGTTATGTACATTGAATCTCACTGGTGTACTAACCAGTCAACCACTTAGTTGATGTGATTGCACAATCCTTATATTTATCTGCTGCATATAGAAAAAAAAGTCACCGCTCGAATTAAAAATGTGTACAAATCTCTATTTTCCTTTGATAGGAAGCTTTGTTGAAGTGGATGCTGAGGTCAGTAATGAGGCTGAGTTTCCTACTAAATATGATGAAAGAGTGGGTGGTGAACCAACACTTCCAGAAGTGGAGACAGGCAGACCTGATGTTTTCACGCCGGACTTGCCGAAGGAGTCTGATGAGATGCAGTTGGGAAACACTCAGAATGTTGAAAAAGAAGCTGATGGTAAAGGTGCAGAGGATGAGTGGCAAGACATCAGTTTGGTAACTCGTTGTTTCTTGTTTTGAGCTTGTACTGGAGTGCTTTGTCTCCAAATAGTTGTTAAGGAAAACTGTTGAACAGTTGCTTGTTGTTTCATTGCTTTCTCACACAGGTATCTAATTGTATGGCAACTGATGTTTCTTTAAGGGTGGTTAATCATAATCTCCCTAAAATCAAAAGAAAGCTTCAGGATTTTAGCAAATTGATGACTAGATCATCTCTGGTCTTACAATTTGTTCCATTAGAGAAGCTGTAACAACTTCCTGGTGTGAATTAATGGAACATATACTACTAGAATAATTGTAATTGGAGACTTTGTGCTTTACTTTGCTAAATATATCTGAATTGTTGAAATAAAAAAAAATCTTGGTTTCTATTTTCAGGAAGAACTAGAAGAACTAGAAAAGGACCTTTCTGCTGAGCAGAATACACTTCAGTCTCAAAAACAGCAGCAGGAACGTGTTGCCGCTTCTGTAACAGGACAGATGTTCTTGGAAAGCCAGGTAGCATTTCATTTGTTTCCTTCTTCCACTCCAGTCCTTTACTCAAAAGCTGTAAGTATTTTTGCTTAGTTACAGGTCACCTTTTTTCCCTCTTAGGAGTTTGGTTTTTTCAGTTTGCTTAATTTGAAATATTGAAAGTGTTGAGGTGATCTTGAATTCCAATTATTTTAAATAAGTGTAATAACATTATAAAATAATAATATAGTTATGGATAAATCAGTATATCTTTTAAGCTCCAACTTTTAAAGGTTGGGCCAGTTTGACTGTGGCCTGTTTTTGTGAAAGATGCAAAATGAACAAAAAAATATTAGGAAGCTATGTTCAGCAGCAAAGAATTGATGCAGCCTGTGTGTTAGGTAAACTGTGATTTCCCCTAGGGATTAAAATGTTAAAAAATTGCAAGGAGTCTGTATAGTTTATGCTCTGAGTAACCAATTTGAAGGAATCTCACCAGAAATGCCCGAATGAGCCTGTTACTTCTGTGTCAGTGTTTCAAGGTTTGATACAATGTGTTTGGGTTAACAAACTGATAACATAGTAGACTAGTGATGGTGTCTGTGATACAATAGACTTATGCTAACAAATTCATTCTGAGAAATATGTAAATGCTTGTTGTTCTTTTTTTCTTCTTAATGAGACCGATTAGGTAGTTTTAAAATGATATTTAATCTTGGTTAAATATTTGCACATACTTGTTTATTCAGGTAATTTTTTTAAGGGCCAGTAGATTGCTTTTGTAGTATTATGTGCCATGTGATCATAGACACACCATTATAGTTGTTTTGATCTTGTGCTTTTATTCTTAATTACAGTAAAAATTTAAAGTCTTGAGGCTTATTTTATCAAGCCTCAAAAGCCATCTGAGTGAAGAATGTGATCCAGACCTGTGTAACTAGCACAAGCCTGTAAACCTAGTGTGTGTGGGATATTTCACTGAGGTTGTGTATTGTGTATCCCATAAAAGCAAAAATGCATCAAAATAGAGCCATATCAAAACACTATCCAAGGAATGATTAGTCTTCCCACCGTTTCCTGCTTGATATGAATGTTTCTCATATGCTTTCATACTACTTTCTTAGATTAAGTGATGACCAAATCTTTTTTTTAAATCTGATTTTTTAGTTTTACTTTTTGTGGTTAACTTGTATCTTTCTTTTATGGAGCCCACATAATTGTAACGCAGGGAGTTCTTTCCTTGCTGTGCAAAACAATACTTAAGTATGCTTGTGTAATTAAGATGGCAGGTTCTCAAACTGTGTGGTGAAAGAGTGCTCAAGTGATGCTTGACTTATATGGAACTGTCTGCCTGAGAGGAATTGAGTGGGAATTCCCTCTTGACTTAACTGAGCTTGGCACTTTTTACTGGAAATTTAAGGCTTGTTGTCAAATATTAAATAAGTCCCAAGTGTGAATCTAGCAGTTCTGAGTCAAGCAGAAATGTATTAGAAATTAACTCTTTAAATGAATGTGTGTTTCCCTTCCATCCCCCAGGAGCTCCTCCGTCTGTTTGGCATTCCATACATCGAAGCTCCAACGGAGGCGGAGGCACAGTGTGCCATATTGGACCTTACTGATCAGACCTGTGGGACAATTACTGACGACAGCGATGTTTGGTTGTTTGGTGCACGACATGTTTATAAAAATTTCTTCAGTCAGGACAAATACGTAGAATATTATCAGTATGTTGATTTTCAGAACGAGCTAGGTAAGCCTCAGGCATTGATTTGTTAAACAAGGTCTTTAATAAGGCAGCTAAGTCATCTTTATATTTTCTACAGAATTTTGTGAATATTATTCAATGTCTGTTCTTTGGAGAGTCTCTAAAGCCATTTGGTTGGGTTGCTGTTTTACTGCCAGATAACCCCCCTGAATTTGAAGACCACCTGCATTTAATATACTGAGTTAGTGTAATGATCATTAAGGCTGGAGATGTGAACTATTATATCACTTTCTGGGTAAATGTTAGCTTGACTTTTCTGATGTGGTGGGAAAATTATATTCTGATGTCATCAGATTTTTAGTCTTCTGGAAACGGAAGTTAGTTTTGGACACAGTGAGATGTAATGCATTAAAAGAGGATCTGGAATATGTATAAAACATTTATCATGTAATTGACACTGAAAGATCTTTTTCTTCTATCTGACTGATCTTAAGCTAGTTTAATCAAATTGTTGCCAATTTTGTTGAACTACTAAGCTTCAGTGTCACATAGAGTATTAGGCAAAATATGAGCCAATTAAAATTTGTTATTATGCTCGAGCAGAACTCTTCTACAACCAGTTTTGACATTTTTAGTTTGAGAGGCTATAGACTTTGAAATAGTAGCATAGTAGTATTAATAGTAGTAAAATTTCATAACATTTTTATGTGGTGAAAGATATAGCTTTGGTTTCTTCCAGCAAATTGCATAAAATATTTTTCCCTGCTTAAGTGTGCTACTGTAGCTTAATTGGAAGGGATTGCTGTAAAAGCATGTCTGTGATTATTAATTGGTTTTAATGTGATAAGCCAAATATTTATTTATTTATTGGGAAAAAATAGTCATCATCAGTCTTTATGTCACATTCCTCTGCAGTCTTGTGCTTCTCCTTTCCCAGGCATTGCAGAAATTCTTCTTTCTGAATAGCTGATGGATATCGTGACTAGCATGATGATGGTCTGCCTTGCTTTGTGTGTTTAGAGTCATGTCCCTCCTTTTCTGCATGGAATTTTAATTTTTTTTTTCTTTCAAGTCTAAACTCTTGAAGCTGGTCACTAAAAATCAGTCTGGTTGCCTGAGATGTTTCAGCCTATCAAATAGAAGTGGTCAGCCGAGTTCTTCCTTCTTTCTGGCTGTTTCATGGGCTCTTCTGGTCTGCTTAGTATCTGTACCAGCACAGAGCAAAAGGCTCCTCATTGAGGAACGCTTGTGGGAAACAGAGGCATTGGTATTATGGACTAGAATGCAAACAGAATGTTTTTATTTGATTCTGGCATTACTCAATTCAAGTCAGCATTAGATGAGAACAGGACAGTAACTGGATGTAATAAATGTAAAAAAAACCCAAAACCATCTTTTAGCAACCCTGAATTTAGAAATTACAGAATCACAGAATTATTTAGGTTAGAAAAGACCTCTGAGATCATTGAGTCCAATGTTTGTCTGATCACCACCTTGTCAACTAGACCATGGCACTGAGTGCCACATCCATTTGTTTCTTGAAGACTTCCAGGGACGGTGACTCCACCACCTCACTGCACAGTCCGTTCTAAAATTTAACAACCATTTCCATGAAAAAATTCCTCCTGATGTCCATTGTAACATTGTCATTTTGGCAAGATATATTTGCCAAATTAGCACAATTACTTATGCTTGAGCTAGCAGGAGTGTATTGATTCTGCTCCAGAATATAACTTATAACTTCTGATGTTGAATTAAATATAATTTTATGGAGTTAATGCCTTTGCATTCCTTTTGGCTTTTGCCTTTCTGATAATATTTTTATTTTGTAAGGTAATAAATACTGAATCCATACATTTTGTTTTTCAGGGTTGGATAGAAGCAAGCTGATTAATTTGGCATACTTGCTTGGAAGTGACTACACTGAGGGCATCCCAAATGTTGGCTCTGTAACAGCAATGGAGATTTTAAATGAATTTCCTGGGCACGGCTTGGAACCTCTCTTAAAATTTGCGTATGCTTCATTGTGATTTGCTTTTTTGTATCTACGTATTGTAATTATTAGTAAATATGCTTTTCTGATGCTTAAGCATGCAGCAAGGTATATGACCATCATTAGTGGGACTAAGTAGGCTGTAAAACATGACTCCGCTCTATCACTATTTGGAATGACAAGTAGATAAGGTAACAAGTTGATACAGCAATCACAGTGAGACAAGTAAAGCCAGCAGAACAGCTGTAGAATTGTGCCTCAAAGTTTATTGGAGAGCTGGATCTATAGTGGAGCAGAGCTTCATTCTCCCTGGGTTGGTGAGAGGTTGCTGTATCTTGCTCATAAGAGAGAGGGGACTTGACTGAGGAATGAAGGACATGGAAGGATACAGGCAGGTAGGGTGTGGGCAAGAACAAGATTTGAAGAGGGCCAAGGCAGCTGTACTGGCAACTGTCAAGGATCATTAGAGGTCTTGGTTTTTTTCCCTTTCTTTTCCTTGCATATCAAAAAACCTCCAAAAATTATCATTGTGTGTGGAACATCCTCTGCAAGTGAGGCTGAAGCTGAGGCCCCGTCTGTTTAGCAGTTTATGGGACATCCAGGTGATGTTTGCTACTGTGGCTTACAATAGCTGCATTTAATGTGTATGTTATGTCTTTTCTACTTTTAAGATTTTTTGTCCCTTTGGCCATCTTCCATTTGGACATTTTCTACATCATCTCTTGTAGTTATTGAAGTAGGGAGACATGAAATTAGCATGGTGGCTCTTAATATTTCAAATTTTATTTTATGAGGCAAATTAATAATTTTCTCTCTTTTTCAGTGAGTGGTGGAATGAGGCTCAGAAGAATAAGAAAGTGAGACCTAATCCACATGACACCAAAGTCAAGAAGAAACTGCGGGAGCTACAGCTTTATTCGGGTTTCCCAAATCCAGCAGTGGCAGAAGCATACCTGAAGCCTGTGGTGGATGAGTCAAGGAGTTCGTTCACGTGGGGAAAGCCTGATATAGAGCAGATCAGAGAATATCCTTTTACTTGTTAGGTAAAAGTACTCCAAATTCATAAGGAGTCAGTAATGGAGCGTCAAGTCCTTAATATCTCTTTGTTGTGAGGGGCCCCAAGCCCTATCTGCATGTGCTCCTCTGAAATGTTACCAGCTCTGGAATAGAAGTGAATGCAGCCATGCATGTGTGGCAGTCAGGGCTGCTCTGCCCTCCTGAGAGTGTGCTGCCTCACTTTGCATGCAAAGAGAATCTTGTAGCTGAACTGACTAGTTTGTTGTGATATTTCTGTAACTGTTATATTTCTGTAACTGTCCTGTGCCTGTTTCTCCTCTTGAAGTGGGATTGTTTGCACACTCCCTCTGTATGTTTGCTATTTTTCACAAATAACTCTTGAAGACTAGACAGAATTGGTGTTTCAGGCTGCACTTTATCCCCAGTTATTCCCTGCATTTCTTCCAATAATGTCTACTTTTTGCTTCAGTTGCAGTCTGAGCTATAGCAAACTATTGAAAAGTAGATGGCAATAAATGCAGAGCTAATAGTGTTTTAAACAGTAAATGAAACTTACAGTAGGTGCAAGTGTAAAAATAAGGTTTATTTATAGGCATTTTGTGTTATGGCAATGCTATTTAGCCAAAATGAGTTCTGTCTTCACTTAGACAGTCTTTGGGAAATATTGATATTAAAGAAAATGTTCTGCAACTAATGGAAATGTAGCAGCATGGTTGTGATATATTGTTTTAACCCAGAGTCTTTTGTCTGATTTTATATTAGAAAAAAACTTTGAAGTAGAGCAGCTTTCTTCCAGACATTGTTTATTTCAGGAGTTTTCATTTTATCTGTTTAGAAAATACCGGTAGTAGCCATTTTGTTAAGTTCCTTAACTTTCTGCACATTTTGCAAGGATCACTTTGGCTGGACTCGGACAAAGATAGATGGAATCCTTTTGCCTGTGATGAAGCAGCTGAACTTGCAGCAGGTGAAAATCTACCTGTAGTTTAAGGGTAACTAGAAAATTGTGACAGAAGCATTTTAAAAAGAACAGCAAGGCTTTGAAGTAATATATCTTTATCAGAAGTTGGGCTTTGGTTTTTAATATTTTTATGTATTTATTTGTTTTGGGTGTTCTGTGAGGGTCTCTGCATAATTTCATATGTTGGTTTCAAGTTTCCTTACCTATCAAGCACCTACCTCAAGTCCAGGCTGCTGTTATTCCTGGACACAGTCAAGCTACAGGTACCTCAAGCAACTTCAGTAACTCTAGAAGACAGTGTTCTATAAACACTTTATGAAGTATATATAAAGTGCCCCTGAGATTTTGGTGGAATGAAACTGCCCATTTGATGCTGTACACATCCTTTGAGGATGAGTGCAGACTGAACTGTTGAGCAAGTGCCCATTAATAATATTACTCTAATTTCCAAGTAAATGTTTGGTCATTTTTATTAGCACTTGAAAGTGAACAGTGATGCCCACTGTGGTAGCTGTCAAAGTGGGTTGTAAAACTGATCCCCAGTTTCAGATTCTTTTTTCCTTTTGCTGTACACAAGATAGATGCATTGTTGAAACCGGTGTTCTAGGTTCTCTGTATCGCTGAGTGGAGTGAAAGCCCCATAGTTATATACTTTCAGGTTGACTGAAATAGCCTTTGGAAGTGTCTGTCTCTCTTAGACAATGTTAGGGGAAAAGTAGAGGATTGGCTTAGCCTATACAAAAAGCCCAGCTGTGGCTGAATAGCACAAACCCACACTGTGTGACAACTATTAGTTCTACTCTTCAGTCTATACTGTAGCAGCATGTGGTGCAATGAACTTGAATCAAAAGCCTGTGTGTTCTTGCACTTGGAGGCACAAATGCAAAGTGCACTTACAGCATGTACTTAGTAAACATTCTACTTTAACAGCTGGAAACTAAGGATGTGTTTGTAAGGACATACTTAAGAGCACTACAGAGATTCTCTATATTAGGGTTGACAGTAGCAACATATGTCTAATCACTAGCAGCGCAACATTTATGAAATCTCATTGGAGTTTGCTAATTATTAATTTCTGTAAATGTTCTTGTTGCCTAATTTATTATAAAGTATGGGTATTACTATAATGATAATCCTATTGTTCACATCTATTTGCATATATATTAGTTTCATTACTCTTTTGTCCTGCTTTAGTTTCAGATGCTTTATAATATAGCTAACAACTGAATTCCTATTACAAAAACATTCAACTGCGTTTCTGTTTTATTTTTGATAGACTCAGCTTCGAATTGATTCGTTCTTCAGACTAGAACAGCATGAAAAACAAGCTATTAAAAGTCAGAGACTGCTCAGAGCTGTGACTTGTCTGAAGAGAAAGGAAAAGGAAGCAGACAGTGAAATTCAGGAGGCCACTGCTGTCACGGGGATGGAATTTAAACAGCCTGGGAAAAGGAAAGGGGAAGGTACCACAGGCAGTGCAAATCAAGCTGCAGCAACAAAAGGACAGACTGGAAAGAGAAGAAAACATTCTGATTCCAGAAAAGAATTTTTATATGGAGGTGGTTTTGTTGGAAATTTGCACCTTTCAGAAACTTCTAGTGACTCCTCAGTGGAGGAATCCAAAGACAGGGATTTAGGCAAGAGTAAAAGGAGGAAAAGCATGTCTGCAACAGAGACAGCAGACCATAAAGAGAAAAAAGGATGCAGTAGCTCAAGTGGTGAGGATGAAGACCTGGGAAATGTAGTCATGGTGACTGCCAAACCTGTGTTTGAAGGCAGAAAAAAGAAATCACGGAGCAAGAGAGGAATAAGAAAGAAAATGTCTTAAATAAAAAAAAGATATTTAAAAAGAGGGGCTGATTTTTCTGACTTGAGCTTTGTAAATATTCTAATGAATTCTTTTAAAAATATAATAAATTATCCCTATTTGTAATGCATTTTGTCACGCATTTTCTGTCCAGAACTCAAATAGAAGTGATTCTGAACAAAACACTCATTTTAGCACACTTACTCAGAAGGACCTAGATTGCACTTGATAGAAGTTTCCAGGCTTCATATTTTTAAACTGAGGCAAAACATGTTGTCAGTTTATCCGCGTTTATAATTGAGTGGATAGAGCTGTTAAATCACCTGCAATCAGTTGCTTCCTTAACTTCAAATCTAAATGAAATTCTGAATATTACTTGGGTTGGTTTTAGGTGTTGAGAAAAGTAAAATAGGTTCCATTTTTTTGCTTTTCTTCTTCCCTTTCCTAAGCCTGTCTTGAAAGTTTTATGTGCAGAGTAATGTTTATTGAAGAGACATGATGCAAACCCTCAAAAAATCTGCAGAAAAACATACAGTACAGTAAGTCCCTCTATAATCCAATGTGCAGTAATTGTGTATGCTCTGATTGTAAAAGACATGTTTCTAGATTTGGAGTTACATGACTATGTACAAAGAAAGTATTTGCAAAGGTGATGCTCTGAGGTATCTACCGGTTGCAGCACTCACATTGGGTTAATTTGTGTGGAATGATGTGAAACTGAGACTTAAATCACATTGCCTCTATTCATGCCTCTATTCTCTGAGTGCAGAATTTATTTCCAACTCCTGGGTCTTAAGGAGGAAAAGCATGGAAATCTACCCATCTTACTTGTGTTGTTATGTTACATACATTTTAGTCCTTTTTGCCTTTTTTTTTTTTTTTTTTTTTTTTTTTGTGCTTGTGTGTGTGTGTGTATGTTCTCATTTGATACTTCTACTACATTTCTATTTGTTTCATTATTTGAAATCCAAGTCCATACATTAAAGTTTTGTATGAGACATTATCCTCCCCTAAATGGGTGAGGGGATGAGGTGAAATGGGTAGGATTTGGCCCTTAAAATTGCAGGGAGTCTAATACTTCATGTACAGTTTATACTGGGCGAAAACCATCCCTTTTGATACTACTTTTCCAAAAGATTGTAACATTTTAAGCAAATTCTCAGTCTGTCCAGCCAGTTTAAAGCCCTATTTTATAAATCACTCATTAGCATTACTGAATTTTACTTTAAAAGTATAATACAAAAAGTATTTTGAAACAATAATTTATTATTTTTTGGTAACGCTTAGAAAACCCATTTAAGGTTGAAGTCTAATTTTTCTAAAAAATGTGTAAAATGAGAGCTTTTGCTCCTGTCCTGAATTGATCATGGTCTAAAAAAGAGAAGTCTTAGGTACCTGTCTTCGGTCCCACAACAGTGTTTCCAGTCTGTTGAGTGAATGGACATCTTGGATATGGAGGAGTGGTATGTTTATATTTTTGCAGGGTGACAGCTGTGTTGTAGGGTTAGGATTTGGGGGGTTGTGTGCCTTGTCACAGATCTGCATTCCAACAGGAGCATGCATTCCCCTACTGCAGCTGCAAAAAGCACCCCTGCCCCTTGGTAAATTTTTCTCTTGGGAGACCCTTTTGTCTCTGAAGAATGACTCTGTGCTCTTCGGTTACTTTTTAGCGACAGCGAGGAGTTGCTAGCACTCTGCCGCTATTTATTTTGTAAACAGCACTCCCAAGTCGGTTTCTCGGTGGTTGGAGCTGCCCTGAGTGGGCGCCTCTTGCTGTTACAAAATTGCTCCCTTACGTCAGGGCAGTGCGGTGCCCTCTTTGTGCTCGGGCTGCAGCTGTCGGGATTTGTGATTGCTCCCGGTGTGGGGATGTCGGCAAACGTGTGACACAGGCTTCGGAACAGCCCGCGGCTGTCTGGGGGGAAGCCACCGGCAAGATAAGGGCTTCAGTGTTGGAACACCGTCCTTGGAAAGCTGCGGGAGATTCAGGTAACATTGAAATGTGGTGGATGCCAGCGGTGTTTCCCGTGTGTCTGTCTTTTGTACTAAATTTGTATCATTCACCTTAAACAGTGTAACTGAGCTGTTCTGCGCTGTTCAGTTGCTTGTAGCGCTCCCGATTGCTCAAGTGGGACTATTTTAGGTTGCTGCATAGTTCAGCGCACCTCAGGCTATTTTTAGAATGACAAAAAAATTTAGAGAACCACAAACCACAAAGGCTTTGTCCTGTAGGGTGACTTTAGCTTTAATCTTGTCTTCTAATGGGAAGAATATCTGTCAATTTTAATACTTCTGGTGTAGTCAACAAGCTGATGAATGTGTGCAACATTTTCTGCTTAATATCCCCGTAGTTTCTTATGCTACTTGTTATTCTGAAGGTGCATATAAAGACTTTGAATCCCACTGAGCTTCTTTTCTGTTGCCTATCTAATGATGTTGCTATTGCTAAGTTCATGTATAGACATCAATATAACGGCAATATTTTCGTTCTGTGTGCTATGGTGACATGTAGAAAGCCCCTAGGTTATTTTCTCCTTTGAACAGGATAATGGCTGCTGGTATTGCAGTAGTAAAGTTAAACATTAAACCTGTGTACCTTTTGTAATGTGAAGTCAAGAGAGTAAGGTGCATCCTCACGAACAGGAGAGGGTTGTTCCATACTGTCCTCTTTATCCTGAAGTTTTGAGAGAAAAACCTGCTGAAGACTTTGCACTGTGAGGATGATTTGATATTCAGTATGTATTTTTATTTTGGTTGTCCTTTCTTTTTTCTTTCTTTATTGTTTAGTCCCACTAAGGAAAGATATTCTTTTAGTCATTGCCTTATTTAATTACATCCCTATTGGGTGTTTATACATTCTGTAGATTATTAACTGTATGCTGCCTGTAACCATCCTGGCGAAAATCAGACAGATTTCCACATAAGAGTGGACTTTTAAAAATCATATGAAACTATCAAAAATAATCAAAGCACCATATGGTGGTTGTTTTATTTTTAATTTTATTTTTATTTTATTATTATTATTATTATTATTTCCCCTGTGAACTCAGTGTTCTTTCTGATTGTAAAATATCAAAAATTGGAGTCTATTGGTTATCTGTTTGTTTTTCTAAAGACAGCTGAAAATTGTATTGTCTTCTTTTACTTTACACTTTTACTACTACTTTTTTTTCTCCAGCATGTACTTTGTTCATATAGGCACATATGCTTTCTGTTCAGCTTGTTATTGGTAGATCCTGTTCCCTTATTCTCATGTGCAGCTTTTACTATTAGATTGTTTCCTTTCCTTCCAAGCCAATTAATTCAAACAAGATTAGGTCATATAGGTACAATTTTTCTTCTCTTTCAGGAATTTATTTCTGCCTTTCCTTTCAATTTTATAAGCCTGCTAAACCTGATTTAAATTGATTCTAACTTTAAAATTTCATAAAATCGTTCTGAACATTAATTAAACATTAATCAAAGCTTTTGTTTGGTTGAACTAGTTTGCTGTGTTTTGTACTTTTATGCCTTGAATATTGATACTTATGTGTCTTCATGTCTTTATTATCAATAGAAGTAAATTGTAGCATAATACATGTTTGTGGGTGGTTTTTTGTTTGTTTGTTTGTTTTTAATGAAGGTTATGTGTGAAAGAAGAAATAAAGTAATTTTATTGAGACAGACTTGTGTTTCTCTGTCCTAGGGTTTGTGGCACAGTATGGATCTGACATCATCACAGCATAGCCATCCACAAAATAAATGGGTCAGAGAATCTGAAAGACAAGAAGGTAAAATGTTTCTTATCTCACTGTGTTTCCTTGTTACACTTAAAAATATTATCAAATATAAAGAATAAATGTCTTGCTGACATTGAAGTATCTTCTAATTTTTTTTTTTTTTTTTTTTTTTTTTTTTTTTGTGAAGAATGGTGTTTATGGCATTTGTACAGAAAATGCAACAGATATTCCTGTTGTAGTATGCCAGCAATGCACATGGTATTTCAAATGTGTGGTACCTGCATATTCTTGTCCTGGCAGTTTCCTGCTGGTGCCTGGCATCTGTCTTCCAGTTACTTGCCTGTGTCTGGAATGAAGCTGTGACTATGATCAAACTTTTCAGAGAGTTTTTTTTACAGGCTGTCAGTTAGGAGAATTGGTTATTACAAGCTTGAATTCTCTCTAGACAGCCTCAGACCCTACCTTCAAATACCTTCATGGGTTGTTGACAGTGTTTCCTAAGTACTTTCATGGCTCCCTATCTGTGAGGATTCTAAAGCTTCATAAATAACCTCCTTTTTGCTGGTCACCAGGAGTAGGCAAGGTATTAGGACAAATGCATGTTTTGTGATGGGGTCTACTTATGTTCTACAGCTGAGTGCAAAAGGAGGACATTTGAAAAATTGTTTTATTTTTCATAATATTTTTGTTCAAAATCTCAGCTGAGTTGTGGTCTGTGTAGAGCCAGGTAGTTTTCTTCCATGTCTATAAACATTAGCCAAAGAGAATGAGGACATATCAATGGAAAATTTGATACCTTTATAGACTTTACCATCTTAAATTCTGTGCCAGGGTCTGGTGGTGGAAGAGTGCTGAACCTGATGCATGGAGTTTTGCCTGCTTGATTAGTCTGAGCCTGTGCCTTCCTTGATCTCATCCCTTTTCTCTACTGTGTTCCCCATTCTTATTTCATTATTTCACCTTCCTGGTCTCAATATTTGTTTTTCAGGGTTCTTATTCCAGTTTGGTTTCTTAGCAAGTTTCAGTCATAGACTGAAATCATAGACTCACAAAATGGTTTGGGTTGGAAAGGACCTTAAAGACCATCTAGCTCTAAACCCCTTGCCATGGGCAGGGACACCTAGACCAGGTTGCTCAAAGCCTCATCCAACCTGGCCTTGAATACTCCCAGGGATGGAGCATCCACAATTTCTCTGAGCAACCTCTTCCAGTGTTGTATCACCCTCACAGTCTGAGCTCTTTATATTTGGTGCCTTCTCCTTTGCTTATTAATTTACTTCTCATACATTCTCCAGTTTAAAACTCCTTATTTTAGTTCGTGATTCCCATTACTACTGGTTCTCAGTTTACAGGTCAGTCCTCACCCAGTCTGATCATTCCTTTTGTAGCTTTAATCAATCAGTTCTCCACGCTTGCATTGTTAGATGTCTGTCTTTCTTTCCTACATAATTTCTTGTATTAGCTTTAACTCTCCTTGGCTAAATGTTTCTGAGACCAGATGCTGCCACTCCTGTCTTAATTTCTTGGGGTACTAAATTACCCTATTTGCACTATGTAAATTCACCCCAGAATAATTTTATCTCTGAGACAAAAAGAGAAGAACAAGTTTGCAAGGTGTACTTGTCCTTGACAGTCTATCGTCTCATTTCACTTGGCCACGGCTCAGTTTCTAATCCATAAATATCTGAGAAAATGCTGACCTAGTAACCTTCTCATAACTCCTGACATTTTAGAAGGGATGCACTCCTTCTACTTGCTCTGCCTGGCAGATGTCCTAATTGATGGCAATTCCTGCCATAATTTCAAGAATCTTGGTGGAGTCCAGAGCGGTGCCTTAAATAGGGCATACTTGGAATGGAGCCAAGTGAAAAACAACCTAACCCTGTAACTTATGATTTAAGATAACTCAGCTGGGAAGAGGTAGTGATGTAGCATCTCATTCATATTTCCTTCTCAAGATAAGAAGCATCTCTCTCATTCTCTTCTGCACTGACACTTTTTCACTGACTTCAAAGACTTTGTTGTAAAATGTAAAAAACATCCTGGGACCTGAGTATGGACCCCAAGTCTGCCTCTTCACAACTGAGTTCTCAGTTTGTAGTTGGACTTTTCTTTGCTTGTTGTCCTTCTAGGAGAATTCTTGCAATCCTGGTTTCCTGATGGGCCACCTCATTAATTTAACACTTCTCTGTTCTCTTTCTCTCTCCTCAATAAGTAGACACAACATCTTTGCTAAAGGCATTGCTAAACTCAAGTGAAAACTTCTTGTGTATGGATAGAACAGAAGTTGGAGGCAACACTCAAATAATCAAAGCATACATTACCTTTGTAGGGAAGTATGTAACTTATTCTTCCCTCTTAGCCATGTACCCATCTTTCCTATTTTCACTTCTTTAGCCTTTGCAGTAGCTGCATTTTGACAATAAATAATATATCTCAACCTGAGAAAATACATGAGAATAATATATCTCACGTGAGAAAATGGCATGGCTGCATGGGTTGGTGTTGTTAGGTTACTTTTAGGTCCTCTATGCAAAAGACTATTTTTGAAATCCAGAATTATTGGTAGGTGAATACTGACAGCATTTTTGGGGGTCTCTTCCTATCTGCCAGGAGGTTAGCTGCCTTTTATAATGTATATTAGACCATTTAATTTAAGAACAGAGTCTGGTTTGTATTCAAAGGGAAATAATTTAGTTATTTTTAGAAATAAATAGCTTCTGAGCCTAGATTTGGAAATGTTTTCAATGACAGACAAACATGATGAAGTAACAAGAGAAGTACTTGGCAAAGTTGAATTCATTATGTGAGATAAAATGACTAGAGTATTCTATTTTCAGCCATTTAATGGTTTTTAGTTGACCTTTGACTTGGATAGTGCTGGGATATCAGTAGTGTAAATTTGAAATTGCAAACACACCTCTCAAGCCTGGGTAAATACATAGACTGGATACTGCGAGCAAACCCTTCTGTTCTTGTGTCCTCATGCTCTGGGCTAAGTGCATCTTGCCTCTTGGCTGAGAAGAGGCTGCCAGTGGATGGCAGTTTTGTATTTCTGCATTTCAAAGTATAAAGCTGCAAGCATTTTGTTACCCTGACATGGTATCTCAGATCAATCAATATTATACATGCCTTCATTGCCATCACTTCAGCAGACTGAGCTTGTAATGAATGTAGTGGAATGCCTACACTTACGTGATGATATCCCTTTTTGTAGGTAGGGATGAAGTAAGGAAAAATTTACTGTGCTGTTTAGACATACTGGAGTGGTACTTTGCTTTACATTCTTAGAAAGGTGTAGGTTACATCTGACTTCTGTGAAGTCAAGAGCATGATTAGCTTTCCCTCCTAATACCTTCTTGTAAGGGCCCTTAGGCTGAATTGGAATAAAATAGAAATAAGTGGAATGAAATAAAGATACTAAAGAGATGCTGCCTGAAAATTACAGACTGCATTGTGATTCAGGATTTTGTATGTTTCCACTGAGCCATCTGTAGTGCTTGTAGGACTAGGGCTCTGATTCTGACATGTCAGTAGCTCAGTAAAAATTCTGAGAGTCCAGAGTCCCTTATTATTGTGACCTTTATGTAGTTTTAGGATAAACTTGGTGTGAGCCATTGGAAATACCCATATGGATTTATTGAGATACTTTCAGATGATTTCTATCAGTGGAGTAATGTAACTCTTTTCCAGTCATCTCTTACAGTCACAGAACTGGTGTCATGTTTGTTCCCTTACAGATCTTTTTGCAGGTATCCTCTTGACTTTGGAATATATAGATAGCTATAAAATATGTTTTTAATATAAGAAGTATATATTATATATATATAATTTCCCCATTATATAAATAAAATACATCTTAAATATTTCATTTGGATGACTCCACTCCTGTGTGTCCAGAATGGGGGATGATCTGAAGAATTCTCAATATTATGAATTCTTGGAATCCCTTGGAAACTCTGTAGCATTACTCAATCAATAATATCAGCAAAGTTAGTCCTCCTTTGAGGGGGAAATTTCTGAGAAGTCATAGAGGAACCATCTTCACAGCTGTTGATGCATGGTGTTAAAATATTTGTAAGGATAAGTATAAGTGGTAAACCTTAAACCTAAACTCTACAGGTGAGAGTATACTGCTTCTGAAGATGGGAGAATATGTTACTGTAGGGCTGAACTTTGTTAGGTCAAGTTCACACTGAAGCCTTGGATTTCATTCCTTTTGCCAGTTGGAGAAAATCCATCAAAGCAGGAGAGAAGCAGAAGATGACTGGATCTTATTTCCTTATGACATTGGGCTGTGACACCATTTGACCTCCTGAGATTAAGCAGAGTCTGGCCAACACTTGGAAGAGACTAATATGTTTTTTTTCTTCCCTGTAGGCTGTTCCCATGAATCAGTGATTGAAAACATTTTTTCTGAATGAATGCTTCTTCCAATCCACTAGCAAAGTACTTGGAGTATGTTTTGTTACTTTATGTGTTTTTTGTGAATGAGTCTGAAAATGGAGATATTGAGTGCTAGTATATTCTTTACAGCTTTCGTAGTGGAAGGGTCCTTTTAATGTTTTAACTGTGTTTTAGTTCAGGTATCTAGATAGTGGTAATTTTTCTAAAATATAATTTTGATTTAGCCCCCTTGTCTTTGCTGCATTTTCTGCATTCTACATGCTGTTTTACAGTGCCTGACTCTGCTCCCTTTTTATTCAGTGGAGAATACAATATTGTAGGCAGTATCACTAGGGATGCAGTGAGGGATTTGACATACGCTTTTAAGTGATGGAAGACACCCAACTGAATTTTTAGTTTGCCATTTCTGATGCAGCTGTACACTTCCAGATGTGATTTTATGTGACAAGAGGTGTAAATAGCTAATCATGTAGCTTGTTTCTAAACAGGTAATACTACTACTCATTCTAGGCAAAATTGTGCACGTAAAAATTGCCTTCATTGCTGTAGAAAAAGATGCTGCAGTTTGTAATTTGTTCCATTCTGACCTGGTCTATTTCCTGTTATTTTCCTTCTACCTTCCCTTCCCTACTTGAAGGACTTCTCCAGCCTTCTCTTAGCAGAACTCACACAATTTTCTTTCTTCAGGTTTTGTTCTAACATATAACATTTTAACATTTGTTTACCATGACCTGTGAATGTGTCAGCAAAATGCTCTGGTTCCCTACACAGGATTTTGCAGCTTGACACACGTTTTTCTAACTAACCTGCCACTAACTTCACAACTTCAGTCTTCCACATGATTAGTACATCTATTTGGAAAACTTTGTTTGCATTTCTATTGCTTTGCCTTTGAGAATGATGTTTATCCTCATTTAATATAGTTGATTCAGTGCAAGATGTGTCAAGAGTACATGAGGTTTTCCCCCAGTCCTGATATTAATGTAAAATTTGGAGCTCATGGAACATGCTCCAAAGATGTTAGACTTCTATGATAAACAATGCTTTATCTAAAATATTCCAAAGAACACTGTAAGTAATTACCTTATCAGGCAAAAATCTTAAGAAACTTTAAGATATTCTTGAACAGTTTGGGGCATCTACAGATGGTAACTTTTTGTACACAAGTTCAAGATAAAGGAGTATCCTCTCTATCACTAAGAAAAATTATCTCAATTTCTATATGTTACCTCGACAGGATCAAACTGCCTCATCTTACTGTAAATAAGGTTCTGGCACTAGAAACTTCAGTGGTTTCTGTGTTTGCTCATGCAAATAGATAAATAGGCTGAAGAAAAGAGCTCTGTGTGTACACCATTTCCACGCTTCTCCACATCACAGAAGAGAGGTAAGGGCAAATCCATCTGGTCAAACACAACCTGTGTGTTTGTCTTCTTCTGGCTCTGTGAAGAAGGAAGGAGTCAGTCCTCGGAGACTTTAAAGTTCTAATGGTTCAGTATCTGTACTCCAGTAGTATTGCTGGAAATGCCCATTGAGCACTTCCCTTCCTACAAGAATTGATAGCCAGGTCAGTCAAGTCTCCTCTTCTCCTATCCTACCCTGTTCTACTGATGAACCATCTCTCTTTGTCTTAAAATGCCATTAGAGCCCATTCATTGACTCATAACTTCAGGACTTTTTTTCTGAACAAGAGAATATTCACTAACATAGAGGTAAACAATTCCAGGAGAATATCCCCCTTATCTCTTATCAAGGAACTAGTTTGATCAAAGTACCAGCAGAATTTTCTTAATGATTTCAGGTATTAAAAGAATTCATCTTGCTTGGATTTTACTTACTCTTACAACAGTTTTTGCATCAATTTAAAGATTTCCTACTAGTCCTTTATTTTTCTATTGTCACTGCTTAGAGGGCAGTTTCAGACTTATTTCCTTTTGTGTACTCCCACCAGAAGTCGTTCTGAAAGATAAAAAGCAGCAAACAGAGGAGTATTTTTTTGTGGTTCAAAGGGAAACTTGTACGAAATAAGCGAATGACTAAAATGCTGCACTCCGTATTTTGTCAGCACTCTTTGTCAGGGTCATTAGCATCCTGGTTCTGATAAAGTTTCTCCTTTGGGCTTTGTCTAACATATGGTAACTCTGATGAAACAGATATTTTTTGATTCTTCACAATAGTAGTGTTTGCTTAAAGGAAAAAAAAAAAAAAAATTCTCAAGATAAGCCACCTTGGAAGATTACCAAAAGGATAAGATGGGCAAAAAATTCAAGTGGTGTTATTGATCAAGAGATTTGGGATTCTTCTTTCAGGGGTGCAGACAGTGCTCAGGAAGAGAGTAGTGGCTTACAAACTCTGTTTGTGTAGGTGCTATGCAAACCTGAAGTAGAAAGTTTTCTGGTCCTGTAGGGAATAGGTGGGAAATGTTTATTGAGTGCTAGAGGGGCAGCTGTAATACTGCTAAAGTTTTACAGATGTTCTCACAGGAGCTTTATCAGTTAAGACCTAATAAGTTACCAGCTTCTCAGCAAAATTGAATCCAAAACAGATGTCAAGGGAGGAAGAATCAAGAAAAATGGTTGTAATTGAAAGGCAATAGAAAGAATAGCTTTTACTTCCACAGCTAGTAATGATCACAGAACAAGATCAGACTGCTCTAAGCAATCGGAGAAGATTAAAAGCAAGCTATATCTGGTATGCTTGGAAACAGGATGATCTATTAAATACACTTATAATATGTGTAATAAGACAGCTTTTTATTATTTCTTTCATAAGAGGAAGATTAATTTTTCCCTGAAGCAGCATTTCCCTGGCAGTTAGCTCATGTTTGTCAAGAGCTCCCTGATTACAGGCATAGTGATGCATGTGTTTTCTCTCAGCTTAACATTAGAGGCTTGAAGAGGCTGACACACACTGCTTGTTTTCCAACATCTTAAAATACCATCATTTCAATGTTGAGCATTTTACTTTAGTTACACTTATAAAATGTATGAAAACTTGATTTTTCCAGTAATATATGCATGGTATTATTTTTAATTTTACTGTGTCTTATGATTAGGGTTCTCCCCCCCGCAATAAATTCTACAAGTACTGTGGTTGGTTAGTCAGTTTTTGTTGTGCTTTTGTGTCTTAGTGTCAACATATCCAAATCAAATATTTTTGGTTTTTCTTCCTTGTTTGCTGCTATTCTCTATATTCCTGAAATGCTGAGATTTGTGTTACAAGCTTAGAACACTGTCTAATGAGCCTGAGCAGCTTCCTAATGTCTTTTTGTTTGGTATCATCTCTTTCATTGTTCATCCCTGCTTTTGCTCCTTGAGCCTTGTATCACAAGGGAGGAAGACAGACTTTGTCCATAAGTTATAACAATAAAAATACTGAGGCATATGGCAAAATAAATGACATCACTTAGGAATTTTGTGTCCTGTGACTGCAGTGATTCGAGGGGGAAGAAAATGTGAAGAATCTTCAGTAGAGCAAAGTGTTTTATGCTGACAAATGCATAAATGATTTCATTTTCAACAGCCAGCAGATCCCAAAATTAATATCTGTGATTTTGATGGGAGCTGCAGGCTTGATACAGAAACTCCGCTTTGGACAAGGCAGTAACCAAGTTATCTAAATCTCTAGCTTGCTTTCTATAAGGTGTAGCTTGAAAACATGTTTATCTTTCTCTGGTTTGCCAACAGGTCATAGTTGACAATGAAAGCAAAATTTCTGTGAAAACTTGGAATGAATCTAGACTTTGCTAAGAAAATGCTCTAGACAGCTTCACGTTTATGTTTTGTTTTTCCTGACACTGTAATGCAGTTTTGTGTGATGATGGCAAAACTGAAACTAGCTTGGTATTCTGCTAAAAAGGAGTGAATCCTCTTCTGTTAGAACTATTATCTAGGATTTTGTTAGTTATCATAAATATTCTTTGCTTAGCAACAGGGATGGCATTCAGTATATCAAGCCAGCTGGAAAGAATCCCTCTGACAGGGCTCTGTTGGGTGGGTGGATAAGCTTTCCTGACAACATAAATGCTTTCACTCCTGTCTATCATAATTTGTGTTGCTAGGATCTGTTTCACAAGTTTTGTGACAGACTTATAAATGATATTCTGGTTCCTTTTGTTTACTGTCAAAAGGAACCATAATATGGGGAAAGTGAACAGTAAAAGGATATGGAGAACAATGAAAAATCCAAGTGCATAAGACTGTGAGTGTCTGTACTAGGACAGCTGTTCTTGAAGGGAAAAAGAAGTTCAGAAATTTCCTTTTGTATGCTAACATTCCCCTTCTCTACTTTTTATGAATTTGGCTGCTTCAGCAAAACATGAAAGAAGTTATTTAGTCACACACTAAAAAATTCAGTTAGAATTCAGGAGAATTGCTGTGTATCATGCTAACCATTAATGGTGAACTGTCTTTTATTCACAGATGTAATTAACATTTTTGCTTCCAAATAAACTTTTCAATATGAATTGGTAGTTTCTTTATCAGTGCACTCAGCCTCTTTGACCTTCTATACTTTTCCTTCCAGGGGAAAAAGAAGATGAACAGATAGTTGCAGAAATCATGGGGAGGCGTTTTTTTCCTGATCTGATAGCTTATAAGACCTGGGAAGGCTTTCACTTTGCCGGCCATGAGATAAGAATTACAGAAGCCACTGATTGTTATGGGGCAGTCGTCTGGCCATCGGTACAATATTTTTGTAGTGTTATTTTTCATTTTTGGAGCCATCTAGCATTTTAAATTTTGTTTTGTATAATAAATACAGGGTTTTATATATTATAAACCCAAGAAAATAACTACGTGCTTCTCTGTTATGAGAATCCCAAACCTGAATTCAACCTGGTTTTGTGTGGATTCATGTTTCTCGAAGCTTACTTGCTATTTCTTGTGTGTGCCCCAATCACACAAGGTGTGTGATCTTGTGTCCCTTCCTTGCTTGCCAGTAATTTTTAATCCTATTAGCCAATTATAAGCATATTTTGAAAGAAATATGGCAGTTTTATGATTATTGCATTTCTGTACATTTTATAAATACAGATGGCTGTGTAGCAGGCAGATCCAGGTTGCGGAAACAACCATGATACGAGCTCACAAGGTGTTAGCACTCATAGAAGCTATTCAACCTACTCATGTAAGGAACAAATTTACCTTGCTAATACATGGGCATGGGAAAATGTTCAGCTGGAGCTTTCAGTTTCTTAAACAGCTAGAAATCTAGTTGGAGAGAACCATTGTCCTTGGCTCTTGATTTAAGAACCACCAACACATTCACTGTCCAAGGAGTCTTCTTCAGGTTTTGAATCTGTACAATGCAACAGACTTACTGTTTTGAAATAATTGAGACTGAAATAAATCTCCAGGGAGTGGCCACGATGCACAAAGAAATTTGTGTCCCTATAGGAGAGACCCAGGATGCTCCATTTCTTTCCCAACTGCCTCAGTCTCCTAAGATCATACCGTTTTTCAGAAGTATGACCATAGTTCAGCTGAGAATAGTTTTCCTATTCTTCTGTTTTGAAGTCCAAATGATATTCCTGGTTTTAGGAGACCTGGACCAGTCATCTGTACAAAATGTTTTAGTGATCTTAGTGCATGTCTTCATGGAAAGTTTGGCTGACTACCAGTTATTTGCACAGTATCATGGACTTCAATGAAAACTTTTTTTTTTTTTTTTAAATAGGGGCTTAGTTAGTTTTGTTGTGGAAGGAAGACAACCCTTTGATCTTTGTCTCTTAATATTCTCCTTTCCACTTCCATCTAGCTTTACTTGAAATCTTCTGAAAAATATCAGCCAAATTTGTTGAGATTGCAGAAACTTTAAGGAAAGTAAAGCTTCTGCATGTTTTATGGAAAGGAATGCAGATTTCAAAGTTTCCCTGATTTGACCTTCAGAAACTTTGATTATGCCAGCCAGTTTCTACAACAGAATACGGCAAAACCCTGAGGGAAGGAATTATAGGAATTAATGCAACTAGGAGGAAAGCCTAATATAAGGTCAAATATAATGTCAATATAATGTCAAAAATCAGACCCAGTCTTTAGGAACCTGACTTTAATTATTCCTGGTTCTCACAGACTGATTTCTATATCAAAGTGCTGTTGATTAAGTGATATGTGTAAGTTTGCATTACCTTCTCTTCTGTGCTCTGAATTAGAGGTAGAAAACAAAACCTTTGTTTGATTTTCTAGAATGTTAACATTGGGTCAGCAGTCCTCCTGTTCCTTTCCTTCTCATTCTTAATTAGTTAAAAGCAAAACTAATTTTGCTGTGCCAGAGCAAGCCACTAATAATTGCCTTTCCATATGGTCATCTGTATTGTGAGATGTGGCAATCATCCTGTTTGTCAATGGAGACTATATAACTATCAAAGTCTGAAAAAAAATATGGAAGAAAATATGGAAAATATGAGAGAAATGAAATTAGCAATTTCTATTTCACCAGTGAACTAAAACTCACCGGTCAATGTGAGACAGGGCAGAAAAGTTAATAAGATTCTTAATCACTTTAAGATTAACTGATACTTAATCAATTTATCTATACATGTGTAAGGAGTCCATTGCAGATTCTCCTTGTGGCTATATTTACTATGAAAGTTTGCTAAGCTTAACAAGGTAAGCAAATAGAAAGTGCAAACAAACTGAACCACAAGAAAAGGGAGTACATCTATTTGTTCCTTTTGAACCCTAACAGTAATTAATTATTATCAGAAATAATTGACTATTGGAAGAACTTAACAAGGGTTGTTTTGGATTTTCTCTCAGAGACAGTCTTTATATCAAGATCTTTTTTTGAAGGATATATTTTATCTCAACCAGAAGTAAGTTCAGTTATAAGCAGGAATTGGTGACTGGAATTTTAAATCACGTCTTGTTGTGACAACAGATTATCTAATTGCAGTTGTTCCTTCTGGCTGTAGTAATTCACAGACCTATATGGAGGCATGATGTAGCATTTATTTTGTGACCTATGGAGCCCAAAGATCATAGTGAGCTGTGGTCCTTTAGGGATAGCGCTTGAATGAATATTGCTCATTTGAACAGGCAACATTTTTTTGCTTGCTTTTAAATGACAATTCATATTTAGTAAAGGGATTTATTTCATGAATTTGTTCAGTATACTAATGAATTTCCTCCCCTACAGGCTCTTGTTCTATGTTATTTTTTGGAAACTAATTCTAAACAGTGCAATTTGGTTGACAAAAATGTGATTGAAATTGGAGCCGGAACTGGCTTGGTCTCCATAGTAGCCAGCTTGTTGGGTGAGTATGTGATATTTCTCTTATGCTCTTGGAAACACCTCTCAGATGAATAGCGGAGGAAAAAGGATGTGTCTTGGTTCTTCTAATAAACTGTTGTTTGAAAGCTTCCCAGAGCAAGAAACAGTAAATTCTAAAAGGCTTGTTTTGAAACATGCTTTGGTGTTTTTTTTTACCTGGGAGTGTATTGATACTATAAAGGAGATCCCACTAGATAAGTTGTCATTAACTGTGTTAACGGGATTAAAATAAGAAATTAGTAGCTTCACAGAATGTGAGTGGCAAATAGATTGAGCCAGTTGTAGGTATGACCAGTGCATCCCTTTCCTTTGACCAAATAGCTCTTGGATGCCAGGTCACCTTCTATCCGTTTGTGTTTCAGTATTTTCCTTCAGCAACTTGATCTTTCTGCTACAGACGCTGTATTTTCTGTCATGGCACCCTATTCATCTTCGTCATGGCACCCTATTCATCTTCAAGAGTAATCTAGGTCGGTGGGTTCTGCATTTTAACAGGACTTTAGTTTTTGGTAGTCTAAGAAAGCTTCTTTTTGTGTGGGAAGGGAAGAACCTGAGGTAATGCTTAAAGCTCATGCTGACTTCTTGGATTCAGTAATTGGTATTCATCAATCCCTAGTCAGCCACTGTACTTCTAACCAATGTGATATCAAGATACAGTAAATATCTGATTTCTCCCCACCAGCTGCATTTAGATGGCAATCTGTAGAGTAGAAATATGAGGAAGCAAATATTTATTTTAAGCACAATGTCTAAGAGTTATTTGGAGCATCTACATTTTTTAATTGCCTTCAGTGAGAGTTACCCAATAAAACCAGTTCCTTGTGCAGTGGCTTTTGTGAATGGGCTTTTACTCAAGTGTTGATGGATATTCAAATATTATATCTGTTTTCTCTGTGTCACAGGTGCCTTTGTGACTGCCACAGATTTGCCAGAACTACTGGGAAACCTTCAGCACAACGTTCTCCAAAACACAAAGCAGAAATGCAAGCACCAGCCTTGTGTTAAGGAGTTGTCTTGGGGAATTGATCTGGAAAAGAACTTTCCTAGGTCTTCCTGTCACTTTGACTACATTATGGCTGCCGATGTAGTTTACCACCATCCATTCCTGGACGAGCTCCTCCTAACTTTTGATCACTTGTGCAAGAATGATACTGTTATTCTGTGGGCCATGAAATTTAGGTTGGAGAATGAGAACCGATTTGTGGACAGATTTCAGACACTGTTTGACTTAGAGATTATTTCTAATTTTCCCAGTTTGAACATCGTCTTGTATAAAGCAATGAGGAAAGGCAGGATGAATCCAGATCTTCCAAACTGAAAATCTGAAAGAGAGATACAGGGAGGTGACAGTTTCAGCTGTTCTGCAGCTTTTTCTCTCTTTAATAATTTCTATTTTAGTATCTGCTGACACTTACATGAATGACATTTCTAGAGAAGGTAAAACAAATCATCAAATTCTTAGTGCATTCCTATAAATTCCTAAATTCAATTTGCCAATAGTGTTATACACAGAAGAGATATACCTACGACATTGTCTTGACTTTTACGTGCCAAGCTGGCAACTTTAGTAACTTCTACAAGTCTTACCATTATTGTTGTGGGTAATATAATGAATATTTCCAAAAGTTTTCAATTACAGCTTTGAATAGTCTCTTATAAATTCAAACAATTATTTAAAACTTTAGACTATAAATATTTGTATTTAAAAGTTTTGGTGTTAAACCTGATATTTCCCCATTCTCACTATCATGTTAATCCTTCCTTTGATACTCTTAGTAGGATATTAAAGTAGCTGAAAAAACATCACCACCTGGAAAACACACTTTTGTGATAAAGGCATAGAATACATTAGTTAGTCTTAATGTAATGATTATGCTTTCATTTTTTATTTAAATTTAGGGGTTCTTCAACACACAACCACACACATGAGGCAAGAGGGAATTAAATGTTTTGTAGCTTGCACAAAGGTCTTGTATTAGAAGCATACAGCATATCACCAGCTGCCCTTTACAAATACTTTAATTTCTTGGTCTGAAAGTCTGCTTCTCCAAAAATAGAATGTTATCTGAACCTGAGAGACCAACAATGGAAAAAAGGACCATGGCCATCAAGAGAGGACCTTTGCACTGCTGGCTGCTGATGGCTGGAGGCAGAAAATGAAACCAGACTGTCATGGTGTGGCTGAGGCAGGGATAGACTTCGATATTTTTTTGTTTTTTTTCAGTAAGGGCAAACAAAACACCTTCCTCCTAGCTACTCAGTACTGCATGCTTCTGTTTTCAGTGGCCTATCCTAGAGTTTTTTTTTTTTTTTTTTTTTTTTTTTTTTTTTTTTTTTTGAGGAGATTAATAAAATCATTCTTTCCACACATTGTATTTTCTGATTCTGTTTGTAGTTGATTTTGAGGCCTTCAAGTCTATCAGGCTAGAGAAGAGAGCTTTATCACCTCTACTCTAGCAGACAACTGCCCTAGTATTGTGGAGGCTCTGAGGACTGTCAGTATTTATCTTTTTAGCTCCTATTTGTATTCTCTCAAGGAGTTTTTTTTAAAATTATTATTATTATTTTTTTTGTTAACTTTCTGAACATAATATTTTTTTTATCTTTGATTGTGGCAAATGCATGTTACTTATTTACTCTGGCACAAGTCTGGGGCAGAACCGTAGTAAATGTTATATGGAATGTATGTTTTGTCCCAGCTGAACATTGGTGCCTGGTGTTAGAGGTAAACTGCTGCAGAGAGGAGAGGCTGATCTACCAAACTTTTCCAGTGGGAACTAGAAATCCTAGGACATCCTTGGTGGAACACAAAGGGTGACTCTAGGATAAAGCTAAAGCAATCAGTAGCACCTCTTAGCCCAGAAGCAAAATGAAAAAAGGAAGTCAAGTCTATTTTTTTTGCTTCTCCTGCTGAGAAATCACATGTGAGATTTTGCCTTGGAGGTTATTAGAGAAAAATCTAATCCTCACTGGTAAATTTCCTGTGACAAAGTTTGTAGATAGAGGTAAAATCCTTTATTGGATCAATCAGTATAGCTAGAAAATTAGTCTCTATACCACCTGAGAGGGAGTATTAACCCTCCTTACAGATCTTACTATGCATATGTCCTTAGATAATTACAGCCGTAGAAAAACAGACTGCATAATGGAAGTATTTGGAAATACTTTTTTTTTCCACATTGTGTAATAGAAACTGATTAGTGTGAGTAAATAAAGAAACAAACTGGGATCTCTGCCTTGCTTGATTTCCTCTCCCTGCTTCCTTCCTCTTAACTTGCTTGGAATCATCTAATCTACTGCAATTATAACCATAATCTGTGTATTTGAATGCGCATCTCAGTCTACAAATGTTTCACGGATAAATGTATAGGCACCATAATTAGTGAAATGACCTTGTGAACTCCTAAGTGATGAAGGCTAAAGAGGAAAACTATTGGAAAGTGGTCGAGTGTGATCACTCCTAAATAGCTGTCCTGCTGACTAGTCCTGTTTGAGCCACAGACTGAGCCCTGCTGAGCTTCTGCTGAGTTCAACAGGAGATGTGTTTGTCAAATGGAGTCAGGATTCAGGACTTTAAGCCCAACAGCTTGTTAATATGTACTGGAATGTACCATCAGCTCTCTTTCTCACAAGTCTGCCTAGAACTGCTGTGTGAAGCTTCCTGGGAAATCTCTAGTGACTGGCTGCTCTATTGTACAGCCACCTTTTGTCCTCTGGTGTGATGGGCAGGTTATTAGCCATGACCAGTGGAGGGTGAGCTTGTATTTGGCATTTGCCTGTGGAGTTTATTTCTGCTCTTTGAGAATTGGTCTCATATAAATGTCAAATATTACTGACCTCTAATGTCAGTCTTAACTTTAATAACCACTTTTGTTTTGTTCTAATAGCTCAGATAAAGGATCAAACTGTCATTCAATGCATTCTATTGCTAATACAGACAGCATTTGCAGTTGTAGTTTCTGAAATGCAGGCAAGAAGGTCAGTTAAATTTGTGGGTGAAAAAGCTCCACTTTTAATTAATTCCAGAGAATATGCCTATACTGGTAGGCTTTTACAGTCTCTTATAGGGTGTTATGATAATCAAACTAATTTAAGAGATAAATTTGGATGTATGGTAGAGGTTCAATCCATTCCTTGGGTTTTCTGTATTTCATCCTAGGAGCAACAGAATATTTAAGTACCTTGATGGTATTTGCTAAGCTTTCCATAAGCAGTACATTTTTCAAGCGCTAATATTTTCAGGAAGGGTTATTTTTTTGTATAAAGTGTATGTTGAACTATTATGGTGATTTACTTTGCTGCTTATTTTATATTGTCATCAAGGTTTTGTACAAATCTTTGCTGTTTCCCTCTCAGAATTAAAGAAACAAACATTTTCAACATTGTAGAGTTTCCATATGGTCATATTGTGGTTTTGTTTCTCTCTTGCTGAATTTCGGAGTAATTTGGTTTTGTTTACATTATTACACCCACCCACTTGGGCTTTTACCTCTTATAACAACTGTAAGAAAAACTGTAGCTGCTGAAAAATTAAAAAAAAAAAAAAAAAAAAAAAAAAAAAATTTCAAATGACAGTACAGATCTACTGTGCAAACCTCATTTTCATTTTGAAGCAGTAATGGAGCCCCAGCCTAAGAAATACAACTGCTAAAAATACCCAAATAACCACCCTTGGCCCAAATGGCAGTTGAATGATGAACAACTTATATTGGCTATTATACAAGCACTAGTCAGTGCTAGGTGAGCAAAAAAGACCAGAGAACACCACGTGTCCTCATGAATGGATCTTTATTGCCACTCACATTGAGTATGTCAGCACAGGCGACTCAGTCATCTGAGGAAATAGTGCGTTTATCAAACAGCCCAGGACCTTGAAACCTAAAGGGATTTAGAAGTCACCAATTTAGAAGTCACTAGTTCATCTAGCACCCTTGGAACTCTGGAGACCTGAATGGTGCAGGACTTTTCCCTATTCAGCCACTTCTACTGCACTGGTAACCTTGAGGTGATCTCGAGATAAGTTCAGTGATAAAGAAAGAAAGAAGATGTCAAGATGTTATTGCTCCAGGGGTGTAATTAAGAAATTGACATACTCGTTCTTATAATAGGTCTGTGACTTCAGGGAAATGTTACACAGGTGTAAAGCAAAGAGGAAACTGAGCTAAATGTCAAAGGATTTAAACCTCACTCACAGGGTCCAGTACCAAAGTTCTTTCACAGTAAAAATAGCATTTCCTGTGCTCCACCTTGTTTGAATTTGTTTACATTAAGGAAAAAAAAGAGTAATTTTATTATTGCATAAAAATAAATACTTCTCTGCTTCTCTAGATAAATTATAAACACCCTAAAAGTATAAGCACTCAACAATAGGCCAAAATAAAATAACATTTTTTCCTTTTGCATAGTTAAGCCATCCAACAACACAATACGCAGACTCTATTGGATAGTCTGGAATTTCAGAATCGTTCAGGTTGGATGGCACCTCTGAAGGCTGTCTAGTCCTGCCTTCGGCTCACATCTGTGCCATATTCAAAGTCTGAACAGGTTGCTCAGTTTCTCCAGCTGTACACAAAATCTTGAAGAAAGAAGATTCCACAATACACCAAAGCAGCCTATTAATTTCTTCCCCCCCCACCTCACATATCCAACTGGAATTTCTCTTGCTGCAACTGGGCATCTGTCTATTGTCATTTTGCAATGCACCTGTGGCCACATCTTCTCTTTAACCCTCTTGTTATGTAACAAGACAGCTATGAGATCCACCACTTAGGCTGAAGAAACCTAGTACTCTCAGACTTTTACTTCCTCCTGCCCCTTAACCCTTTTAGTCCTCCTCTGCATTCTCTTTAGTTTAAGATTCCTATTACTACTGGCTCCAGAAGCTGACACAGTCCTGCAGATAGGGAACCATTAGGCCACACAGAAGGGTAATGATCCCTTTGAATGATCTGCTGGCCACACTCTTGGCCAGTGCAGTTAACTTGCACCAGCTGCAAGGCTACAGCACTGTCCTTGTTCTTGTTCTATCAGGACATCCAGTCCAGATCCTCTTCTGCAGATGCAGCCTCTACGTTGTTAGCTTAGGAGCTGGCATGAGTTAAAGCCTGTTTTTGCCGCCTGTTACTCGGTTGGACCTTTTGTGGATTTTATTGGCCTATGTCTTCCATCTGGCAAAGTCCCTCTGAGCAGCAGCTCTGCCCTTCCCCTGTTTTGTGTCTTGGTAGTATTTAATTTCAGTTTATATAGTCCATTGTCCATGTCACTGATGGTAATTAATGACATCAGTCCCTGCCACCACCTCACCTGCATCACTCCTTCAGGCTGCTTCCTTGGGCTTTTTTTGTTCACTAGCTTTGAGTCTAAAGGCCCATTCAGTTTTTAACCACTCATCCATCTGCATCTCTACAACTGAGCTACAAAGCCTGTATAGGAAAATAAATGTAATAAAGTGGTGGAAGAAAAAGCACTATGCTCTGCTTATCCACAGGAATAGTCATAGAGAGCAGTTAGTTTGTTCGGGTCCTTAGCAAATTTGTATTGGTTGTTTACAAACATATGTGCTTGGAAGTGTTTTCCAGGAGGGTATCTTGCATAGCCTTCCAGGAGATGGGATGATGCAGACTGGACTGTGGTCTTCTTGAGCCTCCCTCTAGTTCTTTTTTAATATGGACAAATATTTGCTTTTGTCCTCAGAGACTGGGAGCTGTCTCTGACTGTCACCTTTCAGAGTTGATAGCACTCTTACTGACATCAGCCAGCTTCCTTGGCATCCTCAAGACACTGTCTTGTCCCATGGATTTCTGTGTGTCCAGAGGGTTTAAGTGGACCCCAGCTTGGCTGTGTCTATGCCTACTGCTTTCAACAAATTCTGTCACTAAACAGAAAGATACAGAAATCTTGCCAGTAAAGACCAAAGAATGGATTAGCTCAGCCTTCGCCATGTCCCTTTTTATACCCTATCCCACTCAGCAGTAAAGTCATATTTTCAGTTGTCTTCCTTCTGCTGTTCATGTGTAAAACCCTTCACATCCATATCTTCTTATTCAGTCTTACCTTTCCTAACTCCAGAACTGCCTGTTAGTGCAATGGTCTTATTCCTCCTTGGTAGCCTATCTATGTTTCCACTTTTTAGGTATTTCTTCTTTTCTCCATTTCATCTGTCAGAATATGTTTCTTGTCATACATACTATTTTTTTTTCAGAGTTTTCTTGGCTTTCCACATGATAGAATAGACCAAACATCATTGAGGAAGTTGCTCCTGAATATTAGTTAACCTCTTGATACTTTTGCTCTTCAGGTTAGTCTGCAATGAGGTCTCATCTACTCATTTCTTGAAGCCTTCTCTCTGGAAATCTAATTCTTTAAAATATCTTTTTATGTCATAGAATCTAAGTCTTTATTCTGCTATTTGCCACCTTCTTCTCTTTTCTCAGACCTTACAACCTCCATTTCAGGGTTGCCGCAGTAAATGCAGCTACAGGCTCTACTTATTTATGAGACCATTATCTATGAGTAGAATATGCAGCAGAGCACTTTCCCTATCTGGCCAGTCCAGCATCAGCTTCAAAAAACCTGATTTTTGACCTCAAAGCATTCCAGAAACCTCTTGAGTTGCTGAAGTGTTGCAAGTTACCTTTCAAAGATACATCAGGGAGGATTAAAGTCCCTGTGAGAACCAGGGACCACGATCCTGATGCTTCCTCAAACTGTTTAAAGAAGGCTTGCTCATCACCTTTTCTCTCCCAGATGGTCTATAGCAGATGTCTGCTATATATATGGTCTTCTCTCTGACCTTACCCAAATGCTTTTGGCTCACCCACTGTCTAATCAATAGCAGGGTGCGATTTATCTGACTCTCTTCTCATAGAGTGAAAATCCACTCCTGCTTTTGTCCTATTTTCCTGTCCTTCTTAAAGACCCGTGGATCACAGCACAGCAGTTGTGCCATTTACCTGAAATACAAGACCCTAAAATACACCAGTGTGACTATGACTACCTCTGAGGAAGAAAGGTAATTGGAAATCAAGAGAGAAGTAAATCAGGATTACTTATGAGATGCTGCAGTCTTAGGGGCTATCCGGGCATAAAGTCCAAATGCATAGAAATCCTGAATGCTTATGTTCTAGAAGGTCTATAATTAGATGAAATTTCTAGAGAAATTAATTGATTTTTAGAGATGGTTAGCCTCTAGTATGAGATGATTACTTTATTGGATTACCCACATTATATATTATCAGATGATTATTATAACAAATTAGCTATAGCCCATCTGTCCTCCATGTTATTTACCCTGTTCACATTCTTTCAAGCTTGAAAGTGGTTCATATAAACAGAAAATGTTGTTGCTTGTGTGATGCCTATGATTATTACACCCCTGTGTGCAGCTACAACTGTTGCACTTCAAGGAGCTCAGGCTTGCCAACAGAGTAGAAGGGCCATTAAATTTTGGCCGTGTTTCTGCCAACAGTCAAGCAGTACTGTATTA
The DNA here is from genome assembly GCF_015227805.2 of Hirundo rustica. NCBI lineage: Eukaryota > Metazoa > Chordata > Aves > Passeriformes > Hirundinidae > Hirundo > Hirundo rustica. The sequence goes on from NC_053451.1 coordinate 80,826,876, forward strand.
GCTGGTCAAGGCGTATGAACACTCTGGGTAACTGTACAGCTTTCTTGATGGTAGAAACCATCTTTGTTCACACCTGTTGTCTGGGGACCTCTGTTAGTGCTCTGTATCCCAGAATGGGTGGAACCCAGTGCTCCACAACAGGTGCCTGAAAGGCTTTGGCTCAGATGAAAAATTGGACTCAGACTCTTCAACTTTTGAAATCTGATTTTCCTAGAAGCACAAAACCCAAATAACTTCAGTCAAAGTGTGTTTGTTGAAACTGATGTGTGCTGTTAAACTCACTGTTTTATACTGCAAACAAGCTTTGTCAGTAAAGTCCTAGCAAATTCTAATCAGGAAAATGCAGTGGGAAAAAAATTTATTAAACAAGCTGTGCAGAAGGTTGCAGAGATAAGAAATCATATGGAAATTATTGCTGAGCTATGTAAAATAGCTCAGCTTTATTCAATACTTGTTTGCAGTCTAGTGCCCATTTTTCAGCAACCTTCTAGCAGATAGTCCATATAGTAGCCTTAAGTAACAGAATAATAGACTCAGAAAAAAGTTTTATAAAACAAATTGTCTGACACAGCCTGTGAAGAGGAATCTGCCTTTTATTTAGTACATAAAGACACCCACTTGTAATCTCAGCACTACCAGAGGTTGTGATAGCTGTGGATAAAAAGGATGTCAGAATATAGAAAGAGGAAAGAATAGATCTGGGATTTTTTTTTTTTTTTTTCATGTGTGTGGCCTCATCCATTTTTTTTTTCTGTCTCATGGAAGTTTGATATAAAATGTATATCCAGTTTAGAGAGTTATCAGAAAACTCCTTGCTGTGTCTTTGCACCTGAAAGGGCTTTGTCATTTGTCGTGCCAGGCAGGGCTAAGCTTAGCCTTGGGTCTCCGGTGTCTGATCCCATAACTCCCACCTTCCCGGACACAGAACAATCCAGATGTAGAACCAAAGCAGAGAGTGTTCCCATCTAGGTCCATGATGAGAAAAAACCTTGAACTTCAGTCTTTATCTTCTTGAATAAATGCCATAACCAGTGGAAAAATACATACAATCCTTCACCACTACTTCCAGTCTGGATCAAGAGACATCTGCTCTTTTTTTTTAGTGGGAGAAGGAGATACATAATTCAAGCAAACTAGATCATTACCACGGTAAATTCTGTGTAATATAAATGGAGAGATGGAAACACTGATGACAAGTGAATTTGAAGACTAGACAGACCTCTTGAGGCATTGCTTCTCTGCTAATTGTCTAAGGAGTACCAAAAGTAATACTGAAGGGACTAGAAAGTTCCTTTCAACCTCAGGCAAACACCTAATATTTCACCGAGATAATGTTGAAGAAGACAAGCATGCAAAAGAAATAACAGGTTTATCTATCTATCCATCTATTAATTTATTTATTTATGTTACATTTTTCGTAGTCATTACAAGAATTTACTCAACCAGTTCATTAGATAATTAACATTTTCTTCCAAGAGGATCTTTTCTCTAGCTAAGACAGCAGTTCAGAGATAAGCCTATGATATTAGAGAGAGAGTTCAGTCTGTTGTGGTCCATAAGCCAGATACCAGACGTCCACAGGAGATAAGGATTCCTTATTCATATGAAATAGGCCATCATGCCTTGACGTTGTGTCCATTGAAGATAGATGAAGACACCATGAAGTTCCCAGAGAGACTCAAATTCATATATTGCCCAAGGAATAGGTAATCTGGGTCAAAGCAAGCTCTTCAAGAGCTGTGAAGCTCTCCCTCTCCCTCTCCCTCTCCCTCTCCCTCTCCCTCTCCCTCTCCCTCTCCCTCTCCCTCTCCCTCTCCCTCTCCCTCTCCCTCTCCCTCTCCCTCTCCCTCTCCCTCTCCCTCTCCCTCTCCTCTCCCTCTCCCTCTCCCTCTCCCTCTCCCTCTCCCTCCCTCTCCCTCTCCCTCTCCCTCTCCCTCTCCCTCTCCTCCCTATGACACCTGTGTCTCTGCTGAAACACAAACCCAATTTTTCAGTCTCATTTTACAGGAATTCTTCTTTTGAGGGCTCACTGCAGCAGGAGGTAGTACCTCTCTTGGTATGCAAGAAATCTCACTTGACCTTGCCTCAGAATTTGGAGCTCATGCCATCCTTCTGCTGTTTCTTGCAATACATGTTGACAGTGGCAGGTGTCTCCTCCTTCAGCCAGAAAGTTCTTTCCAACTAACTACCAGCCTGTTCTCTCCTGTGAAATGCAATCCCCACACAAATGTGCTGATGTTCTGAAGTTAGAGTATTCTGAAGTTAGAATAGGAACCACACTGCCTTTTTTGCATGTTTAGGGCCACTTTGTGCCAGTAGAGATGCACAGCACCACCATGGGCTGAGCCTTCCTTCCCAGTGATCAGGGAGCTGTTCATGCAGGAGACCAACACACTGAACAATGGGGATGTCTCTTGCCAGTGCATTTTTCCAAAGCTCAGTCATAACTGAGCTGAATGATGATCAGAAAGATTGTGATAATACTTTAATAGAATTGGATGTAAAGGTGGGTTTTAAATAACTGGAGGACATGATTGTTCAGGAAGACTCTGGTTGTATCTGTCTACAGCTGAAAGACCTAGAAGATTTGTCACCTTGTGACGAAGATGGGACAAGGTACTATGATAGTTCAGCCTGGATTCTGTCACTTTCCTGCCTTCTGTCCTTTCCTGCCTCCCTTTTGGACATTATTGGCTGCTACTTGGAGTTTTATGATATTACTGGGATACTTCAGTTTGATGACACCTTTGTTTTATTGTTCTTCAGTCTTTTTTTCAACCAAGAACCCCCTCATCTCTCAGGGAGATGTGTTGCTGTGAGTTACCTGCACAGTGAATGTACCTGTAGGGAAGCTCTTGACACAAAAAGAAGTAATACCTATCCCTTTTAAATATGTAACTTCTGTAGGTACTTTAACATTTGTCCTATCAAGGCCTAGAAGGTCTTCCTGGAAATCTGGTGTTGGGATGGAAGGACATAAAAAAAAAAAAATGCTGGTAGATATGTGGAGGGGAGTGGGAACCTGTGTATGCAGAAAAGAAAAATGGTTGTGCTACCACTAATGGTGACTGCATTTGTAAATTCCATAGCACCAATTGGAAAAGGACCCGTAAGGATTGCTTTTCCATCATTTGAGCTTGTCTTAAACCCAGACCTTTTAAGGGTATCAGTATATATCCTCAGAAACCATGGCAGGCTACTTGAGTAGCCTAGAAACCATAATGAAGAATATCACTTACAAAAATGTGTGGTGGACAAGATGATATCTCCCATCTCAAGCCATGTCTCAGGAGGTTGAGTGTGCTGGTTGGGCAATCTGTCTGCACTCTGTGGCAGGGGCTACTGACAGAATAGGACTTAACAGGCTGTGGGCTATATAAGGGGCTACACCATTACATCCCTTCTCCCATGAACGTTCATCAGTCCAGCATGGGACTGAACAAAGCTGTTGCATATATCTGAAGCTGAAACTGATAAAGTTGTTGAACTATAGTACCAGAAAGTAGTTAATGCATAGTATATGAGTTTCTGCACTTTTCTCTCACACTTTAGTTGTCCATTCTTGTACTTGGAATTTGCTTTTCTGTACTTTATAATGTTTGATGGCTTTTTTTTACTGCTTGGGTTCATGTTTGATGAGAAGGTATGAAATTTATCCCACTAAACTCTAAATGCAGAGATGTTGCTAGAAGGATTTATAGATAGATAAAAAAAAACTCTGTTTAATTAAAAATATGCCAGCTAAAGAATTTTCTAGATAATGAATACTTTAAACTTCTCTCCAGTTACTTAATTCAAGATAACGAAGATAGTTAGTCTTCAGCTTTGATCCAGAAGAACAGGGATCCAGTTTCCGTCTCCATTTCCAGACCCACCTGTCACACATAGATAATAATCAGGGATAGTTTTACCTTTCCTAAAATAAGCCTAGAAACGTGAAATGCTTCCTTTGGCCACTGGAGGTCACTGTAGCTCTACAGGAAAAACAAAACAGAACAAACCACCCATCCAAAAAACAAGCCAAAACCACCCCCATCAAAAACCAAAACAAAAATCCAAACCCCTAAAAACATTAATTAACAACTGACCAGGGAAGGGTTTAAAGATTGAACATTCTGGGACTTTCTTTACTGCGTTTACAGTGTGAAAACTGTGGGATATAAAACAAAACTAAAATCCATTGAAATAAGTGACATATTTTTGCTTTTTTTTTTTTTTTTTCCCCCAAATTGTGCATGTTTAGGATGCATTTTGAGCAAATAGTGTAGGAGTCCACTTCTCACGCGGTTCTCTACATACTGTGAAGATTTCAAGTGCTCAGTGTGAGAGAAGGCACTAGGCTAATGCTCACTATCTCATCTTTACATAAGGAAGGGTTTTTTGTACCATGGATTTTTTTCCAGCTTCATGTGACTGTTATCGGAAGTATCTGCATCTCTTTGCTGGCCATCTCTTTAGGAGATCTAAACCCTGAGGATACAAGGAACATAATAACTGGGGTTTTGTCGTTTCTCAAACCCGCATCTTTGTCCTTCTTTGCCCCTCCAGACAGTACAAGTGCAACATCTGCCTCCCAGCAGGTAGATGACATGCTCAGCCACAGCAAGCCCTGGTGCACCCGGACCTAAACCCAGCTCTCGTTACTCCTGGTTACTGATGCATATGCAAGCGCTGTAACTGGCACTCTAACGAGCTCCGAGCACCGAGCTGCCTTTCACTGAAACTTGTTACCTGCTGCATGTGTAGCAGTGACACCAGAAAAGGCTGCAAAATCTATGTGAAAAGGTGGTTAGACTTTATGGCTTTTATTCTGTGCTGCTGCAGCAGTCCTGCCATCAGCTGTCGAGTCATCCAGTTTAAAGCCAGCTCGGGAAGAATGAAATTTGGCAGTAATACACAAAATGGTTTCCTGCAGCAGAGCACTTTAACATATGCTCTGTCAGTCCCTGACTTCGAATGATGCATAAGAATATGGTTGAAGAATGCAAAAACTTTTTAAAAGACTCAGAATTTGTTAAGTTCTTGTACCAGAATGATTTGCTGTCACTCGTACTCTAATAGGTGCAGCTAGCAGATCTGTCACTGGAAGTTATAGATCTTGGCCCAAAAAAGCCTCTAGCTAAAGACAGTCAATTAACAGTTAATATGAAAAATACAAGTGAGGGAAAGTACAGAGACACTAAGGATTTGCTCCAGTAGATTGACATTTACTAAAACCACTGAAGCCTTATGTTCCTCCTACACAAGGCACAAGCCTCAGTTTCCTTTTACATTTTAGCTCTGAGGGGGTTCCCCCTCTCTTCCTCCTTTCAATTGTGCGGGAGAAAGCATACGAGTGAATGAGGGTTGGCACCTCCCAAGCCACCTTTAGGTGACAGTCATGCCCTGCGGTGAGTAAAATGAGCTGTGCTCTCAGGAGTGTGAGACGTGGCTCGAGGCAATCTGCCCGTTTCCCCGGGAAGATGTTCATTGTGAGAGGGAGCTGGCAACTGAATGGCAGAGAAGGTCGCAAATGTGCATTTCCCAGAGAAGCCGTGTTCACTCACATCTCTTTCTGTGAGATAGTAACAAGCCAATTTAATAGAAAATTCATGCATGCTTAAGTGTTGGTTGTTTATTATTGATATCTGATACTTAGTGCAAATAACCTTCAAGCACGTATCTGGACATTGATGATGCAAAGTGTGTCAAATAGGCTTGCAAGAAAAGTGTGCGGTGGATTAAGATAAAAGATGACGAAATCATGGAGTGGAATCCCCTGGATTCATCTGTCTGCATATACACTTACGCTTCAGTCTGCATGTCGTGTCTGTCTGCAACTGGCTTGTGCAAAGGACAGCAGCCCTGCAAGGTGTGTGGGGCAGGGATGGAGCATGCAGCGCTGCAGCTGCAGGCTTTATGTCAATAAAAAGGCAACAAATTTGAGAAGGGCTTAAGACACCGATGTTTCCATTTCAGATCAGTGTTCAGATCACCTTATTACCTGGTGACAGAAAGTCCAAAAAACCTGTTTCCTGTTAGAAATGCTCAAAATGATTTTGAATGCGGTTTTCACCGGTGCCCATTAACCCCTCTTTCAGGGGTGTTGCTGCTAGGTAATGCTGGTGCTATCAGCTAGAGTTGTTTGGAGTCTTCATGGACTTGCACAGCACCTCTCACTCCTAAGGAGCTGCTAGGAGGTTAATACCAACATATTTGGCTTAACTATGTGCAAAAATGCACTCAATACATCATTAGGATTGAGTCCCAAGCTAGAGTTTGAAGGGTGATAGAGAAATGCTATTCCAGGACAGTTCCATGCATGTGTCCCATGCATAAAACGTGTATGAGGTAAAAATGTCAGCGTGGATGTATGGAGAAGGTGGGAAAATAGGGTAATAGGTTCACAGCTGGCCTTGTGGTTAGGCATTGGTACCATAAGAGGTACAGCCCTTCTGACACAAAGGTGTTACTTAAATCCTTTCCTGCCACAAACTTGTCTCACAGGATTATAGACAGAAGAGAGAAGCTGGTACAAAGGACGCCATATGAGGGTCAAGGTATGTGCTCTGCTGCTTCCAGCTGGCAGAAATTTGAGACATTTAGAATGCTGACTTTGGATTTTCATCTGATTTACTATCCTTCTGGGCTTTTTTCTTTGAAAGTCAAGTGTGGGAAAAGGCCTTATTTGAAGTCTACAATTTTCACTGTACTGTGTGAGTCTGTGCTTGAGTCACATCTGAGAGAAGCAGAGAGCAGTAGTACCAGTTTTGCTGAGAAAGGCCTGATGAAAGCTGCTAGGGAAAAGGGCTGAATGCAGAGTGTGAGCTGAGTCTGGATGCTGTTCTTGTAGAAGTGACAGGGAAGTCTTCAGGTGCAGCAGTTATCCCTGGAAGAAGGGATATGTGTGGATGGGTCTGGAGGCACTCACAGAAAGGAGAGTCCCAAATGCATGTGGCCAATGGGGTTCCTGCTCACTATTGAGAAAACTCTTTCATTCTTTTTCAAAGTCAAAACAGAAATCATACATTTAACACCTCACCAACCAACTCTGTTGCTTTCAAAATGTTTTGTATTTACATCCTTTTTCTACCATTCAGTTTGAATACCAGACCCGAAGAAGTGTTTCAGAGGAGAAGGTAGATTCTAAGGGATTTGCACAAGAATTTCACCATAGGAGAACTCAAAAGGAATTTTTTTAGAAAAGTTAACATTTGATCCTAACCTGCAACCTGATTTGGAAAGTCATCTCTTTAGCTTCTGATTGAAAACTGTGGCTGACAACTCTACAAAAACCAGCCATGCCTTAAACAGGAGGCCTGGCATCCGAAAGACATTATCCATCAGTCTGTCCTTAATACCACATCAACATCATTGGGAGAAGCAGGACTAAACACAGAGAGATGTACTTGAAGCCTGAGTGATTTTGGGCAAGCCTCCACTCCTGCCATTATTTCCTTGTCAGTCAAATATGGTTTTCGTGCTGAGTGCTATGAAGTCTGCCTTTTCTCAGGCACTCTAATATTTCCAGTCTGTTTACTAGTTCCTCCCTATTTTTCCAGGGCTGTTGCTTGACCTGTTACCATATGTTTGACTGGGGATATCAGACAGCAATGGGATAAGCTGCTTACCCCTCCTAGATCTCCCTAAGGAGCCTAAAATTCAGGTCAGTCTCCATTAAGTCTGTGTGACACCCACCATCTCATGCTGACCTATGTCCACCACAGCATATCAGGCATATCTGAGAACAATAATCAAAATCTGCTGGGTCTGTGAGGTTTCAGCCTGCTCATGGTCTTCCTGCTCTTTATATCATCAATATCAATAGCAATATAAATATCAATATCAGTCCTAACCCAACTTCTAGATGGTAGGGATGAGCAGGTTAAAGCAAGTCTTTGTGCATGCTTCTGAGTCTGTTCCAGTGCTAAGCTTGTGCTGTTGTGGGTCATGAAACATAAGAGAGGGGGGTGGGAATGATAACTGGATGTGCAATCCGTGCTAACAGTTTTACCAAGTTCTTTCTTGGCTCCTTCATTGCAGGTTGCCTTTGGAAGAAGAATTTGGTCTCTTGCTTTCTCTTTCCCCTTAGTAAGCTCAGTCCTGGTAACCTGTTTTGTTGTTTCCTTTTTATTCCTCTGAACAACAAGAGTGTGTTGTCTCTGCTGGGATGATTTTGAAGCGCAGGCAGGTCGTGCAAGCTGCGGTCAGAGCCCTGCTCAGCTTCAGGTCTCAGGCACATCAGTCATACAGGCTGCATGAAATCCTCTGCTTATCAGAACAGGGGAGCCTTCTCTTCTGGCCACTGCAAGGCTCAAAACATTGCCAGCAAAGTCAGGAATTCTGTGATTGTATTTGCTAGGACATCTCCATGGTAAAAATGAACGTTTTTCCATGCTTCATGCTCACACGGAGGTGGAAGTGTTGCTCTCATTGTCTATCACAGCAGCTCTACACAAGACAAGGGAAGAAGAAATTGCCTCTGCTCTCTAAGCCTGGCTCCCTTTCTGCCAGGACAGACATGCCAGACAGACTACCAGCCTTGCTGTTCTCCCCCTGCTGAAGCTGTCTTGAGTGTCTTTTTCCCAGCCAGCAATTTGTACCTTGCTCTGCTGGAACTTGTTTCCACTGGGAGCTTGGAGATGTGGCCATCCTATGAGGCAACTTGCACATTCCTATTTTTAACATTATAAACTGAAAAAACCACCTCCAAATGAACAGTTTGCCAGGTCTGAGCATCCTCTGCCAGTGAGGATGAATCATCCCCCCAACCCACTTTGACAAGATTTGACCATGTAACAGTGGGTGTGACAAAGACTCAGAAAGAGAGTACAGATGGACACACATTCACATGCTTATGCTGTGTGTGCCATCACTCCAGTAGAAGCTCATTTCCTTTCTTTACTTGCTTTGCATGGGTAGTGGAGGCATTTTCTCTGTTTGCACTTTAATGTTGTGTTTCTGAGTCACTGAGGCTGTGCAATTTAACTGTTGGGATTTTGATTGTTACATGCACAGTTTCAGCGTGTCCAAAAGGCCCCATCTTAGAATGAAAAGATCACAAAGGAATTTCTTTTTCTTTTTTTTATTCCTTCTCAAAAACCATCACAGACCTTTCCATGTTTGTTAAAAAATTGTTGAGAGGTGTATCCTGAACTGGTCTTTTCAATTCCCCCTGGGAATTGCTGTAGTAATGCATGATCATACGTACCCAGCCAATCTTTCACTACACATTGTACATGGTGAATAATAATGTCTGACTGTGGGCCACAGTTTAGAGAACATAAAATTGGGCAATTTGCAGTAAAATTTGGATTTAGACACATTACTGCTAGTCTCCATCATTCCCAGTATAACAGACGGTGGAAAAAGGCATTAAAATAATAAATTGTCCACTGAAAAAGCTGTAAATCCAGACTGTGCTATGAATTTAGCACCGCAGAACCGCCTTAATGAGCCATGGGCTGCCACCTACTGACATGCTGTTCAGCAGGAGACTGAAAGCTAGACAGCACTAATGTTAGAAATAGTACAGGATTCACTGACAAGCTGCAGAGGTATGAAGAAAGAGGTGAGGAGGCAAATCATTAGTCTGCTCATGTTTGGACTAGGAAATAAAAGCTGTGGCTCAGGGAGGTGGTGTTGTCATACTGTAACTGCTTAAGCATCACATAACTTTGTGGTAAGTTTTTTTTTCTTGGGATTTATTTGCCACTGCCCTTCACCCTGCAAAATGAGCATGATGTTTGGTCAGTGCAGTCACACCAGAGGGGTGGGTACTGCAAAGAAAGGAGGCAGAAAGGCATTCATTTGACCCAGCACAACTTCAGGGAGTTCGAGCCCGAGTCTATCAGCTCCAAAGCAGAAAAGAAAGGCAACTGCTTCTCAGTTTCAGACAAGTCTCAAGATTGTTAGGATTTGATTTAGCACTGCTGAAATCTTCAAATTATCAGTATTGTAACTATCTGAGCCATTGAGATGCAAACAGAATTGTTGAAGAAATTGCAAACTAAGCTGGAAATCAGAGATTTACATATTACTAAGGGTATTATTATTTAACATTAGCAATATTATTACCTTAATAAAAGAACAGATATATAGTATAAAATATAATTCTGTTATTAGGAAGCATTTAGATTTTAATACTTAGATATTAAGAGAAATGCAAATTTCTGTTGTTGAATGGGCAGTGTAATTCCCCCCTCTGGTAGAATTCAGCTTCTGCAAGAAAGATCCAAAGCTTTAAACAGCACAGAACTGGGATTTAAAATGAAGGCAAAGGCAAATTATTTTTCACTTCCACTTTGTGTCTCTCATTATGAAAGGTACCTATGAAAGTATATTTCCCAAAACATTTGCACAGTGTGTGCAGGGAAGGATCAGATCTTTATCTTTGGACTCTGGAGCGGGACTTATGTTGCATAATTTCAGACACTTACACTGTCTTTTTGTATATTTTTTGCTGGATAGAAGACTTCCCTATCACCTTTGGAATTCCAAAATGTGGTTCACCTCTCCTGCTTTAAATGTCTACCTGAGGATGAGATGGGTTGTGCTCCTTGCTGCTGGAGGTGAAGGGAACTGTCAGAGCAAGTTCAGACAAACCCACTCCATCTCTCATCTGGGTACTCAGAGAGCAGACACAGCTGCAAATGGCAGAAGGACATTTCCGAAATCCCTTACCATTACCTCCTTCCCTTGATTTAGAAAAGCTATACAGAATTGGAGAAAATGAGAGTCAGTTTCTCTAGCCATGTCTCTACATGATCTCTGAGAAGCAGCTGTGAGAGCATCTGCCACCACAAAGGTGTCCATTCCTGCCCAAAGCTTTGCAGACAGCTCCTTGGGGTGGCGGGGATTGATCTCACGGTCTGCTCTCCTCATGGGGTGCCCTTTGCTTGCACTCAGGAAGCACTGGCCATCTCTTAAATGCCGTGCAGACTATTTCTCCTTCTTTCTTTCAGTTCTTGCCTTTTCTGTTGTTAGAAGAATCAAAAATCCAAAATGGGTGATAGTTCTTGTGAGGAGGACACACCAAGATTCCAACTGAAACAAGCAATTAATTCCCAGGTGAGAACACTTCAATGACAGGCTGCCTTAGGATGAGAGAAAAAACAGGAACAGAGTGAGGGACACCATTTGTCTGCATGACAATACGCTTCAGGAACTCGCAAATTTAAATAAAGAACTAATGAAAATTTAGGTTTAACTTTTTTCCCCATAACCGGCCTTACATCTCACAGCTGATGGATAATTTGCTTTGACATCTGAGTTGCAAAAAAAGAAGAAAGAAAAAGGGAAAATCATGGCAATATGCCACCTAATTATAGCTACAACACAAAATCGCTACTTCGGCTGTATCTGACAAACATCAGGGAAGCTTTAAATCTAGCTATGCATGAAATTTCTAACAGACTTATCACATGTGTGAAAATTGTCTGCAAAGCACTGAAAAGGATAAATTCTACACTTATTGTGTTCTAATTAAATAGACAATGAGGCACCATATCTGGATGTTTTTTCTGAGCCTTAGATACTTGCATATCTCATTACAATAATTAACAATACCACTTCAAGTGAAAATCATTTTTGTGGGAGCTGATGCCCAAGTTGTCATGAAAGAGAATAGTGAGGAGAATTGCTTTCTACTTGGAGAAAATCAAGCTGTGAGATTTCAAAAATAATTATCATGACTGTGAAAAATCTGCTTGGCAGCTCATTTCATTTGCGTCTCAGGGTTGCCATTCTTTCTTTTCAATGATTCCTTGCTAGGTCTAAATACAGGCCTCCAGTCTGAAGTTAATTCCCTACTTCAACTTCTAACCTCACTTTTGAAGAAAACTGGGAAAGAATGATGTTTGGTAACTTCTATGATACTTGGCGTTTAACTGCACTTCATTGTCACTCCTGGATGTAGACTTCAAAGTGCTACAGAGCTATTAATCCATCCTCCAGTATTTGCCATTTACTCCTACTCTTAAGTTCTTATTCTGCGGTGGTTGGCATCAGAAATGCAGGCTAACTTTAAGGGACAGCAGGAGTGTGTCCAAAGACTTCATACTCTGAGGCCTTGATTTTGTGACTGTGCAAATGCTTACCTTAACTCTCCTTACGAGTCTGAATGTATGCATTGGGTTATATTGTTTTTAATTAAAAGAGGAAAATGAGGAACCCTTATAAACACTTTCAAATGTTAAGCTTTGTTGTAAAGAATCCCTTGATGATTTACATTTTAGAAACAGCTCTGCTGACCGCATAGGACTGATCTAGTTTGTTTTTAGTGCACTGCTATAGGAAGTATCAAGGATATCACTATAAGGGGAACTGGAATGAGCCGTGCTTATTATGCTTTTTCCAGGTCTAACCAGAAGAACTGGGAAAATACAACTTCCTTTGGCCTGGAGGCAAAATATCCAACATGTAAGGCAAGTGCTCAAAAAGGTGGACAGTGACACAAAATGAGGGTACAGCTTTTTTTGCCCCTTTTTTTGCCCCTGCACGGTTACTGGTGGGCTCTGGACAGCCGACATGGGAAGTCTATGCTTGTCTCTCCTCAGCTGAGCATTCCGAATTCCTCCTGGGTGCTCTAGGATTGCCTTACATCAAGTATGTGCATGGTGACAGCTTCTGGTTTGAAGCAGACCAGGTTAAATGCCACAGAGAGCAAAAATTTCTTTAGCAAACTATTTTTATTCCAAAGAGCACATCCTAATTGCTTGTTAGTGGACATCTGAAGGAGGAGGCAATTCCTGGTGCTCAAACCACCTGAAAACTGTTTTACTTGCTTAAAGATCTGACAGCTCTCCTCTTCTGTAGCTGTATTTATTGATTAACTAGGACTAGTCCAGTATTTAGCGAGGCAACCTGGGAGGCAATTTTTAATAAAAATAATCTATATGAAATAAACTTTACTGTATTATAAAGCTGCATGTCACAAGTTGAATGTTACTACTGGCAAACCAACAACAAAACCCACATAATAATTTGTACATTCTGTTCTTACTGTCAGGAAAGGAATTTTCTCAAAGCATTATGTACTAATTTTTCTCCTCGTTAGAGGCTGGTCGAAAGTAGAAGAAAGGCACAGACATTTCTTTTCCTGGACATTGAAGAAAGCTCTGTGTATCTCTGCATTTCAGTGCAAAGCATATATTCAGGCATTTATGTCCTATTTGCATGATGTTGACTGATTCCTCAGTGACTGACTCTCTGTTTGTGGGAAGCACTGTTGTCTTGCTCTGTTTCTCCTGCTGTAGCTGTGCCTCACCTTTTATTTAGATTTTTGTCACCCCATACTAATCACCAGATTTGGTCATGGAATTCTGTCACTTCAATAAGTTGGGGAAAATTCTGAAATGATGGTTAAGTTACTGAAAAGTGTATGTACAAGAAAGACATTTCTGATTTCAGCTGTTTTGAACATGTCTTTTATCAGGAAAAATGAAAAGACATTTCTATGACTGATTACAATAATTAGTGATAATTTAACAAAAAATTTTACAACCTCATAAAAATTGAAGCAGAAATGTATTTTTTTAATATATGATTTTCAAAATCAATGTGCATCCTAGAGAAGAGCAAAAAAGCTTTTCATACACAGATGAAAAAAAGTTGAAAGACCCCCTCTGAGCTTTTTAGCGCAAGGCTTTTCTTTTCCGTATGAGACTACACACCTTGTGTGAACACTAAGTATCTGCTATTACTTTTGTTTCCCCTGGTTTGGTGCAGCCAGGTGCATACTGCCACCCCCACTTCTGCTGCCTCAGCTGCTGCTCTGAGCACGGAGCGCTGCTGAGCCCTGGGCCAGCTCTCAGCACAGTTGGCTTCACTGGCATTTTACTCACTGCACGGCTCCCCAGGGACCTTCTCAGATACCTCACCTCTGCTCCTCAGCTTCTGGTGTCTGGAGTCTACGCATTTGCATTTCATATGCACTGTCTTCAAATCCTTACAGAAATGGGACAAACAGATACACAGTTTAGTCCAGAGTTTGCATCTGAAATGCTTTTTGCTATAAATCCTTGGGCTGGTGAAAGGAGAGTTTATCAGGGAAGAGATTAAGTTTAAACCCAGCATTTCCATGTTGATAACAGCATTATTATTGTCATCAAGCACATGCACTGCCTATCTCACTCGTAAATAGCTCTGGTGTATCATTCGGCTTCAAGGTCTGTTCAAAGAATTCTTTTGTTGGGCTCTTGTTAGCTTTGGATTGACCTTGTTTTGTCCCCCTTAAATTTTTTGTTTGTCTGAGGAACAAGTTTTAGAGAAATTTTATAATAATTTACAAAGACAAAGCTAAATCTGCTCAGGTTGTCTTGTCATGGGCTACAAATGCTATGATTAAAAATTAATGTACTGTTTTAAGTACATACATTTCAGCAGGTTAATATTTAATACTTGATTTATCGTACTTAGATGTGGTTGTTGCAAGGGGAAGAGAGATGATGTTCTTGTTGGCTGAAACTTCATCGCAAGCAGATACACATTCTCTTATACTTTCTCTTAGCTTCTGCAGTTCACCTGATGCAGCCACCCATGGTGCTTCTTGGAGGCCAGCCAAGGTCCTGGGGCATGGATCTGGGCTTGTGTCCAATGTGTTTGGATGATTTGTGGGTGCCCATGCAAAGAATATCAGCAAAACCTTTCTTTTATTTTGCAGTATACAGTCTGATATCTTCAAGGGTTTTCATCATGTCCTCTTCTTTGGCTTCCAACAGCAGTGCTCCTGCGATTTCTCAACAGTGTCTCTGTCCTTCATTCTTATCAAAGTTGATACTCTTTCTTAGTTTGACCAGCAACATCTCTATTGTTTAAGAACAATTCTGCACGTAACTGTTTCTCTTTTCCCAAGCTGAAGGTTGAAAAGGCCAGACCTCTAAAAGCTGTTGTTCTTTGGGCAGTTTTGCAGATTGTGCCTGGTCAATGTCACGTGTGAACAATCTTCCTTCTGCTTTTCAATGTGATGGACAAACAATCTTCCATGCACCTTGTGATCAAAGCACATTCACCTTCATCAGACACACAGCGGTCCTAACAAGTTGAATATGCTGGAGCATTTGTGAATAATGAAGTTGTTTTAAATATGAATGGTGTTTTGGTGTTCCTGAACATAGAGGACGAGCACACTAATATATTTACTTTAAACAAATGAATGGAAGTCTTTGCAGTCCATCTTCCTACTTCTGTGTCAGTCTTTGCTGTCTACAAGTACGTCAGTACTAATATTCTATCCACCTCTCAATCTGTCTCAGAATTACACAGTGGGGGTTATTTCAGGACCTGAGTTGAAGTATCTGCTATAGGTGCCCAAATAAAAATCAGCATAGACAGAGTTCAGATGCTGCTTCTCTGTGCAGACACCTTAGATTTCCAGCTCAGGAGCCTGCCTTAGGATCCTTGAGCCGGATACTGCTGTAGCAGGATAGGACTGTGCCTTTGTATGCCCTGAAATTCCCTAGTGGTTAAATAAGTTCAACAATATATTATTATGTAGTGACTGTAAATCTGGTGAACAGTTTTCAATCATGAAAAGAGTGAAATATCTTGTACGTTTGTTTAAATAAAATATACAGTTAGCCTGGAAGATTGTTGCATTCTGCTTGGCAAAACGTCAGTGACTGTCTTTGGTGGCCAGTATTACAAATATCACTGTATACATATAGAATCATAAATTTAAGTTGAATTGAAACTATATGTGCTGGATCTTTCTTCAATACATGGGACTTCAGATGGTTTGAAAAATGGACTGAAATTTCTCTTGGTTGCACAACAACATTGATCCTCATAAGATGGAAAACCTCTCATATCTCCTTTTAAAAGTCTAGTGTGTTGCTACAAAATGAATTGCTTCATATGAATGTCTTACTTCTATGATTAATGGTAAAGTGAGTGGTTTGTGGTTTTTTTTTTTTTAATATATATACAGGAAAATATTTTGCTTTGTCTAAAAGGAAACACCAGAAGGACAAACGGGATGTTCATCAGGCAAGAAAATTTGACAGAGAAGAATTTAGTGGTGGCCAAGGATTAGAGTTTTGCACATTCTGTTTTTTTCTTTGGTTGTTTCTCTTTAAGTGCTCTTTCAGTAACTGTGATTGTGTCAATAGGTGTAGAATAAAAAATGTTGCAGGAAAATGGGATTTGTGTTTATATGTGTCTGATGGCTTCATGACTCTGTATAAGTTGGGAGTGGGTTCTGGCAGAGTTTGACATGTAAGCTTTATAACGCCAGTCCCCTTGCTGCACAGGAGCACCTCACTCAAGAACAGACATCTCCAGGCTCACGGCTCACCCTGGGCAGCTCCCTTGCTCCTTGACTCTCAGCCAAGCCAAACTCCTTCAGCTTTTTTTCCTTCTTCAGTCGAGCTTATAGCAGTGTCCCAGTGGCCCAGGCTCCCCATTGATTACTTCAGGCACTACCTGAAACATGCAGGAGTTTCTATGGCGCAACTCATAGTTGCCATTCGGGATTCTCTGGGGTACCAGAGACACCTGCCTCAGCCAGGCAGATATGCCACGAGACTTAGGAGAGACTGTGCTCTTCCTAAGGGGCAGGTGCAGGCTGGGTGGATACTCTGTGCCATTCAAAATACTGTTGGCTACCAGTGCTCATGCGACTAAATCACACACTCAGAGCCCTTCTGCAGTTAAGGAGGAACAATAATCATTTCTAGAGGATTGTTCAAGATACCAGGTAAGCTGAATCATGCTGCTATTTCTTTTTCTGTTGACTGCAGAAGACTCTTCAGATGATAATTTTCCCCAAGTTAAGCATCTCAGTTTGATTAGGTCTGGGTTTGTACGTCTTGTGTTCCAGATGACACGGTAACTGTGCAGAAAAGCATATGCTGATTCTAATTAGTATCTGATTAGACCTAGGCAAAGTGTTTTTCTCTGAATAACATATTTACAAAAAAGCCCCTACTGTTTCAAGGTGGCTGATAATAATTCATGATATTTGTCTCAGTTTTGCCAAAAGACTGGGTTACATAAAAATGACAGCATGCTGTAAGGAAAAGTCAGAGGTGTTTACTTTGATCTGTTTTGAAATGGTTGTTCCCACATTTTTATTCAGAGTGAAGTTCTCATACTGACAAGAGAAAAAGGGGACAAATACCACATTGCCAGAAGAGGAGAAACGTGCTGCCTCTTCTTCCTCAGACCACTGTGATTTGACTGATGACAGTAATTCAGTGTTTTATCCTCTTTATTTTTCAAATTCTGATTGGAAGCCTGTTATCCTTAAAAATGGTGGCTTGGCTGGTAGATGGGCTGTGGTACACTATGTCATTTACCTCTCCTTCTCTTTGCTGCTGGATTGTTTTTATTCACTCTGCCTCAGAGCAGCTGCCAGCTTGCTGGAGGCAGGGTTGGCTTCCCTGTCCTGGGGCTCTTGTCTGCAACACCTCTGCCTTGCTCAGGCTGTTGCAGACAAGAGTGCTCCTTCTTCTCCTGCTTAAAGATCCTTCTGGTCTTTCCCAGGGATATGGGGTGGATACACATGTTCTCTGACAATATTGCCTCAGCCTCTTCTGCTGATGCTTGTCTTGGCTTTGTAAATATAAGCCAAGAACAAACTGGATTAGGAAGGGGACTGGGGTTTAAGTTTCCCTCTTACTGAGTCATTCGCATTCTGCGTAGAGTATTTCAGAATATTACACAAAGCAGAGCAGCATCAAGGGGAGGGATTACAACACCATCGAGGAACAGCCCACAGCTTAGTTGTTATGGAACACTCCTGGAGCAGGGACACCCCTTAGGTGGGTCCCACACATCCCTAATGTGGATGCTGTAACTGTCAGGCTGCTGCCCATGACCTGTGCTGCCTCCTTCAGCACACTTGTGAGACTAGCCTTTTGTTTCCATTCCCATTCCCCCTTACTTTTTTCCCCCCTAGAGAGCAAATGTCAAGATGACAGCACATTTTTCAGGGGCATTTTTTGCTGGCTTGTTTTGACAAGAATTGGCACATAGCAGAGCTCCATCCTCATGAATGAGTCTGTGTGACATAATGAGCAGCAGTCATTGCAGAGCATTCCAGCTCATCACAGAAAAGGCAGGGGAAACCTGAGATAACTCAGCCTAAGCAGCCAGGATTTCTAAGGCTTTATTAAACACATAATTTTCTCCATTTGCTAAACAAAAAATAAACAAGTCAAAGGGCAAGAACTGCTCCCCTCAATGCTGATGCTATTGAGCTGCAAGACAAATGTCTAAGGAGGGAGGGCCAAAAGCTCTCCCTCCATCTTCACTGTAGGCATTGGCAAAGAATAGAAAAAACAGTAGCAATGACATTAGAATATAGTAATTAGTAAGAAATCTTGGAAATTCCGTTAATTTCAGGTCTTGAGAAAATTGCCCTTTAAAGGTTTTCTGTGTTATCAACTGTTATTGCTGTAGAAGAGATGTTTAATTTATTTACTTGCTGTGATAAATTAGATCATTTACAGAAATTATCAGTCAAAAATTTGCCATGGAGTGAATCAACCTGATCTCTATGAATTAGTTTATCTGTGACCTGTTTTAAGATACCAGATAGGATTTGGATACAGAATTAATTGATTATTTAATTAAACAGGGCAAATGTTGTCACTCTGAATCAGGCTTATTCAAATCACAAATCACAGCTGTAAGAGTTCACCTCATTGGCCACACATTATATATATATATGTGCTCCCCAATATATTCCTCATCTGAAAGACTGCTGTCTTTTTCCAAAAAAATTTATAAAATATTCTATTTGATGCCCATTGACCTGATTGCTTATTTCTATACTGCAGAACTCATTTCCTCTGAGGTAATTGAATCAATTGGTTTCTCATTATTTAGCAGATATAGCTTTGCATTTTAATTTTAAATATTCAATAATTTCTAGTCTGTCAGCTTCTAACTTTGATGTACACATCTCTTTATTACAGTATTTGAACAATTTCCTTATTATTAATTTTGATGCTGTTGATATTTAATCACTAAGAAACACCTATTACTTGTGAATTGCTCCTTTTGATTTTTTTTTTTTTTTTTTTTTTTTAATTGGTAATACATATACATAACCTGAAATGGAAAATAGATGTACAGACTTTTATATGCAACATTATGGACAGTAAAACTCAATTTGTTGGAAAGCTGGAAAAGCTATTTGGGAGGTGTTATAGCTAAAGAATAGTTGGATATTTAAATGTCTATATTAAAATGATATTTACAAAACTGTTACATTAACACATATTCAGCAACTACGAGAGGGACAGGTGCTTAAAAGTAAGGGGAGTGAAATAAGGTATACAATATTTGATGCATAATTTCAGAAAAAAAAATTGATAAGCATTTGTAAGAAGTTGATGTGAGAAAGGGGTGTGAGAAAACCCAGTACTACCACACAGCATCCTAATTTTTCAAAATACTGTATTTTTCTTAAGGAAGTTGTTCTGCTTCTCTTTTTCCTCTCCATTTCATTGTGGAAACTTGCAGCATCTGTTAAAAAGTTCTTTGCTTGCAGCAAGTCTAGAATACCAACTTTGACATTTTAACCCTCTTTTCTTCAAGGTTGTGGCTGGGATAAAACAACACCAAAAGGACAACTTTCAAGGCAACCTTGAGCTAGTGCCAGCTCACTGACTTGGGCTCTGAAGATCTCCTTTAGCTGGAGTTACAATGTGTTGGTGTACTCTGCTTGGGAGCTGTTTCATGGTGACCCATGATAGAAATATATTTTTATTTAAACAGTTCCATCAGGCTGTTTCCTGTGGTTTTGGTGTTATTAGCCAATATGTGGTCTGGTTGTATCTTGATTGCACAGTGATTGATGGGCATTTTCGAACGAGTGCTCCTTTACCATGGTGTCCTGGAAAAGGAAAACTCTTCTTGTGTTCCAGCAAGCAGCATATCTGTGACTGCAGTATTCTGAGCTTTTTCCTGGCCTGACATGATCCTAGGATGAAGGGTACTACAGCAGGCATTGCCTACTGGCATTCTGTTTACATGGCTGGCCTTTGTTGCTGAATCACAAGCATTTATTGACTTTACCTGACAAACTGATGCTCATGCTTTACCTTTCTGAATGTTAAGATGCTGCCTGTGAATTTAATGCAGGGCACGAGTCTGCTGCTGGTGCCAGAAATGCGGTGAAAAACACATCCACAGCACGAAAAACTAGAAAATCAAGGAGGTAGTGACAACAAGCCAGGCACAAGTCAAAGCAGCTCCTGGGGAAGGTCAGTCCTGTGCACACAAGAGGGGAAGAAACCGTGGGCTAATGAACTTGCATAAATTAACTTTTGGCACTCCCTTCCCTCTTGGGACTCTAGACACAGTAATACTAGCAAAATGCAGACAGCAGATGCTTCAGTTCATAGTCTCTTCATTAAATTAGAAAATGCCTCCAAACACAAAGCCAAGCAAAAACATGAAAGAAAAGGCAAGTAGCAAAAAAGGCTACTTGGAGTGTGTAAAAGGGAAGAGAGTGATTGCTGAGGGACCCTTTCCTCTGTTTCACTTCATGTGTCGGAAATTTCATCCCAGCAAGTCATACTTTCTTGTCAAAGGTTTTGCTTTGATAACACCTCCACAAAGACAAGCTCTATGGGCAATAGATAGCAGACCTTCTGCCCAAAGAAAAGAGGGCTCCCAGGTAAAAGCTCCTCTACTGTCATTTTCTAGACTTAACAACATTATACGATCATCAGACCCTTCCAAGAGTCTCCTCAGAGCAATTTCCGCCCTTGTAAAATGCCTCTGATTTTCCTTCTCTCTGATCCAGCTAAGGCAGCTGCTGCCTCCCCTGGTTTTCTGCAGTTGTCACCTGCAGCAAGTAGTACCTAGGCTGTAGTATTACTAGCAGTACCAGTAAGCAGGACCAGTCATAGCAAGTACCTAGAATGGAGGGAAGTCATGACCTTCACATCTACAAAACAACTCTTAGAGCATGTAAGGTGTGAAGTGTTGGCACTAATTCCAGAAACCGACAGTCCCTTGCTCTGTGCATTCTTGGTTTTGTTGGTGAGCACAGAATGCATCAATTAGCAAGCACTTCCAGAGCAGTCTTTCCCTACATGTTAAAGAACAAGGTAAATTAGAAGTTAATTTTGACTTTGTGTATTTTGCATTAATAGATTAATTCTCACCTGGTCCCAGTGGAAGCGACAGCACTCAGTTTGCTAATGTGTTTGTAATATTAGACAGCCCTCAAAATGTGACACTGTATTTAAAAGTGACCTAAAAGCCATTTAAAGAAAATTACACATGGGACAAAAATTCTGATTAAGTATTCATAAATCTTTACATATTAACATGAAACTCAGCATTAATTTTAGCACTGTCTTAACACCAAAAAGAGCAGGACACTTTTATGGTTGTTCTGAAGTTCAGTTTGAGCACGTCGGGGGAATCACAGCTCCAGGTCTTCCTGTCCTTGGAGGGCAGTATTCGTAAAGCTGATACTTGTAACCATGTAAACTACTCCACACTGACACACTGTGTCACTGTCAATTGTCACCAATGATTCAAGATGAAATATCTTCCCAAATTCCTGTTCTCTCTGTGCCTTCTATAGTTTCAAGAATACTACCTGGGAGAGGGTAAGAACAACAAATCACAATATCACAGCAGAGTAACCTAAATTCAGCATCAGTAAGGGATCAGCATCAGTAAGGTAGGTGTGTGTAGTGCAGAGACATCTTTGGATGGGTTCCTCAGGTCAACTTCCTTTATAGGCCACAGGAAGGAGCATGCATCTCCAGTCTAAGTGAAGGAGAAACCAGCACCTGCCATCCTAAATATGAGGTTAAACATAGAATGGACAAACCATATCTGAAAATACACCCTCTAACCAGGTACTTGGCATGACTAACTTAGATGTAGATTGTACATGGGAAACATCAGGTAAGGGTGAATCCCTTTGTGTCTGAATCCTCATTTTTCAGAGAAAGTATATTATGGCAACATTTGTTGCTCTAGGTGCTTTTGATCAATCCCCAAAGTTATTAGTTTCTGGCCCTGTATTTTCTGCTGAGCTAAGCATACATGTAGCTTTGCTGTTCTGAGCCTACTTTAAATAGATAAATGTTGCACCATTCCAGTGTTGTCCCTTACTGCATTCAAATTTGTCATTTTCCTTGAGGAGAGAGCTGAGCATACAGTGTAGATTTTCATTTCATGACACTTCTAGATGTGTGTATCAGCAAAAACTTGTTTTATAGAGCATACTTTATGCAGAGTTGAGGGTCATGAAATATGTGATGGTTTAGCACTTAAAAGGAAACCATATACCATGTTTGCTGTCATTACACTGCTGAAGGATAAAAAGAGAAATTAGTTTACCTACCTGCTGTTTGTCAAGTACCCAAATGCTATACTGATTACTGCTTTGCTGAGCTGGATACACATTTCTACATCTTTAAAGGGAAAGAAAAAAGGATTGAAGATTCCTCAGACTTAGTTTCTCAAGTCAAGTGAACTGTGGGTTTGTGGCAAGATACAAGAATATAATTAGAGGAGGCAATATACAGCCTTACCAGGAGGTTTAGACCCCTCTGCTACAAAGACATGCATTTTTTGTAACAGTACACAATTTTTTGTAATGAAAACAGAGGGGTCTCAAAACAATTCAGATGCATTTCTCAAGCAATGATAAAAAGATCATATGGCTCAGTCAATTTTTGTTGCGTAGAAGATAACAGGACATTTTCAGCCAATGGGAAATAATTTTGTTTCACATTGCTTATCACCAGTCCCATTAAATCTGCCAGTCTCAGTGTCTCATATTTTCAAGCACCAACTGTGTGAGGACTCCAAAGCTCAGCTGTCCAGTATTTCCCAGAAGGAAGAAACTTGATGACAAAATGAAGAGATCCATCATATATGCCTGTGCAGCTCACTCTGGTTCCTGCATTATCCTGCACTTAAACAGTGGCCTTGAACTCCTGACGGCATTATGAAGCAAAGCTCATCAGTTCTTTGCTCCAGGCAGCACTTGTTTTGCCAGCTTGAATCACCTCAAAGTGCCTGAATTCTTTTTCCAGTTAATGAAGAGAAATCGCCACTTTCACAAGTAATTCATCTCTGCTGGTTCACACATCTTGGCTGGCACTTGCACTCCAACCCTATGTTTCTATGGGATCTCTGGCTAAGTAAAAGTCATCAGTGTACTCACGTGTATGGGTGGCTTCTCTTTAGCCTTTTATAAAGAATATATGTTCACAATATAAATAAAAGAGAAATAGAGAAATTCTTTTACTCCACTGAGAGAAAAAGATCATCCTTTCCAATGGTGGGGTGAAAGACATATGAGAATTAGTATGTGAGAGAAAGTTAGAAGACGGCTAAAGTCAAGGAAGAGTGACTATTTCCAGGCATATTAGACAGTGAACTTACTCTGGATCTGCTTTAATTTAATTTAATGGTAACAACTCCGCCTACTTCGAGGTATGGGATAAAGCCAGGCAGCACTGCAAATGAACACATACCCATCAGGAAATTAATGATCAATGTGATAGGAAAGTTTAGAAGGCTGAAAAATTAGGCCAGCTTTAAATAATAAAATTTAACTTCACTAAATTAATTGCTTAATATCATACTTCTTGATAATGGCTAAATCTTACAGGATATTAATCATCACTGTTTTGTACACAAACCTGTTAGTCCTTAACACTTATCCTGAATTAGTATATAGCTGATGCTGTGCCTAAAACAATCCACACAACAAATGTTAGTTTTTATCCCAGGGGCTCATGCATCAAGTTTCAGATCTCAAGGGTATGAAAGCCAACAAATGATGTAGGACTGTTCTTTTTAAGTAGCTCATTTGAAGCACTTTTTGGTGATGTTAGGGCACTGTGGTGCTGCATTTGTAACCACGAGATGCGCAGTGAAGCTAAATTATAATTCTCGCTGTTTTTAACAGCTCACCACTGTAAACAGTACAGACTGATACAGTCCATAGGAGCTTTATTTGTACCAAAGGCAATACTTGTAATGTATTTGAGAAAGTAAACCTTGGAAAGTTCTGACCTCTAATTCTATAAATTCCAATGAACAGTAGCTATAGAACTATTTTACTTCACAATGTTTTTATCAGTGATTATCTTGAACTTTATCCTGCTTTGATTTTATAGAGTTAACAGTTGATGATATCAGGATAGCACAGTGCAGACAGAATTGCTGAAACCTGTGTAATGATTAGCTGGACAACATATCCTTAAAGTGAAGGAAAGAAATTTACTCCAAATTTTTTCTTTCTTCATGTATTCATGAGAGGACAAAGTAATAAATAAAGAATTATTTTGTGAAAAGAAGCTTCAAATTAATTCTATACTTTCTATATTTTCTGACTGGACTATGAAAACCTTTCTTGGAGCTCAGGGATAGTTCACATGTTCTAACTCTGAGTACTAAAACTTTAGGTACTCAGTCTAGCTTAAGAAGTTGTCTCCCTCTTAGTCTAAATATAGACTCCCTTTAGAGAGAGAGGTTGAAAACAGAAATATAGTTTTGAGTGCTCTGAGGCTGCATACAGAAATACACCTGTCTTGCAGTATCTTGCCATGGCTTGTTTCCTCAGCAGGAGGGATACTTGGCATGTACAAAAGCAAAGCCTGTGGCAGTCAGCAATGCAAGTATTGCTCCCACTGACTGGGGCTCTGGAGTGAAGCTGAATGAGTTTCAATGTGATGATATTTTATCTCTCCCTTTTGCATAAAGGGAGCTTAGAAAAATCAGGCTTATTTGAAATAGAGTGCTCAAAAGCAGATGGTGGGAAAGCCCTCCACCATGTTCATTGTTGGTCAATGATTTTCCAAAATGACAAGGCAAATGTTTGTACCACATCTGTTTTGCTAGTATCTCATGTTTCATGTGTCCCTGTCCAAGTTTTAAATGGAGTGACAGTATTTACTGAATGAAACTTCAGCCCTTGCAATCACTTTTCCTTCTGTTTTTGTAGAAAACTCAATGGATACATCAAAAGATCCATCTCTATCTTGTGGAGTCTTTTGGGGGATGATGTAAACTGCTACAATTATTGTGAGATAGAGGTATAGCAGATGAAAGTTTTAGTTTTATCAGTTACAGAGACTTCTCTCTCGTACCAGTAAGAGATCAAGATCAAATTTGGCATGCTTTCTCTACATTAATACTGCTATTCAATTTTCCTTTTCTTGCACAAATGTATATACCAATAGTACACTAAAAGTTGTCTTTAGCCTTTTAATATTTTATTTGAAAGTATTTTCACAAAATTATTATCAAGTTAAAAGATTTAGTTCTAGAACTTTCTTCTAAGTACTAGGATTCATTAGTTTCATAACTATCAGCTTCACTACTACTTAAGGAGGTCTTATATATTCAGTTTCAGAAAAGTACAGGAAGGAGGAAGGTTTATGGGAAAGGCAACCTTTTGCACTCAGTCATACGCAAACATCTTTCGATCTCTCCTGATATGACATCAGCAAATGCATAGAAGACACACAAGTGGAAGAGTGCCAGAACATGGTAGAGAGAAAGGAAAGTTTCTGCTAGACTTGGGAATTATAAGAATCTGAAATGTTTATATGTAGAAGGTCAGCAGTGTACTGATTCACACATGTACAATTTGTCCTTTAGTCCAGGGTGTGGAAATGTTCAAATTGATGATTTTGCTTCTTTTGAAATGCTACTACAACAGAAAAAAAAATTAGTTATTTGCTTTCCTGAAAATTAAAAAAAAAACCACACAAAAAAAATGCTACTCACAATTCAGAGGTTCACTCAGAAATGTTTGGTGGGTTCCTGCGTGACAGCAGGCTCTGGAGGCATCCCCTGTCCTTTGTGCTGTGAGGCTATGGCCAGCCCCTCTCACCGGAGTCCCCTGGGGCTTTCCTCTCCATCCTTTCACAGAAGTCCAGCTCATATGCCTGGTGTGATCCCTCTGAATGGGATGGAGAAGGGCAGAGAGCCCCCAGGAGCCACAGGTTCCCCATTAGGTTGGTGGAGGCAGCTGTCCAGCAGCCTACCCTGGCTCTGCCCAGAGTTAGTAACAGCTTCCATCCATCCTTGCAGGAAGGTCATGGCAGCTTTCCTTTCAGATCACTCTGAGAGGGACAAGTGGCAGACTTCTCCCTTACAATAGCTGATTTTTTTGTTTTGTTTGGTTTGTTTTTTTGTTTTAGACCCAACAGCATAATTTTTAAATCTGTTATTTACATTGCATAAATTGATGTTCTTCTTTGTTCCTGTTTGAGAATTCAAGTTCTATTTACATGTGTAAATGCCCATTTAGATATGAGCACCGTATTTTTAAAAATTACTAGAGATTTTCAAGTTGAAAATGTACCATCTTAGTGCCAGTAATTGAATGGTGAAATTTTTTAGTGGCAGAAGAACACTGGATTTAGACTTGAATAATTTATGTGAATTATTTTGATGCTTGCTTTTTCTTCTATGGGGTTTTTTTTCATGGGTTTGTTTTTACACTATCCATAGTGCAAGAGACATGAAGGAAGAGCTGGAGTAGAATAAGATCATAAGTAATATTGGACCAACTATTGAAAAACATTTCTAACCTTCTAGAAATCAAAAATGGTTGCTTCATTAAATAAAAAGTATAGACTAGATATGGCGATTCTTGTGCTGGACACAGAATTTTAAAGATACCTCTTAACAGCAAATTTCCACAGCTGTAATAAAGTGATCTGAAGAATGTATGATACAAGTAATATGAATTCCTAGAAATGCTTTTGAAAGTCTTCAGCTGGAAATAAAAATGAGCTCATTGTGTGAAAACATAAAGGCATTCATACTCCAGATGAATGACCAGCAGAAAAATCCCCCAGATTTTCAAACTTAACAGATTTTTCTTGACTTCATGTGTAAAATTAGAAGATTCTGTGGAAAGTGTTAAAACTGTGGTCAGAAAACATAACAACTATTTTCATCTGAAGGACAAAGATACTTTACTCTTGCAGTACATAAATAATTCCAATCAATCATTTTTAAAATAGATATAAAATAGCAAAAATATAGAAATGAATTAAATAATTTTGGAATTCTCTGTGTTCATAGCTCAAGAGTGGTGTACTTGAACCACTCTGTATCTTCAAACTGTTATAGATTGAAACATTTTTCAATGCTTTAAAAACTATATATTTGAACACTCTACATTACATTGCACTTCGTATGAAATCTATGGTGAATTTGTAATAGGAAACTAATTCGGGAGATTATTTTAAAATATTATTTGGACTTGTTTCAAGGTTACAGTGTGAAAAGCTAAACTGGTTTTTAAACAACTCAGTACAATGAACCTGACTTAACAAATGTTCCGTGAGTTTCAAAAGAGCTATATATAGCATTGTGAGAGTAGTGCAGCACAATTCAGGATGATTTATTAGGATCACCAGTTCTAAGGCTTATGCGCAGGAAGATAAAAACTTCAGTACTGACACCTTGAAAGCCTTGTGACACAGAGACAATTAGCCCTGTATAAGTTATAGAAAGAAGAGTGGGGCAGGAAAATGCTTTGACAAGAATGCTGCCCAGTCATTTCTTTTTGAAGAAGGGAGAAAATGTGAGCTTTTAAAATTAATGTGCTGGCACCTCCTAAGAAAAAAAGCACAGTTTCCTCTACCTTAAGTTTACATGCCATAGCCTTAGTAACTGTATTGGAAGGAAATGGGACACTCTTGTAGAAGGAAGTGTAAACAGTTGAACACTACCAGCGGTGTCATTGTCTCTCTTTTTCTTGAAGTCAGAGAGAATGTTTTGGCAAAGGTGACATATTGTCCCTGTGGTTGCTGGGAGTACAAGATCCTGGACACTCCAGCACAGCTCTCTGTGGGAAATGCAGAGTCAGCTGCAATGGAGAGTGTGGTAGAGAAGAAAAAAAGTAGTGTTGTAAGAAAGCCATAGAATTTTAGTGAGAGCAAGTGATGACAAATTTTCTAACAATGGATGAAACAGAAATTTCTTACTGAATACAAGAACTGTTGGAATTCTTTACCTGGATATCATATGTAAAAACAAAAACCACCCAAATGTTTTCATTTTTACGTCGTCTCCATCTTGGTTACTCATTAATTTAATTTCCATTAAAAAAAAACCCCAAAGTAAATAGTTGTGATAGAAACATATGATTATGTCTTCTATAGGTGACTCGAATAAGTTTAAAAAAAAAAAAAAAGAAACTGTGCCTTGTGAGATTATTATAAGGAAAGTTAGCAGAAAGAAAGCAGGAAGAATTCCTTTATAGAGAGGAACTTGTAGCATCACAATTCACATCCTGCAGACTACTAACAGTATGATAGTTTGTACCCGTGAAAGATGATTTTGCTACCTCAGGGCAAAAGTTTATGTTTTTAAGTGTAAGTGGTCTGGTTTTCAGGTATGTTTAATATGTGCATGGTGCACCAAATTTCATGATATGTATTGAATTTTTGCTCAATGAAACAAAAGGAAGAAGTGGATGCTCAGTATCCGTTAAAAAACCAGGTCACTTCTTCAGGCAGGCTTATGTATTGATGTGGGCCCTTGATTTCAGGTATTCAGGTTTCAAAAATTTGAGTTTACTACAGATTTAAAAGGAAATTATTCATCCAGTGAAGAATTTATTTCTGTGTTCCTCAGTGCTTTTTGTTTCTACTCTAAGGGAAAGCTGTGCCAGCTGCCTCTCTAATCAGATAAGATTGTGATAAGCTGCAGTAGTTCAGTAAAGTCTTTCTCACTCATTTTATAACATACAATAAAGTATTTTTATATTTTACTTTTTTTGTTCTTGGGAATTTCCTTACACAGTTCATGAGATACTTTTATTAGATTGTCACTGGTCAAGGATCATCAATAAATTTAGCAGAATGTTTTCTGTTAATTGAACATATGTAAGCTTTCAAGGTATGTAGCTGGTTCTGTCCCTGCACCGGGCAGGCGCTGACCTCCAGCTAGCACTGCTCAGCACAGCCACAGGATGTTCC
Source organism: Hirundo rustica (assembly GCF_015227805.2). Lineage (NCBI taxonomy): Eukaryota > Metazoa > Chordata > Aves > Passeriformes > Hirundinidae > Hirundo > Hirundo rustica. Next base: position 80,855,792 of record NC_053451.1, read on the forward strand.
CAGTTCAGATGGGCACTCAGGTTATTTTTACCTGCTGGTTTGGCTTCTCAGCAGCAGCTGGACCAAGTAGTGTCTTGACAGCAGCAGCAGCAGAAGAAAAAGCTGGCTCTCAGCTTGTTAAAAGATGTTTATTCAGGCCGGGCTGCGGGAAGTCTGCAGCTGGTCCAAACCTCAGGCCAGGGGGGCCAGCAAGCGAGAGAGAGCAGAGCAGAGAGGATATGAATCTCCCTCCTCCACCTTATAAGCAGGGGAGGGGTCCGGGGGGGTTACAACAAGACAACAAATCAGGGGATTCAGGGGGTAACAAGGTGTGCCCACCCCCAAGCCTCGGACCACTAAAATCCAGAGCCAAAGGAATTCCCCCCAGGGGGCCTATCACCTGAAGCCCTCTCCCTGAGATTTCACAACCTGGGAGGGCCCCTGGAGTGATAGACAGGCTGCCCCAGAGCGAGGGGGGGCAGAGGGGATGGACATGGATAGGTGAGGGGTGGGATGATTGACACAAAACACCTTATTATACAGAAAACAAAAAAAGGTTACAGAATTGGGGATACAGTGAAATGACCCATAACATAAACTTCTTATAAAAACCTAACAAAACAATTCTCGCATCACCACAAAGGTACATCAATGTGGTAAGGATGGCTTTAAGATGAGCATGTGTCCCTTTTTTGTATAACAAATGCATTTTAGGGAGATTGAGAACAAAAGATGTCTGTCTTGCATATGATCAGCTACAAGTGATTTTGAAAAAGCTCAGAGATCTTGGCATCTCTGATGACAGGCCTTTGGACTCCGACCCACTCCAGCACATCATATTGCTTTTTGTGTATTGTTTAGGCTAAACTTCAAGTCTTCAGAGAAAGAAAAAGGTTAAATTAAATTTATACAATTCAAAAGTGGCTTTTTATTTAACAACCTTTATTTTGAAGATGAATTTTGAAATAGATAGAGGTTCAGCTTCTTAATCTTCCTTAATATGCTCCCAGCTCCACATTTGTGCAGACATTTAGGAGTGATTATTGACATGCAAGCTTTCCACCTCCCATCCCCTAGGCTTTGCACCAGTAACATTGCAGCAGTAGCAACTGCATGCATTTTTAGCTGAACTAGGAATCTTACTGAGTGTAATGGGGAATGAGAAGAGTATTTCTGACAGGTGAGGAATGGAGAGACAAAATTCCCTTGCAAGTGTCTCTATGAGACAATCAGCATCCTCTGGGAGTTCTTCATTGAGTCCTGACACTTGCCACGCTGTTGAGTTAAACAGGTAGAAAATACCTTGAGTGTCAGTATATGTCTGTTTTAGACACTGGCAGCTCAGGGATACTGGGGGACTGGAGTCTCACTGAATGTGCAGGGAGAGCTGACTCCTTGTCACCATAAGAACGGGACAGAGTAGGTGCTGTTTAAGTCCCCATTTCTGGTTTATCCAATACAGAATTAAACATATAAGAGTTTAGTGGGTTGTAGACAAAAACAAAAACAACAACAACAAAATATAATAATGCTCTGTAGCAAATTACATGAAAATATTGATATAAAATAGAATAAATTAATAACATGAAATAAAATATTTGCAGTTATGACTATGCCTCATGTTACAACTTCCTTGCTCTGGCATCACTGAAGCTCTGTCTTGCAGATTTTCTGTCACTCATGCTCATAGTAGAGGGTAAATCAAAGGCATGGAGCCTCTATATTTCAAATATCCCTAGTTTAGTTGCGTAAGACCTTCAGTTATTCAGGTAATCACAAGTGGGGGAACACTTGCTTTTTGAAATCTGACACCAGGACTGCAGCAGAAGGCTTTGCAGGCAAATAAGACTGAGTGTGAAATTTCCTAAATCTCACACAGGTGTCACAGCAGAAGCGCAGAGTCCTGCATAACCCAAAAGTTGCTAAACTGTGATAAAACTTAATTGTGCACTTTTTTCTTGAAAGTTAAGAAAAAAGAATTAAGGTTCGGGGAAGTTACCACTATCTTATATGCTGAAATCCCTTGGCTCATATAAGCAGTGGGAGCACGAGAGACTGTCCCAAATACTTTGGATTCTGAAAAAAACATTTCTGCCTTGAATCATGTTTCAGGCTGTGTCTCCATGCTTTTCCACTGAAAAATTCAGTAAATGAGCCTCACCTGAGGTGCTTGCAATCAATGAATTCATGTGACTTCCTCTCTAACAGCTTATGCATTCAGGGATACTAATTAGGGGAAGTGAGATAACAATCATCCCTCTCTCCCTCTAATTACTAAGTCCACTGGACTTGCTCCAGTATGTCCTTCTCTTTCTTGCAGTGGTCACCCCTCAGAAAGTATATCGTATTCAAATGTAGTTTCAAAGTACCAAAAAAAGGCCTTCTTTAGATCTGTTTTCTGCACTTTTATAGCAAGGATACTGATGGTCTTTGCTGCAGCTGCTGATGCTTGTTTCACTTGTCCATCAGGTTCCTGAAGTCCATTTTTGTAGAGCTGCTTCTTAAATGGGTGCCCTGTAGCCTATACTGTCTCATGGAGGTGTTACCATTTGAGATGCAGGACTTTGCATTTGCTTATCACAGAATTTATTCAGTTGGAATGGGCACATAAGAATCATGAAGTCCAAGTCTCTGCTCTTCACATGACTGTCTAAAGCTAACCCATATGACAAAGAGCGTTGTTCAGACCTCTGACAGTCATGGAGCCATGACCACTTCCCTGGGGAGCCTGTTCCAGTGGCCAGTCACCCACTCAGTGAAGAATCTTTTCCTAATGTCCAGTCTGGACTTTCCCCGCATCATCCCATTTCCTTGTATCCTGTCACTGGTCAGCAGAGAGATCAACACCTGCCCTCCACTGCTCCCCCTGAGGAAGCTGTGGCTATGATGAGGTCTCCCCTCAGCCTTCTCTTCTCCAAGCTGAACGAGCCAAGTGACCTCAGCCACTTCTCATACGTCAAGGTCTTTCAAAAACTTGTTTGCACACCTCAGGATGCTCTCATAATTTGATGTCCTGCTTATGTTGAGGTGCCCCAAACTGAGCACAGGACTCAAGGTAGGGTTGCACTGTGCAGTGCAGAGTGGAACATCACCTCCCTTGGCGGCTGGTGATGCTGTGCCTTGTCACCGAGACACACAAAGCAATCACACGCAGACAAGAGATTTTCGCAGAGGTTCTTCCGATCCAGCTCCTAGCTGAGAGAGCCGAGAGAAGAGAGCCCCTTTGTTTATTTTTTACTTTTTATACATTTGTGGGTCTAGCAGAAGATTGGCTTTTTGGGGTTTCCACCCCTCAGCCTCAGTGGCCAGACCAATTGTCAGTTACAATTGTTTTCAGGCTAGAAATATGCAAACAAAGGACAGAGAATGAAAAAAAAAGGATTTGTTTATGTTACATCTGTGGGAAAGGTAGAAAACTGCTCTTAATATTGTACAATAACTAAAAAGATCTGACTCCATTTAAGAAAATCAAAAGGCTCAGAAAAACCAGGGTAACAGTGCCTGATGCACCTCTGGGCATGTCTGACTGTTTTAGCTGCCAGGGAACTTCTGACTTGTATTCAACTTGCTGACTACCTAGACCTCCAGATCTCTTTCCACAGGGCTGCTCCCCAGTCTGTCATTCCCCAATTTGTACATGTAACCAAGATTACACCCATCCCAGGTGCAGAATCTGTCACTTGCTCTTGTTAAATTTCATATTTGCTGATGGGCCAGCTCTTTATCCAGAGTCTTTCCAGGTCTCTCTACCCTTAAGGGAGCTCACACTTGCTGCCAATTTAGTATTATCAGCAAACTTACCTAACTTGCATTCTAGTCCTAAATCCAGATAATTTATAAAAATATTAAAAGTTTTGCAGATGGCCTGTTTCTCCAGCTTGTTGAGGATCTCTCTGAATAGCAATATATTTGGTGTCTTCTGCAAACTTGCAGAGAGTAGTACTCTGCTGCCCAAAATGTTAATGGAGACACTAAACAGTGTTGGCCCCAGCATTCATCCTTGATGGATGTCCCTATTAACTGGCTGCCAGCTGAAATTTGCACCACTGACAACAACTCCTTGAGGCCAGCAGTCCAGCCAACTTCCCACCCACAATATTGTTCACTCATCCAGCCCATATCTTACCAATTTGGTGATACCAAATCTGTGAATGCTCTGGCAAAGACCTTGATAAAGGCAAAGTGTGTGGCATAACCCTGCCCTTTCCCTTATAACAGTGTCAGTCATCTCATCGCAGAAAAAAAATCAGGTTGATCAGGCATGATTTGGCCTTGGTAAATTAATGTTGAATGTTTGCAGTCACCTTATCTTTTATATGACTGGAGAAGGCTCCTAAGCACATTTGGTCCATCCTCTTCCCAAGGTCTGAAGTAAGGCTGACTAACCTTTAGCTCCTGGGCTCTAAGTTAAAACTGAAGTAAAAAAAGGGATTGAAGACCTCACATTTCTCCCTGTTGCCTCTCTGTCCTAGTTTAAACTGGGATAGAAATAATTTTATTCCTACTAGCTGTTTCAGTGTTGTTTTTTTGTATTCAGTATAAGAATAATGTTGACAATACACTGATTTGGTATTTGCTCACTAGCGCTTACACCAAATCAAGGGCTTCTCAGTTTCCCATACTCTGATAGTGAGAAGATGAACAAGAATCTGGGAGGGAGCATGGCTAGAACAGCTGATCCAAACTGGCCAAGGGGATATTCCATACAATAGCATGTCATTCTTGGTATATAAACTGAGGGGAGATAGTCAGGAGCTGCTGGTTGATGGAGTCGGCATCCGTCAGGGGGTGGTAAGCAGATGCATTGGTTATCTCCTGTTTCCCTTGGGTTTTATTCCTCCCTCTGTCTTTTGTTGTCTCACTTTTCAATATTCTTCATCTTCATATTCTTCTAGTCTTATTATTATATTTTACTATAGTTCAATTACTGATTACTGTTAACTTATGGGCCTTGCCTTTTTCCCCTGCTTCTCCTTGTCCCACTTAGTATTGAGTAGGGTGAGTGACTACATGGTGCATAGTTTCTGCAGTTACAACATGGCAATCCCAATCTCCTTAGACATCATTTTGCTGCCTATGTCCTCACAGAAACTTTTCTTGCTCATTTTTTTCTTTTTTCTGCCTAAAAATATACTGTCTAGATTTTCCACATAATTATGAGATCCTGAATTTTGTGTGTCCCGTGTGCTATTCATAGAGGAGAAACACCATGAAAAAACATAACCATATAGCTGATTTTCTATAGGATATACTGAATCCCACCTGAGGGTGTCTGGGATTCTCTCAGCACAGCTCCATGGGTGGTTAACAATTATCACAGCAGGATCTCTGCAGCCTGCCTGCCTTAATTCTGTCTTCAACATAAGAAGCACAAACTGGGAGGAATGGCCATCATTACAGTGAAATAACTAGTAAAAGCAGGAGTGGGAGTTCATACCAGCTGTGTGAGATCCTATAAAGGTGTTTATTTTTATGTTAGGAGCTACAGTGAAAACATACCTTTACTTTATAAAATCCTGTAATATAAACAAGAAGAAAATCCTGGAAATAAAAGTTGTATCTGATGCAGGCATTCTTTTTGCAAAGCAGTCCTTCAAAATAGTAACCTTTTGGTCAGGGTTTATTGGGTAATAAATTCCAAGTATTATATTTACAGAGACACGTAGACAGCCAGCATTATGTCCTGCAGTTTCTGTAGCTCCATCTGCATGGCTCCCGTAGGGCGGTGCACACTCCATGCCGTGTGGTGCCCAGTGACTCATGGCCCTGTGCCCCAAGGCTCACCCTACTCAGGCTGTGCTTCTCCCATCCACCAGGGCTCGGGCTTAGCTTTGGGTATCTGATGGGACCATGTGGTCTTAGGGCATCATCATCATCATCTTCTTTTTATGATCGTTCATTTCTTTGTGCCTGAAATAATGCAAATGGTTGTGTTGGAGCCTATTAGGGTAGTGATTGTATAGCATGCAGTGGAATACCTGTGTTTCACAGGAACACAGGAAGTCACAGGGGAAAATATCTCTACAAGCTGCCTGACAGTGAATAACTAGGTAGGAAACTGGTGAGAAAATATGATTCCTTATTATTAAATAACTTTTCTTCTTTTGAAACCAAACATTGCTTTAATGAGCAATAATTATGAGATCCTTCTCTTCCTTCAAGCTTCTTCAACTCTAGTTTCCTTTAAAATGTGGTTTTATGGAATTTTTTTATAGCTTTTACTAGTGACAATGGTTTGCAAATGTCATCAACCACTTAATGTTTAACATGCTTTCTGACGTCCTTAACCTCAGAGTTTATCAGATTAGATATTGATTTCTTACAAGGGGGATAAAAAGGGAAAGTTCCTGGCTGATGTTAACAGTATATTCTGTATTTACAGATGTTTACCTTAAGCCGTGAACTGCCAATACTTAGGAAATAGCAAAGGTGTTTTACCATTACTACTAGAGTACGATTCTTTGAAAAATGTTCTTTCTTTTAGAAACTGAAAAGCTATTCCATGAAAGTACTGCCTTACCCTCTACTCATTTTGAAGCCACAGAAGTCTTCAGTGCTGCTGAAGACAGCAGACTTTTCTCTATGCATAAAAGTGGCTGTACAAAAACATACTGATACTAATGACATGTTGACTTGGTCATGGAGGTGTAGAAATGGCTGCATGAAAGAAGATTCTTCTTTCCATCTGTAAGCTGTGCAAGGTTTGTTTTTTAAGTATATACAAATATCTTTGATAATGTAATTGTGTAAAGTGCCCCTAAAGATCTGTTGCCCCTAACAGATATTAGTGTGTTTCTTTTCTTTTTAACTCTCTTTGTGAGTATTTTTTTGTAAGATAATTCAAAATATACATATATTTCTAACATAAGAAAACCATCAATGCCGACTTGATACCTTTCTTTTAGGGAGGCAGAATGGTGTAGAGCAAACATTCCCTCCAGATCCATGGGAACCTCTCATGGGGACCTTTGCCAAGCAATGGGAACAGATAATTTAAGTTCTGTTTTATTTTCAGTTTCTTTACGGAAAACTGAAACTATCCAAATGCATTGTTGACAGAAAAGGACTTCTGGAAGATACCTGCCTTTGATCTCCTGCCATACTGTGCTATGGAAGTTATCAAGTGCTCTCAGAACTGCTAGAGCAAATTTTGCCCTCTGAATGCTCTTATCCATCAGAGCTGTGTCCCATATCTCTAACAGCTGTCACGGTTTTCTCACAGAGTTATCTCCATCTGAAGGAGAGCAGGTGTTATTTCTAGCACTCCTTCGTGGCCTGGCATCAGCAGTCTCTCACTGTCACCACAGGACCATGGCAATGCTCCAAGCTGCGCATTTCCCACAAACACCGGATGGTGAGCATCTAGGGACTAACGACAGGGCCCACACCTAATTTTCTGATATAAAACTATAGCACTCAGGAGGTTTATCTCACCTACCTATATTCTTTTTCCTCCAGTCATATTAGAGTAATATTAGAGCTCAAATAGGCACCTTCCCAAGGACAGGACCTCTCATTTTTGGTTGTTTTCAGCATACACTCTGGCTTCATGAAAATCATAATCTTAACTGAGTGGGAAAAAAAAAAAAAAAGCGCTTCCTTTTCAACACCTCTTTCAAGTATGTAAAACAGATGGCTCTCTCCATGCTTCATGACTGTTGCTATTTGATGTGAAGTACCTCCAGTGTTTGAATTTGACACATGCAAGGGCACCACTCTCTGCTTTAACAAACCTTCCATATCTTGAAGATATTTAGGGATGCTAGAAGGCACTATTTCAGAACAGTTCCTTGGGCTATGGTCGCTTTATGATGGAGTTGCTATAAATGAAAAAAATGTCCAGTGAATATTATGGAGAATACTGTGCCTCACACCAGTTATACATCTGTATTGCATGACTACCCATTCATGACAAGCGACTGTCAAAAAGGAAGAACCATCTCTATTTCACCTCTCTGACTCAATTGAATAGATCAGAGCACCATCCATGTTCATGATCCCTTTCTGCTAGACAGAGCAAAAATCATGTAGGAGGACCTAATTTTTTTTCTGGATATCTCCAGATAACTTAGCTTGTCTATCTAAAGTTCCCATTTTCCTATTTTTGCAGAATCACAGAGAGGATAATTTAGCCTGAAAGAAATAAACTTGGAGGATTGTAAAAAATCAGTGTTGGATTCACAAACCTAAGGAACTCCACAGCTTGGGGTTTTTATATATATATATATATATATTTTTTTTTTTTCTTTGTTTATGAGTTTGCTGTTTCTTTACTACCTCCTTGTTCTCCAAACCGTGTGTTACTAATTTTAGGGGTTCTTAATGAATGAGGGGACATTCATTAGAGTTCTGTTGTTCAATACCGATTTTTTTCAACAATGAAGTTTGCTTTTTTTTAAAATTGCATAGTAAGATTTTAGAAAGTGAAAGATGAGCAGTAAAATTTAATCAGTTTTAGGTTAATATAATATAATAAAATTTCCTCAACTAGATTCAAGGAATCTTATGCTACTGGTTTTCCACACTGGAGTCAATTAGGCCTTAATGTTATCTTAAATTGTAACATTCAGTACCCTAGGTCATAAAAAGACTGAGTATGGATCACTCATAAACACAATACATAAATTACAGTCCTCCAGCCATGACATAGTGTTACACATAAAACCTTTGTAAAAAAGGCAGAATGTTTATAAGTCATCACTATTGTTTTGTGCTGCAGAAAAGAAAAGCACGAAGCACTATTTGGAATGTTTGTTATTTATTCCTTTTCCTCCACCGATTTCATGGAACTGAAAGAAATACTACTGGAAAAAATTATTTCACTTATTGTGCAAAAGACGAATGGCAGCAGTAGTACCATCCCCTCTTTCAGTTGTATTTTGAAGTAGGGTACATTAACATCCAATTATGTAACTTTGAAGATGTTGATATCTGTACCTGGGAGTCTTATTTCGTCATTTCAATAATTTTGGGTATGTTAATATCTCCACTGATTTGAAGCTTACTGTCTTATGCTAACCTGCCATTTCCGTCATAGCTCCAGAAACAGTTGCTGACAATCTCTCTTTCTACTGTCTCCCTCTCCCTGCGTCACATGTGGAGTTCAGGCAGTGACCTTGGCACACTCATGTTCCTGAACCCTGTCATTTGTTTGTTGGGTGTAGTCCTAAATAACTTGCCAGGCTGCCCCAAAACCACTTGGCTAAGCAGTAAATTGAACCCAGCTCCTAAACTGTCCTTTAAACCATTTTCCTAATGTCTATTTGTCTGTGCATAAAATATCATGGGCGATGTTGCCACATCAGCTGCTTTGTAAAGAATTACATGTTTGGAACAGTGATGACTGCTTAAATATCAAATGGGGATATTATGTGTTATTTGAAATACACGTTTCTATTTGAAATACTGTGCATTACATAACTGCAATGACCCACCTAAACAAATAATAGGTATCTGAATCTTCTTGTAATTGGAGATTCTACTGATAGCAAGGATTATAACTGATGATATGGGCAATGCAATAAAACACAATGAAAGGTAATGAAATCTTGTACCTTGTCTTAACAGATCTATTTGCTTACTTTCTTTTGATGTCTTCAGCAAGACTAGAAGCCCAAACTGTCCAGTCTACTGCTTGTAGGTTGCGATATCACCCTGACATGATCTGCTTTTGAACTGGCAGAAAAATACTGCTTGAACCCTAAAACATATCCCTGATATGGTGGCGAAAAGTTATTTTGAGATGATGGTTTCCTAGCTTATTTTGAAGGATGCAATGGTTAAAAGTGACTAAAAATGGAGCATGTAACAAGGCATCTCATTTCAAATCAGTTTCTTTTACAGCCGGTAATAGAGTCATCAACCTGTTCTCTGCCTTCTAACTTTAATACTTTTTCGTTGAGAGATGTGGGGAAATGAAATTTAACTTTCAAACCTGATAACAACAAAGGAATAGCCCATCATGGGAACAAACATTTCCCAGACCAAAGGTGCCCAAACAAAGTCTGGTTTCTCCCAGAAAACATACCTTCTCAGCTCATAAATCCATGTCTTCTCTCTTGTATCACCTTCATTTAAACCAGTGCAAAGTTAAATAAGAAAATTATTTATTGTTTTATTTGTATTATCTGAAAAGGATGGCTGTTAGGAAAGAAAAGTGCTCCTTTAGAAATCAGAGGGTTAAAGTGCTCTAATTTAAGTTCACATGATGTACAGTTTAAAATTTGAGGGTAAATGAGGCTGGCATTCTAGAAAAATCAATACAGATCAATTTACCTCCAATTATTTTCTTATTGCTGTCCTAGAGAAGAACATCTGGGTTATTAAAATAGCAAATAGTAGTGGAGGTTCATTACGTATCACAGTAAAAATTAAGAGATGAAGTAGGAAAGAGAGAGCTTCTGGCCTCAGTCATGTCAATGTTAGGGAAGGATTTTTTCCCACCACTCTTTTTAGCCCTTAATCACTTGAATTTGGCTCCCATGATGAAGAACACCTGTACAATGCCACCTTAGCCCTACACAGTGTGACCCCATTCAATCTTTAGCAACTCCCATCAATCTTTAATTGAGATATCAGGAAAAGGTATATCACTTGAAAATCCTGTTTCCTTTATTTGGTGTTTCATTTGAAATTCTAAGCAGACACTTCCCTCCCCATTTCCCTCTCAAATTACCAGAAAATAGAAGTAACAAGTCAAATTAGACAGGATCTCTTTCTACAAGGTTTCATTACAGTTCCCTTTCTCTCTTGACTCTCTGGGTCCTTAGGAACTTTCTTTAAGAAAACTAGTTTCCTCAAGACTTAAACTCTGCATACATGTTACATGCCAGAAGTAGGAAAATTTTACTTACCCTATGAGAATTTCCATTGGTATCTAATAGATGCATGTATTTTATATGAGTGTGTGTCTATATATCTGACTATTATGTACACACATATGGCAGTACCTAATTAACATGAACAAAAAAAAAAAAAAAAATTCTGCTTTACAAAAGATGTTAACCCATATAAAGGTGTGATATTTGTATTAAGTGCCAAGTTAGGAAGGACTTTTGCCATTTAAATTGCCAAGTTAAATACAGCACAATTGAAGCAAACCTGTCCCTCCAGGCATTCATAAACCTACACTTGGGAAGTTAACTTAGCACCAATTGTATCTTATTTAGCTTGGCCATTTAGAGGGCTTACCCTTTAGCAACTTGGCTCATACTGACTGTATCACACCTTTACATGACTGACCTTCCCCTCTCAACTTTCCCTCTTTTAGTGCATGCTGAGTGTTTTTGATCAGATCTGACTTATGTTATTTTGGTCAATTAACATGAAATACAAAAACAAAATCTCTGAAGGACAGGTCTGCAAACATAAAACATAATTGGATGGAAATGGACCTGTTCACATTCTTTTTGCCTTAGCTCAACATGAAAGCATTAAGTGCCAGCTGCCTGGTTTTGCCTGCTGTCTGTGCCACCCTACAAGGAAATCTCCCCAAAACCTGAGAACTGAATCTTTTGAACTCTTGTGCAGAGCTCATGCATTGCTCTAAAAGAAGCAGGTCCCTGCTCAGGGAGACAATCAGGGTTAGGTGCAATTACAGAAGAAAATGGAGAGGACAGCTGCTGTGTAACTGCAGGCCTCTGCAGTAATGTGTCAGGGCACGCATGCAGTATAGCTAGACGGCAGCGTTAAAAGTGCACAAAGGTTCAGATCCTGATCATTTTGGTAAATAAAAGCCTGAAAGACATTAGTGTATTGGATTCCTCTGGAAAAGTATCTGTTCTAAGTATCAGCGTCAGTGAAGAGAGAATTCAGCAAAGAAAGGAATTTATTTTTGACATTAAAATGCTGTTGCCATGTAGGGAAACCAAACTTCTTCAGCTTGCAGATCATGCATAATTAAAGACACTCCCAGGAGACTTCTGTCATTTGAATCAGCAAAACCAGAATAAACAGCAATGGAATCTGATGGAAATATTGTGTTGCAATCTTCGTAGAATATTACCTAAGGCAATGAAACACTTAGAAGTCATAATAATGCCTGCAGTATAAGCACTTAGATTAGATAGAAAGAAGACACAATGATTTCTCTGAGATGTGTACGTCATGGGGTATTACCATCTTCCGATCTGGCATGACATTCCAGTCCGTGCAATAAAACCTCTCCATTCAAGGTGATGCATGGACAGAGATGCAGGGGGAGCAAATGAAGAGGGGTCAAATGACTCCCAAGGACTGGGGCAGATAAAGATGGATTTATTTGTGTTACGAGAAGGAAATGAGTACATCATCCATCTTCTTGGTGGTGGTGACTGTGTAATACCCAGGCAACCCAACAACACTCTTCACACTGTTCTGAAAATTGGATCCACATCAACAAATTTAGTATTATATAGCCAGGGTATGGTTCTGTTTTCAGCTAAGCCTAAGGAAATGGTGTCTTCCACAAGAGGAATGAGGAGGACTTTTCCCAGTACCTGGGATATATCTGCTCTTCAGGAATCAGTGGTGGACTTGGGACTTCTGGGTTCACAGTTGGACTTGATCTTAGAGGTCTTTTCCAACCTCAGTGATTCTGTGATTCTATGACTCTTGGCCATGTAAAATGATCATCCCATGGGCTGTGTGAAGAAGCAGGGTGACATCTTGCAGTGCAGGAAAAGGGAGTGATGAAAAGAACTTTTTTCCACATCCACCAAGGCAGACTGGCCAAGGACATGTTCAGGAGGCTGACTGAATATCTGTTTCCTCTTGGGTTGTCTGGGTTGGTGCTTCATTGAGTTGGGTAAATAAAGATGCTTTAGTAGAAATAGATGCATCTTGACAGTACACTATCAGCACATCCTATACCTATGTCACTCAGAGCTAAAAATTAAACCATTTTGTGCCTGGATTTGTACTCCACCTTGCTATCTCATATCTCTGATGCTAGTTTTCAAGAACAAGATATGCAAAGAAGCAATAACTTTTTTCACACATTTTGTTGTAGATAATATTTATGGTCTTCTATTCTTTTTATTTGAATACACTCTGCTGGCACATCCTGCTGTGCACTGAAACCATCTGATCTCAGGAACTGATTATGCAAAATGAATCTGGAGCTCAGTTTTCCTGCTCCCATCGTATGTCATATTAAATGCTGATATTTTCTGATTTCTGTGTAAATATTTCACATGACTTCAAAAGTTTAGCTTCAGGACATAGAATGAAAATTAGGAGACAAGACAAAATAATGTAAGCTAGTTGGAAGGAAGGAAAAATAAATGCAGAAATATAGTAATTTGTTTCCCAACTGAAATAGCACATGACAGGTCTGAGATGACCTATGAGTTTAACTCCACACTTACTTGTTTTTTAAAGACTATTGAGGTTGTTTAGTTTGTTGGTAGAGGAGAGAATGTGGAATTCACATCAAAACTTCTGCAGCCAAAACCTACTCTTGTTCTGAAAAGAAAATTTTTGTATAGTGCTTCGAGAGATGGAGTACTCACTATCACTTAGGCCAAAATTTATAGGGATTGATTAAACTGCAATAAAGGATTTCAATTATCTGTGTTGAGATCTAAAATTAGTCTAAAATCAGAACTCAAAAATACCAATCATCTGTGCAAAATCTTTCTTCACACAAAAGTCAGATCAACCTTCATGAGTTTAATATTAGAGTTAGGGAGGAAAGAGAGAACCCATGGGTGCAGTCTACTACTTAATAAGCACACAGTAAAATAGTGCTAAAATATTTCATATATGCTTAGGCTGCTTTCTAAGCTTTTTCCTAAGAATAAATAGATTATATTTGCTACAGTACACCATTTTTCTGTGGAATCTCAGTCTGTCATAAATTCAGTGAAACAGTGCACTATACGAAACCACTTAGTGTGGATCTCACTTTTTCTGTTGCAAACTAACCAGAGAAATTAAAGTGGAGTGAGGAGATAGGGCCTGTACTGCAGCCAGTAAAACTAAATTCTACTTGAAAGTTACAGAGAAAAACTGTTTGTTTAAAAGAATAAAATTAGACAGATCTTTGTATATTTACCAGGGTACTGGTTGAAGGGGAAAATATATTATTTTCCTTCGATTCTTTGCTTCTTAGCAGTTTTCCATTGCTCACCTTCTAATCCAAAGTGCATCTTTTAGATGAGTTCTTGTCTCATATCTCTTGAAATTTATCTGATAAGAAAAGACATTTTTATCTCTGAGGTTGTAAAGATGAGACTCACTGGTAAAAGTGTGTGGCACACCCTATTTGATTCAGCATGTAGTTAAAGACAGAAGGAATATTAAATTTGGAGCTGTTACTTTGTAATCTGTTTTGATCTCTAAATTTTGAAGGTACATTTTCATAGAGAAAAAGAGGAATATTGAAAAATGTTAATTCTTTGTCAGTTCTTGGTGTCAATATGAAAGGTTTCACTTACTGCTTTTGTCTAAAAACTGTTCTTGCTAATTCTGAGCCCTCGTCTCAGTTTTATGTTAAAACCCTTTGTTGGATTGCAGTATTACAATCTACATTCCTGGATTTCCTTGTGTTATATCCATTCTGTTTCTATCTGCTCAGACTTTACTTCCATCAATAGTTAATGTAGTTGCTCAGCGTCTCACACTTCTACTGGTATCTGTCATCCTAATTTCTTTTCTCTCCTTATAGTGTCCTTTATGCTCATACCTACTCATATATTCATATGTGTATTACTGGAATAAATAAACCTTTTTTTATCCACTTCCCTGCTAATGATCTGGCCAATCTGCATGAAGTGGGATGGAGGTGTTCTCTGCCCCTCTCTGGCTGTGTCTAGACTTATCGTTTGATGTTAAGTGCCATGCAATACATGGCGTTATCTACCAATTGCTGACAAAGAGCTGGTGTGTACAGCAGTGCCTTTTTGGATGCAAGGTTTACCTTCTGGGGAGACCAGAGCTATGTGGGATGCGTCTGGCACATGCTCAGCACAACTCAGATGGAGGCCAAGGTACCTCCACACAGCGAGGGGGAAGACTGTCTCACTATATATATATGTATACACCATTAAAACAGAAGACAGGGCCTGACTCAAGCCCATAGTGCTGGGGGCTGGCCTTTGCCAACACTGGTAAGTACTGCAAAAACAGCTATCAGTGGGCATGAACTGCACCCTGTGTGCAGACTTTCTTCCTGGTCACCTTGTCATTTAGCAGCATTTCCTTGTGCACAGGATAATCTCCACCCACAGACTGGTGCGTGTAAGGAGTTGAGGTGCCATGGCTGACACTGGTTGCTGTTGACACACATAGCTCTGGGACGCAGCTGTGTTGGTCCTTCTACAATCCACCAGCTGAGTTGTGCTCATGGTTACTTTCCCTCTGGCTGAAGATGTTGTCAGTCCCAAAGGCAGGGAGTGGTGTCTGTTCTGTCTCCCAGGCATCTTTCAGTCCTGTGTTACTACACCAGTGTCACTGCTCTCTTCTAAGGGGATAAAATATAGACCTCAACAGATGCCTCCATATCAAACTTTGTGAACAAGTCAAAATCCACGTATGCTGCTGGCTCAGTCCAATTATTCTGGTGGAGAGTCTGGGAACAGTACTGTACCATACAGTGCTCTGTACAGTGCCTTTGGTGCCTACACACTATTCTGTGTGCTCTTGCCTAATTTTCAGGAATGTAAGCAGTTGTACTGCCTCTGGGGAAAATTTCTGTTGTGCTAGGAGCACAGAACTTCTGCTTTGACAACTCACAGTCACTCAGAGAAGAGGCACACTGTAAGCCAGTCGAGAGCAAAACTACAAGGACAACTGGGCTCAAAGGCTCTGTGCTAAACATGCTGATATATGTGGAGCACAAGTGTAATAAAAATAATTAAGTGGTTGAGCTTTCTTTAGGAAATTGAGAAATGTGATTTAAATCTCCTTAGCTGGAAGAGGAAATCGAACTCTGCCCCTCTTCCCCCCCAACTCTTCCAAAGCAAAGGGAATTCGGCTGATATACACAGGCAGAAGAAGGACAAGGAAGTAGAAAATGGTTCACCAGCAACAGCTGCATATAAAAAGACCAGCAGAAGCGTGTTGTTGCTCTGGGACACAAGTGAGTTTGCTAAGAACATGCCTGTTAGACTGAGACCCTGAGGTGGGAGAATTCCTCATTTCTATGTCCTTGCTGGGCATTGGGGTAAACTTGTTTCTGTCCTGAATGATGCTATAAGCACTTTCAGAGTCTGCATGCTTGTGTTACTAACTGAGGAACTCCTAGATAAAACTGTAATATACCTCTGGAATTCAGGTACTGTTTCTGAAGAGTTTAACATTAAGTGCAACAAACAGTTTTGCACTTTTACAAAGGTGTTTGTGTATCTGACTGAGCAGTCTCGCAGCACTAACCTTCCTACTCCACTGTCAAGAGTGCCCTTTCTTGTAACGTTTTCCTGGTTTTGTCTTGTAAAGGGTTAATTTTCTTCCTAGGAGCTGATACAGTGCTGCGTTTGAATTTAGTATAACATTTTTAATACACTGATGTTTCAGTTGTTGCTAAGTAGTGCTTACCCTGGGTCAAGGACTTTTCAGTTTCCAGTGCTCTGTCAGTGAGGAGATGCACAAGAAGCTGGGAGGGAGGGAGCATGTCTGGTACAGCTGGCCCAAACCAGCCAAATGAAAATTTCATACAAGAGAATGTCACACTCTGTATATGAGCAATTATATGGTGCATCACTTGTTTTGCTTGAGTTTTATTCACCTCTCTCCCATTTTCACTACAATAACAATAAAACAAAATAATAACAACAACAACAACTCTATTTCAATTATTTAACTGTTCTAATCTCAGCTCAAGAGTTTTACCTTTTTCTGATTCTCCCCCCATCCCACTGAGAGGGGGAAAGTGAGCAAGGAGCTGCATGGAACTAAGTTGCTGGCTGGGGTGAACTTACAGTGCATGCAGGAGTAAGTATCACTGTTGACATGTGAATCACAGACTTTTCGAAATACCTGCCTAAAGACAGCACATCTTCTCTGAACCTGGCCCTGTAGTTCTCTGCAGTTAAACATAAATAGCTCATGCAATGCAATTAGCCTTCATAACACAGTAAAAAAGTAGAAATTTTCCTTTGAGAACTTAATTTTAAGGATCACTTTCATTCCCTCTCATAGCCATTAATTTATTTAGCAATAAAAATATGTAATGTTCAAAGCGCAATGTAAATAGCATCATGACTAAACTGCGAAAAAACTCCAACCACCACTACATCAAAGATAAAGTACTCTTTTGGAATTAACATGTTCATTTCTTTGTATGGAGGTTCTCTTCCAGAGAAACAGAAATTGTTCTAACTGAAATATCTACTTAGTTAAAGCTTAATTTATCATTAACATGAGTCAGAGCTGCCAGAAGTCTATAAGGAAACAATACAGAGGAATACATGGTCTTTACCCTGAATTCTCTGGCCTCTGTAAAGCCAGACAATTTTGAGCATTTAAAGACAAAAAATGGGTTTGGGCATGTATTCTTGCATCTACATCAGTAAATAAGCCAAGAGGAGGGCATGAGCTTGAGGGCTGTCTCATGACTGTTTGCACTCTTCCTGGCACAGCTTCAGCTCTCATGACCTGGCACTCTTGAGTGGCGCCAGGCTAGGGCTGATGAAGGGAAATGTTCTCAGAAGGGAGCCAGAAATGTGTTTTTCCTGCTTATGGGGGAAGGGAGGTGATCTTTGTGCATGTAAATGAGATGGTGTTGCTTGCCTTTGGGGTCAGAGACTGCTCCCCAGTTTATTTACTAGAAAAAGGATAGCCTAAACTTTCATCTCTACTGTCAAGTTAGCTTGGATTTGTGCCTGAGCCCAGCCTATTCTCTTGTTCATCCAAGCCTAAGCGGAGGCTTGTGGTCTGGCTCTGGTCTGTAGGGAACCAAATGAAGAAAAGTAAGCGCAGAGAGTGTGACTGCTTCATCCTTCTCCACTGCCCACATGGATGGTTGACATGATGCCGGAGAAACCCAGCTAGCTCACACACCCTGGCACTGCACCGAGAGTGGCCCTTCCCAGGTCCGGATTGGGCTCAGGTGGCGGTGGAGCAGAGCTGCCGAACACCACAGCAACAGGGCTGCTCCATATGGCTATCAGTTGTGATGTGCCCTGGATCGGAGTAAAGGACAGGGAGGGGTCTCTCATGTGCATCTCAAAGGATTTATTCCCTCAAGGGGTGCAGTGATGAAAAAACCAAAGAGTCCGTGCTTGCACAGACTTTCAAATGGGGGAGGAACAGGGGGAGGACACAATTCTTCAGCTAATCAGGGGTACAACAGGGAGGGGAGTAAGGAGGGGTTCACAACATGACAATCTATAGGAAAGGCAATGGCAGTGGAAAGGGTGATATGGGCCAACAGGGCATTGAGGAATAGGGAAATTCCACGGAGGGGTTTAGGCAGGGGGTAGGGACACCAAGGATTAAAAGGTAACTCTCTGGGACTAAGGGAAGGGATTAGGGAAGTTTGACACTATGTGAATGAGGAAACAGGTGGGTCTAGAGAGTAAATGACAGCTGGCAAGGGAGGAGAAAACTTGGGGTAAAATCAAACGTAGCAGGGGGTAACAGGAACAAACCATTGGGAGAATAACTTCACAACAATTTAACAAAAACATAGCACCACAGATGGTGCAGCTGGTGTAGCCCAGTTGGCTGGAGAACAAGGGGTGAAATAGTGCTCTCTGCTCACCACTGCCTGAACACAGATTCCTCTCCCAGCCATCCCTGATTCCTCACCTCCCAACTCATGCAGCTGAACCCTCCACACACTTTGTAGCACCACTGTGTTCCCATATGACTGCAAAGACCTCCTGGAGGAGATGTTCTCTTTAACTGCAAACTAGTCTGACCATATTCCTGTGGCAATCCAAATATTCTTTGTGATTTTGATATTGTAAACAGTCTGGCTATTTTACACTTTCTGACTGTTTTTCTGATGGTTTTGATTTGGGTATGTAATGATTTCTGTGGAAGATTTCTGAAAAATACAGCAGAACAGGTGAAGTGATAAAGAATAGACAGAAAGTAATCAAAGTTATTTCTGGTTCATCTACAGACAGCTAGGTATGTCTTAAAAAAAAAAAAATCTGAATTTTTTCCTGTCCCCCCATCACTACATTGTTCATTTTGGTATAGATTGTTCTATCTCTCTGCTCAGATGTTATTTCCTTTCAACAGGCAAAATATTTGAAAGCAGCTTGTGTTTTTCCTTGGATTTAATGTTTACTGGAGATGAGGGTACAAACAAACACAAGAACCTCAGATCTTCAGTTAACTTGGCAATGACACGAGCAGGTGCTTTAGAAAAGGGTGTAAGAGGTATGGGCACATATCTCTTCAGCTTCCAGCAAACGATTATTAAAGACTAACCTATGAGGTTTGGCTTGAACATCATATTAAATTGCTAACAATGGATTTATGGTCCTTAAATCAGTCTTATTTTTGCCTTTTACTAAAGCCCATTTTTAAGATATTGTGCATTAATTTTATCTTTTTTTTAGCAATGATTGGATATCTTAAACCTGAAATATATGTTCTTCTAGGCAAGCACTACGTTTTGTCTGCTTCCTCAGTAGTTTCACTTTTATGGAAAATTGTTCCATACTAGCTGCAGTTTATTTTATGAGGTCAGGGTATATTTTCAAAGAAAAAGCTTTTCGTGGAAAGAATTTGTGTTTTACCTACAGCAGATTTACTATTGACATTAGAAACACATCACCAGCACAACCTGTAACCCTGACATTTTCATTAATCCCCTGCAGTTAATTCCACTTGTGGGGAATTAATTGTACCATCAAATTATTTAATCAGGGCTTTACCACCTCAATATGACCTCCTCACTTCTAGTTTGAATTCAGATGGGGGAAAGAGTATTTAAAAACTGTGATGAAATCTCCCAAATGAGTAATACTTGAACTCATTGCAGAAGAAGGAGACAGAAGGTCTGCAGTCATATTTAAAAGAATGTATCAAATTACCTTAATGATACCTGATCAGCACACCTAATCGGTATATCTGAAGCAATTAAGTTACATCTATATGATATGAAGCAATGTTAAATTTGTGTGAGTAGAAACACTGGGTGTGTAATTGCTAATATTTCTCATAGCCAGTAAAAAATAACGGTGAATGAGAAATTGTGCATGAGCCCTTGTGTACTCCAAGGGAAATTAAATGGGTTGTTTGCCTAGAACAAAAACCTTTTTGTAACAGTATCTAGGATGTAGCAACCCGGAAGTGAACCTCTTAAAGGAGCTGATCCACTCACTCTCTGCTGTGGTCAACAAGAAGTCTCTTCAGCGTTAAGCTTTCCCTTCCCCTTCTTTGGAGTTTTAAAGTATTTGCTAGGATTGCAAAAGATTTCTCAACTGGGTTAGAAAGCCAAGAGTTGATTCCCCATGGCTGAATCCCTAAACAATTTAAGTCCAAAAGATGATGCCCTTTACTTCAATTTAATTCTCCTAAAGCTTCATGTTTTCCTCAATCAAACTTCATCTAAGTTAGTAGGCTGATTTATGATCTTTCAAGAGAAACTGCTAATTGATTGAATCATTTTACATTAAGTCTATTATGAGCAAGTAGATAAATCACTAATACTTTTTTGTATGCTCTTTGTTTACATAGGCATAATTTAGAATGTCCTCACTGCACTTTATTTCTAGACTATTCCAAGTCCATTTAATTCTAGGGGAAGAGGCAAGGCTGGGAGAAATTTTTTAGGAGATATACTTTTGGTCAGTTATTAGAGGCAGCTGAAAGTAACACTTTCTCTAAATTATGAAATATTTTACAATATATTGCAAGGGTTTTCTTATGGCCTTACAATTATGCCATGTGAAGTGCTGCCCTTTCACCTGACTGTGGAAGAATTCATATATAACATGGGAAACCATGCAAATAAGGAAGAATTACACAGAAGTCATAAGATGGATTAGGCTGATTAAACAAGTGTGTGGTGCCATTTTAGTTGCTGTAGGGCCATGATAGGCACAAGCAGGACACAGGACTTACAGAATACTTGTGAATTCCTGGACTGGCAGCAGAAATCTAGGCAGGACAACCCAGGGCCTCTCACATAATACTAGGTCCTGAGTTCAGGCGACTGAATTTCGTGCTTGATTCTGCATGTCTTTGTCTCCTTACAGAATTCTCCCTGTCCTAAATCAGATACCTGAATGTGATAAATGTGTTAAAGTTAATTCGTGTTATCAAATTATACAAGGTAAATGTTGAACTGTATAAAATATGAATGTTAGAAATGTGCTCAAATGTACATAAAGTGAAGGTAAAATGTAGAAACTAAAAATTAGAAAATTTCCTGGCTTGGGAAGCACAGGAGGGACACGAGGAAAGTATGATTGGAATTACCAGAGAGGGGGCCTTGAAACTATTGCTGCCGGGAATACCTGAAAGGAAACAAAGAACCACGGAAGAAGAAGATACAAGTCCGGAGACCAAGATAATCACTTCAGATGGATATCTCTACTCGTCTCCGCTGAAATTAACATATACACGACACACCCGGGCCCGGTCATCAACAGCATTGTTCCACCCTACCGGTCTATTCAGACCTCCGATACCAGGACTTGAATAATTAATGAAGACGCCTCGGAGAGGATAACGTCAGAATTTCGGACTTCACTCCGCGATCTTGTGTATAAAAAGGGACAGCCGGAGACCAGAAATTGTGAACTTGGGGGGATACCAGGCTGACAGAGCTTGTTATCCGTGTTCACCCGGCACCGATCCCGGGCTCGGCGCTGTCCTTTTAAATTGTGGCTTTCCGAGACTGATATTTTGTCTCAAAATAAAATTCTAAATTTTGATACTTTGAATTTGGTCGATTTTATTTATAACACTGAAGAATGTGATGGCTTGTTGTCCTATCTTTTTCTACTGACAGTACTGACTTCCTTCCAGAGAAGGATGAAGGTTGATACTAGAAACTTACCTGTAGATGCCCAAATTTAATGGAAATTAAAAGGAGAGGGTGATATAATTCCACAGCACATGTGTATTCATGAAAACAAATTAGAACTCCTTCAGAACCTTCAGTTATCCATATTCCACAATGCCAGTTAGAAGACTGGCAGATATCCTGGCAAGTAGAAGTTATTTTTACTTTTGATATCTTAAGTTAATATATTGTTCAGTATAACTGAGATGTTCTGGAGCAGAATAAATATTTCTTATGAGACAGAAGCAGAAATTTACTTCTACTGCCCTTCAGTAAGGCTTGGTTGGTTACCATTCGGTTAGGGAACTGGTACACTATATTTGCTTTAATTCTGGATGTAAGCAAGCAATACAATTAATCTGTGGAGACCAGATTCTGATCAGATACCAAGAAGTGAAGGTTTGTACCTTGGGAACCTGGGAATACTGACTATTCTTTTAGATTTGCATCAAGTGTATGTTAATTGTTTGGACAGCAAAAAAAATAAGCTCATTTCTCTTTTCTGTGGCTGACAAAAATTATACTAACTGTCAGATATTATAAAAGTAGGTTTTGAACATCCTAACCTGATTAGTTTGAAACAAAAAAAAATCATTTAATGTAAATGGCAAATAAATTTGCTTGTTAATTCTATCAAAATTACACTCTCTTCTGACTAACACCGCAAACTGCATGACTTAACCAGTTCTTCTACCTGTCTTTAAGTCAGATGAGATATTAGTTATATTAGAAGTTATATAATAGAAGATTAGTATCACCATACAGTCTTTTATTTTGTCTAGTTT
Source organism: Hirundo rustica (assembly GCF_015227805.2). Taxonomy (NCBI): domain Eukaryota; kingdom Metazoa; phylum Chordata; class Aves; order Passeriformes; family Hirundinidae; genus Hirundo; species Hirundo rustica. The sequence continues at coordinate 80,878,505 of NC_053451.1, forward strand.
TTATTTTCTCAGCTACAAAGCCTATCTTTCTGTTTAAAGGAGATAAACTGGATGCTCAAAGACCTTATGCAGAAAAAGAAAGAAAGATAAAAAGAGGTAATACTTTCAACTTTCTATTTTTCTCTGCCTGAGACTTAAAATTTAGATATTTGGTCTAAATCAGGATGTCTAAATCTACTTTATAGAGACGGACAATTCTGAGACAGAGGACATGATTAACTCTGAGGTGTTGTGTCTCCTTCTCTTTGCTAACCAGGGAATGCATCTTTATAACCAGATTTATGGCTACAGATTGGCTTGCCAAGGGTGATTTTTTTGCATCTTTGTAGGTCTTATACTACAGACCTTGAGATGAGTGAGGCATTAATTCAACTGTCATTTCAACTAACAGGGTGTCTGTCCTGAGACATGCTTTGTCTCATTTTGGCTGTAACAGCTTGAGAACCAGCACTGCAACAAAGACATGGACTACCCAGGCACTCTGGACATGAATGACTGCCTTAAAGTAAAGCAGCAGTGGTAGCCTAGAACCTGTGTTTCTTAGAAGTGGAAAATCTCTGATTGCCAGTATGTATAAGAGTTAATTAGAATGGGCATTTATTAGCCTGAACAATGCTGCATGAGGTTTTTAAATTGCACAACCTGCAATGTCCCATCCACAGGTTGTTTCTGTGCATAGAAGATTGCTCAAAAAGCAGAGGTGACTCAGCAATAGTGCATTTCTTTGAAAGGATTTTCATACTGTGGAATGTGAGGAGGTGACACTGAGCAGGTTAAACATGCTGATCTTGGCAGCCCAGGGTTTTCCTCTTGACAATACCAAGACAACGATAACTGCAAGGTTGGCGGCCACCAGACCCCTGCAACTGAATAGACCATATCCCAGCATTTATAGATCTATATTTAGCCAAACATCTTTTTGGACACCTCTGGGGAGAGGACACATCTTCCCCAATGGTTCCTTACACTACTGTGAGATAGCCCACCCCAGCTCCACAAGTAGTCTGATACTGGTCTTGTCCAGACTTCACTTCTACAGCTGGAGATTTACAAGTAAACATTCAAGATCAGGTAGGATAGGGCTCTGATCTAGTTGAAGATGCTCATTGCAAGAAGGTTGGACTACATGACATTTCCAGGTCTCTTCCAACAGAAACCGCTCCATGGTTCTTTGGTTATTAAACATATCCATTTGACACATAACATGAGATGTTTTTGTTACATCTCAAAGCTATAAACTCTGTCTGCATGTTCGGTTTTGGTCTCAATTATTTTCACCTTAAATTACTCCACTGGGCAAAATTATAAATAGTTTCTGACTTTATTTGGTCCAATGTTTATACAGTTGTGTTAAATACACACACACACAGACACACACACACAGAGTATAAGCAAGACAAACTATTATTCTTCAATACATTTTCAGGATCTGTTTGAAATATACACAGAAGCATTGAAGTTCAGTAAGCATGGGGGAAGAGTAGCAGCTTTGTGTGTAAGAAACACATGGTCCTAACTTCCACTGTCCATTTTTTGACAGATGCAGGAGTAAGACAGTAACAATTTTAGTACAGATGTTACAAATAACAGCTTATCCTTTTCTTGATGAATGTGTTATTTCACAATTTATGACTTCTCCATAACAGTCTTTGCCACATTGTTTTGTTTAATCTTTGTTCTATAAAACACAGAACAGCTTGTTGCATATTAACTTCCACTCAGTGTTGAACTCCTCCTTGGAAGTTATGACCATTCCAACCTCTCTGTCAAAAGTAAAGCAGCTTCAAGCCTCACAGAACTCAGGAACATTTTATGAACCTTTCCCCAAAATATGGTAGACAACAATAATTTATTCTTTGTTTAGTACTGGGCATGTTTCTGCAACAGTGGAAAGCTGCACTCTGGGAACTTAAATCCCACAATTTCAGATGTGTTTGTTAAAAACCCTACCCCATTAGCTCACCATACCTTGGAAGGTCTACTTGGATGTGATCAAAGGTGTATTGCATCCATGTGCTCATAGTCAGTTCACTCCTGAATTTTTTAATTAGCCAACCTCTCATTCATTTACCTGAAGTTCCCTGGATATTTACTCTACATAACAGCTACAGGACTAATGTTACTGAGTGTTTCTTTAAGAAATAACAGCTGCAAGGAGTTTACTGCACTGTTTCTCCTGGAATTGTACTAATTTTTTCCACACAATTAGGAGAGATTTCCACACACACCCTTGAATTTTCAGAAACAATGTATAATGTATGTGTACATCTAATTATTTCTACTGGTGGTTGATACAAATAAAATCTTAAAATTGTCAGCTACACTATTGTCTACATGTCATAGACATCTGGCAGGTTCAAATTTGTTTAGCTCACAAAATTGCAAAAATATATGGATCTCTTCAAGCACTGCTGTCTCATGTTAAGATTGGTGTAAGTAGTCCTGGATGAATTTTTAGTCAGGGAATTTTTTGGTTCCATTTTCAAATGCCTTCCTTTCAGTGCAAAAGCTGATAATTCCTTACAATTCCAGAATCTCTGCTTGCTCCTTTGTATGCAGCCGTCACTTCTGTCACTAAAATTGCTCAAGGCTTAGGTGACTGAGTCACCTTTGTCTCTCTGTTCCTCTTTCCAGCACCTAAAAGACCCAGACTGAAGATGTAAGACTGTTGCATTCTATTACTTTCTATTACTTTGGGGAGGGGGGAAAATGGAGGCATAAGGTGCCTTGCACTAGCTAAAATTATACCTTTAGAGTAAATTAATGCTTCAAGCAATTAAAACAGTGCTTTAGTCTGCCCAGACTGACCTAAATGAAACTTTTATTTCATTATTGTCTTAGTCTAATTTCATGCTTGATTCATATTCAGCCTTACCACATCTTCCATATCAACTCCTGTTCCTGCTCAGATACTTTCACAAGATTTCTTTTTGTTTTGTGTGGGGCTGAGACTAGCAGATAGATTTTCAGGATCATGGGCTGGGGTTAGTACTGCAGATATCTGCTGGTTTTTAGCAATAGCCCAATTTTATTCTGCTTTTGTTAAATAATCCATAATAAAACATTGCATATATTTAGGGAATTAGCCTCAAAACCAGATTCTACAATTGTGGCAAAAACCATGTTCAAAATCAAAGTAGATATTTCTTAAGTTAATAATTTTAAAGTCTCACTGTACAATATCAGCAGAACTTCTTCTTCTGTTAAATATTTATGTAAAAAAAAGTTCTAAATAAACCATATATTATTTATCTTCACTGGTGGTGGGAGCAGATGTAATTGTCTATTTCATCTCATCTGATACAAATCCTCCATTTGTTTTAGCACTTGATTTCAAATCCGATTCTTGTGCTGTTTTCTCAACATCTGTTTTTGTTTTGACACGGTGTCTTCTGTAAAGACGGTAGCCTGAGGATCAATATACAGTTAGTATTAAATAAAAGAATTATAAAAATTGCTTGAAAAAGATGCTGTAGTAACATATCCATGCAACATTTTCTTTCCTCATATTGCAAAAAACATTTCAACACCTCCAGACAATTTCTTGAAAGCTATGCTTTGACTTTGAAATCCATTTCATTATTTTTATCCCTTCTTGTTTTCTGCATATACATGAAAAGTTAAACTGGTAATAAGCATAATTATAGTGCTATAATAGAAAATAACTGTACTTTACCTCCTAAAATCAGTAGTGCAAATAACAGCTGGAAAATGCTGTAGATGAGTGGGAAAGTGAACATCAGTTCAAGTTGTTCAGGAGTGAATGAGAGCTGTACTATAGTTGAACACAGCTGAGTGTTTTGCATGCCTGTTTCCAGAGACACTGTACGACATCTAAAGGGAATAATACAAAGGCAGCTGTGAAATAGCATCCAGTGGGTCCTTCTGCTTTTTACTAATCTGGATAAGCAAAAAATGTAATGGATAACTAAGAAAATTGTTTCCTTCAGCTGACATAGTCAACAGAACACTCCACCTATGGCTGGTACCACCAACTGGCAATACAGCAGCTCTAAAAAAAAAAAAAAAAAGATTGTGAACCACCATCAAGGCACATATGTGGCACTCACTGTCTCCCTCTCTTGTAATGGACTAAATCATAGACGGCTGCATCTACATGAGAAGTTTTACTGCAGTTCCAAACCACTTACAAGCCAGGCCTGTTTCACTTGTTTGAAGTGCAAGACATTGACACACAAAGGAAAAACATATGAAAGAGGAAATGCTAGAGTCAGAATCTGTAGATAAATGTGCACAAGAAAAGTTTTGTCTGCACATAGTATCGCAAAAAACAGTCTTAGTGAATGAGTGACTCTGTGACATAACTAATGTTTAGGGAGCATTCTCAGCATTGATTAATCATTAAATAAAAATCTTTTTGCGCAGTTGAATAAAGGCTATGGATTACCTGTGCCAAGACAGACCAGCAACACGAGCCAGAAAGAATCCTAAAGTATAGCCAGCTGCTGGAAATATGGTGCCAATGATCCATAATTTTGGTGTGATAACCCAGGAGCCTTTGTAGAGTATTCCCCCAACCACAGCAATGAGCACGATGAGCACTGCCCCCACAATGGAACCAACCTGTGAAGTGAAGGAAGAGTGACTGAGTCAGAATCACAGAATACTGCAAAAATGAGATCCCAAGGATCTTATCTGAGATCTCAAGGAAATTTAATGGCAACGAACATGGTGTCAAACATGCCTGTGATTGCCTCTGTGTCACTGAAATGTCCTGTTCAACACAAAACCTAATGTTTACAGTAATACAATTCACAGCAGGCAGGGAGATTAGACAGCTGCCATTTTACCAAACAGGAGATGTATGAGGTACTTCAAGGTGTGACTGCAGCTCTAGATTAAGACACAGCTGTAATAGTTATCTGTAGCAGATATCTGTAAAACTAGTCTTTTGAAGCCTTGACTATAATTGTACTTAGGGCTGGAGATTAAAAATAATTTCACAGGTGTGATATGGTTGAGGAATGATGCACACATTAGAAAAAATTCCCCACGGTTGTTGACAGCCTAGTATGTAGAATACTGCATTTTCCTCCCCCCTTGGTGAATCACACTCTGAGGCTTAGTACAATGTGTGCTAATTAGACACTGGATTGCTAGTGAGCTAGTGCTAGGAAATTATTTGCCAAGTGCAGGGGTAAATCTTTAATGGAGCTAAAATTCTTCCTTTAAAACTGGTTATGAGCTTGTATAGCCCTTCTACATAGACCTAAGCACTGCAGTTGATCTTATTTCCTGTGGCTGAATGTACTGAGATCTTTACTGCTGCTTGCCTATAGAAGTTATAACTCACCCTCTTTTCAATACCAAAGTGGAATGTCTGTCATTATAGCCTATGTTGCCAGCAATCTCAGAGACAGACTTCTTAGTCTAAGCTTAGGAGAATCTATTCCTCAGCTAAATGTATTGCCATGTATTGCCAAACATGTATTGCCATTGAAGTGGCTTCATCAGTCTTTGGCAGAAGCATTTTTAAGAGCACTGAGTGAACAAGTGCTTTTGTTTGGCTGAGCTATTAACCACATGCACCTAGGAAGAAGAAACATGGTCCGGCCATGACAAGCTCTTCTTTCACCTGTCTTTGTTCTCTTGTCTGAATTTCTCACTATATAGGCTTTAATCTGACAGCTATGGCTCAATCTTTACTTGATGCTTCATTGTCCTACACAAAGAAAACTCTCAATGGACTGTTCTGTGGGTTGCTTACCCACTCAGTAAGAGGGAATGAAATGGGGTTTGGCTGAGAGATCAAGCAGAGTCTCTTTTCATGTGAGTACAAGCCCATGCTTTTCCCTCAACTGATTAAACAGAAATAGTAAGCTGTGAATGCATTTAAAGATACAACATGATAAGATAGCAGTTTAATGAAAATGAATTGACTTAAAAAGACCTTATGCTCTATTCTGTCTGAGCCAATAGTGAAGTAATGATAACAAAATATGGGTAAAAACAAATTTTCGAGAATATCTAGATAATATATATGTTAACTAAGAATTCTTAACAAAGGCCAAGAATTCTCAGCACATCTGAAAATTTCTTTAAACCTAAACCAAATAATCAGAATTAATAATTTGCTGCCACCCTAGATGCAGTTGAATTATTATTATTATTGTATTATTATTATTATTATTATTTTGATGATAACAGTTTTTTGCCAAAATCCCCATATTTTTGATGTATCTGACACCATCTTGCAAAGATAGCTGTATTTTATGAATTTTTTTAAAGTTTTTTGTAAGAGTTAGAATATTTTCTGTTTATTATTTTTTAATAAAAATTGACTTCATATTCAAAAATTGGCCCACAAAAAAATCAGGAAACTCTCTTAAAAGGAGAAAGACATTTTGGCCCCGAATATTTCTTAAATTGTTTTGTGGAGGAAAACTGCTTTCTGTTGACCTGAATGATTTTCCTTCCAGTTTAAGTTTACATTATATACTGAACTCAATTACTAACGTAGTGTTGCAGCCAAACACAAAAGTAGGTTCTTTAGATAATGATGGTTTCTAATAATGCATGCAACTCATGCATCTTTGTGCAGGGGAAAAGCAATACATTTCCATGGCACCTCATTTGTTTTCTACTGAAAACTTTCCAGGTCTTATGAAGTCAGATACTAATACTATGAATAGCAATGTACTGCTTCAGTGGTCCCACTGATTCCATAATTTGTCTATAATTGCTTATGCTTCAGCCTTATATGTCCTACCTTAAGTATGATTTTCGCTTTAGCAGGCCATTTGTGGTTGACAAATATTCCAAATGAAACAGGAATTACAAGAGCTACCAGAGAAAGTCCTGTAAAAAAAGAGGAGAGGAGTTAAGAGCCTGTAGGGTGCAGGAGCTCAGGACAGGACAGCCACCATGGAGTGACTGCGGGCCTGGAGTAGCCCTACAGGGGATGTTTCTGGTGTGCACGCCCCTGAGCACGAACTCTCTACTGCACCTGCCCATTTGCTTTTCTATAGACTCTGTTATCTTTGGCAGCCTGTTGAAGTAATTGCCATTCTGCTGAGCTACATGCTCATTCACCTGCATCAGAAAGGCAGACAGAAATCTGAGTGTGCTAATCATCTCTATCCTGTGATGTGAGTAGCTATATTAAATGTTCATTTTGCCTGCAGGTGTTTCGCTACTGTACCATGTCGGTAACCGGTTTAGAGCTTCTTTTGTTTTGGTCTTCCCCTTCCGGTACTTATTTTGAAAGCACAAGCAGTGTATGTGATTTTTGTTTTTCCCCAAGGACAATAGGAAGTGAAGTTGAAGAATGTGAAAGTGATTCTGCTGGCTTTTGAGATTAGCACAACACGGAACTGCACTTGATAAGCACTAGGGCCACAGCTCTGCAAAGCACTGGAGCATGTATTTCTAAATACCTTAACTATTTTCTCTTTGTAGCTGGATGAGATTTTTGACAGGAAGTCAAATGAAGCCACTCCTGGCAGTGTAGACTGCAGCTTTTCAAAGAGACTCAGCAGTTTTAATCACTTGCTTAATTATCCACATGTGCTTAAGTATTTTGCTAGATTATGGCCTCAGCATTTAGCACTTTGCAGGATTGTGTCTTAAAGCTGTTACAAACTCTTTCATCCAGAGAAGCAGTTATTCCTATATGAATTATTCTATATTCTTATCCCACAACCACATCGGTCTTAAAAGCATTTGGAAAGAAAAAACCACGCACAATCTTGTCATAATTATCTGTACAATATTTTTAATGTCTTCAAGTCTTTCTTTGGCAGAGCTGTGGAGGATGTGAAGTTATTTTTGGTACCTAATGCCCATGGAGGTTATTAAAAAGTAGAGAGAGGAATATTTTTAAAAATCTGAGGTAATTTCTTCCTGACTGCAGGGTGATGGTATAGAAGTGATTGTTACTGAAGGGAGGATAGACGGAAAGGAAAGTGCTGTTTCATTGGACTCACCAATGCTGTCATAGGGGAGTACAATTGCATCAGAATCAGTCCACATCTTGGTGTAAATAAAGAGACAAAGTGGCATCATTCCCATTGCAAGCAGAGTGGAGCAAGTTGTCATGCTGATGCTGCAAAGAAATTGGTTACAGTGACAGTTCATCTCAGGCTAGCCCGTAGCCTTTCTCATTTTCTTTTTACCATTTCACACCTTGTGAAATGTTGTGCAAGAAATGTTGCTGGCTGCAGACAATTTATCGTGTTTATCAGGTTAGGGAAAAGCTACATAAAAGGAATGGATTCTGCTGAAAAGAAAAGAACATGAACTATCAAGGTGCTCTGCAGTCACAGAACCATAACTTTTGGTACAAAGGAGGCAGTCAGACAGGGGGGGGCAGTGGGAAGGTCTGTTGGCAAATCTGTCCCATGCTGCCTGTCCTGGCTGGTTTAAGAGAGGATGGCAAGCAGGGAACAGGGACAGAGATGGACATCAAATGGAGCTTTCCATTATAACAGCAGTTCTAGAGTGTTAAAATTTCACTCTGAACTCAACAGGACAGAAAGCAATTTCATTATCTAGGATATGTGATATAATAAAATTCCCTTTTCTGGCTTGTTTTGCTCTAGGCCAAAAATTAGGTGCTAAGAATTGCTCAGTGAAGCTTAGCGTAAGTACTGCTGCATTTTGCAAAGATGTTTCTGTTTTCTGTTGTACAAAAAGATGCATTCTGCCACAGGAATGAAGAAATAGGAAAAGGCAAGACATCTAAAATAAGGAGGAAACTCTCAGAATTGGAATACAATGGATAAAATTATGTGTACAAATCTCATTTTTTTGGCATAAAAATACTGAGGGTTCTAGTTAAGAGATTTTGGAAGCTTTCTTCTGAGCTTCACTTCTGATTTTTCTTTTTTGTTGCTTATCCTCAGAAAAGGGACTATTTATCCTGGCCCACAAACTGAACAGACCCAGAGAAATCTAGAAAAAATAATGCAGAAACCACAGGAATATGTGCATTAATTTTGGTTTCTGTCACTCTCTGCTTTAGAGTCACTGAATAGGACTTTGCAGGAGCCTCTGGAAAAAGAGTTCCATTACAAGTCTCCTACAGAGAAAAAGAGTCATGGGCTACAATTAATGTTTGTTGAAGTCCCAAATGGGTAAAACTCCTCCTATTCTACCTCTGTACTTCCTGTGTCTTTATACCGCCCCTGAGTGTACCTCCTTCTCCAAAGTCTGGCCAGCCTCTAACCCCAGTTCCTGTTTCCATAGAAGCAGTTGTTTTTGTAAAATAGCAAGAGATGTTTCTATGGGGAAGCATTAGAGGATATCAGCTGGATTTGATTTACTAAGAAAGATTGAAGCATCATATTTAACTTGACTGTGATTATAATGCTAATTATAAAACATTCTTTCTCTAACTTGTGGTCTATTTGCACAGAGAGCTTTTGAAGCAGAACTATAGACATTGACCATGGGTTGTAAGGTATAATCATAAAATATTACAGTTAAAACCAAAACATTGTCTGATACGATGGCCAGGTTTCTATAATACTGCAGGTGGTCCCAGAAAGCATCCACACAACTTCTAATGTTTTTCTTCTATTAAAAAAGAAGATGCTTGCCTTGAGAATCTGCTGTACCTCCTGTAACCTCTGGTCCCTGTGTCCTTGTTGCAAAAGTACTGACCAAAAAGTCTTTGACTTAAGGTAGAGGTCTTCACCTGAAGAATAACCTCTTACAGGTATTTTCAACTAACTTCACCCTCTGTCAGCATCATGGGATAGAAATCCTGTTCATGTTTATAACATTATAAGTTTGGAGTTTTATCATTGATTCCAGTGGTGCAACTCTGAACATGCAGAGCTGACTGAGCATAGTTTAGTTCACTTTATTTTTCCAGGGAGAGATTAGAACAAAATTTCAGCCTTGTACTCCATATCTTCCCATCTGTAGTGTGTTAGACCTGTATTAATTGAAATTAAGAGTTTTACAGTTCTTAATATCGTGGATCTTTCCTCTACAATGAGGAAGTCAATGATTAGCAGAGCTGAGCTCATTCATAATTTGAAATCTGCTTTTACATTAACACCTGTATGTGATAGAAAAGTTCACTATTTTCAAAGGATGGAAAAAAGTTTTATGAAAGCTACAAATACTAGCATTCTTAGACTATTTACCCTAGCTCTACATCTTTCTTATTTCTACTATTTTTTCTATTTCTAGTTAAGACTGGCATGTGATAAATTGGATGAATGCTGCAATTTACTCTGTAGGAAGGAGAGAAATTATCCTGTTTATTTTAGACCAAAGTAATCAGGACAAAAAAATAAAAAAGATGTCTTATTTTTAAAGGCTCTTAGAGTTAATGAACCCCCCATGGTATTTGCATCAAGAGTAGGGTTCACTTCTCCTGTGTGTTTGATGTCCTAGGCCCTGTCAGTGCCTTACACATCTGTTTCTGAGTTCATAGCACTTTGTCACTGAGATCATCCCACAGCCACAAAGGAGGGTTTTCATTGCCCCCAGTATGCAGGGCTGCCTTACGTAGTGGTTTCTAATCTGTAAAATGTTCCCTCAGTTTGAAGACTTTGCATAAAGTTACAGGAGCAGAAAGAATTATCACAAGTGATATTCATTAGAACTAGTTCCCAAAGAGAAAATGAAAACCTGTCTTTTCATTGTATAGAACACAAAAAGAAGGAAAATATTTTTCCACAGGAGCTTTTTCAAGAAACATTACTTCAAGAAAAGTTCATAGCTACTATTTTGCACAGAGGATTCCAGTCTTAAAAGCTTATGTGGTTTTAAATTTCTTTACAACTCAAGATCTTGGGGGAAAGAAAGCAATTTTAACTTGGGCTAAGTTTTCATAATATATGTTATCTTACTATATTTGCTTCAGGATCTGAAGTTTTACATTAAAGATATTTTCTAATGTACACAATTCTGTTGTGATACCTTCCTCATGAAATCCCATGAACCAAGGATATTTGTTATTCTGTTTATATTTACTGCAATACAGTAACTAACCATCTTTACAAGGAGAAACCACAATACATGTGCCAGGAAGGTAAGAAAAACATCAGACAGATCAGACAGTCCTTTTCAATGTAAAATTTACAATGTAAAGAGCTACACCCAGTACTTAGAGAATGGCTGCTCTTACCTTAGATCCATGTCTCCATCCACCCAGTAGGCGATGACATTTGAGGCTGTGCCCCCTGGACAGCATCCCATGATCAGCACGACGACAGCTTGAATTGGAAGGATGTTAAAGACCAAAGAAAGCAAGAAGGCTGTGAGAGGCATAATTCCAAACTGGCAAAGGAAACCCACAAATATACCCCAGGGTCTTTTTATGTGGCCCAAGAAATTCTTAATTTCCACATTGCAGCCCATGGAGAACATCACCAAAGCCAGCATGATTGTTAGAACAGTACTTAAAACTACGCTCAAAGTTTGATTAAAATTATCTTCTGGTAATACACAAGATGTGCCATCACAAATAGTAGCATTTGCTGGACAAGCCGTAGAGTTTTCTGCCAAAGAACCAGCACTAAATTGCTGGGAAAGAAAGTTTGTCTGCATTTTGAAATACAGAACTGCTCACTACATCTGTGGTAAACTTTCAAGCCGGTGTAAATGCTTGTTTGTCCGTGACTTCTTTTAAATGATCCAGGAAGCAATAAAGTGCAATAAATGCCAGAAAACTCTTACTACTCTTGAAGGGTTTGGCTCAGTGCTGATTCATATAGTTATAAAAGTTGTACTTGCTCAGTACAGTGACAATTAATCATTTATTCATATGATAATGAGGAATATCACATCAAGAGAATAGCTGTGTTAATATTTAAGGGTGTAAAGGAGGTTTGTAGTGCTGCCAAGCCCATGAAATGAGAATCACAGGAGGAAGAGAAACTTTAGGCTTCATTCTTTGAATTTCTTACATGCCTTCGGGAGACCTTCTGATGCATGCAGTGTTGCTGACAGTACAGGGGTCTGTGTGGTGAGTAACTGGGACATAAGAAACCATGAGCAGAACTCCTGAGATGTGATTTGTATTCGCAACTCTTGCTAATGGATACAGCATTCAGCACAACACACATGTTCATTCGAGTGACGTGGAATCTTTGTTTCTGGCTGCATGGAGATTCAGCATCCTCCTGGAACCTTCTTCCAGGTGCAGCTGGTGCAGTCACACTTTGATCCAGCTTGGAATGGAAGTCATGGACAATGAGAGGAGGAGAGTGGGGCGGGAAGGGCGGAAGAGGAAGGAGACATATTCTGAGTCAAGCATGGGGAGCAGAGAGCAGGGCAGTGAAGCTGGCACATGATTGTGGAGCCATGGCACTCAGCAAGTTGACCATGTCTCCTTCCCTGCCATGACAAGCTCAGCATCCACACCAGGGATGACAGTACAGGTCACCATTTTTTTTTTTTTTTTTTTTTTTTTTTTTTTGCCAGGAGCAGCATGAAGGTTAGGAGACAGGTTTCTTGTACCTGGCTTTGGTATGGCTTGTTGTGCTCTGTCACCTCATGGCTCAAAACCAATCTCAAATTTTGGAAAGCTTTTAAAGATTTACCCCTCAGGCTTCCTTGAAAATCTGGAAATTTGGATGATTTTCAGAGGAAGAATGTTAATGATTCTTTACCTGTGCCCAAGATTTGTGGCAGAAATATCTTCAAATGTAGTTCTTAGACTAAAATGGGTCTGATATATAAAGTGCAATTGATGCCCCCCAATAATCTTTGTTTTTCAACACAGAAATATTTTTTACTAGGATAATGTGCTGAGCCATAATTACCTTCAGAAAGCAAGACTCTCACTGGAAGTCTCAGCACTTTGTGCCTAACATTAGTGTGTGAAATGATATGAGTTGCTTTTTTTTCCTTTCACTTTAAACCTTGAATCGTGTAGGGGGAGATGACTGCATTAGAAAGGATTTCCCAGCATGCTCAGATGGCACCTGTTTCTTTACAAAAGGGTCAGCTAAATAGCTGTATCTCCTAAGTCACTGTTGGGTGCCTGATGGGATAATGTCAGAGTAGCTTTATCCTCCCAGGCAGCTGGCAACTCCTACCCTGTGATTAGTGCCACATCTGTGTGGCTGGGATATGTCTAACAGAACAACAAGTAAGGTAATAAGGAGCATAAAAGGAAGAGAAAGCCACAAGATCTCAGTTCGGCAGAAATACACATTCTCCTTTTTATGCTTGCTTTCAAACATAATGTTTTAAGAGCTTTTACTTTTCAATCCAAATCTTTTAAAGGACTAGTAAGGTTTTCAAAGCCATATTAATAATGCTGCATTAATATTTTCTATAAAACCTCTATCATAGCCTTGATTTGCACTTGAACTTGCTTTTTATTTAAACTATTTTTTTTACAAATGTCTTGAAATCTCCAGCAAACCTTGGGGCTGGGGACAACTCTCCTAGTCCCGTAAATGCCTAGTGTGCTGTGGAAACCCAGAGGGAGTAGTTTGGGAGAGGAGGTGAAGCTTAGACTGGCTGCTTCTCAGCAGAGCCTCATGTAGGGGCTTGGTTTACCTCCTCCATCTTCTTGCAGACCCTTTGTCTGGGAGGTGTAGGGGTGCTTGATGCTGTACTCCCAGAAACAGCACAGATGAAATGTCTGGGTCTCCAGCCTCTGCTAAGGGACTAGACAGTCCAGCTGTAATTTTGGAGTTTGATTTCTGGAAACAGTGTGGAGGGGGAGGCCTTCATGCTCAGGTTTTGTGCTTAGCTAAGGACAAGCAGCACATCAGCTACTCACCTGTGTGGCTCTGTGGAGCAGCAAGTGGTGTAAAAGTGACCTGTATTTAACTGCTAGCTTTGCCTTTGACTTTTTTCCCCTCTATTTTAAATGGGATGATTGTGAGTCATTATTTCAACAGCTAGCTTTTTAAAACCTTAGATCACAAAAATGCTGTCTGGAAACAGAAGAGAGCCCTTCTGAATTCAACTATTTAGGCTGACATTGCCACAATATAGCACAGATGGGAATATCTGTATCAAGAAGTCCTCATGTGTTGGGGGACTAAAACCTTATCCAAGACACTGAAATATTTACAGGCACAGTTAAAAAACTTGGCATGTTGCAGGAGGTACAGTACTATTGAGCAGGCAGGTGGGTCTCTCAGGAGCACTGGATTTCAAACATTCCTCTAAGTCTGTTTTGCTTTTTAAAATGTCCTTCTGGGATTTAATCCATTTACATGGATTAAATACAGGCTCCTCAAAGAAAGCAGCAATTCAGAGATGGTTTTCAGAGACACTCAGCTGTATGCCTTCTGTTTCACTGCCTGTTTCCCACTCAAGTTATGGTGCTTAAGTGGTAAGATGGACTCTGTACTGCTCTGTGAACCTAGCTGGCATCTTTTGCCTGTACATGTTGCACAAGTTAGGGTGATTTTAAGCATTTGCCATTGACATTCACTGAAGGAAGGAGCAGTGCAGTGGACCTGGTGACATTTTGGTGATGATTAACATACCCAGACTCATTCTTGACACTGTCAACGTACATCAAAAATGAGAAAAATCAGTGCTTAAATAGAAAAATACCAAACTAAATGTATATTTGCATCCCAAACAGCAATACTCTGATTTGTCTTCTTGAATTTTTGCAGTGATGAGGCTACCAGCTTATTCATGTGAGTTTAGTATCACTTCAACAAACAAATCTAGGCAGGTAGAACTTGTAAGGGACTGTCCCCGTGCTGACAATTCGATAATTGATTTATCCGTTAACTCAGGCAGTTATAAAACAAGAATAGCAGTAAGTGCATACAGAAGCCTGCATTGGGAGAGACTGTTTAACTGTTTGTCTTTTAGGGCTGTCTGGTGCTTATTTCTGTGATGTTTCTCTTAATGAGATTTATGAATCTTCCCTGTCTGCTTAATTCAGACTCTGAAATGTTTCTTAGTATATTTATGTCTTGGTTAAGCGAAACTTTTCTTTCAGATAATTGATTACCTAAAGTCAATTATCTGCTTTTTACCACCATCTTTAAAAGAGAGACAGTGGCTGTACCTAGTATTGCTGACATTGTTTATAACTTTAGACTTTAATATAACTATAGAAGGAAGATTTTGTTCATTTGTTGAAAGTTTTGCTACTTTGGAAGTTTATAGAAGGTATTAAGAAAAGAAAATCTCCATGCAATAGCAGGAGAGAAACTGATGGCATTAAAATATCCCTACCTTGGGATAGCTTCCTATAAAAGTCATCTGCAAAGCTAACTTGCAGAATCTTTACAATTACATTTTCAGATTTCACTGACTGCTGCAGACATCTGGACTCTGCTTGTTAGACTCTTGAGCTGAGTTTCAAATGAAATGTTGGGGGCACAGGTGTTGAACTCAGCTGCGAAAAAAAGCCTGATGTGTTACATACTTGGATTACAGGCAAATTTAGCTGGCTGGTGTACTGATTCTGAGAGATGCACCTTACAGTCATGGGCTGGATTCCTGCACAGAATAAGTGATTGGCTAGAGGGATAGAGTTCTGCTATGATTTGTCAGAACTCTAATTATTGTGCAAGGAGAATTCCATAGTGCTTTTCCATTTTCTGATACAATTCAGACTTCCCAATACAAATCATGTTTTAGTGTACCCATCTCAAGTAACCAAACGTGAGCGTTTTCCGCAGAACATAAGAAAAGTGCATAGGTACTACACAAATGCATGGAAGAGGATGAAGAGGCCTTAGACTTCAAAGAACTTTGGTCTTTTCTGATAGGTGTATGAGGGGAAATCTGCATTTCACATGTTCAGCAAGAACTGTCTGCTGTGAGACAAACAGCAAGTCTGCCAAAAGCATAAGGTAGCCTTTTGACTGCCAAATTCTGAGTGACTTCTGACTGATTAAAAAAGCTGAAAGTTAGATAATTTCTTAACGAATCACAGAAATGAGTCATGCTACCAGCTATAAAAGTGTAAGTTTTTAAATAATTCTGTTGGATTGGAATCCCTAAATAAAAGCATTTTTTCATGTTCCTCAGCAAGGACTGGCTTTAGTCTTCAAGGATTAAGACACCACAGATATATTTCTGTGCTTTACCTGTCCTTTTAAAGTTGTAATTTTAATTAGTAGTAAGGCTTAATTGGGATAAGTGGCCAAAAAAAGTGATGTATATATACTTGATCAAAGGTCTGATTGATTTTAAATCTACAAGGTTAAAGAAAAAATTATTATAGGAATTTTATTTTCTTGAAACCAGAATTGTCTCTGTTAATTTTCATCAGCAGGGGAAACCACTTATACTGTTTCTTCTTTGTTGTTTTGTTGGTTTATGACATTAACTCCTGACAAACGGTAAGAAACCAGTGTTTTTGCCTGCAGTTACAATAGCCTTTCCCACCATTGTCCAACTCTGGAACTTGGAAGGCAGCACCTTCTAAAATTTTCATTTAGATAATTGATAAATTATGGTGTTTTTTCTTTGACTGAAATAATAATAATAAAACCACCTAATTGTTCTCTCTGTTATTTTAGAGAGATGAAAGTAGAGCAGACAAAGTGGAGAATTACAGTAGAATACAACTGATAATAAGTGAACAGCACTCATGATTTTATTCACATGTTAGTGCATGACACATGGCTTATCGAGGAATAAAGCATGACAGGAGCAGATCAGTAGATCAAAGCATTTGGTGCTGGGGTCTTAAAAAATTTCCTACATGTAATCCGGGTATTTTACTTCAGCATGGTTTAGTCTTCCTTGATTTAGGTGTCCCTAACATGTGTGCTTTGAAATGGTCTGAAAGATCAGTCATGGGTATGAACTTGTACATCTCTGCTGTTGTAGCACATCTGCAAATGTGCAGTAGGCTTTTTGGCTTAATAATAAGCCGTTAAACAAAACCAGTCAGCACATCCAAAGCCTCTCTGCTAAAAACAACCCATCACAGAGTAAATGGGAACAATTTGGGGATTTTTTTCAACAGTGCTCTCGTGCTCCAGACCAAAACTAGAAGGGGGGTGCAGCCCCCCCTGACAGCGCAGCCATGTCATCTGCACTGGGCTGGTTGGTGGGCCATGGGCTGTGGAAGTTGTGTTTCCTGCAGGGACATGGCTGGGGAAATATCCTCGGGGCATCAAAAATACCATTAGATACCTACATTTAAACAGCTGTGTACCAGCCTGGATAGCTGCGCTGAAGAAGAACATGCCTGATGTTCTTGATGTTCTCTGCTGAGAGTAAGTTAAGGCTCACGTGAACAGCTCTGGATCAGACAGCTACACTGGGCATGTTGAGAGCCAGGTTTTGTAGAGCACATCCTTTAATGAACACAAACCAAGAAATTTGCAGAGAAGAAATGTTACTAAGTTCCTGCTTTTAGTTTACCTAGGAATTTGGAAAGGAACACAAAGTCAAGTGGATGGAATTGTTTCAGCTAAGCACTGAGCAGCACTTCTGGGAATGAGAAAAAGGTGTAAAGGAGAGGAAATGCAAAAGTAAAGTTGTGCGGGGTTTTTGGTTTAGATTTTTTTATTAGTTTTTCATTTTCTTTGTTTTGCTCTTTTTTTTCTCCCCATTATTTAACAAATTTTTTGCATTGAATTCAGGCTTTCTTAATGAACACAAACAGATTCATTAACTGACAAGGTTATGCCCCCTTCTCAAAACTAGGCTGATCTCTGGGAACATGGCACAAACAGTTTCTCAGCATTTCTTTTTCTTCCTTACAGCAGAGATTTGAACTAAGAACTTCCACAGACCCTACTGGGAGATGCTGGTCTCAGACTGTCTTCAGGTGAGCAACTTCAGAGGTCTGAGCTGGGACCCAAATCTGCCATCTCTTGTTGGCTCCCTAATTACAAGGTACTATTTTCACATTCTGCGGATTTATAGAAAGTTTTGAGTCACATAGAAATACAAATTTCTCTTTAATCTAAAAGAATAATATCTTTATTAAAACTGTCTGGGGTCCACCTGAAGAAAAAGCCAGCAAGATTTAACTAATGCTGACTCTAAAGCTTTCTGATTGCATGTGGTGGGGTGTGAGGGAGGGGAAACAGATAATGGCAGCTGTTACAAGTTTAAGATCCAACTTGTGCTAGAGACTGTGCAGGGCCATAGTAAGCACCACTTCCCACCCCTTCTGTGGTGGTTTTTTTTTTTTTTTTTTTTTCCCTTTTTTGGTAACATTTCTTATCTTTCTCTTATCTTTCTTCACCATATGGGATGCGTCAGCACTATGGGCACTTCAGAAATGAAGTAAAATAAAAATGTAAAAGAGTACCCTTTACATATATAAATTATATACAATGAGACACTAATTTTGAAAAGCCTGTCTAAAACCATTGTCCTGTTGTTAGTGAAAAAAATGCTATCTGCATGTCCATCTTCTTGAAAGAATTTTAATTTGCTTAGGACATGCATCTTTATTACAGTGAGTGATACTGGTTGGAACTGGATAAGGTTTCTAGGACTTAAAATTTTTCTGCTTTGATAAGACCAGTTTAAGCATCTTGTTTGGCTGTTTGCTTTAGGCTGCCTTTTATTACCAGGAGACACTGTTTTGGAGTTATTTGAGATTTAACTTGATATGTATATGGTGAAATATGATGATAAAACATTCAAGGGTGCTGTATAGGTACAACTTTTTCTGGAAGCACCTGGGTCCTTGGGACTTGGGAAATTTGAGCTACCTGCCTGGATAGCAGAAACTTTAGTGACAGAATTTTGAAAATTCAGACAGATGGCTCTCTGGCTGTAGAAGTTGAAAGTACTGAGGATGAAAGTGCCCTAGTTCTGATGCATTGTAGTGCTGAGGATGACTGAACAGGTACAGCCTCTATGTGAGTGTCTGTGTCATGGAATTGTTCATAGAAGAGTTAAGTTTGGAAAACACCTCTAAGAAAATCAAGTCCAGCTGTGACATGGGCTTGTGTAAATGAGAGTATAATTCTTAACTGATGCTTGGAACTATACAAATAGAATAGATGGTAGTATTGAAGTTTCATTATTTAATAGAACCTGAATAACGTTTTGGGTTTTCAGTAAGCCCTTTGGGTTAGCAGCTTATGGTTGACAACCCTGAACCCGCGGGCTTTGGGAGCTAGGAGAATCCATTCTTAGACAGTTGGTGTCCTCATGCAACATCCTTTAAAATGGGTGATCTCACAAAAGCAGTGCAGCAGAGTGGGAGTTGTGCACAGCACTCAGTCAAAAATGTCAGGGGATATGTCTGTGTTTCGTACCCGCTCCTCTTCGCACTGCCTCCTGAAATACAAAAACTCAAGAGAATCTGGAGCCCAGGTTCCTTTTTCCATGAATCCTGTTTGCTCATGACCTCTCTCTATCCTAGTCAGTACCTGACCATATCACATTGTTTCTGTGGGTTGGGTGAGGCAGTGCTGGCCTGGAGCAGCCTGCTGGCCATGCTCAGAGAATTTTGCAGATGGTTTTTCTGGGACCTGGTTGATGCACGCTCTGGTCCCTCTGGGCAGAAACAGCAATTTTAAGTCTGCTACCACTTCAGCTCACATCAGCTTTTTAACCAGTGGGTGAAAAAAAAGAGCAGAGATGCCAGACATGCTTTCTGCATCCTCCTGTGCCTTGACTGCACTTTCTGCCTGTTGGTAATGTCGGGGGCTGGGGCACAGTCAGGCGTAAGTGACAGCTCAGAGAAAGCCTGAGGATCTCACCTGCAGTCAGGCTCCTGCAGCGGCAGCCTGTTAGTGTAGGACCCACAGCTCTTCTTGGAGCTTGTTAGTGCAGATATCTACTCTGAAGATACTTGTCAGAATTATTTCCATCAGTTCTGTTCTGAAATGATTTCCATGAAAATATAACCTGCATCTGGTTGCTTTCATTTCCAACACTGCTGAATGTCTCCTATTTGGAATGTAATGAATCAAAAAGGGGCATTGATTTAATCTTTACAAGAAAAGTTATTTATATGTGAATGTGTAAAAATAAACACATATAAACCACTACATATATGCATTTATATATAAAGTATATGCAGCAAGAAAAATTATTAAATATAGGTATGGAGGTGGTTTGGCATTTCTGGTGAGTGAGCACCTGTACTTTCTGAGAATTTCCATGTAAATGAAGTGACTCTTTTAAAAACTTTCCTAGCCTCCTTCAGTCAATGACAACATACTTAAGAAATTACTTTTTTTTTTTTTTTTTTTTTTTTTTCTGCTGCTGAAATAAGTTTAGGCAGTATTAGATTTTTGTACATCAAGATCTTCAGTAGATATTTCAGTAATATCTATTTCCTCCTTATGAGGATTTTGCAATCAGTCAAAAGCCTGGTGACCTGCTGTCAAGTAGTATTAGCTAAGGAAAAAAACACATTTTTAGTACGTTATCAGAAATGAGGACGTGTAATCTAAATTTCAGTTTTCTTAGTGATTCTTGTGTAACTCAGTTTGCAAATTTAAATGTATGATTATTTACATACATACTATTCAAGTTTAAAATGTTTGAGACACTTTTGAGTGTTTTTAAAAGGTTTTTAAACTGGAGGAACTTGTTTTCTTTTGTTTTCTTTGCCTTCTGACACTTAAGACTGTGCTTTAGTGATGGTTTTGAACTCTCCTTTTTGAGGTTTGGTAATGCTCTTAAAATGAGAATTAGAATTTTTATGCATGGAAAAATACATCAAGTTGGGACTTGAATGAAATCAATAAGTTGATGACAACACCCAGCTATCTGTTCACAGGGTGTTATCTCCAAAAACGTTTCAAATGAGTTTTAAACAAGAGTGCATGGGAACAAAATACTAGTGTAGATGTGGCTTTTGCAATAGTCAGGAATACAAAATTGATGAGTGGGACTCATTATAAAAAAATGGGACAGCACTATACCAATGTATTAAAATTTAAAAAATTTATTAACCCTCGTTTAAAGTAGTTCATGTACTTTATATCAAATAACAAAGTTATGGTCCAAACTTTTTTCATCTGCATCTCTAAATATGTGGGCTCAACTTTCCCACACTTTCTTTTCCTTTTTTTTTCATCAATGTGACCTGGAGGTATCTTGAAGTAGAAATCAAAATATTGAAAAAAAGAGGACTTAAGAGTACAAGGTAGGTCCTCGGAGACTTAGTAATACCATTAGTGGACAAGTTGAAATAAAAAAGCAAGTCCAATTTAAGCACGCAGCCTGCTGAAGTCCATTTACATTATAAAATATTTCTCAGAAGTACATATTTTTTTAAATAGGAAAAAACTATCTACAGTAATTGAAAGCAAAAAAAAAATCTAATTTTTTTTTAGGTCACTCAAGAATATAGTAAAAAATAAAAAGGAAAACCTTAGGTTTAGTGCCAGCATCTGAACCAACGCCTTTTATTTTTCCTCTCTTCCGAACAGCTGCTATTTCTGTAGCTTTTATGTGGAGGAAAACCTCTGTCAGATGGCCCCTTTATGCATCTAATGTGCGTGTGTTCCCTGGAGGAGATGTCTTGCCCTGGTCGTGCTGTAGGGACAGAGGTACAAGACCCAGCATGGGTGATGCTTTTGGAGGGTAGTGCAGTCTGCGGTGATGATGGGGACCAGACTGTGCTCTGACCAAGGCAATAATGAGCTCACTAAAGTAACTCACAAATCTCACAGCTCAAAGCTTTCTTTGGCTGAGTTTCTGCATGTACTATTTGTTAGCTACTTACTGACCTTGAGATTTGGTATACGCTGAGCATGTGGGGAGATTGATCTTTATCTCTTTAACTTGTTTTATCTTTGAGGTCTAACTCCTCATTTGATCACTAGCAAGAAGAAGAATATTTCTTATTAGTTTTATAGATTTCTAGAAAGAAGTCTTTTAAAAGTAGCCTCTGAAATAAGAGGCAGATAATGTTTATACATGCTCCAGGGGAAAAATATTTCTGTCTGAATGAGGGCACCTATGTTCAGTTAAGCCTGGGTATGACAGAGACCATGACATGCCAAATAAGAGACTTGCTAGCAACAGCACTATGTGGAAACTGAAGAATATTTATTTAATTGAAAGATAAAATACTTTTTGGTAAGGAATCCTCCTTTCTTCACATCCAAGATGTCATCAGCAGTTCTTATACAATATTAATTGTCTCCTGATTCTGTGACTGAGTGAATGAGTAGTCTGAAGGTCTCCTTTTGTTTTCAGAGCTGCTTGCACTTGTGTTATCAGCACTGAACACACCTGAGCAAATGGGGCTCGCTGAGATGTTTGATAGGCAGAACTTTCCAGGAATCCAATGGTCCTACTGCTGCCCTCTGTGTTTGCCCTTGGTGGAACAATAGTGACAAAGACACACAGACAATGATTAATGCCTCATCCCCTGAGCCCTTTTTCTCTCTGAAGTTCCCTCTTGTCTCTGGCCTGGGATATTTTTGCACCGTGGAGAGAGGGGGGACAATATAGGAAGGAATTACTTTACATCTGAATGATAATTTTTCCCTTTCTGGCTCCCAGAAATGAGACCCTCTTGAGTAGCTGCAGCTCCACACACACTTAACTGCTTGCCAGCCAGGCAGCTCTCTGAGCCAGAGGCTGGCTGTTCTCCCCTATAGGCTTTTCAGTTCATTACTGCAAACTACATAAGGAGGAGAATTTAAGCCTTGGGTTTTGTCACTTTAATGAGAAACCTGGCAAGCCATCTTGTAATTTACTTTTTTTTTAAAAAAAAATAATTTACCCTTTTTGCACAGGATGGGCATCTCTGGTATTGGCATCAATGTGCTGTAAGCATGGTGGGTAAAATCCAGCTGGAGCTGAGGGGTTACCAGGGAAAACATGTTGGTGAAATTGAACTGATCAGGAGAAGGTAATTGCAGAAGGGTTTTTTTGAGAGATCTAAAAACTTTCTTTTTTTATGCTTGACGAGGAGCATAAAGAATAAGCAAGATAAATAAATTGATAATGCACAGCATTTCCTTTTTTAAACACTTTTTACCCTAGACAAGTAACAGGTGTTTTTTTTTTTTTTTTTTTTTTTTTTTTTTTTTTTTTTTTTTTTAATATAAAATAATCTGATTCAGTCAGCTATTTCTTGTGGCTTGAGACTGCCTTTTCCAGCCCAGGCACTTTAGTATGAGCAGCAGCTCATACCACCTTCATTGATTCCTCAGCAGTTTAACTTAAATGCATATGTCTATCCATGCTGTCATTATTCAGGAATATGTCTCCAGGGAGAGTAATTTTTACCTCAGGTTAAAGAATGGCATATACTGAAAAGCTGCCTATTAGCTTGTCATTATCCATACCTTCTTATGCTTAATGCTTGCTCATGTTTTACTCAGACCCTTGAAGCCCCTTTGTTTTTCTGATTTCTGCAGTAACACTAGATCTTTTTACCAGGTTCAGACTTGCAGCTCTATTACTTCTTCCCAATTGCTGCTAAACTTTCAGAACTGTGATGGCCTTGTGCCTTCAACCTAGTCTGATTAGCGTACAAGAAATTAAAGAAATAGACTTTAAATTCCTTAGAAAGTTACATGGAGCATATGGAAGGGCAATAACCAAGGAGAGCCGTTAATGATCCGCTACCCTGTTCAGCTAGAACCATGGGTATGCTCAGCCTTCACCTGTGTGGAAAACAGACCAAAGCTGTGCAAGGAACTTATAGGGAGAGTGGAAATATTCACAAAATAGGGGAAGAAAATAATAATTAAAAAACCACCTTTGTTAATATACTGGCACAGTCAACCTCAGGAGACTCAGACTTAATCTCCTAAACTGTAGGTAAGGATAAGTAAACAGCATTCCCATAGGTAATTATCCATTACCTATTTTGAAACTGGGCAATACAGAACTTAATTACTTCTATGGCCAGGCAAGCTCACTTATGTAGCTTTTTTAATATATATTTATTATTATTGGCCCCTGTAATCACTGTAAGTGACACAAATGTCCTGACTAAATGATGTTTGAATTAACCTCCATGACGTCTGCAACAGCCCATCAAACCTAAAGGTGCAGCTGATTACCAGAAATAGTTTGACATTTAGTTTTCACACTGAGCAATACTGGACAGCAAGAAATGGAAATGCAGTGATCAAACAACACAAAGTTTCAATCCCAAGGCCTTCTGACTGTCCCAGAAGGCTTAGACCCTTAGACCTGGGGGCATGGGATAGGACCCTATATGTATCCAGATGAACACTTATAACATGTAGAAATTACAAGTTTTAGTTTACCAACATCAAGTCTGTTGGTAGGACATGTTGGGCAAAGATCCATAGGTATAACCTGCAGATTATGTTGCAGTCGTTAATGGAACGTTCAATAATATTTTGTTAAATCCATATGGTGGTTGTACATTTTCGGTGACTGGGATAACTAGGCTGGAAGTCTCAACTACTTGAACATCCCACATTTATATCTTGTGGTAAGAGACGTGTGAAAGCAAAAGCAGCCAACTGGTCTTGTGATAAAATTTAGAAAGCTATCAGCAGTAGGAAAGAAGACATCCTAAGCAAATGCTTCGGCTGAAAAAGATAAACACGTTAGCAGCTTCCTTTTACACTTGTCATAAAAAGGTAATGGTAATATTATCTAGTAGTTTATCTTGTTCAAAGTAGCTACTTTAAATCTCCAAAGCAGTTCATGGACCCAATGTCAGATTGAAACCACTGCTCTGTAGCAAAGTCATCTGGGTCTCAAAGCACTTTACCTCCTGAGAGAATCACAAATCCACATTTTTGCGACTGTGGATGATGATGTTCAGGAAACAAATTAGTTTAAGACAACTACTTTACAAGGAAATGGAATTTGTAGAGGTAGAGAACCTAACAGGAAGCTTGGCTGGGGCTTTTTTCATCTTTTAAAATGTGGTCACCCGAGGCAGTGTGAAGGTGTTGTGTGACTGGTGTCACTTAGTTGAGGAGGAGGAGGAGAAGGAGACTAAGGAGATCTTATCTAGAGGCTGTTTGTTGCATCTTGTGTACTGATAAAACTAATCTAGTACCTCTTGGTTTTTGTGGTCTGTCCAAGTGGGTGTTTGCTCTTTTTATTACTTTTGTCCCATTGATGTTATTTATGAACCTAAGAGTCAGTCAGTTCCAAGCACCTAAAAGTTATTTTTAAACCATGTGGAGTGCTGTTTTCTGTCTAGCTTCTCCTCTAGACACTTTCCCTTCCCATCTGGTACAGTGAGAAGAGTCTGCCTATTCACCAGAGACTTCTAAATCATTCTGTCAAAATTTTAGCTCAGGAAAGGAAGAAATGAGTAAAAGTGAATTTAACTGATCATGCTTTTTGTTGTTAAAAAACCTAAACCCTTTTTTCTTGTGAGAAAAGACAGTTTTCTGGAAAATTAGGGAGAGTGACCTTTGGGAACTGCTCATCCCACTACTCCACCTCCACACCACTCCAAGGTGTTCAGCAGTGCATGAAAGTGACACCTCCCAAGGGCAGGAACAAGAATCCCCTTGTCATCTGTGTTATACAGCTTTGCAGAAGCTACTTGATTTTTTGTGTCACTTCTAATACCAAATCAACATTTAGTTATGAAGGTAAAACTGTAATTCTGTCTTGAATCCAAATAAAAAAATATCACAATCTCCTGACATTTTCCCACATTATATTACTGCTCTCTTCTTATATCACTTCTGCCCCTTTGTCTTAGCTTCTGGTGTAGTTTAAAGTATTAGAGAAACATGCTTATTCTATGGACACAGAGATGAAAGATGAACTCCTGGAGAATGTATTTTAATTTAACTTCTGACATTAGTTTCTTACAATAATTTGGATTCCTAGTGCTATGAAAAAAGTTTCAGGGAAATTATTCAGTCTGGTCTTCAATCTATGAACTCCATTATTTCTGCAACATTATGCTAATTTTGTAAAAATTTCATCGTGGCCAAACCTGCATAGTGACTGGACACTCGATCTTAACTTTTGTTATGGTGTGAATTATGTTACAGATTTTTTAAAATTTTCTTCTCTATGATAGATCAGTAATTTCTAACTATAAAAAATATTCCATTGATATTTTCTGTTCTTACAGTTCTTATTACAGAAGAATTAACCTCATAGTCCTACACATTTACACTTGACTGCTCTCCTTATATAAAATGACTGAATTTAAGAGATGAAGGACACATGAAAGACAACTTAGTTTTATGGAAGGTGGAAGTTTTATTTTTTTAGCTTCTACTCTATTATCCAACAATATGTTAAAAGACTGTTGAACAATTGCCAGTCATAACAAATAAAGAAACCAGCATTGCTCTCAGAGGTATCAATTATGGAACAGATAACCAGTAGGAAAAAGATTCCATTTATTTGCAAGAGAAATCAAATGTATAAAGCAACCTGGCATATAAAAATTTAGGCCTGTTGACAATTCTGTCTGGCTCCATGAAGTATCATAATTTTGGTAATGATGACAAAACGTAAAACTAATGCAAGTTTATGTCAAATGCTCTCTGGAATTGCTGAATTGCTTTGTCCTTCTCAAAAATATAAGCCTAAGACCCTGCAATTGTGTAAACTTTTGAAATAATCAGTCATGGAAATAGCATCTGACTGCAGAAAACATGATTTCAAAATAAATTTGTCATGATTTTATATGGACTTATTGCCTTCCTTGTTTTAACATTTCTTATTTGTTAAATGCAGAAGTGCTAATGTAATTTCTTTGTGTTGCATTACAAATTAGAAGACCGGAATGCAAACCTTTCTTCTTTGTTTTTGAATCTGTCTTGGATGTGGAATTATTTGGTTACTTTTAATTTTTTTTTTCCTTATATTTTGTGGTGTCTTAGAATTAGGTCTGATTTCCATGTGAAAAATCATTTGTGACATCCCATCACAAAAAATCTTTGGGAATGGCTTTGGCAACATGATCAGTTTTTAAGACCTGCTTGCTGAGAAGAAATAAACGGATGCTCCTTCTATTGTTAATTTTGACAAAGCAGAGAAATGGATTTTGCTTCAGCTGTGTTCAGTTACTACACTTAAAGACATGCTGGTTTGTGCCCCTTTTTAAAAGTACTTATTTGGTGAAAATTGCTTTATAGCACAAATATGTACCGTGAACTGGATGCATGCTGTTTTGAATGAGATATGTAGTACTGTCATAGGCCAGTGGTTATCATGTTCCCAGAAAGATTCAGCTTTTATTTACTAATCAGCACAGAGATTTCCTAAAGAAATTTGAAACAGTGAAAAATGCTAATGTTGAAACTGTCTAGTTTATACAGCTTAAGTCTCTCTAAATTTTTCTAACACTGATGCAAGAAACGGAGACATTTAAATTTTCCCTTTCTTCAAAAGTATGTGGACATTATTTGCTCCAACAGTTTTTGATATGAAGTAAAATACTTATCTTTCTGCCTAGAAACTTGTTAAATGCCTGTGACACTACAATCCCTATGAATTATACTGACATAGTCAGTAATTTTACTTCCCTTCAGTCATGAGGTGTATCTGGCATTATTTTGGAGTTAGTAACTGGAGCCAAATTCTTGAGGGTTTGCTAAAGACTGTTGAAATTTCACACAGAAAAAACCCTAATCTCTGAAATTTTTTTCACAGCTTTCTCTTTTGTTTGTTTGTTTGTCCTATTTCGGCTTTTTAAATAGAAGCTTTTATACTAAGAAGTCCTTATTATTGTTGTTATATACTGTAATTTAGAAATGCCCCAAATGAACACTCTTCTTTCCAGGCATCCTGTCAGGAATTTTGTGCTATCACTGTATGCTGATAAAACTTTTAAAACTCTCAATCTGGGGGGTGGTAAGATAGGATTGACAAACACTTCCATCTCCCAGTCCCTACTTTTCCTTCTGCTCTCATTCAGTTCAGTAGCACAGAGGCTTTCAGGATTCCTTCCAGCTAACAAAGGGCGGGGGTTCTGAAGGAACATATGCTTAGGAAATTAATAAGGATGGCTTTAGTTTTGATTTTGGGTAACTTTTGCTTAGCTGCCCGCATGAATCAGCTAAATTTCTGAGTGAAGAGAAATTCCAAGCAATCTGTTTTGGACTTCATCCCAGGCAGACCTATTCAGTCATCCACTTAATTGCTAGTGCATCTTCATTTATGTACCTCTATTGATTTTAATCTCCGATGATTTATACGGTACCATAAGCAGGTAACAAGCCAAAGCAATGGCGTTTCACTGGAGACGAAAATGCCTATAAACTATCTTAATTTGTCCAAAATCTGCTCATATGTACAAGGCTCCTCCTGTTGTAGTTGTGCATTTAAAGTTTGTACTTATGACTACTCAGCTAAACTTTTGTTCTTTTTCTCACTACAGATTTAAAGACTGTTCTCCTGTATTTTAAAAGTACATTTCCATTTGACTTCCAGCTACCTCATGGACTGCTGCCAGAGTTCCCTGATATTTGTTTTACTTCTAACTGCTTTTTATTGTTAAACTTGTTTTGAATGTATGTAGAATTAATTTGTCCTGAATCCAGATACAGTGTAATAAGGACCTTGACATAGTTGTGAATGATGAGCCATCATTAGCTTCACTCATAAACACAAAGAAAAATTATTTTCAGACTAAGATCCAGCTCACCTCTTTATATCTTTAGCTCAGGGTGAAACAAGTCCTAGAGAGTGCTTTTGCCTGAAAAAGGGTTTATTTGCTCTTGAGATTTCTCTGTAATAGAGTTAAGACAGAGAATGCTTTTCAAAAGCCACAGATGCTGTCTCCTTGACTCTGCTGCCTGAGTGACTTGGAGCAGGATTAGACCTGAACTCAAATGTTCCTAAATATGTCTCTTGTCTCTAGCACCCTTCAAACAGTTATTTAAAACAGCTTTAAAATAATACCTGGAATGGTATTTATGCTTGAATTTTAACATAAGTAACAATGCAATCAAAACAAGGGAGATTAACATTTCAGGGATGAGTTGTCTGTCCTAGAGGTGTCTAAGCAGTCCATTAACACAATACTTTGTGTTTTGTGACTTTGTTGCAGACTATTATGCAATCTAAAAGAAAAGTGCAGGTGAGAGAAATCATCCTTGTTAAATGTATTCCATCTTATTTTAATTTTCCACTTCAAATCACAATTAATATGTATTATTCACACCTTTTCATTTCTATGGTTATAGTATATTAAAGTAGAACAGATGCTTTGTGCAGGCTGAGTGAGGCATGGAAACAGGCTACTATTATTAATGTTTTCCAGGTCTCCTTCACTGTGAGCATGAACAGTGTAACAGAAGAGACTCTCAGCTACTGAAAGCAAAGTAAGTTATCAATTTTAGGAGACGGTTCACAGAGACGATTTAACCACTTTTTTTGCAGTTACCACATGCATCGGTCCTGCTTTAGGGACATCAGATTTCTCATTCCAGGCAGTGGAAAGAGGAGACAATGTATTCAGATGGTAAGCCCCTATGGAAAGGAAGGTCTCCTTCTAGATAACTCAGGCTAGAGATCTGCGGCTTAGTTACTGGTGTTCTATCTGTAACTGCACTGATTACAGTCTGCCAAAACGGGGCCTGGGTTGAGTGTGGGCCTAACTTGCACCCAGCAAAGATTTTTGTAATAGAACTCATTTGGGATAGAGTTCATAACTTTAACTTTTCTTACGTATGTAAAAGTCATTAGGAACTTAAATAAATATGAGGCAATTTTTTAAACCAAGAATTATATAAACTATAATTTTTTTGGTGGAGAAAAGAATCAGCATGAATCATCAAAATGCATCACTTTTGTCTGTAGCTCTCTGGTTTTGTAGGGTAGCCCATATCACAGCCCAGCATCTGGGGAATAACAAAGCTTTGCAAAAGAACTGGTATGACTCACTTGAACAAAATCAGCCTGTGGTCTTGGTTAGCGTTAGCTCTAGAATGAATTAATTCATGTGAAGAATATATGGATATACAGATAGAGATAGAGATAGAGATGATATAGATATAGATATGATGCATTCAGACAGTTAAAGTTCACAGAATCTACCTGCACAGAATAAAGCATGTTCAAAGCTGGGCAACATTAGTCACAGAAGCGCAGTAATACAATTTCTTCAATAAACCGTGGACGAGTGAAAACAAACATTTCTCTCACAGTGTTGAAGAAAAATGAAAAGCTATTCAAGAAATGCTGTAGGTCTACATAAAATACCAAACCCATTTAACACTCAGCCTGAAAGTATTGGTATCTTTTTGTTTGTTTGTTTATTTTCAGAATTGTATGTAATGTAAAGTATCACGTTGAATCTGTGGTGGAAGTAAAAATATGTTACAGCAAAGGTAGAAAAACAGAAGAGTTAGAAAAATATAAAACACGCAAAGGCTCCATTCTTAATCTGCATTGCAAATTGAATTATGCAAACCAAAATTACCCCTAACTCTCTATTAGCTCAATGAAGGTCATCTTATGGAATAGCTATATTAAATTGAAAATCATTATCATAAATCTTTGTTGTCAAAATGTACATATGGTCCACTGTGAAAATCAGATAAGTTACATTTTAATGTGTTGTGTAGACAATATATTATCTCCTTAGGTTTGAAAAAGTAATAGGCTTCTCTTATCTCTGATGTACAAGAATCATCTTTAAGAGACACAAATGTGGCTGAAAAGTCACAGAAGGGTTTTTTGGACATCTTTGGAAGGAATCTTTAAAAGAAAGAATGATGAAATCTTTCAGAAGTTAAGGTTTCAAGACAAACTGGAATAAAGGTATTTCAGGAAAAAAAAGTGCAGATAGCACACATTGCTGTTCTTTTGTTCACTTGTTTAATACTGCAGTGGGGCTCTTGGCTTCTCCAGTAAATGCTTTTGCTGTTCCAAATACTATATATAGCTTTTGTCGTGCAATGATGAATGTCTTTTTGAAAGTACTCAAAATATTTCAACTATTTCAACTGGCAATTAATTGTAGAAGTCAAATTCACTTTCTAAAGCTATGACTTTTACTGCTAGAAGAGAAATACAACTAGTTCTCATATCCCAGATGAAGATATTGTAAACGTAGATGAAAAATAGCACCTTGCTAATTAGCGCATTTTAGTTTAAACACCTGAGATTTTGTGATTCTGCTCCCACTGCGTTCCAGACCTTTCCAGACCTATGTTGAAGCAGATTTTAAATTTTCTTAACTTACCTGTTGGCCTAACCTCCCCGATATCCCCTGGAAAGACGAAGGTTACTCAGCGTATGGTATGAATCGCTAGGAGATGTGAATACTTCTCTGGACTCGCTGAAGTGAATGCAGTCTGCTAGTCTGTGATTAGATCTCAAACTGCTTCTCTAAACAGAATACATGTTTATCTAAGAATATACTTCATGCTTTATTGAACTGATTTAAGTGATACATGTGAACACAAGTTACTCCTTGCTGTTTTTTAAACTTGGGTATAAATTTTCAAAAAAGAAAATAAAAGATATCCAGTCTCTCGGTCTATATTAAAATAAAATTTTGCATTGAATAAAAAAGCTGTTACTAATGTTTTCCTAAGCACTGTGGTTCAACGAAACTGAACTTAATGGCTTAATGTGACCAATAAGGCTTTTTTCGAGCTCTTGAGCACATAACTCACTGGATTACTGCTGAAATCCCTATCCTACCACCTTGACCTCATTATTTTGGACGGCACTGAGATTTCTCAGTCATTCCTGATGCTTCATAACATTAACACTATCATTTTTTGATGAGAAACAGCTTGCAAAATACTTATTTTTATTTGCCTGCTGGTGTATTGCTGCTTGAAATTGCACCATATAACTAATTATAGCCTTAACGGAGGTACTAAGTAATTTTAAGAAGAGTAGTATAAAAAACACTCCCATGCTGTCTTTCATCTTTGCATCTAGCCTATTAATAAAGGAACAATAGAGCTGGAGTCTGAATATTGTAATGTTGCTATTTTTAGCTCATGCTTAGCTCTGGTGTCCTCTGTGTGTGTTTGTAC
Source organism: Hirundo rustica (assembly GCF_015227805.2). Lineage (NCBI taxonomy): Eukaryota > Metazoa > Chordata > Aves > Passeriformes > Hirundinidae > Hirundo > Hirundo rustica. Next base: position 80,910,277 of record NC_053451.1, read on the forward strand.
TGTGTGTGATATAGTGAGGTCCTGGCCTGCCTTAGGACTCAAGCGCAATGCAAATAAATACACACAGACTGTCTGTACAGCTAGTGTTAAGACTGTCCCTTCCACTAGTCAAGGAAATTATTCTGAGGCTTGCAGAGAAAACCCACTACAACAATCTCCGTGTGCATATTTACACCACGCACATGGCTCTGGAAGTGGAGTGCAGAGTGGAAGGAGAATACACTCATTAGTGTCTAATGCATTGTTCAAGGTTAGACACAGGATATAGAAGTTTAATGAGAACTTAATGGGAATTCTGCTACTAATGATTAGGGGTATCTATCATTTTGAGGATGCGAGTAAAACTGCTTAACACTGTAAAGTTAAGGAAAAATGAATACCCAGTATGTCACACCCTTCTGCCATTAATCACATTCATTAGCTGCATTCCAGCGACAAGATTCTGACCCATTACCAGTGCAGTACTGGGAGGACCACTACCAGTGGCCTGCTGATTTGAACAGTGATTTATCGCATTAACTGCTATGACTGTTTTTGTTCTTTTTGTCATATATGGCTTGTACATTAAACTAACTATGATAAAAGAGAGAGCAGTCCAGGACTTCAATGTAAATTTATCACCCATGGTGCCTTGCTGAATACCTAGTTCCAGAGGGAGAGAGGCAGAGAAGCTGAGATGAGAGCTGGGGGGAGAAGCAACACCTTGCTGCTTTGTTTCAGAGGTAAGGTGGTTACCCCAGTAGAAGCTCTATATCTGTAGGAACCTCTCAGCCACTACATCCCAAAATGGAATTTTGTCAAATCCTAATTTTTTAATTCTCTTTTTATTACCTAAGTGTTATCTTTTAGCTCAGGGTGCACCCATGAAGACAAGACCAATTATCCCCGCTTTTATAATGGACTTCGTAAATGTAGGAATAGTATTTTTGATCTGCTTTGCATCAAGCAGATTTTGTCCAGCATTTTTTCAACATTTTTCTTGGTCATGGGGAATCCTATCTGTAGTCAGGAAAAGAATACATTAATACTTGGGAGTTTGGGGTGGGAGAACTAATTCCAGAACATTGCTACTTTGACAAAACTTGTGAAGTGCGTGTTCTGGTGGAAGAGGAGCCCTGACATGTGAATGCTCCGCAGGAAATGTCTCCTGAAGGACACCTGATCTCTCTCAGGTACTTTTACCCTGTGCTGAGACATTGATTTTAACCATCAAATGGTCTTTTCCCTTTTACTTCTCTTCCACTGTGCAAGGATATATTTTTGGTTTTGATTTTTTTTATTAGAGAAGGAAAGCCCTCTAAATGTACATGCCTCACAAGAATATAGAGAAACATTCTAACTATAGCTAATGAGGTTAATTTATTTTAAACTAAATTATGAGTACAAAAGAACTGTAAATATTTGTAGAGAAAAAAGAGAAAAAGAAAGAAAAGGAAGATGTTACTCATCCTGTTCTTGCTCAAAACATACTGATAGGATTTCTGTTACTCTGTTCTCTGATTCCTTCATAAGTCTTACAGATTTAAGTCTAGAAAGGTTTGTTTACAGAGGAAGAGAGTGCTTGAATATTGAATCTTAAAGATGTTTCATGTTTGATTGTAGCTCATTCATTCCTAGCTCATACATAAATTTTTTAGTCACTTGCTGAAGGCAGTTGCATAATTATTCCTAGATTTTATTGAATTAAATTAGCAAACTATGTAATTTTATATAATTGACATGGATTTGCATGAAACATGATTTTTATACTGGAAATTCTATGAATCATTGTAACTGCTAGATTAAGGCAGATTAATTAATCACAATTTACATTCTTAACAGTAAGTATAGAAGAATGAATTATGAGCTCATTATATTACAATATTAATATTTATTTTTTATTAATGTCTTGCTGGCTTCATTTGACTCCAGTATTTGGTGTGGACCAGAGGCAAGCTTTCTATAACAAGCTGTTTGAGTGATATCTTGCAGATATTTTCCCTCTTACTGATGCAGAAGCATTGCTAAACAGACAGCTTATAAGAGGCAATCTAGACCCTATTTACCCTAATAGCTGTCCTACCATAAAAGTTTTTACAGGTTGTTTATCTTAGCTCTTAGAATTTTAGGGAAATTGTTTCCATGGAGTGTGGATAATTACAGTTACCTAAGTTCTCTTTTTAAAGAGATTTTCCAATTATACAAATTGTCTTAAATGATAGCTATGTGAACTTGCTTTCTTCCTTCATATTCTGTCCTGCCTAAAATTTTTTTTATCAAGTTTGATCAAATTCCTTCAAGCACTTTTAGGGGTGTGTGGTGGTGCGGAAGTTGTTTTTATTAGGTTTTGGAATGTTTTTGTATAATTGATCTATTGGGTTTTGTAAGAAGTTTTTGTAAAAAGGTTTGTTCTGTGTACCCCCTATTCCCCCAAATGGTTTTTCCCCTCCTGTCTGTTATATAACCTGCTGTTATATGTCAATCATCCCTTCCCTCACCTGTTGTTGTCAATCCTCTCCCTCTCCTTCTTGGACGCCCTGTCTATCATTTTAGGGCCCTTCCCTGGAGTCTGGAAAGTTCCAGGGAGGGTGTCGTGTGATAGGCGGACGTCCTGGAAATCCCCTATTCCCCATTGCTGATTGGTTCCCCTGTTAGATGTTAACACCCCCAGTTACGCACAGAGCTAGTCTGATTGGGCAATCCTTTGTTAACGCCCCTTGGTCCTCCCCTGTTTATAAATTGTTGCATGGCCATTGTTCAGGGCTCTCTTGAGCTGCAGCAGTCAGGTAGCAAGCTCCTGTTTGGTCTCCCCCTCAATAAAGCTTCATTATCCCTGCTTGGAGAGTTGCTCTTCTGTCTGTCACCATTGTCAAGCTTACCATCTTGCCCATCACCGGTGTGGGGGAACCAAGACCCCACAGGGAGAAGGTTGCCTGTCTAACTTGCAACCCAGACCTCGAGTGCAGTGAGGGAACAGAGCTAGCCCGTGGCCAGCGCCTTCCAGGCGTGCAGTGGACACCGCGACAGTGGTGAACTTAATAAAGCAATTAAAGTCTTTCAAAATATGTAAGAATAGAGGTATACTTAATGTTTCTGTGTGATTCCACTTTTACTAAAGTTCTATAGTTAAAAGATTCTGGAAGGCTACAGAACCTTTTAAACCACAGGGAGGACTTGTGTTCATGTAACTGTATTTTTATGCCTGGATTTTGTATCTTGAAGTAAGAGAAGTCGTGCATCTTCAGTCTTGGATAACCCACTCTCGGTCAAATTTTATTTTTTTCTCCACTTGTTTTCTGTGTCCTCATCACATAATTAGATCATATAATTTAGATTTTGTTAGTTTTCATATGTAGCCTGGAGAACCTAGTAATTTCTAACCTAATCACGTGTCTGCATTAATTTTCCCTTTTCTCAGATGCTTCAGGCAGCTGTGATCACTTGGACATGGAGGATTTGGGCATGGCGTGCTACAGAAATGGTATCTATCATCTGAAAGCCTTTGCTTCAGGTTCAATTCTGCCTTCTCAGGGACCCTGGTAGGCTAAGTGTCTCATTTCCAAGAGCCTCAGCCTCATAGGCACTTTGCTATAGTGGTTCTTACTGAGTGCTTTCCCTCATGCTTTTAAAGGCTTAAAAATACCCTTATGCTTTTTTTTATTTTATTTTTATTTTTATTTTTGAGTGGTTTCAATTTTCTCTTTTATAAGTGACTTCTGAGTCTTGCAGTTTGTGCTGTTTGCCCCAGTGTCTACCTGCAGAATTAAAACGGGATTCCTCTGCCAGTAAAGAACATCTCCCTCCTTCTTTAGTGCCTGCACTACATGTCTTTGGGCTTCTCGACCTATCTGTCAAGCTTTTAAATAGATATACACACATCAAAAGTTAATCCCCAGAAAGTTTAGCTGTTTGTGTTTTAAAGACATGGGGACACCTCCAGCAGAAATTTAATCTTGCTGCAGCAGTAGCCAACAGACTCCTGAACAAATGGCAGCTACATTTGTCATGCTTGAAAGTACACTTCCTCTTGATGCACAGCATGCTCTCTTATGCTCTCAGGAGCACAAGGTGCAGTTTGGATGCAGCTTTCACAGTGTGATTCCTTTAGGCTTTTTGCCTCAAGCTTTACTTCTGTGTTGATATGTCCATAACCTCTGTCGTTTCAAAGCCCCGGCTGTACTGCTGGCTTCTTTCTCCTGCTCCTGGGGAAAATGCTGCTGCTCCAAGTGCCCTTCCTATGGGCAAAGTTATCTGGACTTACCATTCTCTTATTCTTATGCTTACACTTATGCTTATCCTTGTTTTTCTCTTAGTGGACTGTGTTTTCTTATAACTGATAACCATCCAGGTTTGGTGATCCAATCTTGTCTCAATCTGAGGATATAATTAATTTCAAAAGTGCTCAGTGAAACAAAAATTTCCAGAATGTCAACTCTTTGGAACATAAATGGGCCTCCTGTGCTGCTCTGATCATAAAGAACTCTTAAATTACTAATATTTTCTTGTTGCTAGACAAGACAAGGACAAAATATCCAGGGCAAGAAGATCTGAATGGACATCTGGAAGTGAGCAACTTACACCAGGGATGTTAGAGAAAACTTAAAATGACTCTGTTTTCAACTTTGGTGCATCACTTGGGAGTCTGGAGTTGGATGGAATGACTCCAAGTCACAGGCTGCCAAAATTTTAAGAGGGCTCTTTACAAGTCAGAGACTGCCGTCTACTAAAACAGGCTCCAAGGTTGGATATGTAAAATTAGATGGATAGACCTTGACATCATTTGATTAAAACATATTTAACATTAATTTTTAGACGAGTGTGTTAGAGTATCCTATCTGTAATGTTTGGGGCTTAATGGCTTTTATGGCTTTAAAGAGGCTTAATAGCTTCCATTAGGCTTTCATTAGCAGTGCCGGAGAAAACAGGAAGATGCACACATAGAAAAGCAGAGATTTGTTTTGTAATTTTGTACTGTTGTGGATGAAGGTGTTTGTAAGCGCTGCCCATGAAACTGTGTGGCTGTTAAAGTGCAGGTTCCTCCTGATGTTCTTTGATTTTCACAGGAAAGGGTTCACAATTCAAGTTTTATATCTTTTTAAGATTCATTTTGTAAAATAATTTATAAAATAAAGCAACTGGATTCCCTGTCAGGTCTTATCTTAACTGAAGTTCAGTGCTGTTCACATATGTTCCTCATAAGTGTGCCTATATGCTCTATTTACTTTTGTGCTTTTTATTTTACTACTTAGTCATGCACAGTAGGAGACCTGTAAATATTTTTTGATGTACTTGCAGGGGAAGAATGGGGTATATAATACACATGAAGTGGTTTCCACAATTTAAAAACAAACAAACAAACAAAAAAACAAACAAAAAAAACCCCAAAAAACCTCCTTTATTTCACATGACTCGTATGATAGTATATTTGTATGAAAGTGAACACTAAATTTTAATTTAATAATTGTGACAACTATTTTCTAGGAAGTAAAGACAAGGAAGACAAACTGGAGTTCTAAACCATAAAGACAGGTTTTTTTATGCCACTATTCTCTGTGCCTGTAACCAGAGAAAACTCCATGTGCAAATTCTGCCCTGTCACCATAGGATCTGGTTTTGACTGTGGAAGAATGAAGAGAGTTTGGACCCTTTGAAGTCAATTTTGGTTGCAGTTTACTTTGTTATTGGAAAGTACAGCGTTAATGGGACTGTCAGACACAAATGTACAATTTTCCATATACAAACCCCCAAAGATGTGGGAAAAATTCTCAATTATCTCTTACCTAACTTTTATGTCATCCTTAAGGCTTTCATCACAACTTTTGATATGCTGTTAATGGCTCTCTTTCCTACCTAAATAGAAAAATTGTGTTCAAACTAAACCTAGTTTGTGCTATTGCACAGTAATTTTAACTGCTTTCTTGCTGCTGAAGAAATGACAGACTTTTGACTTTTTTTTCTCCTAGAGATCAGTGCAACATTTATCTTAATATCTTATGAGTACATAAGAGTGTTTCAGTAGACAGCAGGACATCAATTACAAATGTGAAGCATGCTCACAGGCATATGGGTCTTATGTTAGCAGCCTGTTCAAAGAATTAAGAAGTGAGGATCCAAGACAGCCCAGATGTTACAAATTTCTATCAGTGGTCACTGCAGCATGAAATCTCATGAGAGTTTCACTTCTTGCAATCCTTCAAGGTGAGTTATATAACAAACCTCATAAATTATTATTATCAGGACAGCTTTAAGGAGTGTGTAATGGTTTTAATTTAAAAACCGGGCAGAAACACCAATTAATGTAGTGGTTTCACGTTTGCCAAATTTAGTGTTGCCAAATGTAGTGTAGTGGTCTTAGTGTTTATTCTATTTCTGTGGGAGAGACATTGGGAGCAAAGCAAAGCAGGCCCAAGCTTAAAAAGAAACAAATAGTTTTACTAACACACACTAAAAGAATGGAAAAAAAAAAGTTGGGGAAAAAACTAAAACAAAACAGAATGAAACTCCAAAACCACTCTTCTCTCCCTTTAAAAACTGTTAACTTTCCCACAAAACAATATAAAGAGACAAAACCTGTAATCTTCAGTCAGTTTCACCATTTGGAAATAATCTTTCATCAAGTCTTTAGGAGAAGAGCTCTCTTAGAGTCATGGATCTCACTGACAACTTAGAACAGTTCTCTTGTGGGTGTTTTGACTGTCACAAAAACAGCCGCCAGGGAAACCTGCCTTTGTGACTCTTCCCATTAGCAGTTTCCCAAGCTGCTTATGGGTCATGGGTCTTAGACTCTTGTATGCTGGGGTGTCACTGTTTTAAGATGAGTAACTCCAAAAGCAAAGGATTCTTCATTTCAAGGTGCAGAGATATCTTCTTCACTTCTTCACTGGTGCAGAGGGCTTCTCATCTCTATCTCTTCAAGCATCTATTCAAGCATTTTATGGGATTAATATTACCTAGTCCATCACAAACACCTTTGCTTAAATCCACATACAAATTTAAATGCCTATCTTTCCAATGATTTAAAGGGATAATCTGCATATAAAGTTCATTTCCACGGCTCAATAAGGATGGAATGACAAACTCCTCAACCCCCTGTCCCAATCAATAGTCTTTTCACTCTCGTTTCACTGACTTCATGCTGTTTCTTCTCTATGCTCACTCTGTCCCTTTCTTTTCTCATTTTGTCAGTGTGATAAATGTGCTAAAGTTAATTCGTGTTATCAAATTATAAGAGGTAAATGTTGAACTGTATAAAATATGAATGTTAGAAATGTGCTCAAATGTACATAAGTGAAGGTAAAATGTAGAAACTAAAAATTTGAAAATTTCCTGGCTTGGGAAGCACAGGAGGGACACGAGGAAAGTATGATTGGAATTACCAGGGAGGGGGCCTTGAAACTATTGCTGCCGGGAATCCCTGAAAGGAAACAAAGAACCACGGAAGAAGAAGATACAAGTCCGGAGACCAAGATAATCACTTCAGATGGATATCTCTACTCGTCTCTGCCGAAATTAACATATACACGACACACCCGGGCCCGGTCATCAACAGCATTGTTCCACCCTACCGGTCTATTCAGACCTCCGATACCAGGACTTGAATAATTAATGAAGACGCCTCGGAGAGGATAACGTCAGAATTTCGGACTTCACTCCGCGATCTTGTGTATAAAAAGGGACGGCCGGAGACCAGAAATTGTGAACTTGGGGGGGATACCAGGCTAGCAGAGCTTGATATCCGTGTTCACCCGGCACCGATCCCGGGCTCGGCGCTGTCCTTTTAAATCGTGGCTTTCCGAGACTGATATTTTGTCTCACAATAAAATTCTAAATTTTGATACTTTAAATTTGGTCGATTTTATTTATAACAGTCAGGAAAGGGTTAAATCTGCACAGAGTCCTTTTCTCTCTCGCTGTAGCTCATGGTATTAAGATTTTCAAGGCCACACTGATGAGGGGGAGAAGAACTCACAGAGAAAGATCAGAGATCAGAGAACACGGGCAGTCCAGAACCACAAAAAAACAGGCAGGATCATAAATGCCTTCTCAGCTCACCCCTCAGTGTAAATTGGGGCAGCCTCAGCCTAAAATGGTGCCCATAGCTCTTATCAGAGGCCCGGCAGAGATCTCTCCCTGCTCCGGGGAAGTCTGGAGAAAGTAGTTGTTATAAAGCAGCAGCCTCTCCTTCCCCCCGACCTGGGAGCCGATGGAATCCGGCCAGTCTCGGGCCAGCTCCCCACAAAAGAGGAGGAGGTGGGGAGAAGCAGGCCCAGCTCGATGTTACCCGTCCCTCTCTCTGGCCACAGGGAAAAGGACTGACCTGCCTGACATCAGGGGGTTTTATATGGGTACTGCCTAAAGTCGCAATTGGCATTCTCAGTGGTCAAAACAGATGCCAATATTCCAACTAACCCTCTGATAGGTCCCTGTCATTCCTAAAGCAATTCCCAGGTCCCGACCCAAAACATCATTCCTCATTTCTCTATGACTAAGAAACTAAACTGGGCTAACCCATGACAGAGTGATTAGCAGGAAAATTGAAGGATTAATTAACTTGAAATGTTCTTGCAGAGTAGCAAATAGTCTGAGCTTATTATGTGAAAAGAAGATCTTGGTTACTATGCAAGTGGTCATCCTAATGCTGCAATGACCTAATTGGGTTTTTCAGTCCTCAGACAAGAAACAGGCTCACTAAAGCACTTTATAACTCTTGGGCAAAAAATGGGCCTTACATACTTTACTCTTAAATTTTTAACTTCATTTTGCCTAAGGGCAGTTGTTAAAACAGATCTTCAGAGTCCACGTGAATAATCTGAAGTTTTTTCTTTCTGAACTGAAACAGTTTAGGAGAATATTGAGTCCCTAATTCTCTAGTTCTAATTCTTAAATGTTAGCACTTTCATGAAAAAAACACTTTTCAAGGTCTGTGGAAGCATTTGAATATTATTAATTAACATACCTCTTTCCCATCAACAATTTTCTTGGCTGGGAGCATAATTTTTTTCTTGCTTCTTATGAAGTCTGAAAAACATGATGGAACAGAATAGCTATGGATACTTAAAAAAGGTGACTCTGATACCATGAAGAGTGTTTATATTAAAAGGTCAGTCACAAACATCAAACAGATAGAATGGAAATTAGGAGTTAAAACTGTATATTCTGTTTTTTAATTTATCTCTATTGCAATGTAAGATTGAGAACAAAAAGCCTGAAAGATCTAGTAGAAAATGTGTTTGGTTCATGTCTTACGAAGCATAAGAGAATAAATAACAAGAAATTCAAGAGAGATTGCTCTTAATATCTTGCTGTTCACAACTGTAGGAGTAACAGGTGGAACAGGTGTTCTTGCAGAATAAAGCCACGGTGCTGTGGCTGGTTTTTCTTGTTACAAGAAACACACACCAGATACACAAGACTATTACATGCTGCAAAAAATATAAACACCAAAGCCATGGCAGAACCCCTTGTGTAATTAAAATACACTCTTAGAGCTCATGATAAACAACACTTGCAATATTTCTTTGGACTAATACTAGCTGTAATATTTCTCCTTGCCTTTTCAGAAATGTGGGATGAAGAGAATATGAGGTACTTGGGTTTTAAGTGGTTTAGTCTGTATTTCACAGCAGAAGCACATTAGTGCTGACAATCAGTCCAATATTATAACTCAGTGTACAAACACAATCAATAAAAATAGCTTTCCTCTATTCAAACCTAGATACTATTTGCAAAGCTAAGAGAAGTTTCCCCCTCATAAAGAGAACATTTTGCTCAGTGAACTAAAACCAAGAATAAGCAAATTCAAGCAGCAAAGGAATGAAGAGACTGAAACACATCTCTGGTTTTACAGATTTAAGAGAAATGTAAATTCTTTGCAGGGTTTTGAATAAAAAAGGTTCCATTTTTAATTGTCAGAATATTTGTTACTTTCTAAAATTTATATAAATTGAAAAAATTTTGTTTTTGTTAAACTAATTTTTCTGAGCTCCACATTGAGATACAAATACTTCAGGCAGCCTAGACCCATGTAAGTTAAGAGGAAAAAAACTTCTGAGACGAAAAATCTACCAAGTACAGTAAGATTACTGTTCTGCAAGGGTTTGCGTATCTACAAAACTGTTTTTTTGTAGATTAACAGGAGTGCTCTTACAACTGCTTGCAAATTCAAGGCCTGTGAGAAATAAAGTTAATTGAAATGTGAAGTTGAATGTAGTTCCACTTTTTGTCTCCAGTTCTATTGCTTTTGCTTGTAGGAAATAGTGCTTTTATTGTCATAGTCCTGATTAAATAAACAAGTGCTATAATGAATAATATTTAAAATTATGAAAACATTTTATAATTATTTATATTTCAGCAGTTCAGTCAAGAAGTCTGTAATAATTTTTTGCTCAAGAACTTTGTTTTTACTGCCAGCATATTTAGCTGTACATATTTTTTTCTCATGGGATTTCTTCCAGTTATAATGGCTGGATTTGGTTGTGTTAAAAACATGCTTGGAGAAAGCAAACCTGTACTCTTGAAGAGTTATGCATAATGAAAAATTTGCTACTCATCAGTTTTGATAATTGGAAAATTATCAGTGTTTCTTTTTTCTGAATTTTTGTCACTAAATAAATCTTCTACTTACACAAACGTATTTTGCATTTTTTTTGTTGTTGTTGTAAAGATGGTGAATAAAGTGTAAGTGATGCAATCATTTTCTGAAAAAAATGAAAAAAGAAGGTAAACAAATATTTTGATTATTTAATATTTAATATGTGTGGTGTCTGCATTTCTACAGAAATTTTAACTCATAGAAACATAGAATAGCCTTGCTTGAAAGTGATCTTGAAAGATCATCTACTTCAACCCTTAAATATAGCTATTTTCAGTAGATTGCAAACTTGGATTGTAATTAAAAGTCTGTCTTTTTACAATGTTTTACTTAAAAGTAGATTTTATGGGAAGTAATCGTTTCTACTATCAAAGAAGTGCTTGAAAGAAGAAAATTACATGAAAATTAGTAAATATATACACCAAACTCGGACAGAGCTTCAGCTATGGAATGTATGATTAAACAAAATGCACAGAATGAGATGACTTTACATACACTTTGCAAAGTGATTTTTCAGCCAGAACTGATGATGCCTGAATTTTTGTTTGATGGTAAACTGTTGTCACTTGGTTCCACTGTCTTGTAAGTGACAGCAGCTCCAATCCAGAAGGGGGATCCCTAACCTTTGCTCTCTAACTTTTCTCAGAAGAGAACTGAGAACACCATTTGACCAATCCCTACTCCAAGATTCTCCATTCAGATTAGCATGGAGTTGAGACATTCTCAAGTTCTTGAATAGTTCTGGTCAGGCCTTGATACAAAGAACAGCAGAGAGAAAACTTCGATGTTCAGACCTGGATGAAGTATATTATTTTTAATAAAAATCTTTCCTGTGAATTTTTCTTTTTTACCTTCTGAAGTCTTACAGCGTAATGAAATCTATTTTCTGCTACAATAAATATTGAAATCAGATGCTGATCCTGCTATGAAACATGTTGATATGAAAATGCAGAAGATTATGTGGTAATATTTCCAAAGGTTGCTATCAAAACAGCAACACATGGTCTTCTGGAAAGCTTAATTAACCTTTGGTGTTGTTAAAGTTGCTTCTTAGTTCAGCCACACTGAGGAGATTATCTGGCAAAGAAGTTGGAAAGCTGATGATTTGAGCACAGGCATGCAGTTATTCTCACTGGTAGATTATGCGCTGATGGGATCCAATTACATGCCAACCTAGCCTCTCTGAATCATCAAAGTAGCAATGTTAAAAATTCCCTTGGCTCCAAAGCATGATCTCTGCTGCCATATGTCAAAGCTGTTCTCTGACTAATGCAGGTCCCCGGAAGACAAGTCTTTCTCATCCTTGCAATATCACCTCTCAGAGCATCCTAGGGGATTAAGTGAAAGTACAGACCACTTCTCTGGAGTGCACGTATTAGCATGCTTGTTACTGTGACATTATTCCAGTAGCCTGTTTTATTTAAAGATTACCACGCTGTAGGGATGGGATTATCTAGTGTTAGCTAATGACATTGAAATGATGTTTGATACGAGTCAAGGTTAGAGGAAGAGAACTGGAGTTAAATATCCAACACACATGAGAGAAAGATGATGGTTTATAGAGATGCAGGGGAAAAAAATGGGCTTAATCTGCTGATTCTAAAATGCAAGCTGGAAACCTTTCTCTTTGCTTCAGTGTCCACTGCCTGTCAACTGTATGACTGCTGTGAGCAAGTGGCTGAATGTTCAGTCCTGTTAGCTGCCTTGGGTGCATCTTTAAAAGAGGAGCTGAGTCTGGAAGACACGTTATTTTAAGTTTTGACTATTTCTTCAATACTAAATTGAGACTGTTGAGTTCTTTATTTATTCAGAGATATTTAACCTTCCCCTTCTGGGGTAACCGTCCCTTGCTGCTTCTGATTTTCTATTGAGTTGATAGGATCAAGGCAGGAGAGGTGCAGGGAATTCCCATGTTGGTGAATGAAAAGCCATTGCTTCTTCAGGATTTTTTTCAATATCTGGGAAAGTAATGTATCATTTCTGTAGGCAACATTTGCGTAATTTTTTCCTTATATTTCACATAAATATATGACTACTGTTGTCTGCCAATACATTAATAATTGTACAAACAGGAATATAAGACTAATGGCTTGGATGCTGAATGAAACAGACTCAGTTCCTTTTCGGGGCGAGGTGACTTCCTTTTCACTCCCATAACCTACCCTGTGACAAGTGCTGCCATGAGTTGTTATGACGATAATTAGATATTTACAGTGATTTAAAGGGGTGGGATTTGACCCTCATTGGGTCTTGTTCCATTGTGTGCTTTAGTATTAAAAAAATGTTATTATAAACCAGTACTACACTGATAAAGTTACAGAATGTTAGCATTAATAAAGACTATATATTTACTTTTAAGGTAAAATCATTTTGCTAGGTTAGACAGAAATATATCTGTTCCACTTCCTATCTGGAATTGTCTGTAAGGTCCAGCCAGCTAATAAAATTCACTGACTCTTGATATATAAGAAGGAGCATGTTTCCTTGGTTATTATTCTCACATTTAAGATTGCAAATTTATGTTTAAGATGTTAATATCAAAAATTGTTAGGTTTTATTCTTATAAAGCTCTACGACTAGAATTTTTTTAATTCCTGGGTAAGATTTCTTGGAGAACTGCACCAAAAAAAAAATAACATCCACTCTATATGTTACAGTTTTGGCCCAGTTATGTATCTGTATACATATATGCCTTTATGGTGCACTACATTTATTTTTTTCTGAGTGTTTAAGCATTCAGTAGAATCAAGCATAATGAAAATATCAAGGTGATGAGAAATTTTGGGCTTTACTTTGAAGAGACATGAAAGGAATATTAGCAATATACATGTAGAAGTTTGAATTGAGTCGAACTTTCATTAAGATGCTTCTACTTTCCTTTCTCTCTTGAAGACTTTGGGCACTGTCCAGATTTGCTCTTCTTGTTTAAGCATCCTTCGATAGAATCTGAAGCCCTGTTTGGGGAGCAGAAAGGAAACGCGGGTGTCTGGATACACACCCTGTGGAAACTTGTCCTCCTTGCCTGTGACAGTAAAGAGAGAGAGAAATGTTTCCTGAATTAATTTGGACTACACTGAAACAGAAGTATTTTTACTCTTTTTACTCTTTTTAATAAAAATGTCATCAAAATATAAATATAGATAACTGTGAATTTTATAGTCATATGGTGTAGACTGAAATGGAGAAAGTCACCTTAATTCCATATGTACAATGCAAATTTGAACTGAACTTGCAATGGCTTAATTAATTCTTCTTCTAACCCTCCTGATCTAATTAGCATTAGACCATGCTTTAATCCATCTAAATACTGTTTACATCTGAATTGTAATCTCGGCAGTTTTAATACATCTGCATATGATCTGTAAAATATAAAAAAGTACATCAGAAAACCTGTGATTAAAATGTTTATATTTCACTGATTAATAATACAAAAAGTCAAAATAAAATTTTGATTCATGCTTAACCCCCAAAATTATGGAAATAATATCTGTTACTTTGCAATCTTGTTTGTGCAGGCAACACATTTTAATACAATTCTGATTTAATAAAAATTGATTTTTTAAAAAAATACACTATCTAAACTGCATGCTCATCTGTTTATAACAACATCACTTTTGCTGCAAGCATGTAGCTATAAAAAATAGTATAATCAGATTTTCAATGTTCTAGAGAATCACAGAAATTATGCATTGAAATGCAATGGTGTAATTTTTATATACTTTTATTCCTCCAGAGGCTGAGGCACCTCAGAGAGTGCCATTAAGAAGTCAGATCTTATCAGGAGTTAACAGTATGATGGTTGTTGAGGAATTACAGAGCAACCCCAATGATTGGAGTATTGCAGTGCATTAACTGTTAAACAAGTGATAAATGTTCATCTGCTCCATCTGTTTCCCCAAATGTTCATGTAGTAGGCACTGGGATCTTCATCTTGGTTATTTCCTAGGTGCTAAAATAATATAAACAAATTATACAATGTAAAAGAAAATTCTGCTAAAATTCTCTACCTTAAAAATTTATATTTGTTCACTATATTGTTGAAATACCCCTCAGACTGCTGCTGACAATCAGAGAGGTCATACTGGCTCCAGCTCCCCCGAATATTTGTCCTACTCCTCTCAATTTCTCACCTATCCCAAGATATTTAAATAATCACTCAGCAGTTCCACACTGAACAGCTCACTTTTTAACCAATTAGCAGTACATATTTCTGTCTCTAAATGTAAACTAGCTATTAACAATATCTCTTTGGCTGTTTCTTTAGCAGCTCAGTTATCTCTGCAATGGCAGCTGAATCCCTTAGGTGTGGAACCTCCCCTAGGCACTGCATGCAAGGGAGATGGTAAAAACAATTTCCTTCTGTCTGAGTCTTTATTTTGTAACAGGTTAGCAGCAGCACTATAGGAAGGTGAACTCTCTGATCACTCCATGTGGATTAATGCAAAATCCTGTTTGCCTCATCAATTTGAATAAAGTGTTTTTACAAATATGCAGCTCAGTTAAAATGCTTCCTCCAAGTTTTGATTTCATTATGAGATTAAAAAAAAATTAGAACTTTTCTTGTTGAATCCAAGCTTTCCTCCAGGCAATCCTTGTCTATCACTAATCACAATTAGTGTGTTCT
Organism: Hirundo rustica; assembly: GCF_015227805.2. Taxonomy (NCBI): domain Eukaryota; kingdom Metazoa; phylum Chordata; class Aves; order Passeriformes; family Hirundinidae; genus Hirundo; species Hirundo rustica. Next base: position 80,925,471 of record NC_053451.1, read on the forward strand.
TGTTTACACAATGACAGTTTAAAATAAACTAGCATTTAAAAATAACCTGTCACATAATTCCTGCTCCAGAGTAAGAATAAGAAAGGTAAAATAATCAGCCTGTATTATCCCAGGTCCAGGCAGAGGGAATTATTTCTTTTTTAGCTCTGCAAAGGCAGGTGGAGGGTCAAGCAGACTTCTGCTTTCTAGACGGGTTTTGTAGTGGAGTGTCTCACAAACCATATGATCCCTTCATGAATCTCTGTCATACAACAAAACTCTGTTAAGACTGCATGTAGAACTGAACTTGGAAATGAAGTGCATAAAGGAAAAAAAAAACCCACAATATTCAAAACTTTCTAAATGTATCTTAGGTACCTGCATGCCTTAACTTCTCTGGACTGAGAACTTCATGAACTCTTTTTAGTTTGAACCTGCAGAAAAATTAAAAAATGGACTTCCTTTGCTTAATTCACTACAGCCATGCCTAGATGGGACCTGATAGTACTTCAAAGACTCCAGTGCCACAGTAAGACAGTGTGAATGATAGCCCAGAGTGGATCTGGCTTCTAAGGTCTATTTAAGAAGCGAGATGAGAGTTTTACACACCTCCTGCTCCCTTGTTGTGTCACAGCTCTGATCATTAGATCTTTCCTTCCCTTTTTGTCATGGGGGTCACTGGAAGTCTGGGAATTCTGGTCAGTAAGTTGGGTTGGTTCCTACTGTGCTGTTGCTCATTGCAACACAGCCTAGTTTTGGGGAGCCAAGGGCTCTGAGTATCCCCTGCATTTTTGTCTGTGCAGCTGTGTCCTCCAGGAAATTCACCCACTGCTAGGACACTTCCTTCAGTCAAGACCTTCACTTTGTTTTCAGTCCCAAAGTCCTCTGTTTTCTCAACTTGAATATTGTGTGTGGGGAAGTATAGTCCATGATCAGCCTCCTAAGTTGTAAATTTTAATTTTGGTTCCTTTTCTCTTTACCAGCTAGAGGATTTGGCATGTGGTACTTTGGTTCACTACAGGTTTTACAAAAGGTAATAGAGGGAGTAGCAGATTTCTGCATGAATACTCAGTTCAGTCTGAGATATCATGTCACACCCACCTCCACTCCAATTATCTGTTGACCTGTTTGCATTCACAGCCTGAGCTACTCTTTTCTCTATCTGCATAATCTCTATTTCTCCCCTTGGGTGACATATAACATGAGAGTAATGTCATCAGCACTTAACTCCCAAGAGAACTGAGCTTTCAGTAGCAATCCAGGACTCCAATCACGTATCCATGTGGTTTGCTTTGGACTTGGGGCCTCTTGACTAGCCCGAGACCCTAATAAGCTTCTCTTGTAGCATGTTCTAAAGACAACCAGCTAAACTCCCACTAGATCTTTCTTACCGCTTGTTTCCTGTTTTCTCCACATTCAAGTACCTTTCATTGATTTCTCTTACAGGTAACATCGTAGTTAATGCATTATAGCTTAAGCCTGGAGACTTATGCTGAATTTTTAGTAGTGTTACAAGGCTCCAGTGGGATTCCCCTGCCCCTATGCAACTCAGTTCCCCATTTGCCAAATTCACATTATAGTCTTTTCTGTTAAGCAATGTGCATAAAGGAGGGAATTATAAAGGATGGAAAATGTAAGTATACTTTGGGGTATCTTTTTGAGCTTTATTGCAATGTTTTGAAGACTACTGAGCAATATTTTATTGTTAGCATTTTAGAGAGTGTAGCTGAAAACCATGTTAGCAAGTAAACATGTGAAGAAGTGCATGCTTTCTTCAGTAAGGGCTTATAAAGCAGCTTGAAATGCTCAGATCCACTCTTCCAGCTCCCCAGATATTTTTGTATCTTCACTGTGTTCCAAACACCATCTGCTGCTGCTTATGTGCCTCATCACTAAAATGTAAACTGAAATTCCTCCACAACAAGTGCGCACTGCAGAAATACCTTCTTCTGTTGGAGAAAAATGAAACCAGAACCATACTACCATAACAGTTATGGGGTGTTAAATATTCATTGTGACCTGTGAGGTCCTAGAAGTTCTTTTCTAAGCTTTGTAATGCAATAAACATAGCTCCCATTTCTTTTTGCTTTGGCTTAATTCACTGTTACGTCTTTCACAAACTGAGTGGAATAATTCTTAACAGGGGAAATTCAGTGTAATGAACACATTAACTCTGTTTTTGCTAAAGATTAAATACGGTTTCTCTCATGGCCAGGCTTTATTTGTGGAAAGTTTCTGCGCTCTCATGCTGCTGAGAACTTCCTCTGTGAAGCTGACCAGAGGGCCAAACAACTTCTCTCTTGGGCCCCAGGCACTTTAAACCTATGGGGTTCATGAAGCACAAAATGCACAAAGTGCATTTTGATGTCAGGCTGATTCTAAGTGGGAGATTTCAGTTGGTTCAGCAAACATTTTGATTATAGTTCAGAGTTCCGATTTTTAATAAAAGGGCCAAGAATAGATCTGGTGCTTGGGAAATGGCAACTTGGAAACCAACTGTGCTGTAAATCAGCATTGCATTAGTCTAGCTGGGCTCTGAAGATGGGCTTCTTCTGCTGGAAGAGCGTGATTTCTGTAACCAGTTGAGCTAGCTATAATAGGGAAAGTGGTCCATGACTGGGCTGAATTACTTTGGTCATCCCTTGGGTGCTGGAACTTGTTGGTGTCTAACTGGCCCAGCACATGGCAAGGAGGCTGGTAGCATAGAACATTTAAAATGAGGCTTACACAGAATAGGAAAATGCTAAGTACTAAAAATTAAATACATGTGAGAAACTGGAATTTTCTTGTATCCTCTTCTTGGGTTCCTGTTTATCACCTTTAAGCTTTTCTCTGAACTTTTATGAGACAAAACTAAATTTTTAATTGTAGCTGGAATGTTCTCATATTTTAAAACTCTGTGTATAAACGCTTGAAAAAGAACAGCAATAAAATGAAAAACATCAGTGGTGAAATACTTAGCCAATAATACTCTGGGTTCTTCTTATTTATGGATCTATTGGCTTTTGTTTGAATGAAGAATGTGAAACCTTTGTAAGTTGGTCTGAAAGGTGATAGCATTTTCCTTTTTGCTTATTCATCTATAGAAGTGTTTTAATCCAGTTTCACTGAGTGTATCCTAATACTTTTGACTAAGCTGCATTTAGTGGATTGGGTTTGGGATAGTACCCTCACATACCTAAGGAATATTAAACTGATAAAATAATTCCAAGTCTTCTTATTTTATTTCCTATATCTTAATGTGAAATCAGCACTATAATTAGATAATTTGAAAATTTAATAGAACTTTTGTCCTTGAGTTAATACAGACAGATCAGAGTGACAGCTCTGAGTCAGGAGATGAAATATAAAAGGGATGGTGTAAACTATGTAGAGTGACTCTATAATAGCAATTTTCAGAGTTCCTGTAATAGGGACTGTCTAATAATTACACATTGCCTAGGGAGAATTCATCAGCTTGGTGTAACAAATAATAAAGCACATTATCATGATAAGTACATGAATTAAGTCAGAATCTCAAAAAGTACAGAAGTTCAGTAATTCTTCTAGGAAACTCAATCTGCATTAGTAATTTCACCAAAATGAGGGCATGTAATAGGTCCCTTATTGCAGAATAATGGAATTGTCTTTAATAAGAAATAGAGGTTTGATTGTAGAGTGAGATGGCAGGCTTTCATTGTTTTGGCTGTAATAAAGACAGATGCATGACATTATGTATTTCAAATGATCATTTTTACTCTCTAAAACAATACACATTATATATGATATACATAGCAGCAGACTGATAGATTGCTGGGAAGACATAAATAATGTCAGTTTACATTAACACAATAGCATTGCTTCAAATGGCCCCTGCCAATGTAAATGAGATAATATTCCTGGTTCTCAATCTGCTATATTTAAGTTGAGAAAGATCCATTTATTCTTTTACATGCATTAGCACTATTTCCACTATGGTCAATGGGTCAAATTGCTCTTAAACACAGTTGCCCAACACCATCTATTTCAGTGTAGTGACAGCAGAATTTAGTCTGCTGGCTCATCTGATGAAGTGACTTTCCTGCCATTTGCAGGCCAGACGGGCTGACGTGTCCATTAGACCCATGGCCATTACAGTTGTACAATGCTCCATAATTCTTTTGCTCAATTAAGAAACAAAAATGCTCCTGAAATTTAATTTGCTGTACCTTTATAGGGTTTTTTTAGTATAATGAATTCTGACTAGTGTAATTATCTTTAGAAGAGGTACTGAATAAAGCTACCAATTTAAAATATTGAACAAAGTATAGATATGTGGCCAAAATGTAGCTTGTGAAAAAATTATTCTATCTAGTTACCTATGTTCCTTGGTATCTTATGAAAATGATGCTTGTCCCTTAGCAGTGTATATTGTTATTTTCTTTAAACTACTTATTAATAGAATAAAAAAAGACATTACCATTACAAAATATTAGATAAAAAAAAATATATATTACAAAAATCTGACATAAAAATGGAAATAGATGTGCATACACATCAAATCAATTATTGCAACTAACAGTTGGCTAAAATAAAGGCCTTGGTTAAAGATAATTAAACTTATAAAGATTCTAAAGCTATAATATTGGAGTTTCTCTTCTGATCAAAAATGATTAAAAATGGCTTTGCCAGTCTAAGAAAATTTTATTTTTAAAGCATAATGTTTTTTGATCAGTGTGTATTGATTTGAAGAGTGAAGTAGTTAAAGGGAAGAAAGGTTATTCTGTGGTTACTGCATAGCCTTCTAAATTACTCTTCCTGGACTGCAGTTGTGTTTATGCTATCTATTTGCCACAGCAACTAGAGAAGTCTTGGATTAATTTGTTAATCATATCTGTAAGTAACTCATGTAGGTCTTTTTTTGCGAAGAAATCAGGTGTCTTGGGATGCATATAGGTAATACTGTTTTTTCCAAAGTACCTCAGGCACTAACTTCATACTTAGAAGCCTAAATATCTCTAAAATGTAGTTCTGATAAATCAGGCCCCATTAAATTTAAATGATGTGCAGGCTATATGTGCACTGGTAGTGCTCTCCTGGTATGGAAATAGCAATATTCTAATGCAGCTAACTGCTCCAAGAGGAAATTCAGCAGGAGCTGTAAAGTGATGCATACTAAGTCAGCATCAGTACGTTAAATTACCCTCTGAGCGAAACAAGTTAAATTGGTCAAATTTCAGGTATACTGATCAAGCAGCATTACTTCTGGGAACTCTGCTGATGTAGCATGTCAGTCACACTTAATAAGCCTTAGTACCCTGCAGTAACTTAACTATCAATAGAAACCAATTCAGAGGACCTGTCCTTATTTCCTAAATGACTTATGAAGCGAGACTTAATCTCTGAAGCCATGCAGAAAGCTTTGGAAGGCTGTTTTTGTTCCTAAACACTTGCAAATATTCTCTGCTCAAAGTTAGGAGGGAGCTTTTAGAAAAACCCCTTTCTAAACCTATGACTTGTGCACTATAGTTGTAACATTAAGATTGGAGATGTTGTTGTCCAGATGCCTTTATACTTCCAAGGATAGAGGTCCAAGAGCTCTCAGCTGAGAATTAGGAACTAATTTGGAGCTCAAGCCTCCCATTTTACCTCATTTATAGACTTTTGGGTAGAAGGTGGGCAGCACCCTATCAAGGCATGAAGGTGTGGTTTACTTAGTTTCTCTTGCTCTTCTTGGAGATCTCTTAGTTAAAAGTCCTTGAGAAGTTGAAATTTGCAGTGCACACAGATTGCAGGTATCAGCTTTATTTCAGAAATATTGCTGTAACTTAATAGTGAGGTATCCACAGAGACCAAGAAGAGAAAATTAACTTTGGTGCTCGACTGTCTGTTTCAACTAGGTATTATTTCACCAATTTACATGACAGTCTTAAAGGACAGAAAGGGATTTTTTGGAAAAAAGCAAATGGAATAAGCAGGAAGGTCTTGGTGTCCTGCCAAGGTGCAACTGCAACTTGCTTGTAGAGTGCTTTGAATTCTTTAAAGAAAAGTGTAGTAAAACTGTGGGTTGTTATGAACATACAGAGACTTCCCCTCTCAAATTTTCCTCTTGCATTGTTCATGGCAATCACATATTTTCCTACTTGACTTCCATCCTCTGTCCTTTCTAATACAATTACTTGTTGGCAAAACTGCTTTGCACACTGGAAAAGCAGAGAGTTACCAAGCACACAAACTCCTCATATGCCGCAGAGAAGATTTTACATATTTTTACAGTAATATTTAAAATTTTACCTCTTCATGGGATAACATTCAGTCATTTGTAACTGACCTTGACCCTCTGTCACATTTTCTGGCATGTTCTACAAGCTTATGGATATGCCTGGTTTTATCTGACTTATTGATTTCTGAGTAGAAAAGGAGGATCCTGAATTCCCTGCTATAGGCAGCTCAGAGAATTTAGTACTTAGCTTTGGCTGAGATACTGGGATGGTAGAAATGTTGTACTCTGGTTACTTAAATGCAATTTACAGTGTTTGCACGGCTTAATTTTTAAAGAAATGATTGTCTTTATGTGGTCCTAAGTGAACCGAAAGCAACTTTTTTCCTTCTTGTCTTTACACTAAACATCATTCAGTCCTCAAGCCATGATAGGATAAGTGTTTAATTTTCTTTAGAGATATCTAAAGCACTTTGGTAGCTTGCTTCTTTGTGCAGCACTGCTGTATGCAGGTACTTATTCTAACCTCTACGGAGTGCTTAGAAGTCATCTTCACGTTAAGTTATGCCAGCAGCCAGCTGTTGCTCCATCTCCTGGCATTACCACACTGTCCTTAACCTTCCTTTTGCAAGCTTTGCTGTTGAGGCCCGTGTGTGGGGTCTGCTCAGGACCCTTAGCTCAGCTTTGTGCTCCAGTACAGCCAACTGAGAACTACTTGGGAGCTCTTCCTGCACTGAGGGTTGCCAACCCCCCCCCCATCAGTCCAGAACTTTGAGCATGGCCTGTTCACCTCAGCTAGGCATTTCAGCTGGGGAAAATTTGCACACTTTCTACAGATGATGGAGAACAGCGCGGGCTTTACCCAATTTATTTTGCAGTTTCTTCTTCCTCTTGTTCTCTTGTCACTGAATTGCAGGTAAGATGATCGCAATTACTGAAAACTCTGTAGTTTGTGTAGCATTAGATTTTTCTATAATGAGCCATCATTATGATTTGGGATAATCTTGTTTTGCTTGAATGGTTTATCAGAGGTTTGGTGTCTGTTAATTGTTTTTTATTTGTTGTTTGGCTGTGGGGTTTTTTTTTCCTCCCCTTTGTCAATTTTCATTCTCTGTTTTGTTTGGATTCCAAGAGAAATAATTTTTTTTTTTCATTAATGCTTTAATTAAACTACTTTAGAGTCTTATTCAAGCATATCACATATTAAATAACAGAAACAAATTGCCAGCTGCTGGACAAAAGTCAGGGACTGTTTTTAAGAAACCTTTGCAGCATTACTGATGCAAATCTGTAGCAATTTGCTTCAAATATACAGTAATATTTTGATACTGGGAAGAAGGATTTTATTCACTCTAGGTGGTACAGCTGTGGGATTAAATACCCAGTGGAAAATGATGTGTTGTGCATATACACTGGTCATATTTCTGTTTCTTCAGTAGGGTGACACAATACAGTCCTGCAGATGTCAGACAGTGCACCTCTCACTCTCCAGGAAAGAGATGATCTTCCTCCCTAGACAGAACTTTGTGAATCTATTGCCTTTGCCCTGTAACAAAAGGGGTTTGTTGGGCCTGTTTTGAGGGGACACAGGTTTCCACCAGTGTGTAAAGGAAGACTCCTGCATCACAGGACACATATTCACTTGCACAAAGCTGGATCTCCATAAAATACCATACAGTTCAGTGGATTTACATATGGTTTTCTGTTCACATTGTTCACAATGTTTTACTAAATCATTATGCTCTTGTTTGTAAGCACAGTTTAACATCAATAGCAGGAATAAAGCAAAAACAATCGTATGGATAATCTGAGGAACTGTGCTGCAAACTGGGTCACTGAAAAGGCTCGGGCTGTAAATGGATATTTTGGAGTTTTTATTTGACACTCTGAGCAGTTGCCAACAGTTTGCCTGGCTGAGCGCAACCATCACCATTTTGTGCAACTCAAAACTCTTCATGCAGTCGGTTCCCAGGTTTCTCAATTCTTTTAATGGCCCATTTGGGGAGTTCTGTGGTACATGCAAGAACTCTTCCAAAGCAAAGGCTCCCTTCCTTTCTCTCTGGTGTTTCCTGGGAGATATATATATTCAGTCTTTATTTTCAGGTTTGTTTGTTTGTTTGTTTCCCCCAAGGTCTATGTAACAACCTTTGGGTATACAGTACACAACAGATTTAACAGAGCAACATAACCACTCTGTAAATGACTACTCATAAATGCTGCCTCATTGAATGACACCCTGAACCCCTAATTCTGTCCTTGTCCCTGGTTTTCGTGGCTTCACTCAAAACACTTGAGCCAGAATGATAACCTTTATTCACCTGCAGATGTGTATTACTGCTTTGTACATTAAGGACCTTGATAGTTTCTGTGACTTAAATATATATTTTTTACATTATTTACTCTTCTTCAAAGCTGCCCAACTAATACCCCCATGGACTGCTAGTTGTGAAGATGAAGTACCTGGTTAATGCACAGTACTTTTCAGATGTTTGGAGATACATAAATATTTCACAAAAAAAAAAAAAAAAAAAAAAAAAAAAAAAAAAAAAAAAATGCTCTTGGAATATGTGTTACTTCACTGTGCTGCATGCTTTTATTTTCTTAACAGACCAAAATATTTCTAAAATGGACAAGATTTTAAAATGTAAGAAGAAGGACACTCTGGATGTTACCCATTTTAATACATTACTCTTTACTTGTATAATTAAGCATGACATGAAGCTACCAGATACACAACTTGAATTCCAAAACTAATTCTTATGTACATGATAATTCTTAGTAAGTAACTGAACATTGTGCATTTTAAAAGCATAATCCACTAGTAGTGAAGAGGAGAGGAAAAAAATATTCTTGATGCACACAGAAAAGGAAACAGAAGATATAAGTTCTAGATAAAGTCTGTATATTTGTAGTTATAGATTCAAATTGAATCCATATTTAGATTTGCTAGGTTTTCCTTCAGTTTAAGTCAGTTAAATTGGATTAGTGGAGTGTCAAAGATGCAGTGTGCAGTGACCGCACACTTCTGGTCTATATTCATCAAAGAAAATTACTTAAGTCACAAAATTGAGGCACAAAATCATTATAATTTACTATTTACTTTTACTTCTCATAAATCATTATAACTTTAAAGTGTGTAACAGGAATGCATTGGACATATGGGAAGAGAGGAGCTTGTCTGTAGTTTGCAGGGGCCATGAGCACACTCATCCTTGCCTCTCTGCCACTTTGTCACTCCTCTTCCAATCAGACAGGCCAGTGGTGTGCAATACAAGGGAAGGGGATCACAGATGAGGAGACAGCTATCTAAAGGAGCCCGATTCAGTGTTTTCTGCTGTAAGATCTGTCTCAGTGTGTGTGCAGGACTACTGCATGCCTGGGCTTCCCTGAAGTGGCCTGGTTTGCTGCCTTTAGACTTTGTCCAAGTGCAGTTTGAGCATAAAGGAGAGGTTGGTTGTGATTCTCAAGCACCTGGCAATGTGACAAGAGATGTTGTTGGGTGCTGCATGTGCTCCCATGAGTTTTACAGAAGGAGTGCTCTGGGTCTGATTTGCCCCAGCTGCACTGTGCTTGCTGTGGACAATCCACACTGCAAGTGGGAGCCTGGCACAGAGTGCTGCTCTGGGTAATGTGGCTGTAATGCTGAAGGTCTTCACCAGCCCTTTCAGTTTGATTCTGGAAGTTCAGCCAAGTGGGATTTCTTAGTCCTGCCTGCACGTGTATCGGCCTTACTTCATCTGAACAAGCTTTGACTGCAGACAGAAAAGGGGTTTCTTCTGAATAACAGAGTGAGTCAGCCTATGAGTTTCTCAAATAGGACTTTTGAAGAAAAGCTTAACATTATATAGTAATAAGCCCATCTGTCTTATAATGCAAATGGCTTATCTGTTGAACTCTGTAGCTAAATTGCATTTTCTACAATACCAAGCCATTGTTCTAAGAAAGAAAGCAAGCAGGTAGAAAATGATATCACATCATACTGACACTTTAAGACAGAGTAAAAAAAGTGAAAAAGCTGAATGGTATTGTTTCTTACCACTTCTCCTAATTTCTCAAGAAGTTCATTTATATGACCTTTAGCCACTTTTACTTGGTGATATATGGTGTAGTATTCTTGGGCAGAGAGTAAGTCAGTTAATCTTTCTGTCAGAGAGGTACTTTTGCAATTCACATGGTAGCTGGAATTAGAAACTGGTGAAGCTACAGATGAGACATCGTGTTCTACAGCAAGGAGGCTTATTAATGTTACCCATGCTGGTACTCCAGAATTGACCATCTGGTTCCGTAAATAATAAAATTAATTTACGTGTTGACCAACTAGCAGCAGTTTCCATTATGCTAAACACCTGTTATCACTTAAATCCTTTTACTGAATATGATGCATTAGCTGTATATTATTGGCGCTGAGGAGGAATCCAGAAATATGTCATCCACTTACATGGTTCAGGTGTTGCTTAACCAATCTGTTAAATTTGCTGAAGAGTTTATACAAGAAACAATTGTATGTCGGAGTAACACAAGAGAGAATTGTTAATTATCTTAAATATTTCTGATTACTGCATTAAAAAGACGCTCTTCTGTCTGTTGTGGCATGGGATGTGTGTGAGAATAACTATATGAGGTATTCCAGTCACTCTTCCTATTTATTTCTGGCTTTTGTCCAACAATTAAGGATAAATAAGTGCAGATATTATTATACTCTTATTACTGGTGGGTGAAAAAAAAAAAAAAAATCAGGGAAAGCTGTCAGAATTTGCAAAACAAATGTCACCAGACAAATCTTTCAATAATCTCTGCTGGAGAGGGAGGAAGCTTCTAGTCTTTCAAAAAATGGCTTGCTGCTTTTCAGTTCCTAAACATCTGTGGACTTGAAATATGTTGCATAGTATTCCATGAAGAAAAAGCCTTTCAGATGACAGGAAAAAAAAAAGGGTGACCAATGTATGCTTTATTATTGATGATTTATAAACAATAGTATTATAATTATTATTAATAATTATTATTATTTATTAGTTTTGTGGAGTAAACTGAAGACTAGAAAATTTCTGGAGAAATGAGCATTTATTATGGACTGGAATATAAGGAAGATAGGATGGCCTGTATACTTCCTCACACTAATTTGCTCTTAGCCAGCTGCATTGCCACAAATAAAATCTTTTTTGTAGCACAATGAACTTCATCTCCTAATTTGTTCCAAAATGGGTAATCAGCAAGGCTCTTGTCTGAGGTCTAGACAGGAATCCAATATAAAAATGAGACACAGCAAAATCGTCTGTCTAGAAATGAGGCATATGTTTGTCTGCCAGCTAGATTTTGGGTTTTTTGCTCTTTCTGTATTTTTTACTGGCAATTTGCTTTTCATATTTAATTTAAACAGCAACAAAATTTTTCTTTCACTTCAGTACTTTCAGTCTCACTTCAATGCACATACAAAGCTTGCTATGAACATTCAGGTTCAAGGTGAAGGTTATTTGTTTGGGTTTTGTGTGTCTTGTAGTCGTAGAAGGATGTGTTAGATGTGTGTTATGAAACCACATAGTTAATTGAACTAGAAATTTTCATCCTACAGTTCTTGTAAGCTATTCCTTATAATTGACTGTTTTATGGATGTCTCAGAATATTTTCCAGAAGGTTGTGCATGTGGCATTGGCAAAGCTACAGGGCAGCCGCACTTCTCTTCAATATGCCCTCAAATGATTTTACAGGTCCAAAAGCCTTAGCTCATAGTAAAACAAACTAATAGCATGTAGGTCAAGATTTGTATATGAAAGATTCCTTTGAATTTTACGATTTTATACAGGTAAAAGGAGCTAGGTGACCTGTCTGAAGGCAACAAGGACTTTTGAAATGATTGCTCAGGCAAGAGTATTTCCATTTAAGTGACTGCCCATGAAGATCCTCAGTCCATTTCAAACACAACAAACAGGAACATGAGTAGAAAGAAGGAAGAACAAAGAAAGAAGTCAAACATGAAGAGAGGCAAATAAAAGTTTTCAATTAGTCAAATGCTTAACTGCTCACTTCTCTCTCGGGTACAATAGAATAACAAGTGAAAGCACAGGGCCCTGAATTTAAATTTGGTGATGTGTGACACTTCTGTCTCTTAAGACACTCACAAAATACTGTTTAAAACTTGTAATATTAAATAAAATTTAATGTTTATTTAAATTGGCACACCTTTTAGAGTTTGAGGTATTAAAATGCAATGATGATCACTGTATACTAACAGCAGAAATGTTTTATTGGAAGGGAATATCTGGAGGTTATCTGGTTCAGTTTTGATGGTTCATGAACTTCTGTTGACATGGCATGACCTCGAGTAGAACAGTGAAAATGCATTACAGAGGAACTAAAAATAAATTCAAATAGAATTTCAGAAACTGAGGCATATAATTTTTAAACACAAACAAATCAGGGAATGTGCTTTGCATCAAAGTTTATTTAACACACCCCAAATTTTATTTTAGTTCCAAATCAAAATAAAATAGGCAAATATATTTTCCTAATGTAAAGAAAATTATCTTATTTTTTAGCAAATTGTAAGACATCCCTCTACTAAATGGACAAAACTCTTCACAAGCAAGTCCTTATTTTTTTTAGGGGAAGGATCCAGCAATCATTCTTGTAAATATTGTAAAAACTAGGAGTGTGGGAAGTCCACTATGGACATAACAATTATTTCCTGTTCATGCTAATCAACAGAGAGGAAGAGACTCCTCTGGGGTGGGATCCAGGCAGGGGGTGTCCATATTCCCCTGTTGACGGGACACTGACTTTAGAAGTAGGCATTCTGACTCAGCAATAACATGTTTAGTAAAATGGAACTGGAATGCTGTGTGTCCTGAAAGTGCCTTTCTTTTCTTATAAGTTTAGAGGGAGCTTGAGACAGCCAGCTCAGATAAAAATATCTACATTTGGTTGAAAGAAACACGTCCTAAGAGCAAAGAAGTGTTGACAACCAGCTGAAGGATAAAAACCAGCTACTACTTTACAGTAATGGAAATAGTTGATGTACATTGACTGCAGACATTTTATTGTCTTGTGTGGCTTTGAGCACAATATCTGATCTTTTGTCTATAAAAGCCCACGTAAAAGCCAAACAAAAAGAATAATCTACAATGTCTTGAAGAGGGTGATTGCTCTAAGTAAATTAACTCTTCCTTCTCCATATGTTCTTGCAATTACATATATCAACAACAATAACAAAATTTACTGTATTTTGCTTTTGTCCTAATTGTTCCTTAAGGGAAAAGTGTCTATATAGACAAATGAAAAAAAAAACCCAAAACCCATGTAGACAAGTTGCATCTCTGAAGGTTTAAAATAGTCTCCCTGCCTCAATGGTTCTTTTATGTGTTAATATGTTGCCTTTATTTTTACAAAGTAGGAGCCAGCGACACAGGAATTTTTTTTTTTTTTTTTTTTTTTAAACATTGCACATTTAATTAGCCACATTCACTCTTCTTGAACTGGACTAGAGGTAAGTGAAACTATCATTCTCTTCTCCTGGCACTTTGTATTGATTTGAGAGTAAGACATTTGCCCTAAGGGAGAGAGGCATTGCGTCTGCACAGAGCCGAACAAATGTTTTTTAATTAATGATTTATTCAGCTAATGCATTTCTTTGTCAGTGTGTAACAGAACACCCCTGGGAAGATCACTGAGAGAAGAGGCTGAACTTGGGACCTTGAATCTGAAACCAGGAATGTCTACTGCCAAAAGCCGTGTCTTTGTTTAACAAAGCTAGTTCGGCATCATAACCCCAAGATGAGGTCTCTCCACTCTAGAGGGTGTTGTTTCTCTGGGTATCAGTCAATCATTCCTTAACTGGCTGCCTGACACCCAGCCAAATCCAATCTTTTATTAAGTAATTAAATTTATTAAATTACACAGAGCCCATTTAGGTGACCTAAATTAGCATAACACTAATAATATACCATGTTTAACAGGAGAAATACAAGATGCAGTTTTTCCCTGCCAGGTTTCCAATCCAATTTCTTGCTGGGGTTACTGGGGTGGTGCCATAGATCAAGAGTAGTCATTTCTAGCCTATGTCCCTCTTGACGCAGCCTGTATTTATATCATGGGAGCCCAAACTTTGCTGGATTTAACTCAGAAGAAGAGGACAATTTTGGGTGGTGATCAACTTTCAGGCAAGGGAATTCCCTTTTTCTGCTGTGACTTGTCAATTCTTTGATCTGCCTTGCTCAGATGTCATCGGGGTTTCTAAGAAATTATTAACATACGAAGAAAGAAAGAGAAACTACACCAGGCAAGGTCAAAAACTAGCTCAGCCTGATGCCTTTGACAGGGAGTGTAGCAAATACCTGGGGAGATGACATGAGGATAGGAACAACCATCAGGTAGTGCTTCTCTTCCCCATAGGCACTTGAAGGTTTGGCAGAGCTCCCAGCCCAGGCACTGCCCACAGGCTGTATTCATTCAGACTGATCAAAGTTCAATCAAAAGTTAATTATGGCTTTTGGCACCTTGCACTGATATCAGTGAAGCAGCAGAGATTTCTGGGAGGTTTGGTATGGTGGTTTTGCATACTTGTACAATTACAGCACAAGGTGGCTGCTTGTTTGCCAGGAGCTTTATGATCAAGGTCACTCCATGACAACAGGACGAGTTCCATAACCCCTTTGCAGGTGAGGAACTTTGTTGAGCTTCTTATCTATATGGAACCATTGCCAGAATAATTTCAGAGGGGAATTCTTCTGCTGGAAACACGTGCAAGCATTACATTATAAACAGTTATGGAGGGACAGAGGAGGTTTTTTCAGCCCAACCCGAAACCTTGAGCAGTGTTGTTCGTGCTGCCACGCTGAACAAGCTGTAACTCTGCTTCAGGTGAGGCAGCTGGTGTTTATGGATGCCATGATTTCTGAGAACAGTCACTCCAGTTGTACTAATTTAAACTTCATGTTCGCAAAACATATACTCAAAATGACCACAAGTGCCATTAGAAAATTATTCATTTGCAATTTTTATATCAACTTTGTCTATATCCCAGACTGACAAAATGTAACAGCCACAGAGGTGCAGGGTGTATGGAATAAATGTCAGGGTCTTGCTATAGCTATAAAAAGGCAGCCATCACCCCCAAGTATTGGTGTGGTGAGGTGTTGGAGGATCCTGCAAAACACTGGATAGTGCAAACTGCTGGCAGGAGGGCTCTGTGCTGATCAATAAGCTAGCAGCTGCCAGTTAGCTGAACTCAAAACTTTTGAAAGGAGCTTCCTTTTCCTACTTCTTCCTGGTACACCAGGGCAGCAGTATTCACTCTCTGAATGAATTGTCTGCTGTCGCAGAGATCTAAAGCCAGGTTAATTGTTTTATGGGTAGTAGCAAAAAATTTTATCTGTTTGGATTTTTTTTTGGTGCTACTGGACAACACAATCTTTGTCAGCTTGCATTTTTTGTGGGAAAGGTAGGTTTTTTCAGAGGCAGTGAAGTGATTTAGGAGTGCAGATGCGAATGGATCTGCTCATTTTTTCCTTCCACATAACACAGGACTAGTATCATAAATGTATTGGTTTACATAAATCTACTCCTCCCTCTGGAGTCTCTTAAATTCCAGAGATTTGGCTACAGAGTGTGAAGACAGTAAAAAAAAAAAAAAAAAAAAAAAAAAAAAAAAAAAAAAAAAAAAAATCCTAGGAGGTTGAAGAAACTCAGCACAGAGGTTGTTATGGATACACAAAATCCTTTGCACATCTCTCTGGATAGACCTGCTCTGTTACAATCCTCTTAACAGTAAGGGTATCATGCAAAACAGTTGCAGAGAGAAGTGCACAGGGACCCTGTCCCTCTCCGTGCTCTACGTCTGTGAAGTGAGGGACCCAATTAAAAAACTCGTCACTGTTTAGTTTGCAGTTGGGACTGGGAATAATGCTTTCTCTCTCTAGCAAGACCCTACAGGTCTTTTCTGATACTTTTCCAGGTGGGTCTGAGCCCATGAGGGTCTCCTCTTGAACTATTATTTTCCCCAAACTAGGAGGTATGAAGGACCTAGCTTTTATTCTTGTTTAGGGTCTTCCAGTTGTTACAGATGCTGCCCTGACCCTGTGAAGATTTTTGGTGCCCTGGAGGTGTCAAAGTAAAAGATTTAGGTACAAATGTGACTTTTCTGTGTTTAATTTTATATTTTTAGTCATTTTTGTGTGTGTGCAAGTTTCAGCAATGTCAGTTATTCTTATAGCTAGCTACCAACATTGAAAACCACCTCTGAAATTAGAATCCTCTTCCTGCTTTGACCTGAGTGATTTTTCCTGAAGAATGTAGTCAAAAAAGCCATAAAGTGCTTCAGAAATCCTGTGAGTCCCTGGGGCAGAGCAATAGCTCTAGAAAATGTGTTTAACTGAGAACATACAAAATGGCTTAAATGGCTTAGCAGAAAATGTCCTGAGCTTCAGTTTTGCAAATGTACTAGTTCAGAGGTATGGTAATAAATATTAATTTTATTGTGACATTTGAAAGAGACATTTGAATGCTGCCTATGTGCACTGCAGAATGATTAAAAATTATTGTGGTGTGTGAAATTTATGTTTTAGCTAGTATGATTACATCCTTCTAAAAATGTTCAAGCCTGTAATCTTTTAAAATTGTTTTTGCAGTAGAGAGATTAAAATTCAGCAAAGCACTTCATATATTTTTAAACAATCACGTTAATTTGAAAGTGACTCAAATAACATTCATTCTGTTTTAAACATAAGTCATAATGATCCACATTAAAATTCTTTTTTTCCAATAAAAGTAACCATGTCCACTCAGAGACATGAGAGCTCAGCAAAAAGTTTGCTTGTACCATGAGTCTCTACTGACATGACACCACTGACTGGGTATATAGCAGATACGGTTGAAATAATAAATGTATTTCCACTTCAAAAAAATTCTTTATTTCAGAATACAGGATAGGTTTCCATCCACCTTTGCCTCCTGCCACACCTCTGCTCTCAGTCTGTGCACCTGTCTTGGAATTTCCCTGGTGTAGCAGTGTTGCCAGTCAGGGTGATTTGCTGCAGGCTGAAATTAGACAATGATTGAAAACTTGTGTGGGCACTGTTCTGCTGCATTGACTTCACAGATAAGGATCTTACATCAGGGTTGCGTTGCTGAGGGTCAAATTTAAATTGGAGTGGAACGAGAACAAAGTTGGTGTACTTCTGAATGGAAGAAAAAAAATTAAATGGATACTCAAATCCTTAGAAATGCACAACATTCTTATTGACTAATCTGAGTCAGTCTGTGTCCTCATACTTGGTGATTCCCTTTCTTTCTCAGTTCTGGATTTCTCTCATTTAAAGGTTAAAAGGTGATTATAGGTCCACTAGATAATGATTCACTGTTGTGTTAGATTACAATGAGATACCAGTCTTGAAGCTGTGTTCTTTTGTCTGGTGGAACAACCAAATCTTCTTCTCCATTATCCAGCATTGACTCTCATCCTTACTGTATTCCGGGCTTTCCCAGATCTTTACAAATTCAGTGTGTACGTTTTGTTTCAGTGGCAAGCAGAGACAATACATATTTCTAGCCCCCATGGGCTCACACAATCCGTGTTTCCTCATCTGTCATGGACCATTAGGCGAGGTGGGTTGCAGTTCTGTGTGGTATTGTCTCAGTTTATTGACTAGACGCCCTGGATGGACCTCGAATCTGACTCACTACAAGCCTCATCCAGGACACTCCACCTTTGCTGTCCTGATCCTGTGCAGGCGCTGGGGAAATGTGCTTGCTCAGGGGGGGCTCTGCCCTGCCTGTTGGAGGTCCACCACCTCAGATCACCACCTGGCTCATTTCTCCAGATCCAACTGATCCCTGATGGTGTAGATAAAGCAGCTCTGTCTATGCTCACAGAACATAAGGGATGCAAAGCTGCAGTTTCTTGATGACAATAGTGAAACTAGTTGAAAAAGATAGTAGTTTCACCGAAGAACCTGAAATTGCATGTTGGCCAATGCTGCTGTGTGTTGACCGCAGGACCTTCACTGGAAAATATCTGTAGAAGAGAACTTTCTGTAGAACATATTTTGACAAGCTTTATGACTTGTCCATTGGAAGTAACTAAAATTAGAGGAAATATTAAAGATTCAAGGTAGAAATGATGTCTAGAGTTCTTGATTGTATAATGTAAGTAAAAGCACTCTCCTCTGATACCTTAAAGGTGTTTGGTACTGCTGAGTGTCCTCACAAAGAGGAGGTGAATCCCAGGATGATGTTTTCAGGCCATCTGTATTTGGTGAGATGCTTTTAACGGGCAGATTCTCCCCTTTTCTTCCATCTGACCTTAAGGGAAAAAATGCATTAGGGAAGGATAGTTCTGAGAATTTGAGTTGAAAGACAAAGTTCCCTCTTCACTTGACTTTAAACTTCAGTAATGACAGTTAACTCTTGGAGTAATGACTTAAAGAGAGTGTTAAATCTCTATTAAAACTGAGTTTCTCCTCATTGCTCTCTTGAGTTAGATAACATAGTTATCAACTTTTTTTTTTTTTTTTTTTTTTTTTTTTTTTTTTTTTTTTTTTTTTTTGGTGTATATCGTAGGCATACCCAAAATCATAAAACAACCCCCTGTGGGAATTTGGAAAACACCTATGAAACACTGTTTTCCATTCCTGCTAGATAAAGAAAGGCAGTGAGAAAAAACCCCCTGTCTCACTAAGAAAATACTGCTTATTTGCCAAAATGAGAACATGAAAGTGCAGGAAACTCATGAGGTGCCACTGGTTGGTACAGAGGCAAAGAGTATCAATGTCAAGATCATGCACTTGCTGAAGAAAAATCAGAAGCATCAAAAAAAGGGTAGATCAGTGAAAATCTATGAACAAATCTATGAACAGCTGCAGGTACCTACTAGTGACCTGACTACACTAAGGTGTGAATTGTCCTTGGCCGTGGGATAGGGAAACATGAAGCAAAGCCAATGTAAATTTTTTTACTTCTGAAAAATGTATTACATTCAGCATCCAGCTATTCCTTGTGAAAAAAAAATGACTATAAGAAAAGAACTGATTGATGAGATTAACTTAAACAAAACAAAACAAAACAAAAAACAAACAAACAAACAAAAAAAAACCACCAAAAAAAAAAAAAACCCCTGAAAAAAAATTACTATTAATGGCATTGTCGCACACCACAGGTCTTGAATTTCAGTTGCAGATTTATTCTGGAATGGTATATTTTGTTCTGTAGTAATTGCTGGTATTGGCAGAAAGTCCCTTTTGGAATTTGGAGTGTTCTCATGTGAAGAGTCTGTATGTAAACTGGCCAATCTAATTAATATTTTTTGTGAAATAGTAGAGATGAGAAATGGAGGTAAAATTTTCAGCTTGGAGGTGGATTTCAAGAGCTTCTGCTCTTCTTTCCTGTTGAGAGGTATCAAGTGACTGTTGTGGAAACCATAGCTTCTCCTCCAAAAAAATCACTTTTGATTACCCCTGGTATAAACTGTATTGACGTGAGTCACATGAACCCTTATCCACATTCTGAGATGTCCATAATACTGTATATACACAACATAGGACAAAAGAAAAAAAAAGCAACTGCAACATGGTAGATCTGTTTGATGTGACAGAGCTCTAGCTCAAAATGGCATTTGTTCCTTTTCCCACTGACTTTCTGAAATGATCTGAACGTTCAGATCCTGTCCTCTCACTGAGAGCCTTTATTTGACATTCTTTAGGCAGTGGGAACCCGTAAGAAGGTGACCATTCTGGAGAAACTGCTCAAGAGAACCTCTGTGCCTTGGTGTCCTGACAAAGGAGGAAAACCAGACTCAAATGAGTATACCTGCTTTTTAATCCCAACAAATCATTGACCTTTCTACTAAAAACTTTAAGAAGATTGTCTTCTATGCTGACATTATTTGTGATGTGAACATATTCCCTGGATTTGAAAAATAAACCCAAAGTAATTGAATTTTGAAAATGCATTCATTTCAAAAGGGTTGTTAGAGGAGTCACAACAGGACTTTCAGGCCTCTTGTGTCTTGGTCAGAACCTGGACTTATGTTCTTGAAATGAAAAGCTCTCTGTGCCATTTCTTAGCCCCTAAGCCATACCAGGTTGCAAATATATTATCCCTGATGTCTTTGGGGGCTTTTTTGAACAATATTTAGGCAAAAGGAAGATGTATTTCTGCAGCTGTGTTGACAAAATTACACTGACAGAAGATGATGTCATAGTTGGTGTCTTATATAAAAGTATTTTTAAACTATGACTATATATAAATCTATACAAAAGCAGTTTGAATCAATTTTTCTTAATTTGTAGTCTGGAGACCTTCAACAGTCTACTGAAAACTTACTGACTGAATTTTCCTGAATCTATTTTTTGTTCCCAGCTCTTATAATGCTTTTAAAAGTTAAAAGACCTTGACCCTTACTGTGAGTAAAAAGATATTAGGGTTATAGTTAAGGTTATGAGGTAGTCAGCAACAGGAATGAAGATGCTCTCTCTACTGCTAGTGAAAACATGGTAGTTTCCTAAATAAAATCTTAAAACTTTTGTTCACATTACGAAACATTATTTGGAATTTGTGGATATTAAAGCAGAATATAGCTTGATAATTGAAATCATTCACTGTAAAAGGATTGACTATCTGAAATCTAACACGACTGCTGCTGAAATTATCCATCTGTTTTATCCAAGCAGAGCATACCACCTTTTGCAGTATCAGGCAAAGACCTGGTCTTTGAAAGTGTTCACTGAAAAAAATCCAAAACTGCATTTTCCTTAATATGGTATGCTTATTCATGTGAGCGGTTACATTCTGGGTAAGGGTGTGTAAGGGAAACTCTCCGTGCCATGGAAATACTGTGTCATCTTGAAGATTAAGGTCACTAAACACAAAGAAGAAGGTTACATATGACAGAAAGGCTTTCTGCAAAAGTTCATGGCTCACAGGAGGGAATTACTGATTGTCTAAAAGGCCTGAAGAGGCATTAAATGCCAGAGAGGTCCTTCCCAGTGGCATACGCAACAAAGAGCTATCCCTCCTTCTTTGTGACATGGTGACATTACTTTTTAAATCCACCATAGCTGCTCTTTGATGAAAAGGAGAATGGTGACAATACAGCCGATAAACCTGACTGCTTTTCCAAATCCACTTCAAGGGAAACTGTAAGTGTTTGGACAAAACTGGAGGCCTGAAGTTTCGAAGGCATATCCAGGAGCAAAATTCTCTCCCAGAAGTTCTGAATATGATCGTGAATTTGTCCATGTAGTAATGGTGTAACAGCAGAGTTCCTGTTATGAAATTTAGTTCCTGTTATGAAAACTTCCTTTATTGTGAATAGGAAAACATATGTATGCTATTTATTGAAAATGGACTTAAAACCTGCTACCCACCTATTCACTTTAATCATCACAAACGTGTTATACGAAAGCAGAAAAAACTATTGCCCTGTAAGCAGAAAAAAATATTGCCCTGTATTCTCATTTAACACCAGCACTTGCATTTCATCTATGTTTTTGAAAAATGCAATCAAATTACTTGTTCCTGAACCTTCTCTTATGAGTTCTTTCTTCACTCCTATCAACTTTCCCCTGGTATATTGAAGTGAGTATATTTTCGGGACAAGATGTCACTTTCAATGCCTTGGTCTGATTCTGAAGTAAGATTAGATGTTAAGAATCAGATGATTTTAATAAGAAATTAAATTCATTATTTCTTCTGAGGGTTTTGCAGAAAGACTCTGTCAAGAAAATCAGTTATTTTCACAATTGATTGAGAAATCAGTTTCAAAAATTCAGTTCTGCACATTCAGTTGATAGTTTTTCCAGCAGAGGGCAAGAAAGTATAACAGATGGAAATGGTGCTACTTTCCCAAACAGCCACAGTGGAAATGTTAAGCAGTATAGCCTGAGGATGGAATGTGAAAGGTAATAACCATCCCCCTTTTTGGGAATATTGGCTTTTCAACAGCCTTTTATTCTTCAAGGATAGTTGTAGACAAGATGGAAAAGGAGCAGAGGAGACCACCAGAGCTGCTGACTGGTTCATGCTGCTTTGTCAGCACAAGTTCCTCCAGATGAAATCTGATTTCTGAGGGGTGTGAGGGAAGGTGACATGCTGTACCTTTTCTGACCAGGCTGCAGTGACATTCAGTTCCTCACTTGATGTTCAGTATGTGGGAATGAGGAGGCACATGGTTGCCTGTTTCATGCAGGGCTCCCATCCTTTGCAGCTGTTACAGTTAAGTCTGTAAAGCAGGGTTTGCTCCTTCTTCAGGGGGCAGACAAAACTCTATTTGAACTCGGAAGCTTGAGCTGATGCTCAGGAGTAAATATCTGGGATTTTGCATCCAAATATTAATAAAGTGCGTTCATTACTATATATTATTGTAGTGAGTATATGTGCTGTGGATGCACATGTGGAGTCAAAAACTTTGAGATTTTCCATGGAAGGAGTTTTCAGAATGTCCAATTTAGAGACTGCAGACATTTGTTATGAAGCAGTGTTTATTTATCAAGGCATTTCTCATATTTCTTCAAATCATTGCAGTGATTTTAAAAGTGCTGTGCAGTCACTCTTTCAACTAGGAAAACTTCAAGTCTCCTGATAAAAACCTTCTGTTAAGGTCCAAGCTTAGTTTGCCATGCAGTTTTTTATTGTCACTAGAACCTTATGAGGTGAAAAGCATTTGATTTGGGCGAAAGTTACAGCTACCATTTCTTTGGGCTTTCCTAATTTCATTGCAGTAAAATATATCTCATCAATAAACAATCTCATACTCCTATTTTGCTGTTACAGACAGGGCAAATAATTTCATTTCTTATGATAGTGGAAGCAGAATTCTGAGGCAAATAATAAGCTTTGGCTATCTTAGCCAATCAGGCTGTACTCAGTACCACCTGAATGTCTTAGAAGAATGAAACTGGTTCCAATGGTATAAAAAACTTTTTAATGTGACAATAATAATAATAACCCCCAAATCTTACTGGTCAAATGCCAAAATTAGGAATATATTAGTACAGACATGCTATTTTAGTAATAACTATCTGTTTAAATTGTAACAAATAATTTTTGGACCAATGAAGTACTTATCTAAGAGGAAGCCTTATGTCAGTTTTTATAAAGGTAATTTTCCTTCTCTGTGTAGTCGTTAGTTACTACTGTACTGCAAGTCTAACATTTTCTCATTGTTTAAGTTTCCAGAAGCAGATTTTGTTTACATAGCAGAAATACATAATTCACAAAAAAGATTACATCATAATATTTATAGCTTCAGAGCTCTGGTCAACATAAAAGTTATATAATGGTGATCAGTGGATCATTATCTTTTTCTTTTCACATGAAAAAGATCAACAGAGGTACTCTGAGTGCTTTTATTTATTGTTGTGGGTTTTTGTTTGTTTTGTTTGGTCAGGTGCTGTCTCAAGTACTTTTGATTTATGTCTCCTTGTAAGATTTATTCAATTATTTTTTTTTTTTGTATATGAAGAGATGTCAGTATTTTGAAATGGGGTTATAGACAGCAAAAGTATCTAAAAAAATTCTACCCTTAGACTATCTAGTGTTTGTTTCTTATGCTGTTTTTTTTTTCCAAGTCAGTGTAGATTGGAATATGTACATATATAGATACCCAGATTTTTGAATGTCACATATTATTTTTTAACCAACCTCTTATAAGAGGGGTTTTCATACAGAAATCCATTGAACTACAGAGATATGTCCCTGATGTACAATAAATCAGACATTTCACTTATTCCTGATAAAAAGGAGAGAATTCTTAGTTTGGAACACCTCAGGGCTGACAACACTGGCCTCAGTGACCTGTACTGAGCAGAAAAGTCAAGCGACTTTACCATCAGTCACCTGTAAATGATCAGAAAAGGAAACTCTGCTCTTTTTAACCTCAACATTGGTCTTTCCACAAGGTCGGGTGGGGTGGATCATAGGAAGAGGCACTGCAGGCCAGGAAATCATCCTGGAAACTGCAATGAGAATTTGAGACCTTGAAAATAAATGTGAAAACCTTTGGCATCTGTTTGACAGCTCTGGCAGAGGAGCCTCAGCAGCTCCTCCCACTAACAGCTGAGGTACTGAAGAACAGTTTAGGTGTTGAAATTAGTAGGAAATGAATTGTCCCTGAAAGTGACTCTTGTCTCTTCTGACTGTGGGCAACCCTGTCACCCACAAACCTGGAGTCCTGCTTCAGACTTCTGTATCTGGTCAAATGAATCCCACTGTAGGGGTCTTAACAGGACAGATTGTGTCAGGGCATCTGCTATATGACCCCTTATAATGTACTTATAGCAGTAGTCTTAAAAAATGTTTTTCTCCCTCTGTTTTTGTGCTAGAAAATTCTCGTACTCCTTTCCTCAGTTTTTGCTATTTAGCCCAAGTTTAATTTTTGAAGGTGTGTTCTCAGCAGATGTTTACCAAAATTCATGTGAAATCTGGTTTGTGGAGCACTTACAATGAAAAAGCATATAAAACGTAAACCTATGAACAGTCACAGCAAAGTGAAATGAATTTATTTTTCTTAAAATGAAATTAAAACTCTTTAGGGGATTTAATTGGGGTAAAAGAAACTGAAATTTCTGATCTCTAGCAGTTCTGTTCTCCTTTCTCCTGTAAACAACTTTTTTTTTTTTTTTTCCCAAATTCAAGGTTACTTTGTTAAAGAACTAAACCTGTGAGGGTTTTTCTGGCTTTTTTTCCTTCCCTGACCTTCAACTGTAAAACTGATTGGAAAAGGGGATGTTTTTTGTCAAAATAATACTTTAAAGACAAAGAAAATGGACAGGTTTTTAAAATTATTTTGTTTGAAAAATTCGAAGTAAATGTCTTTGTACTTGGCTCAGATTTTCCTAAGTGAAAATTAAAACTGTTGAAGAAATTAATGGCAAAGGTTGCAATGCTAATATATTTATACTGTACTAGTAATTACAACAGTTTTTAGAGGATAGTTGATATTTAGTTATGCAATCAACTTCTGGTGTCACTGAACAGTGCATAAAGCTAGAATAATATCAATGATCTTATTTAATTTAATTTCCATATTGAAACTAAGAATTTAATTCCGTTTACTGGGCAGCAGAGGTGGTCTTGAATGTCTGGTTCTTGAAGTACCATGGGATGAAGAACAGATATCCCTAACTCAGCCAAATGTCTATTTAAAAAAAACCAAAACCAATTACCCTTATTATGTGTATAACCAGTAATAAAGATCCATTTTGTCTTTCATAACCATTGTAGTCAATGGTTTTCAAATGCATTTGAGTGAATGATAGTTATCTTGCCATTTTCTGATCCATCAATAACTGGTTTGCCACTAGCAGTGTTAGTCTGTTCATGTTGCTTTTATTTGCAGTTCTCATCAGAAAGGGAGAGTCAGGCTCACAGCACTTTTTTTCCCTGTAACATTCATGATAGTGTCTACCATATGTTCTCCCTACATTTTTTGTAAATACACTATGAGAACATATGTATGTTATTTCCTAACTCTCTTATGCCAACACTTGTCTGAGATGCCTTTAAGGATGCTGTGTCTTATGACAGTATAACAATCCTCTGAGTGCAATTAAAATGATTTTGAATGTTTTGAGGTGCCTTAAACACTATTTAAAATATCTTCTCAGGGTTCTGTTTGTGTCTTGACAATTTGTGTAAAATTAGAATATGTTCACCATTTAGCTGATTTCAAGTGTCCAGCATGCACAAACTTTGGAGAAGTGTGTCATCAAACTTGAAGCAAGATCATAGTACTGTGACTCTGTCTTTGTAGTAGACATACAAATGTAATCTCAGTCCTTTGCCCCCAAGCATATAATTTTAGATGCGATACTAAGAACCTGTTCAAACATTTCTATTATTTTGACTATACTTCTATGAAAGGGTGAAGAATTTAAGCAAATGCCTCATACCAAAATGTCCTTCAGTGAATGCTGTGCACTCGCTTTCTTTGCATCTCCTTTGAGTCCCTCAGCATTTGTGATTACCTAATTAAAAAATGGGATATTTACTTTTTGAAACATTGATACAAACATACTAAAAGTTTGTATGGATATCAACAACTACAGAGCAAGTGGATTCAACACCTAAACTTGAGACTGTAGATAAATACCCTGAACTTGAGATAATTCATTTATGAATACAATCTTGGTGAAGTCAGCAATATCTCAGAAATTAAGAGGATTTCCTATTCAGTGGTTTGCAAGCAACAAAATGGGCATGAATACTTAAATACTGAAGGCTGATTTGTACATGTGTTAGAAGGGTGTACACTGCAAGAAGTTGCATGGTTTTTTAGATTTGATTGATACACTTACATCTTGGGAATCTAATGTGTGGCCAGAGTGCTCCAGGCTGTGAACCTTCCCTGGCAAACAGGTGGAAGGGGATGAGCCATGTAATCTTGCTGGTCCTTCCCCAAGTGCTGCAAGTTTTAGACTGTGGACAGGAGTGGGTATCTCAGAGTCAGGTACCATGCAGTGCTGTTAGAAGTCAAGAGTAACTGATAGATTTGTGTGAACAACCTTTTGTAATGCCTCTTTAGAAAGGATATCCTAATTGTTTCTCTTCGATGCTCTTTTCTGTCAAGGTTTGCCTTTGTGGATGTTTGTAGTGGCAAGGGTAATTCACTATTTATGGTATGCTGAATTCATTAACATTAGTTTCTGTTCTGTGTTTTTAATCACCAGTAACATGTGTTACTGGGTACAAATTTGCATCTGTTATGCCTATCATTCTGATGTGGGTGAGTGACTAAGGCACTTTCAAAACAAGTTAAAGCAATATCAGTGTAAAAGCGAGGAAATCAGATCTTATTTATGGTCTGCCACACCCAGAGACACATTCCTCTGGCCACAAGACTGGGTTACTGGGTGACCTTTATTGGCCTTTTCAGTCTGTTTCATATTTGACTAATACATAGGAGTTTTGGTTGGCAATGTATCTGGGCTATAAATGGAGAGGAACAGGAGTAGGTCTAGGTGGCTTTGAACATTTGCATCTAAGGAAACTCTTAGAGATGTTATTGCTTTCCCAACTGAGCAAAATTATATTCTTTTGTGATAAAAATATTTTAGAAGATTTTTTTTTCTGTGAATGTTTGTAGAGATTGTTTTGACAGTAGGTTGATGTGAAAACATAGTCAATACAGCAAATGTCTGCTTTAAGTTCTTTGTAATTTTGACAGACTCATAGAATAATTTAGGTTGGAAAGGACATTTTAAGGTAAATTAGTCTAACCACCTGATGAAAATAGAACTGATTTTGGAGTCAGACCAGGCTGCTCAAGGCTTTTCTCCAGGCAAAAATGCAATATTTCCAAGGATGGAGATCCCACAGCATCTCCATTCAATTTGGTTGAGCACCTGATTTCTCTGAGAGGGTGAATGTTTTCTAGTACCTTGTCAGAATTTCTGGGGTTGCAGCTTGTGTTTGCTGCCCCATGTCATGTCACTGTGCATCTCCTGGAAGTCTGTCTCTGTCTCTTCACATACTCACATCAGAGAGTGGTTTATGACAACATACAATGCCGCTCCTGTCCTTTGCTGCTGCAATGGATGCTTTGCTAAGTCGTGCTCAACGTGGTATCCACCAGGACACCCAAGGCCTTTCCTGAATTTCTAGTTTTCTGCTTGTAAGAGGAAAAGGTGCAATTTTGATCTCAAGTTTAGATAACCAAGTCTGTGAGCTACTTGTGCAGGCAATCTCTCCACTGTCTTCCTAGAGAGAGGCTCTTGTTTGGAACTGTTCTTTGGGAGAACCTGCTTGGTATAAAGGGAGTCTGAGCGGAAACCCTGTTTAACTCTCACAGTAACCTTGGGTGGCTGATGAACCCAATATTATGCCATGTCGAAAAGAAATAGTTTATCAAAGTGTATTCATACTTTTTTTTTTTAAAATAGTGTGATGGTCCATTGGGCACAGCTCCAAGGCTTTATAGAATCTGGAATACAACTTCAAATCAGAAATATTTTGAGCTTATTTTTGGCAGGCTTGGTGTGTCTAGTAAATGTGCATTGGAATACCCTATTTATAAGGGTTTTTTAATAGATAATTTTTCCCCTACTTTTGTTGGGTTGGGGAGCAATATTTTTATATTTTCCATTAACTTTTTAAACTAAAGCTAAGCCTGGAAATTTTACAAATAAAATAAAGTGTATTAAAACCCCTCTTGTTTTAAAAAATGAGACTAGATTGTATTTGGAAAAAAAAAAAGGCTTATACTATAAAAGGGTCTAGGTATCAAAACACTATTTAGAGTCCAAAGTATACAGAAGAAAACGTGTTTTAAATGAGCATTTAATGAATAATAAGCTGCTGAAGCACTAGTTATTGCTGGCATTAGCTGGAAGGAAATGAAAACTAAGTGCTAAAAGCAGAAAGATATCTCTTTTATGATCAACAGTGTTTTGAGAAAAAGTTAAAATCTGAAACCTTGATTGTAAAACATTATATAGCAACATGAGGCTTTAGAGGCCCTTTCTAGTTCAATTAATGCCTACACATTTCAGAAAAATAGAAAGATGGGAAAACAAATTATGTCTCATAACTGTCAGCCTGTACAGAAAACATTTCAAAGCTGATTCTTTGAAGGAAGCAAATAATCTACTTAGCTTTTCCACTTAATTTACAATTCAGAGTGACGCTGTTAGGTCTTCATTGTTTACTTGCTTATAAGATGCATTGGTAGCCTTTGAACTTTTCTTTCATCATGTACTGTTCTAGAGCTTTCTTGTGAGACATGAAAGATAAATGTTTCTTCTCCAACTTGTGAAATAGTATGATGAACTCTATTAATCCAGGACCATTCTCTCTTCCCCAGCAGTCACATATACTGGGTAGATGTATTAATGATGTGAGGAAGCAAAGCAAATCAAGTCCAGTAAATAATACATATTCTGGACCCAAATGACAGAGAAGCCAATAAGGTGAGGTGCTCTACTGAACATCATACTCACCAACAAGGAGAAGCTTGTCAGGGCTGTGTGCCAAAGGTGACTTTGCCTGCAGTAGCCAAACACTGGTGGAGTTCAGTATCCTGAAGGGAGAGGGGATTTAGAAATCAAACTCACAGCCCTGAACTTCAGAAGCAGCTTTTGGCTTCTTTAAAAATCTGCTTGAAAGAGTCACATGGGATAAGGTCCAAAAGGAAATAAGAGCCTAAGAGAAGAAAATTGGTTAATATTTAAGGATTTTCTGTTGTACTCAATGAATAGGAAGTCAGAAAAAATGCCAGACTTTTGCAGATGAACAAGAAGTTCCCAGCCAAACTCTAACACAAAAATGAAGCACACAGAGAATGAAAGTAAGAATGGGTGATCTGCGTTTAGGAAAGTGAAAGCCCAAATGTAATTGAATCTGTCCAGAGGTGTTAAAAACTACAAGAAAGCCTTCTATAAGTACACAAAAAGAAAACACTAAAAAATATGGGCCCAGTGTACTATGAGATGGGTGACCTGGTTACACAGGACTTGCAAAAGGCTGAGGTGATGAATGCCTTTTTGTTTCAGTCTTGTCTGGCAAGACCACACCTCAGGAATATCAAGTCCCAGAGACCATGCAAAAAGGTTGGAGCCAGGAAGATGCAACCTCGATGGAACAGGATCAGCAAGTAAAATACTTCTTGCTCATTCTTCCGTATCTATGTAATACATGCCTTTAAAAATAAAGTAATTTTTGAGCATATGCCTTTGAAACATTAGTTATGATTACATAGAGAAGGCAGATAGGGCATGGTATGTAAAATCTGTAGGATATGTCTTTGGTGTAACAGTTTTGATTTTAGAATAGGGTAATTTTGGGTTTCAACTCTGCATATTTATAATTGGTACTCATTCAAAGTGCTCAGTTTCCAAATGATGGCACTGAACTTCTTATGGAAGTTGATCTTGAAACAACCCCTTCCTATTTTCAAAAGACCACCTTAGTGTATTTTCAAAAGCCATCTAATTACTGAAAAGTCAAAGTCAGCAGTGTTAACAGGAAACAGATTCCTAGAGCCTGAATTATTTGAAGAATGGAACTTAGACTTTTTAGAACTTACATGAAGCTGTTTTAAATATTTAGGCATTTCTTTGTATGACTGGGGCATGAGAACATGTCCACAAGTAAAAGCTAAAGATATTATCCCACAAATAACCAATCAATTTGTTGTTCCTTCATTTAAATCAGCTAACCTAAATATATTCTACCAGTAAATCACTAAAGATGTGTAGTCAAAATACATAGGGAGCGTCATCACAGCTTGAGTGATGCTCACTATGCTGTAAAGAAAAATAATAAGTTTGATCATATTTGACAAGTTAGAAAAAACTGCTGGGTTTTAGAGTGTCATGTGCCTGCTCTCCTCTTATTCTGGGTTAATAATGTGCCACATAGGTACAACTCACTGAATAATCTTTTTTCTCAATTCTTACAGTGCTTATAAGTGTATTTTTATAATGTATGGCTTCTCAGCAGCATTAAACTAGGAGTGTGGAAATTGAAGCCCCTGTTAAATGTGACTTTTTTTAGCAAACACCTTCAGATAGAGATGATTAGTACTCCTACTACTGTTGCTTTGAGGCTTCATCACTAGAAATATTATGTTTCCTATTAGACAAAATTTATCTGTGACAAAACTTAGACACAGTTTCTGGAATCATGCCAGCGTGAATTTGGCAGATTACTCTGAATAGCTCCAGACAAGATATCTTCCATCTATTTCCAGATGTAAATGTGTTATGACAAACATGGCGAAGAAAAAACATGCCTGCCTTTGTTCTTGAGTTTTCACCTTTTGTCTGACAAGATCCTCTCTGACTATATCTTGGGGTAAGACAGCGTGAACACTATATTGCTTTCCTGGTTCATAAGACGGCAAGAAGTACCTTATGCTCCAATAATCAATACCTGAAATTGTTAAATTTCTTGTTCTAATATGCTAAAAAGTCTCACTGGCATGCTATCAAATGATCCTTCAATTATGGAACACCATAAAGACACAAAAGCCTGCTTCTTATTTATGTTTTATTTTCTTAAACTCTGTACTATTTCTGGTAGTATGGCATTTTCAGAAATCATTTCTCCTTGACACAGAATTTCATCTTTCTAAATTTTATGTCTGGGCTACAGATGGAGATAATATATATCTTGATTGTCTGCAAATTGGAGTGGCATCATATTCTTTTATTTGTGTCTCATGGAAAGCGATACTTTGTACCTTTAATTTTCTAACTACAATACCTGGGTGATTTACCTGCTTTCCAGAAAGAGTGAAGTTTTTCCCCTACAGTCCACATTTTTAGAAGATATGTCCACAACTGGAAAAGGCCTAGAAATTCTACATGAGCTGAATAAGGTGATAACTTGAATTGAAAGATCCAAGAAAAATGGAAATACATCAAAGTGTTAATTCACAGAAGTTGCTTTTCCTTGTAGAGGTAACTGAGGCTTTTAGTTGGAATCAGCACAATGTTGTAAATTTGTCTCCAAGATAAAGAGCAAAGCCAGATTTGATCACTGGTGATCACTAAATTGATAATCTATTTAAGAGATCAATGAAGAACCGTTCTTTATCAGCTATCCTGACCTTCTGGAGTATTCAGACTATAGAACATCATTCACTTTTTGAATTAATCCTACAATTTCTTTATCTTAGGATAAAGCAAGCCTTTTAGAAAGAGTCTTTTGCAAGAGGTGGGGAAACTCAAGATAAACCTTTCCCCCTCTTATTTTAATCAAATTCTGCCCAAGACATTGTGTTTACCTGATACAAACAACATGCTTTCAAGCATATTCTTCCTATATTTTGAGCAATCTTTTCCTAAAAATATATGTATATAAGAATTTTTACAGAGGATAGCAAGTAAAGCAAGGTAAAATGCTGGTTTTCTGAATTAATATAGAAATATATTAATATATTCAATAACTTTAATATACAAGATTTTAATATGAAATCTTCTTTTTGTTTTGCTTTCCTTAGAAGATAATATTCTTGTCAAAAGGATGCACACACCAGAACTAGTACTTAAAATACTTTATTCTCTTTGGTTTTAGAATTATGACTCTTGTATTGCAAGCCCCTGACTGACATGTCTGGGAAGTAAGGGCTTGGGAGGGAATAGAAATATTTCGTTTTATTCCATACTGCTTTATGGAAAACAAATCTACTTGCCTTGCAGTGTTAAAAAATTAGTAGAATAACATTAATATAGAAAAAAAATCCTTGAATTCTAACCAATTGGTGTAATTTTTTTTTTCTTTCCTGTGTTTTATTCCATCACAATGATTTTTCTTTATCATCTGTTTGCTCTGGCTATTACCACTCCTGGATGAAAAGGAGTTAGATGTCCTACACTAAAGCAGGATAGCAAACAGAAGCAATGATTTTCCCAACCAGCCTGCAAAGCATTTTGTGCTTAGAGTTCCACTGATGCAAAAAATATGAATTGTGAATATATCCATTCTGCTGGGTGTCCAAAAAGAGCTCAGATCAGAAATGCTGTATAAAATATCTAAAGAGAAAATTCTTCAGGGAATGGGAGCTGAAGGCCTGAAAAATGGTTTCAGGAAGTACTTTTCCTTTGGAATTACTGTGAGTCACTGAAAGAGTATTTGATGATAGGGAGTCAGAAGGTAAAGGCATACATGAATTAAAACCCAGTCTTTAAATCTGCCTGTCATGCTGGCAATTAATTACATTACCTTTATGAAACTCTCCTAGTTTGGTGCAGCAGATGAACCTATGCACTAAACCCTAGACTTTGTTCAACACAGAACTGATGGAGCAAATATCTTGGATAAATGTTAAGACCGTAAGTCTATAATCATGATTGGATTTGATATCTTAAGTTACAGAGGAGTGATTCATTCTCTGTTAGCTTCAGACACAAGATGAAGATGCCTAATTTAGGGTGAAATACACTTTGTAATGAACAGAGATAATATTATTTCCAGGAGTCAATTTTAGCCCATTTTTTCTTATCCCATTGATTGTAATGGGGTCAGGCTACCCTCAAAAATTATATGCCACAGTGAAGTGCTTCAAGTTAAGTGGGAGCAATCTAGTTGTGATCAGTTAATCCAGGTGGGATCAGCCAAGATCAGGCTAAGATATCTCAGTATAATGAAATTCAATTTTCTTGCTCCTAAAATGAGTTAATATAATGCTATCTTGGGGATTGTTAATAGCAGTCATGGTTATGGCAGAGACCTGTCTTTCTCAACTGTGTGTGTTGAGCCTGTGGTTGCCTAGTGGAACAAGATAATATTCTCCTTAAGTCCCTCTATGTGCAAGAATTAAATGTGTGGCTCAGCCCTAGTAGGGAATATTTACTGTCTTGTCTCTGCACCTCGTTCCGGTCTGTGTCCTCCTGTGCCTGTGCCAGTCTCTGATGACCCAATTAGCCACAATCAGGGGGAAGACAGCCTCTTCCAGGAGCTCCCCTCCAAACCTGCCTCTCCTGTAGGACTGCCAATGCAGGAGTGGAGGCACAGTCCTGAGGAGTGTGGTTTCATCTCCCCGGGGACTGTGTGTAGTTGCAGTGCTGAGGCTGAGCCTATGGGGCTCTGCTGTGTCCCAAGAAAACAGCAGAAGGGTTTGGGCACAGAGCTCACTTGCCACAGGTGGGACCTTACGCACCCCAATGCCTGGGGGGTGATGATTCTTCTGAATTGTTCCACTCTCCAGAGTTGGCCTGTGTCTCAAGTCAGTCCTAAATCATAATTAGTGAAGGGAGGGCATGAATTTACATGATTTATTACAGACCTCAACTTCCAGGCAAATTCCAAGCTCAAGAGGACAGCTTCTGAACTGAAAAAGTCTGATTAAGCAATGTGTGGGTCTTTCTCCATACGTTATGGTGATCAATATTGCAGTGGCCAGAAAGAGAACAGTTACCTGTGTTAAAAAATACACTTTTTCTGCTTGGATTCTGGAGGTTCCTTCCCTATAAATGACATGGTGCTGCCTATACTGAACAAGGATATTTGCGACTAGGCACAGTCAGTATTGACCATATTGAACAGTAAAGAAATAAAATTAGTTTGGACATCAGATGCCATCACAGACATTACCAATCCCCAATATGAAACAGAGAGAAAGAAAGTTTTCAATGGACCAAAGAAAGAGTCCTTATAAAGAGAAGAGATGGGAGTAATGTTTGAGCTTGTTTGGAGATGGTTTGAGTAAAAGAATTGCTCTGCGTTAGACACCAGATCTCTAATTCAGGAAGCTGCAGAACTGGCTGTTAGGTAGCAATGTGTTACCTTAGTTAAAACAGACATTGTAAGAAAGATGCAACATTAAGCAATCTGATTATAATGAAGCTAAAATGCTTTAGAAAAGCAGGACTAATTTCCAAGAATATTGCTATTACAGAGGCAGCCATCCTGCCTCCATATCTTTTCACGACACTACATTAATGAACTGGTGAAGAGCATTTAGGGTGATGCTCTTATGGTATATTGCAATACAACCTCATCTGGATTCTCCTTGAACTGGTCCATGTATTCAGCTGGCAGAGAGGAATTCACATTAAGCCATTCCTGTGTAGACCTGCCAGCATTTTCAAAGCTGGTTTGTGTAGCTCCACATCGTGCTGCAGTGCATGATACAGACTTATCTTCTCTCCCTGAGCATGCAGCCATTGTAAATGTTTATATAGGCAGAAATATAACTGAGTGCCTAGGGATCTTGCCCCTTGTCTAAAATAACCTCCTTAATCATAGCGTCAGAGAGACTGTTCATATGCCTCAACTAGAAACATTTCTCAGTGCTCCTGGAGGATCAAATAGGAGTATGCCTTTGCAACTGTTGTATCCCAAATCAGGTTATCCATAGCTTTTTAATGATGAATTGAAATAAAACCATCTTCCGAAACCCTAAATTCTGCATGTACAATGTGTGTCTCTTTGATACTGATGATATTAGAAAACACCTTCAACACTGCATTCACTGAGTTACCAGAAATCTACAGGATACTGGTAATGATAAAACAGCTCAAAAGAGCAGAAATTCCTGACAGCTATTAAGATTACAAGACAGCAGTACAAATCACAGAGGTGTAAGTCTAATAGAGTGTGTGATCACAATATAGAGAAGAAACAGCAATAAAAGACAGATATTTATTCATATCATGTTAGGTAAACCTCTCTTTTTGAGGAAAAAATGTTGAATAATAGTTTCCCAAAATTTGATTCCTTAATAATTTTGTGTTAATATACATCACAATCTCCAGAGAATACAAACACGTGCTTTCCTCCTTTAAAATGAAAACATGGTACGTTTTTTTCTGAATTTAGCTTCTCATATATGTGTCTTTTAAAAAAGCATATCTGAAGGAGAGGTAATTGCCCAAAATAATAGCTGAAGAAGGAGAACAATAATAATACATTTTCTCTCTATGAAGTAATTATTGTACATTTTCTCAAAGAATACAGTTAGTGTTAATTTTTTGAAAGGTGTTAATGGGTCACTGCATTGAAGGAAAACAAAATTTGAAATTCCTAATTGTATTGTTAGATATTTATAAATGTAATGATGGTGTTATGAACTGCCAGAATAGTAAATACACAGCATCCTTGCCATAGAATTTAAACATGCAATAACAGTGTTTTCATTATTACGGAGGAATATGGTGGTCTGTGGAAAAAAAAATCTGAAACTGGTTTAGGATAGGATAGATAGGATAACCTATCTATCCTTAATTCTGATTCTTATTCTCTTTCCTTCTAAATGCTACCTGGGGATTTGTTAATTTAGCTGTGTTTATACCTGGTGCCATTGAGGCCTGCTGATGAGCACATAACTCCTTCTCAGGAGCTGAACTTCCTTACAAGATGTCTCTCAGGCATGAGGTTTAATAGACTGATGAACCCAAAAATATCTGAATATAGTAGTCAAGATAAAAATTATCTGGTTTCATAAGATATAAGTATTTGTACATAACTATACAAGATGACAAATGTCAGTGTGTTAGATTTTAATGGATCAAAGGATTAAACTCTGTTACTTTTTAAGGCTTTGGTTTTTGTGGCTTTCAGGAAAAATGTATCATGATCATAACCTCTATACATCTATCACCTAATTAAAGTAGAACAAGAAGCAATGAACTTATCTCTACAAATTGGATTAGAAATTTTGTCCTTTAATCTTGGTGTTCCAAATAAAAAATGTTTCAGATGAAAGAGACCAAAGCAGTAGTTGCATTTATATCTTAGAAAATATTTCATAGCTAAGTTATTTGGTGAATTACACTTCCAGATTCTTTGTATCATTTTAGTATGTTTGGCTTATTTTTGTATTTTACTAGTTACTGTTTAATCCCCTGGAAGATGTTTGCTTAAGTTTCTTTTTCTTCTGAATGTTTTTCTTCTGAAAAACAAAGGCTTTTTCTCAGATGCTTGGTTTTCCCTGTGTCCTAAAATGTATCACAAACACTGAAAGATTTTTTTTTCCTCTTGTAATTTGCACTCCTGACATGTAAGCTCCAGAAATTCTTTGAGCTTTTATTATATAAAAAAATAATTAGGAAACAAATACAAAAAACCCAAACCAAAACAAAAAAAACCCCTCCCCCCCAAAAAAAACCTAACCAAAAAAACCATTCCACCCTCAAAAACCCCAATCTGAAACTCAGATAACCACTATCCTCTATATTAATCAATTTTACCTTACATTTACATGTAAACATTTCAGGAACTCCATGTGCCTTTTGAGGATTCATAGGTGTAAACCAATTATCCTTCTATTAAACAAACTGGAATATTTGGTGTTCAGACTTTATTCAAGGATTAAACATGTGTTGGTAAGAAACTTGTACTACGTTCCTGTTCCTACTGTTCCTTTAGACTTCTTGACCATAAACTATGTCTTTCATTGACATATTTGAAGTCCTGATAAAAGAATAGCCACAGAAAAAAATAGTTGAACACAAACCACACCCTGATGTCTTCTAAATCCTTAGGAAAATGTCTGGGCTAATAACAAGAAAAATGGATACCTCCTTCATAAATGCTTTTAGGCAAGATGAACTGCCATTCTTTTTAAGTATGGGAACGGAGTGAAAAATATGAATAATTATTTTATACAACCATTTAGGTGACCTACAGAGGAGCTCTCACTGCCTTCCTCCTCTGGATATGGAAGATATGAATAATAAATTCTATATAAAAAATAAAATTTGCATTACAGTGACCTTTTTTTTTAAATGAATGGTTAACTTATATTTTATGTTAATATGTGAATACCATGCAAACTGGGATAGCAGTATTTTGCTTTCCAGAAGAGTTAGTTTAAATACTCACTCATGTGAAACTGAAATTACTGCAGCTGCTATTTATTGCACAAGGTAGTAATCCATGGAAGAAGAAGTCAAAAGAGGGTTAAAAGTTTAGAATATATTGAAAATTGTGCTGAATAACATCGTGCTGTATTCACTGCTTAGACCACTTGTGGTTCAGAGGTGAAAATGTTGCTTATGCATGTGGATGACTACATTTGATGACCTGTGTTCAGACTTGTGCTCTGCATCTATGTGATTCACCAGAAGAAAATCAAGGAATCATAGAATAAGCTGAGTTAGAAGGGAGCCATCAGGATCATCAAGTCCAACTCCTGGTCTTGCACAGCACCATCCCCAAGAGTCACACCATGTGCCCAAGAGCATTTTCCAAACACTTCTTGATCTCTCTCAGGCTGATGCTGTGACCACTGCCCTGGGGAACCTCTTCCAGTGCCCAACCACCCTCTGAGTGAAGAACCTTTTTCTAATATCCAACCTAAACCTACCCAGAAAACCTTTAGACTGTTCCATCAGGCCCTGTGACAGTCACCTGGCCACCAGAGAGAAGAGATCAGTGTCTGTCCCTTCTCTTCCCCTTGTGAGGAAGTTGTAGACTGCAATGGGGTCTCTCCCCTCCATCTCCACCAGGCTGAACAGACCAAGTGACCTCAGCTGCTCCTCATACGGCTTCCCCTCAAGACCCTTCACCATCTTTGTTGCCTTCCTTTGGACACTCTGTGATAGTTTAATGTCTTTCCTATATTTTGGTGCCCAAAACTCCACACAATATTCAAGGTGAGGCTGCCCCAGTGCAGAGCAGAGTGGGACAGTTTGACTGGTGCTGCTGTGCCTGATGCACCCAGGACATGGGTGGCCCTCCTGGCTGCTAGGGCACTGCTGTCTCAGATTCAACTGGCAAGAAAAAGAACTGCCTTTGTGTCTGCATACAATACCTTCCGTCTTTCAGTCCATTGTGAGACAGCTGGCACGGCAAAAAAAAGTGTAAAAGTCACAAAACTTTCGTTTGGAAACACCTGTTTGGAAACATGGAAAAGAAATAATTTCAGCAATCTTATTCTACTAATTATGCTAGAAATAGAGGATAGTACAGAAATCTAGAAAATGTGCTATTTACTATCTTTGGATCATGAATCCCTGCTTTGTTTACTAGTAGCAATTTATAGGGATCTCTCTGGTCATCAAATGCAGCCCTTCTGCTTTTCAGAATGATATTTCAAATCAACCCTCTCAGGATCAATTCAGTACTCATCCAGTATGGTAGAATTATTGGAGATAGTTGGGTTAAAAGTCAGGAATTTGTTTTTGCCTTGATGAGGGGAAAATTAAGCCAACAGGATACCAATGGGTTACAAATGGATCAGCCAATTTTCAGGTAAGAAAGGCAGGAGGAGTACAGATCCTAATAATACTAACTACACATACATTTAAATTCTGAGTCTGCTGAAATAGATACAGATTTTGTCATTGACTGTACTGAAGCCAAGCAATTATTCATTACTTTCAAATGAATGCTTGGCCATTATAAAAGCTGTTTCAATATAAGTTTTTTTTTTTATGGGACTCTATTCAGATATGTATTATTTATTCAATTATTTCTTTGTCTTATCATTGAGGCAACCTTTTTGCATCTTTTCTGTATGTTTTGCCTTAGAAAAGGCTTCTTGATATTCAAAATCCATTGTACTTTCATTCTGGTTAGACAAAATCTTTAGTACAATGCCAGTTTACATTCTCAAATTGCATCTTAAAGAAACCTAAGGAATAGATCCTGCCATATTTTAAACCAGTTTATATTGAATGTTTTCTTCAGACATAGATCAACTCCACTTGAAATGTTGCTGCTGATTTTTTACCTCCCAGGCAAAATAAAACTCCAATTTTCATTTCAGGCAACATTTCTGATGGCACTAAATACCTAAGAAGCCCCTGTATATGTGTGTGTGCCTCTATGTTGTTCACATCTAACAAATATTGTAAGGTGAGCAAAGGCAAGCTATACCCTCTTAATTGAATCTTTCCTAAATTTCCTGAACCTCTTATGTCTGCAAAATTTCATGGAAAATCTCATATGAGGAAGCTGACTTGTGATATTTTGACACTTTCATCTCCAAAGTTCAAAAAGCAGAAACATACCAGAATAATTCAAAGCCAAAGGCTTTGAACCTCAGGGATAGTATATAAGTTTAGTTTAGATTTGGAGCAAATTCTCTTAACAGACCTTATATTAATTTAACTTTTTTATCCACACTAGTTTTAGTGGCTCATCCTGAAGGCTTTTTAGCAATTAGATTCTGGGGATTCAGGCTCTGGAACTAGGCACAGACTGACCCAGCAGCTACGACAGTGGCAGAAACGGAGGTCAGGATTTAATGCATGGACACATGTCCCTTGGGTGGGTCAAACTCCAAAAGCTCTACACATTGGTGGGCTGATTACCGTCCACACTAACTCATAATAGGTACCATGTTCTTAAATAATTAGCCATCTTATAGCAGCATTATCACTCTATTCAGAGATGAATTTAAATAAGATGATTTCTTGGAAGGCTAAATCCACATTTTATGGCAGTTTAAAAGGATAATTAAATTTAAATTATTCTTTTTTAATTCTTCTAAAATAAGAAATAATTAACCTGGTTGAAGGCACATGGATCATTGTGACTTCGGCTATTATAAAAAATCTATAAATATGGGCATTGATATATCCTTTCTCATAAAATACAATTACTTAGTGGTCTTTTTATTAAAGGTAAAGTGTATTTTACTTAGTCAGGTTTTTTATTATTATTTTAAAGAAGACTACAAATGGTTTTCATTTAAGATCTAGTTGATTTGCTGGAGATCAGTCTTCTTCTTAAACCTCCTTTAAGTGATTTGCTGAAGAACTGTTCAACTAGGCAGTAAAGAAGCACTGAAAAAACCTGTCAGACTGGCCTACATTGTTAAACCACAGTGTTCCGGTAAGCATAATTTTGGGCAAGGTCAGTGTTGTGTCAGGTCAGATGGCCAGTTCTTGCAGACTAGTGTTTTTCTACACGTAGTTCTAGTGGACATGCAGACACTGACAAGGGATGGGAGGCTGGACAGGACCCAGCAATGCGCAATCACAGCCCAGAAAGGCAATCGCGTCCTGGGCTGAAACCAAAGAGGTGTGACCAGCAGGGTGAGGGAGGGAATTCTGCCCCTCTGCTCTGCTCTCAAGAAACCTCATCTGCAGTCCT
The DNA here is from genome assembly GCF_015227805.2 of Hirundo rustica. NCBI lineage: Eukaryota > Metazoa > Chordata > Aves > Passeriformes > Hirundinidae > Hirundo > Hirundo rustica. The sequence continues at coordinate 80,966,098 of NC_053451.1, forward strand.
GCATCCAGCTCTGGGGTCCTTGGCACAGGAAGAACGTGGATCCGTCGGAGCAAGTCCCGAGGAGAGACACCAAGATTATTAGAGGGACGGAGCAGCGCTGCTATGAGGAAAGGCTGGGAGAATTGGGTTAGCTCAGCCTGGAGAAGAGAAGCCTTTGGAGTGCCCAAATAGTGATCTTCCAGAAACTGAAGGGAACCTACAAGAGAGATGAAGAGGGACTATTTACAAGGGCAGGTAGTGACAGGAGGATAGCTTACCACTTAAAAAGAGTAGGTTTAAATCAGATGTTAGGAAGAAATTCTTTACTGTGAGGATGGTGAGGCACTGGAACAGGTTGCCCACATAAGTTGTGGATGCCCCATCCCTGGAATTGTTCAAGGCCAGGTTGGATGGGGCTCTGAGCCAGCTGATCTAGTGGAATGTAAAGGTTGCGGCTTCTTTTCTTCTCTGCCAAGGTCAAGATGATTAATACTCAGGAAATACCAAGTTTGAGTTTGGACTTGGAATGTTCATTATATCTTATCTATATACAGAATTTACAGGCTCACACACAGTGAGCCCTTAGAAAATGAAAGTGAAATGGTGAGCTTCTAACTCTTTCCAAGGTTATTTAAGCGATAATCCCCCAATAACGAGATGAGACACATTATTTATACTTTTGATCCAATAATGACCATCCAATAATGACCATCCTGCAATGCAGACCTCTTCCACCTTTTCAGTTACAGAAAACCACCCAAACCCATGAAGAAGAAGGAAGACAAAGGTGAAGAGGAAGGACTTAGGCACCCAAAATCCTCCATCTTGACTCACATGTACCCCTATACACCAAAACCCCAAATTCTAAGTTTCTAGGATTCCAACAGTGGAAGATGTCCCTGCCTAGAGCAGGGGTGTTGAAACAAGATGATCTTTAAGGTTCCTTTCAACCCAGGCCATTCTGCGATTCTATTGACAAGTCACTGGAGAACTTCTTATGCCAGTCCTGGTGAGTAACCTGGCAATATCCCAATGCTATTTGGAGGCAAAGCTTAACTATGTACATGCAATTCTCTCTCCTCCATTTCCTTTGGCAGTAGGGCATGTGGACTGGGATCTATAGTAATTCTTCCAATACAGAGAACTGCAGGGCCAGGGGCAAGCTCCAGCAAATATAGTGGCACTCATTGGAGTTTGACTGATATTGTACTGCAAATTTGAAACTCAGAGATGGACAGGGATGTAAAAAAATCTCTTGTTCAGTTAAACTGCGTTTTTACCAGGACTGCCATCTCCTGCAAAATTAACAGGATCCTTTACATTGACTTCAAGAACTTGTGAATCTACCTGTTGTACTGCTTTTGAATTATAGAACTTATTTTTAAAAGAAATTTTCATCTTAAGTAGGGAATAATTTTCTTACAAAACCACACAAGTGGAAATATAATTGATCTGAATTATCTGAAGGCAATTTGGATGTATAAATTTAATTTAACATAATTTAAGGAAAATAAAATGTTAACAATAAATCCAGCAATCAAACTATGTAAAAATGGATTTTTCTGTCCATGCAGTTTAAATTTTCCCATTTTATTTAATTGTTATAAATATAAATATATATCAATCTTGGTGCAAACCAGGGATCTTGTACTACAGTAGAACTGGCCCAGAAATGTAATGGCTCCTCCAGACCTCAAGTTCATTTCCGCACTCCTGTATAGGCAAGACCCACACTTAAAATTGCTCTTTATGTGACTTCTGGCTTACTTTCCTCATGCATGGGAAGATATTGCACATGCAAGATGCATTAATGGGTACGGTGAGTACATTATGAGCAGGAAGTTTTGAAAGTATAATTCCAGATTCTCAGTCATATGAGTTCTAATTGCTGGAGCCAGGTAATTTTGTAAGTCAGTTCTTGACTTTTCAGAAGTTGTTTATGATCTATGTTTCATTTGTGAGTTGCTGGTCATTTAGGAGTATTACCATGTGCAGGTAAGTACTTATACCTCTACAGAGTACAAGAAGGCAAAAGTGACCCTTAAATGGCACAATAAAAGGAAATGAGGTTTATCCCAGTGCTCACCTGGGATAAAAGCACAGTGAGGGGTATATAAACAGAAACAGTTTAGACAATCTGACCCACTATTAAGTAGAAGTAAAATGGGCAGAGAAATAATTTCTGAAAGCGGCTGAATTTGTCAGCACTTGAAATCCCCTCTGTTCATCCTTAGTTATCACATAACATGATAGGACAACTAACGTGTTGTGCTGTTTTTGTTTTTCTTTCATCTGCAGTAGCTACCAAGGAGACAAGAAAGGCAGCAGCAACTGCACCTAGAGCTAGCTGCAAATTGTTTACAGTTTCCATGGAGAGTGTATCTTTAAACAGATGATTTGATGGACTACAACCCCTTTTACTGCTTAGGTATTATGTAGAAGATCATTTGGTGTTTCCTTGTGCTTAATAAAATAAAGTCTTGGGGGTTTTTTTTATTATTTTTAAAATATTTGTTATATTTCTTGTAGGGTTTGTTCAGCTTGGGTTTCTCAGTGCCAGGCACTTGCAGACACAGGTCTCTGCATCTGATGAGTTCAGTTCTGCCAAAAATAATCACAATAACTCCAACATTCCTTAATGCATTGTTGCTAGCATGACATGTAAAGATTAATATTTATTGTGCTTTTATGTTTCTTCCATAAATATGTAAGGAAAGGAAATAATCCCAGTAAAGGACATGGTCTTGGTTTCCTTTACCTTCAGTCCTTCAAAAAAGCATTATTTCTGGAAGGGCATTCTGTAAGGAGAGTGAATAGAAAGTAAAATAATAATTCCTGATTAAGTTAAAATTTTCATACTTGAACTCCCCTATGCTTTACCTTCAATCATAATTGTTCCTGAGTTGGGTATTTCTGCCATTTTCCCCTCTGAAAATGCCACATTCATAGATTCATTTCCAATATTTTTATTTCATATTAGAAAATGTTGAAATAAAGACATGAAATTGTATGCTCAGATAAACTTTAAGTATTTATTTTTCTTTTCTGTTCATATTTGCCTTCCTTTTAGAAAGCAATGGTACAAATTAGGACTAAAGCTATTAAAATCAATAAAGTGTTCATGTCTTCTTCAGATTTGACCTCCAGAATTTTGTCTGTTTATGTGAAATTTACCTTACTGACGCTAAGTTATTCCATCTTCCTCACACACCTATCGGTATTGCTGCTAAGGGATCTAAACCTTTATGTAACTAACATTAGTTAAGATTTCTTTCTTCTTCTATCTCTGTGTCTCTTAATGATGTATGGTGGCATGGTTCCTGTGACATATATTTGGGGGAGGTTCATAACAAGGCAGAGAAATGAAGTTATTAACAGCTTTTAAGACCACCAGAATATCTTCACATTTTCCACAGAATGATCCCTGACTGTATCAGAGAACCCTTTTTTTATCTAGCACTGAAGGTGGGTCCCCTTCGGCATTGCTACTGCCTCAAGTCTAGTGTTAATATCTCTGAGGATTTTTATTTTGGTTTTCCACAGCTCTACAGGTTTCTAATAAACCCAAGAGGCACCCCTGCTCTTCCCTCTTTGAATGCATTGTCTTAAGCTAACATTTGTGAATTGTTGAAATCCACTTGAAACTATTCTTAAAATATTTTTAATTCACTTTCAGAACTAAGATGCTGCAGGCTTGTAACACTTTATAACGAAAATGGTGCCCAGGCAAGACCCTCTAAACTCTTGAGAGGCTTTTCTGCAATCTGTTCTCTTAACTTTGCATCTGGATTTCCCCAGGTAAAAAAATTCTTTATTTGGAAGTTTGCCTGGTTAGAATTTGAGGATGAAGTAATTTTTCTGAGTAACTCACACCTGGAAATCCAGCTGCTTCTACTCTGGATATATTGCCGGATATATAACTGAAAATCTCAGGCATATCAGCTGAACTGTTGCTTTCATGAAATTTTTGGTGTTTCTGAGATATCTTGGGCCCACTTTGAAAATGCCATATAGTGAATCCCATGCCTCCAGGAGGCTGCGGCCACACCATGCAGAGCATCTGCAAAATCCTGGTAAGGATGCTCTCCCACAGGCCTGGGCTGGAGAAGAATCCCAGGGAATGACTGCCCCAGGGAAAGGCTTTGGTTGGCAGCTGAACAGGCTTCTGTCTCAGGTATTGTTTGACATTGAGCAAGGGCATGTGTGATTTGCAATCCTGTGCATTTCTTCCAACAATATGACTAACTGTTTAAACATTTTCTCTCAGACCATCACAGATTTGTTGATGCTACCACTAGCATCTTATTAATAAAACCTTTCTTTAATGTGTTTCTCTCACACCAACACAGTTCTTTCTGTTAATTCTGTTAAAACTGTTTTTCCCAATTTCCCCTGGAGCACATAATGTAACATGATATGCTAAGGTGTTATAAAGCTGACTATTCTCATATCTACTAAACAATATATTTTTTTCAATTTGTGGCATCTGCATACATTTTAGAGAGGGCTGATAGCATGTTATACTTTCCCATGTGAGCCCGACCTTTGTGTGGAGGCTGGAGCCCGTCTTGTGTAATGGTTGTCTCTCCTGGGCTTGCGTAGCCCAAGGGGTCTGGCATTTTTGAGAACTCTCAAAACAAAATTGCTTGCTCTTACTTACAAAGGACCAGCTTGGATCTTCTAGAGTCTGATTTTTATGGAAGAACTGTAAATGCATTTCTGTGAGAATCCTGGGCATTGCTATCTCTTAAAATACTGCTTGTGAGAAGTTGGAAGCTTGTGTCAAGGTAGTGATCATTTATTGCCCTATCACGTGCAGCTCTTTTTCTGATTCACGTTACAGGTCTACCGACAGACCTTGGGTTTTACATGGTATGCTGTCCTTTTAGGCTATTGAGCTTTAGCAAATTTTAAATGCTTTGCTCACCTGTGTCCTGAAAGTGGGTGTTTCTGCCTCCAGAAAAGCGAATGTAAAGAACTCAGTTAATCCTTTCACCTGGGTGATAATGTCCTAGCAACCTTGTCCCTGCCTGAGAAAGCAGCTTAGCTCAAATCCAAATAATAATATTTTACTTTGTTCTCTGGTTGTAGATAATTCTGTAATTCTATGCAAATGGCAATCAAGCCATTTTAGAGCAGCACCACTAAAAGCTGACACTTTATAGCACACTATATATTTGCTCTTTTTTTTTTTTTTTTTTTTTTCTCAGTATTTTATTTTTTGCTCTGTATCTGAATGCCTTGGTAGGTTATTTCAAATACAGCTTTCTAAAATTCTTATCTAATACTTCTGGTTAGTATTCAGCACTTTTATGGAAGCTGTGAATTACACACTATGTGAGCCAATAAAAATTTCATTCAAAACTTTAAGAAGAGCATTTTTAGAAGCACTGAGGGATAAGACAATAAAATCCCGAATAAATACAAAGTAGTGTTATGGTGAGAATTGCTTATCACCAGCCGGAACATTTTGCTAACTCATGGGGGAAAATGGCTGACAAACTTTTCTTGAAATCTGTCAGTCCTGTCATTTTCTGCATGACTGCAGAATAAATCATAGGCAGTAAGCAGAGGACCTTGTTCAGTAAATCACTATAGCACTTCCCAAGCACTGCAGTAAATGGACAAGAGACAAGTTTGTGGCATGTTGCTTTACATCCAATATTTGGACAACAGTCAATTAGATTTTATGGCATGGAGTTACACTGAAGCTTTACTGCTCTGTTGGTAATAGCGTACCAGCAAGAGAAGATGGTTATTTTAACTGCTAGGCAATAAAAGCAAAATACTATTATTACAGACTTTTCTCCCCATTTCTTTTAAAGCTTGGCTGCATTATTATTTCGTGCCATTTTGAGATAATGTGCATCAACATTGTCAGACAAGGTACACACCACATACAAGGCAGACCTGTTGGAAGGGCTGGCCTGCTCATTTTCAATGCCATGATGGTCTGCATCTAGTCTTGTCTGCTTCTGCTTCTGTCACATTTTTTGACATTTTATTTATCATTTTCATATCTATTTATTGCCAGAAATAGTTTAAACATGTAATCTTTCTGTGGGCTCTGCAAACTGGAAAGTTATTTTAGCCCATAGAGTATATTTTGGCATTTTGCGTAATGAAATATGATGATACTGCTCAAAGGTTTATATTTGCAAGAGAGATGCAAAATGGTTGCAATATTTCTTAAGAGGCAAAATCCTAGATTTGCTGAATAGGGCATGGGCTCAACCTGGCAGCTCTGTCACTGTGCAAGTGACAATGTTTGCAAAACAGCATTGAGGATAGCAACGACTCATCTTGAGAAGGAACGTGAGCTTCTGCCCTAGAAATAAGGGGAAAGGCATGATCACTGATTAAGCAAAGGCAGAAAGAGCAGGGTAGCAGATTCCATCAAATACTTGTTTAAAGAAGGAAGGATGCCCATGGATTTCCCAGAGGTATGGGTTAACAGGACAATAAAAGTACTTCAGGACAACACACACTACTGGAGAAAACCAGTCGATCCAGGTTTTCTGGTAGATTATGTCCCTCTCTTTTTGAGTATGGCCTTATTTGAGTTTTGCTGATCTTCCAGGAAGCTTTTCATGTGTGAACATAATTTATATGTTTTTCCTTATCCCTGGGTGGATACATCCTTCCAGGCTGTTGGGTGGAAGGGAGTCCATTATTTTATGGAAACTTCAGAAAATCAGGGCAATTCTATCTGCACTTTTCGTGGGAAAACACATTAAGAGAGCCCTTGAGACAGAACACAGGTATCACTCTGGGCCATGATTGACGGTAAACCTATCTTATGGTTAGGTATCTCTGCTTTCTTCAATTTGTGGTGATGTCGCTGCTGCTCAAGGAAAGTGACTCTGCATCTGCTGTGGAGAAAGCATCATGGCCATGGCTTCTGCATTCCCTTCACTACCATGCAGTGAAGTACACACTTAACTGTCTAAACCATGAGACCCACCCCACCCTCTCCCACTACACACCTGGTAACAGGTCTGCTGGTAGGAAAAAGCCCAGACTCAGTGGCACAGAGCATGTCTAGATCATGGGCTCCACCAGATTCCACAATCTAGAGGGACTGGTGATCAGGACTTGCCCTGGATGGTCTTAATTGGGCTTCTAACAGACTGGAAATCTCAAGAACTGCTATTTTTCTGCCCTAAATGGAAAGAGCATGTAGAATTAAGTTAGAGCTAAATTGCAGGGTCTTATAAAAATGAATCATGAACCTGTACACACTATCCCATGAAGGTATACATAAATAGCTAAAGTTTTTTAGAAAGAAGTCTTGTACACAGCACAATTTAATTTTTCTCCTTGAAATGGCGGAAGCTTGATACTGGTGCAGTAATTATTGGTTAGAACAAAATTATGGTAAAATCGACTAAAAACCTTTTAATTTTAATTAATGCATTCACATTTTATTGTAAAGTTCTGTTAAATTTAATGGGCTGCTTTAAAAGACTACTTGTAATAAAAAGAATTTTAAAAAAATCTGTAATCAGAGATATTAGCATTGATTTATTACCATTGTCCATAATACTGCCACCTTTTATTTTAATACTGGTTGTTTAGTGACCTGCTTTGGTCTCTGTGTCATACACTGAAGTTACCTGGTTGTGACAGAAGCCAAAGGCACACTTATGTGGTCTGAAATCAGGATTAGGTATTGTACTAGTAAAAAAGGCAATAATGTTTTACCAAACCAGCTATAAAAAAACACTAATTTGAACTTGTATGGAAATTACTGTAGTAGTGTTTATAAATAATATATTTTTATATGTAATTTATTCTGCCATAAAATGTATTTGCAGCAAGCTGCCAGCAAGCTTTCACTGTTTTTAACTCAATTGTGCTTAGAAGAAACAGTTCAGGTGCTGCTCAGTTTTATGGGGTGCTAAAACCCCTATTTAGCCCTGTTGTTTCTCTGTCAAATGTTTACTCTGATGTGGAAGGGAAAGATTTTAACCTCTGAACAGGGGTAGACTTTCCAAGCTGATCTGCGCCCAGAGCCTTTGCATAAAACAAGTGACGAACACCATTTCCCGCTGGGATTAGAACTGTCCTGTGTGCTCTGCCTTTCACTGCTAAGGCATTCCTCTCTGGCTGATGTAAACTAGGGTGCTTTTCTCCTTTTCTCCAACTGGTTTGGTAATTTCTTTTCTGACCTGAGGAATAAGAGCTTATTTTTGTGATTTTTGGAGTATTTTTTCTTCTTCACAGAGACTTCTTTCTTTCACTCAGACACCTTCCTGACTGAAAAATCGATGTCAACTTTTACCCTCCTTGATGCCCTTCTGCAGTGGAATGTAAACCTACAATTCTCAAAGAAGGTAAAGATCGTAGGTACATGGTGCAAATATTTGTATAAATGCATCACTGTTTACAGAGAGAGTGCTGCAGTCTTCTTTTTATAATAACTCTTAATTCTTTTGATTTCACTAACAACCAAGGTGTCATGGTCTTGATTATATTAGTGTCAAGCCAGAATTACTCCTAGGGAGTTCCTTTAACAGAATTAACCTGGACTTGCACAATGTAATAGAGTTCAGGATTTCTATTCCATCCCTTTACAGATGAAAGCAATAAGAAATCAAAAATTTTAAGGGAAGTACTCTTACAAAGAAAGATTTTCTTACCAGCTATTTATAGTACTGTTTTCTTTAGACATAAAACTCTGATAGAAATAGTGAATAGGAATGAAAAATATTAACATGTTAAATTTTGATTGCAGTAATAGCTACCAGAAATCAGTACATTTTTCGGCTTGAGCCTTTGATATATCTGTAGTGTTGGGATCAAATAGTTTCTCTAATTAGACTTCTTAATTCTGGCATAACGTAAGGTAAGCCTCATAATAGTTTGTAACACTACAAAAAGACAATAGGAAAGTTACTTTTAAAATTGCCATTCATATCTTGCTCAAAACAGAACAGTTTATTCAAAAACAGGGTAGTTAGTTGCATTAACTTAAGGCTTATTGAAATTAAGCACTTTACACAAAATATTTGCTAATGCATCATCACAAGATGATGAGAGAGAAACAGATGCAGAGACAGAAATAGATGCAGAGGTCTGGGGTACTTTTTTCTCCTAAAAAAAAGCTCAAGCTGCAGCATTCCTGGCTGGCAGACTGCAGCTGCTCCCAGCACTCACGTTTGTGCCCAACATGCCCTGCCGAAGGGAACCCCTGCGCTGTGCCCGTTTAACACATTTTGGTTGGGCTTGCAGGGTGGTTTGAGCATGATTAGCAACATATTTTCTGGAGAGGCTACCCTGGAAGTTGCCGTGTCATTGTGTGCCACATCACATGCACTCCAAGCCTTCATGAGGAGACAGTGTCTGACCTGATGGCTGGTCTCCCAGATTCGTGTTATGAGTGTGCTGAGCTGCTGATCCCAAGGAACTGGGGTACATCTGCTGTGAACTTACACTCCTGAGATCTTACCCAGTGAAGATTCAGGGTCCTCAGCACCATTTGCTTCTATGCTGTAGTGTTCTGCTTCTGCTCTATTGTGCAATGCTAGTTGCCTAATATAGACATAGTTTCATTTCATACTATTAGTTTGCCAGTACCTTTTGAAAGCATCTAAATTAAGCCCAAAGTGGAAACTTCAGCCTTGTTGACTTTCTGTAGGATCCAGTGCTCTTTCTACATATATCATTCTTCCCAAACCATTTAAAAGATGCATATCTTTATTAAGCTTCTGAAGAGGGAAACTGTCAGAAGTAAGGAATATGTAGACTTCCACTGGCATTGACATGCAGTTCCATAAGATGAATCTCAGTAGCTGCTTAGTGGTATGAAGCTACTTGCCCAGCAATATGCAACATGAAGTGAGTAAAAGGAGACTCTAAAGAACCATTTTGCTTCAATGGGAAATCAGTCAGGTCATAAGAATTGATACTGAAACTAGCAATACTAGTTAGGGGAAATTAGGGGAAATGCCATAGAAAAGTAAGAATCAAGAGTATTCTGGGCTTCTGAATCAAGAGTATTCTGGGCTTCTGTCTCACTATGGAGAGACATCAGTGCTGCAACAAAACCCATCTATCTTGAGGAGATCCAGCTGAGGGATGCCATTGGCCTTGCCTAAATCCAGCTCACCTTAGCTGTAAAAGCTCAGAGGCACTAGGACAGGTGGCTTCAGTAAAGAGATGAGTGTATTTACATGCACTTTGTGTGTGTTCTTCCAGAGAAGATGCAAAGTTACACGATGCGTTGAACAATTCAGATATATTCAGGGAAGAACAAAAGCCAGACTGTGTATGCAGCCTGAACTTATTGGGGAAAAAAAATGTCAAAAATTCTTTTCACTTAACTGAAACTGGGATTTAAATAAACTCCTTACTGATTTCCACCCTCATTTACCCGACTGTAAACGGACTGGCTTTTTGAGCAAAGCTCTTCTTTGAATCATGATTTGGTGATACAATTTTGCTAATTTGGGTGATTCCCATTTTAACTCTCCTAATTATTCCTTTGAACTTCACTTGTCTGTCTTTATTAGACATAATTGGCAAGTGTACGATAAACAGGATGCATAAAAGCTGATACTTGAATTCAGCAGTCGGTAATTAGATTAAGCTACATCCTACTCTGGAAAAAAAAAAAAAAAATACATAGTACTCTGCATAATTTTCCTGAAATTTCTGTCTGGGCTATACGATTGCATAAAATTCAGGAGCATCTGAGCTTGTAAAATCTGCCACCCATAGCCCATAGCTGATTGAGAAGCGGCATCCCTTTTTCCCTTTTTCTTTCCCCTCTTTGACTTCTTCTTTTCCTCCATTTTTTTTTTTTTTTTTTTTTTTTTTTTTTAATTTCCACTTTTTTCCTTCTTTCACCTTGTATATCATCTTCAAGGTGTATTATTATAATGGTGGATTGACAAGAAGCAGACATAATTTTATATGACAGTTATGAAATTTAAACTATTTGATGGTATGTTATGATGCTACTCAGATACGTCAAAGCACACCTCTTAAGAAAAAAATTAAAGAAGATAGGCTGTGTAATTTTAAAATCTAGTATTTATTATTGAGACTCTAAAGCAAAACACTTGAAACCACAATGTTAAGTAGATTTTTATATCTAGAATAAATAATGAACATATTTCTCATTTTGATCCCAATTCTTGATCACAGAATGTAAAATTTAGAAATGGAGGCTAAATTGAGGTGAGGGACTTGAAAAGGTGGGAAAAAGGTGGAGGAAACTTTCAACCTTTATGTTCACATCAGTCTGTGGATTTGCAGTATTTTCATTGTTCCTGTTAAATTTTTAGTCATATGTGGCAAATAGATAACACTTAACCTTTTTTTTTTTTTTTTTGTCTTTACATCAACACTCCCTCAATTTTTCTGATCCTTCCTAAATATGTTTCTTAGCTTTGGGTTTTCTTATTCATTTCCAGCACTAAATCACATCACAAGGCTCTGATCACCTCCCATCTCCTTGCTGCAGCCACCCCTTTCCTCGACACAGGCTGTCTTGCCACAGCACTTCATTAAAGATCTCTCTTCGGGTCTGTTGACCATGCAGGCCCTGTCTTTGATTCCCTCCACATGCTTTCTCCTCTGTATATCAAATGTGAGCTGCTTGTCTTCACTTCCAAGGATTTTTATGGTCTATTCCCGCTGTCATCTCATTGTGACAGACTGAACTACCACATAGGCGGAAAACCTGCCAAGCAGCTGGCTCCAATTAGCCACCTATCTTTTTAAGAGCTGGTGGGAGCAAGGGGAGATCTAAGTGCTACATAATCAGACCCAGTTCTTTCTGAGAAACTCTCCTACGGTGAAGAAAGGTGGATGTCAAAGGCATATCAAAGGAAAAACAGCTGAGAGAAAGGAAAAAGGATGAAAGGCAATGCCTCAGTGAAAAAAAAAAACAAAAAAAACCCAAAACAAAACCAAAAAAGAACTGGAACTAAAAGTGATTGGGGACCCAGCAATCCTGCAACAGAGTGCAATGCAATGTAGCAATGAGACCCAGATGGAAGTCCCTGAGAACTGTCTGCCACAGCGCTCCTCTCATGATATGGCTGAGCCGTGTTCTAAAGGAGCTGGCAGTGTTTGTCTGCCCCAAGCGATGGGTGTGATGCTGCTGGGGACAGTTGTGCTCATGTCTGACTGGCAGTTTGAAAACCTATGGCATATGTGGAGGCATATCATTTCTATGACAGCCTAGGTATAGTGAATGGGTACCTCCGTGGGACAAACACATAAACAAATCCTTTCCCTAGGATCACAAAGACCAAACACCTGCTGTGAATGCACACTTTCATCTTCCGGAGCAACCCGCACAGACTGAAATGGGCTCCTGATTGACTGTGCTTGGGAGCATCTTCTTTTTATAGAAAGAGAAAATTCCTTTTCTCTCATCATGGCAACCTTCATAAAGAAATTGAAAATGTGCTTGCGGACAATCCTTGGTTGAGATGTTTACTCTTACAAAGGCCACAAACCCTTAGTTTAGTCAAACTACGTTATCAAGGTTTTTTTACTAGAATATAATAGTAATTTGGGATTTATGGCTTAACATCCTGCCCTTTCACTCTTGCAAGAGTTCTCAAGGATGCCTGTAATCAAAGTTCTCTCTCACTGTAAGTACTTGTAATAAATCTTTCATCTCACTTGGTAGATGTTTCATTCTCTTGCACCTTGTGTTCAGTATTCAATTATCTTTTGTTGTTAAAGGACATAAATGAAGACAAAAGCAGAAAGCAGATCTCACTGCATCCTTCCATGGGAAAGTCTGCTCCTACCAGGTTGGTTAATGTCATTCAAACTCTTTTACCTTTTCTTGTATGTTTTTAGCACAGGGTGGCATTAACTATTGCTATTTTGCTTTTGGACATGGGGGAGAAAGAGCACTCACATAAAGGCTCCTTTTCTAGGCTGGACTTAAAACTTTAACAAATTAATCCTCATTGCTACAAAGGTGAATTTTCCCACTGATCTTGGCACTTGCACTTTCTTCAGCCAACAGTGTTGAAGCCTTCAAATACTGCCAGGTTCCTGGGTGTCTCAGCCCCTTGTCTGTACTCCCAAATATGACATAATTTCTTGTGATGGTCATTTTATAGGCTGCAGGACATCTTTTGCTTTACAAAGAAGATGAAAACTCCCTTTTTATGGGGAGTGACATGTAAATGATGAGGGGTAACAAGTACAAGCTACTCTTGGGGACATTCCAAATAGACACATGATTTTTTACAATGAGAACAAATAACTCGCTGGAAAACTCTCCTCAGGAAATGGGTGGATTCCCCAACACTGGATACATTTAAGTTTCACCCAGACAAGCTGCTTGGCCAGCTTGTCTAGACTGTGCTTTTGACAAGAAAAGTTGGACCAGATGCTCATTGAGTTTCCTTCCAACCTGGTATTCTATGATTCTGTTATTTTATTATTTTCATATTCAGGTAGGAGTTTAAGACCACATAGCTTGTCCTTCCTTCCTGGCCATGCAATTGCCTGAAATTCCAGATTTTACCCAGATCCCTGGTTGTGTCTTTAAACTTACACAGATGTCCTAAAATCACCATTCAGTTGAGGATACCACAGAACACATGGGCTTTTGTGTCAAGTCCTAACTGCCCAGACTTCTTCAATTACCCTTCCTAGAGATGGTTTCTAAAGTCCTTGCCCACAGTTACATGAATGTACATGGCTTCATCAAACTAACTTTGATATACATGATTTTTGAGTACTGAGCCAAATAGGGAAGTTCAGCTAAGCAACGGTTTTCCAAAACAATTTTCTTCAACCAGTATTTAAAATGTTCTTAGAAAAACTCTCTTTTTCTAAGTGAAGGACTTTAACCTTCAGTCTAATTTTTAAAATGTCATGTGTATTTTATATAGGAAGTTAACAATAACCAGTATTATAAAAGTCAAGCGGCTTCATTTTAAAACATTGCTTTAATTTCCAGAACTCTCCTATTATGAAAAGAAATGCCATGTATAAAAAATATATGGCTGCTCATCTATCACTACCCTGATATACTATCAAGAGTGTCTCTTTAACCTTAATTGTTCTTCACTGAAGCATTCAATTTCCTGCTCTCTGTTCCTGCAACGCCTCTGTCTTTGCTCAAAAATGGAGTACTTTTTTACACTGAAATTGCCTGAAATGCAGTTGTGAAACAGATGATTATAAAGTTTTCAAACATCAATGGAAAGTCAATATATTTTTGCCTAAGAGAAGAGTTCTCTGGTTTTAATTTTTCTGAATAGAAATTCTTAGCAGCTTTATCAAATATTGACAAAGTGCTATATTTATTATTTATATAATGGATTTAATAAATGAAATATACATCATACTTAATCATGATGTCGAAAAATGACAAGAACTGAAAAAACCTCATAAATGGTGAAATATTTGACCTTTGTAATTAGAGAAGGAATCACAACACAGGTGTCTTCCTGTAGTCAGAAATAATACTCCTGAGAAAGTATCTACTTTGCAAGTTAAAATGTGTTTCTACTCAAAAGCAGTTCAAGTAAAGTGGAAACACCACTTCACAGCACAATCCTTATTCAGAGTGTAGTTTGGTGTTTATAATCACTAGCACACCAAATGATAGGTCCTGTTGTGTTTGATGCTGGTATAGACAATATAATTGGCCTCTGCAGGACTTGGCTAACAGGGGAGAAAAAAAGTAAATGCCCAGCTTAACACATTACCTGTCAGGTTACGGTACTGATGATTATCTTTGTTAGGATCAAAGTGAAAACCATCAGAAAATGAAAGAGCAGAAATGTCACTGACTGCTTTAAAATGAGCAGCTATCAGCAATTAGCAGGGCTGTTTTTCTTTTGCCCTTTCTTAGCTCATTTTTTTACTCTTTTTTCACAACCTCCAAGAAGCTGTGAACTTCCTACCAGCCTCAGATGATCTTTATTTTGGATGATGCTTACATCCTGATGCTTACATGCCTTATATCTTAGTTATCAAAACACAATATTTCTTTTGGTAAGCAAGATACCTATATACTTCCACTGGATTTTAAAGTAAAAATAGTATTTTGGATATCTGACTGCATTTTGACTATTTTTTTCAGAGATTCTAAATACCTCTGATCTCATCTTTTCTCTCTGAAAGCATCAGCTTTCAGACTTCACCTATTGACTGTTTGGGTAAGGAGCCCTGCATCTCTATGTGGCCATTTATAGAAGTTCCCTGTGTGTCAAGATTTGGGGAAGAAGAGCTCTTTACCTGCCTTAAGTGCCCTCTTCAGGATTTTGTAAATCTTTTCCTCCTCTGTCCTCAGACATCCCCCTTCCAACTCCAACCTATTTAACCCTTCTGGCACAAAACATCTGGTCCTTCCCCTCAGCAGTTCCTCTGTGCCCTTTCTAACATCTGTCCTCTCACAGATATGGAAACTGAAGCTGTCCAAAGTAAAAGTTAACAACAGATTAAATCCTCAGTTCTTAACTATTTATGTAATCTTCCATGCAGAATCCTGGTAGTTTAAATTGCAGATTTGCTTGAGTGTGACTGGTGTACTATGTTCTGTTAGTGGTTAAGCCACTTAAATCTGTGCTTTGAAAAGATTAATTTTTGAATGGCTGCATTATTCTTTGATGAGAAAGGCACCCTAGAGGCTGAACATGAGGAAACTCAGCATTGCTGCACCTAGCTCTGGCCTGGGAACTTGGGTCCTGAGCTGCAAACCTGACATAGGTGTCTATGAACCTCTGTAATACCCAAGAAGATGTGGATCAAAATGGGATTTACAATATTTATCATACTGACACTTCAACAGAAGCAGGTACAAGTGAAGAAAGGTGCAGTCTCACCTGGATTTAGGCCAACATCTTGGTTTAACAAATGGGAGAGTTTCAGGGAGTCTGGTTTTTCAGTCTCTATGCCCTGGTCTCACTGGTGGAAAACAGAGCAAAACAGTTGAGACTTGCAAAAACAGGGCACCAGATGCTGAATCTGTCCCTGCTGCCACTGTTCACAAGGCTTCTGTATGAACACTGCTGGATGCAGAGTAGTGTGACAGAAAGGAGTTTATTTCTACTCTTTGCTCGGTAATAAAAAGTGCAAGTAGCATGCCAAACATCCTCCTGCTCCTTCTGGAGCTGCAGAGCCTTTAATCATTCACAAAATCTCACAGATCACTTTTTTCCTCCTCCTCTCTCTTAAATGTCTTGAAAGCCCTGTCATGAGCAGTATAGAAAATGAGGCATAGATTAGATTAAATGTTTCCATCTGGAGCAAACATAGCTGTAAATTAGTGGACTCAAAGAAAGTAGTTAAATGCACATAAAAATTAAGTCCTCCTGAAACACAGTGCTGTTAATGACATGACATTTAGTTATGTGTTCATAGACAGACTCTGACCAGTGTCAGTAGTGTAGTAGCATTTGGCTTTGCTGGAAGTGTGAAGTACCTGCTTACAGAAGGTATAAGTTTCCAAAGGGCAGCAGTTTCTTCAATGTGTGTATAATTGCTGTTATTGATTTCAAAGTTTTGGGGTATTAAGTATCTGACATTTTATAGTGGACTTACATGTGGCATATGAACCATTGCATGGTTACATAACCTGCATGGTTTAAAAAATTATATTTAAGTGCTCGACTCATAGCACTGCCCTAAAAGAAACCCTCAAAAAATGAGTGTGTTTTTTAAAAAACTATTAATTATTAATTGGTATTTTTTCATGTGCAAAAAACCTCATATACACAAAATGACACAGAAAATGTTTGCTTGAGCTGGGGGTGAGGACAAATCCCTGAAGGATACCTAACAAATTCTTAGGTTATGAATGTGACTTGCCAGATACTCTTTTATTATTTCCCGGCTTAAATAGCAGGCAAGGTGTTATGACTCATTGTCTTTCTCACAGCTAAGGGTACGTTAATTTTCAACTACTTGATAATAATACTGTATAATTCTACAGAGACTTTAGGCCTTATTCATTGCTTGAAAATGTTTTCACAGCTTGTGAAGTGGGAGTCAAGTACTGATGGGGCTGAGAAATTCTGGGACAACAGCAGAGAACCTAAGAAAATTCAGAAGGAGCCTGCATCAGCCTAAGGATTAGAGTATGTTAAATCAACTGGTGTATTCAGATGCATTTCTATGATGTTTATCTCTAGGATAGGAGAGGATTTGTTATGCTGGATTTGAAGGAGTGCGTGTGCACTAAAGAAGTTCAAAGTACTTCTCCAAGGAAATGCAGGGATTTGGGGTAGAGTCAGTGGACAGTGGAAATATAGTTTGTTAGCAGGTCTCAGTGCAATGCAGAAATCAGATACAGGTACCTTACAGAAACCATATATTCATGGTGTTATTGATGGTTCTGTGTGGGTTTGCTATTAATCCTAAAATCCCATTTTCTGATTTTAGTTTAAATTTTAGGGTGAAGTAGAAGCTGCAATTTTGAGTTCCATTCAGGGTGATGAGAACAGATGGATATGTACTGTGACTGTAGAGACTTTTTTTGTCATTGTTCACTCTCAGCTATTAACTGATCAGCTCAGAACCTTTCCCATCCACAAAGCTGTGGCACTGACAGTAAGCTATTACCTATCAGCACCTTGGGCACAAGGGGAAGGAGAGAAAAAGTATAGGAAAGCATTTTCAACAGACTAGGAGATAAAAGGCAATCAGGTTGGTTATGTGCATACAGGTTTTCACTGGAAATCCTCCGTGTTTCACTTGAGATGTGGAGGGCATACACAAACATAGAGCAAATCTCCTGGTAAAAAGACTGAAAATGGTATATAAGACATTTTTGTAGTAAATAATTGAAATATAATACTTGAAAAATGTTTAATTGAGGCTTCATATTATGATTTTTTCTGATGAAAAGTCTGATTTTTGAAGGTTCTAATCCTTTCTATTTTCAGCTGCTTTCATCTCTTCTGCCCCTCATAAATCACTGTTTCCTTTGCTGTGCCAGTGTAACTGTTTTTACAGATTTTTTTTTTTTTTTTTAAAGTATGAGTCATATTATCTAGAGCTCATACCCTCTTCTGTTTTTAATCCTGATTTTTTTTTTTCACTGATCTGGTTTACCACAAACCCTTGCAATGAATTGAATCCCATGATGAAGGATCAGATTGCTTGTTACTGATCAGCCTGACTAAACCTGCTGCTGAACTAATGAATTTGTAGCTTTTTCTCTGCCTTAGCAATTGTGAAATCCAAATCACTGGTTCTAGGAGCTAAACCAGCAAGGAAAACAACACTCCAAACAAACAGCTCAGAACATATGCTTCCCTGTTGTTTGGGATCCTCATCTGGCTCGCAGCAGGGTCAGCATTTGTGCAAGGACAGAGGTGAGGGACAGCAAGTGGGCTGAGAGTAGAGGTGAGTTCCCTGCGCTTAGCTCCGCTATAAAGTGAAACAGTTGCCATAGGGAGCAGGCAAGTGTGGCAGGGTGGTGAGAACTACCCTCAGGATGAGTGAGTCAAGGAATGGATGGGCAAAGTTTGCTCCTGGAAAACTGTACTTTGAGGTACACCTTTGGTGTAAACCCCAAATGGAATACTGCCGTGCGAATCACTGTCTGTTCAGTTTCTATTGGGTTAAGGTGGCTTCTGGCTGCTTCCTTTTAGTGCAGCAGCTGAGAGTCCCAGATTCAGGATTCAGGAAGATATTCCTTTTTTGGATATTTATTTATGTCTTTATTCGGAAGGGAGTATTTTTTTTTCCCCTTTCATCATCTTAAAAGCTGTATTAACAGCAATCCGTATCGTATTGCTCCCCACGAGCCTAACTTTACTACCATAATGTACACAAATAATTTTAACCTGTTTAACAAGTCCCAGTGGGAATATCTTCTTAGGAACTACAAGGGCAGATAAGTAACACATTCAGGGATTAAATTTTAAACTTCCTGCTAAGCGATCCATTTTTTGGCACTTTCCTTCTTGTAAGGTCATGGTGCACATTTTTCTGTCATGTATTTGTTAGTACTAATCTCTGATTGACTTGCCTTTTCTGATTTAGTTTAATGGTAACTTTTTTTGTGTTAAAAATATGACAAGTTGTTGTGAGTGTTTCCAAGTTGTTTTTTTTCCATCCTGTAAAGAAAAACATAAATGGTTTATAAGGACACAGTTAACAATATCCATAGGGCCTTCTTTGTTATCTAACATATGAGGTAGAGCCTATTCTATATCTATTCTAAACACATAGAAGAGATAAAAATATTATGTAATTATTTAGATGTTCATAAACTTTATCTGTTGTAAACAACTAAGGATAGTTGGAACTTAGTAATTTTACTTTCAGTGGTTTTACCCTGGAAGAGTTTCGGTTGCTTGCATTAGCACTGCAGAACTGATTGACTCGTCCTGTCATGTTACCATTGAGTATTTATGCTTACTTTTGTAAAATAAAGATATTTGTTTGATTTTTGTGATTTTGGAATGCCCTATGCCACACAGAGCCTTGTTCTGAAGGTTACTACATGAATTCAAGTGTCCCTGCCAGGGAAATAGGGAATCTGCTGTTATTGTTCCAGTATTTCCACTAATTAAAAGTGGATTCAGTTTGTCTTCCTGTATATCTGATTAGCTGAGCACTGTCTCCCAGGCCTCCCTAAAAAATCTTAGACAAACAGCATTAATAATATGCATACATCAATTAATTTTCTTTGTTTTTCAGAGTATGTTGATGGGCATGGAGTAGACAATCCATCATGCTGCCTTCCAGCTCTTCGTCCTGTTGTACCAGCATTTGTGAACAAATAGAGTTCTGCTGCGTAGTGGTCCGGCTGTGGTTAACTCTCTCATTCCTTCTACACAATGTCTGGTATGAACTGTGGAAGGTATTTTTTTCTAAAAATCTGCATAATTTTTGTGGCTTTGAGTGAAATGACATCAAAACAGAGTCCAGCTCTGAAAACAAGTAGGGTGTCCTTTGCGTGTTTCTCATGATCTGTGTCATTTTGAAATCACCTTGGATTTGTTAACTGTCAGTGAATTACCTCTCTCTTCCCTTCAGATGGAACTTAGAATGGGTTTCTAATGGATCTATTCTTTCAACGTAGAAACGAATGCACAATCTTTATTCTATCCTGTATAAAATGCACGATTAAAACAGAGATGTGATCTAAATTGGACTCCTTGAGTTTGCATGCAAAATAACCTGACTTATTACACTGTATCACAAATTACATTCTCTAGTATTTGATTTTGCTGTGCTATAGAGCTCCATTTTGTTTCATGAGAACAATATTGTAAAGGAAAAATGGCTTTCTTACAAGGAGAATTGTCTCATGTCAAAGCCCAAACTGAATAGTTTAAATTTTCTACTTTTGTGACTGGGGTTTCTTCAGTAGCCAGTTCCTGAGCTTTCCTAAACATCCATTTTACTTTCTTTATGGTTATAAATCAAATCAGGATTTCAGTATAAGTCTTATATACTGTAGTTTTTCTTCCCACTCTATCAGAGGTATTACTTTTATTTATTTTTAGAATGCATAAAAGCATTTTGCCAATCTCTTAAAAATCCTTTAAGATGTAGCTAATCTAGGTAAACTGGCATTTAATCAATTCCTTTATTTACATTCTGACCTTAGCTGTAGTGCTTGAAATCACCTTACAAAGAAAAACATTGTGGATATATTTTACTATAAAGCAATAGAGTAAATACATAAAGCCTCATCAAAGAGATTAAAAAAAAAAAAAATTCTGATAAATAACAAATTACTCAAGAGATTCCAACTGTGGAGGAACTGAATGAGAACAGAGAAGAGGAATGTATTAAAAGACTAAATACTTAAGAAGTCTCCCTAGAGAGGGTTTACATCCTAGTTTACATCCTATACGACAGAGGATGCAAACATATGTTGTGCATAAAATGACTCAGTATGACTGTACTAATGTTAAAATCCTAAAAGCCTCATTATCTTTTTTTTTTTTTTTTTTTCCCTTCCCCTCTGAGAACAGTGTTTTTTTTTTTTTTGAGGAATTTTTAGAAATAGTGATAACAGAAGAGATTTATGCTTTCCTGGAAATGAACTTTGTAAAAATCATGTATATGGGTGGCTTATGTATCAGAGCTGAAGATGTATTCCCATGTTTCTTTTCTCTAGGCAGGAATAGGCCTCTTTTTTGTTGTTGTTTTTAATAGACAGTTTAAAAGTTGGACCAATGCAGATATTTTTACTAGTTTTTGGTGGGGATTTTTTTTTTTTTTTTTTTTTTTTTTTTTTTTTTTTTTTTTTTTTTTTTCAGGACTAGGGTACTGATATTCCTAAACAGCTACTGGTAAAAATCTTACATAACCTCTCTGTGGACTTTTATGGGGCACTTTCTTTCCATGAGTCATATCTTGGTACTTGAAAATTAATCTTAAACTGTGAGATAATTAAAGAATGTAAGACCATCATCATGCAGTACACTAAAAGTTGATTTTTTTTTTTTTTTTTTTTTTTCTTTACTGGGTCATTAATAGATGGCCAATAGGAGATGCATTTTTATTAATGTTTTAAAATATATATCAGATCATGTCCATATTGTATCACTTTATTTTTGTTAATGCCTACCTCTTTGTTGGAGAAGATGAAACAGAAAAGCCTTATACATATTATTGCCTGACAAAAGATTCTAAGAGTATAAAACCTGTAAGTGAAACAGAAATGAAAGCGAGCTTTGAGATGTAAGATGCCAAGCCTGAAGATAGTGATTGAGTTAGCTGAAGGCAAGATCTCTGTTGATTGAGCAATACCCCTGGCAAACAAAGGGATGCCAAGGGTCCAAGGGGGAGGGGCCCTGCCAAGGTGGCAGGGAAAAAGAGTCTAGAAACTATCTTTTAGGGTTTGGAATGTGGCGTGGTATGGTAATGTTCTTATAGGCTGTATGTAAATTCTGTAGGATTTGTATCTTGTACTGGTTGGTTAGTGTAAACTAGAATATTCAACACAGAAGGAGATATAATGTATACTGCAACAAGAACTTAGCCCTCTTGGTTCGGGCACACTTTTAGCTGTGGCTGGCAGCTTAAGCAAAGCTCTTGTACTAACGAACTATGCAATAAACCACGTTTCAAGAGCTGCCCTAGACTCCAAAGATCTTTTGTCACCATCCCTACATTCTCCTACACCTCTTAAATGTTTTTCACAACACTCCTCTTTATTGTTGGTCTGAGGAGTGGATAGGCAGATTCTTCCTGACTAGAGCTAAACACCACAGAAAAAGTTTTATAATAAACAAATAACATAGGTGAACAAACTGCCGTGATCCCTAATGTATCTGTTGCTCCATGAACTATGAATATCCATGCAATAATGTGTATGGATGTATGTAATGTCTATTCATTCTCCAAGATGTCCAGGCTAAAAACCCTCAGCATGCACCGCATTTTTTCATCTGCTGTTCTGAGTGCCTGCATGCACAGGAATGCTTTGCTGCTTCTGCTGGCACAAGGGACCTCCTGCAAAGTTACCAGCCCACAGACATTGCTGTAGTGGGACCATTTCAGGCAGACACTTTGATGAGAAGGTTTTATTTGGCCAGGCACCCTGTCATGATGTAGACCTCAGCTCCTAGGGTTCAGAAAAGAGCCTTTGATAAGCAGATGGCTGCAAGAACTTTATGGGACATGAGGCATTTGATAAGCCTAACCATACTCCTTTCACCATTTGGAAAACAAGGGTCCATTTGAGATTTATCATGTGGCTCATTATCAAGAAATAGAAATGCTCAGCTGCCTGTAGCATTCCCATAGCTTCAAAATCTACAGATGGTTGACTTTTGAAATGGTTTCTGAATATGTTCACATGCTTCGGGTAACAATGTGGTCTCACTGAAGTTTAAAACCCCTTTTACAGTGCAATGCCAACTAAAATATTCCCAGCTTGCCAAGTTTTTCCTGGCTTGTATGCGCTAGGTGGATTATTGCTCCTCAACCTGTAAAAGCTATATATTAAAGTAAGAATTTTATCAATTCTATCTATTATAAAGCTTAAGGTGTTTTTAGTGATCTTAATTTTTTTTTCTGACTGAAAAGCAAAATCTCTTAAGTGAGTTCTGTTGGCCTTGCTGGAGGGTTATCGCCGCTCCTCATCCTGTGGCTGTTTGGTCTCAGTATGAGAGCTCAGTTAGATGCTTCCTGGAGTGAATCAGTGAGATTTCTACGGCTAAGTTGCATCATTTGTATAAAATTACCAGGAAAATTTCAAAGATTTTGAGTAGTGAATCACTTAGTATTTGTGATCTTGACAGTCGTTCAATTCACTAGTTCCAAAAGACTGCTTCCTTATGGTTCTGGTTGCTCGGCTCTTATAGGAAGTTTACCCTTGGGCCAGTAGGACAGATTTGCCCAGACAACATTCTGTCACTTGCAACAAAGTCCTCTGCATCCTCATAATCATCAGAAATAATTGATGAGGAAGTTTGACTTTCATCAACTGCTCAGTGTATGAGCTGGCTCTATTTGTGTTTTGCAGCTTCACAGACCAGACTGGTATGTCTTTGGGCATAAGATGGAGTGTGACGAAAAAAAGAGCTTTGGGTTTCTTCTAAATGATCATGCAAATATGAATAAATAAAGAAATCCCAGGATCTCCAGTCTGTGAAACACCATGTAACCTATAGCAAAGGCCTTAAGCATATAAGCATTTTTCTTACTGTATGCAATACAGATGAAAATAAGATATTATTCTGAGTTTTGAGATTGGCAGCTTTTACTTTCGTTGGTCAAACTATTCTGTAATTTGAAGGGACAGGCTTCAGTTGTGCTGTGGGCATTTTTTTGTTTTCATTTATTATCATCTACCACAGCATTTCTGTGATTTTTTAAATGATCTGTCAGGGTGCCTTTAGGCATTAGATGTTTGCTGTTGCTTGTTAGATAAATAAAAAATATTAATCTGATGACCTTTTGTCATTTCAAGTACAGGAGACAATTTCGGATGTCAATGATGATGTTATTAGGAGTAGGAGACCCTGTGAAAGAATCCTCTCAAATTGTGGTTGTTGCCTGTCAGCAATTTACAACTGGCACTGTCTGTCGACAGATATAGTGACTCATTAGTGAAATCATTGGGAGAAAAAGAATCCAGGAAATCTGCAACTGTCATCTGAACAGAAATTGAAGCTATGTTTTGCTCCTTTTTGTGAAATTTGGAAGAAAAAATTGTTAGTGATTACATCATACTTTTCTACTTTTTGTCTCATAATCTGACTTGCATAAAAATTAAAAATTTCACACTGTATTTTCTGAAGTTTTTAGAAAAAGTGTATGTATTATTATAAAAATAAGACAGCAGGTATTACTTCTTGGAAATAATTAACGTTGAAAAAATATACCCTTCTATAACTGCCTCTGAGGGAGATATTTAATTTCTTCCTTATTTGTCACAATGAAAAATGTTAGGGGAAAAAAAAAAATTGCATTGATATGTAAATAAGGAGCTGCATTCTAACCCTGCAGGAATGCTTAGGTAAAGGTAAAGTGAGAATCTTGGTAATAAGGTGTCTTGGTTTGAAAGACAGGTATCTGCTAGGGAGGGGCGGGGCCTCTCTAGGAATGGGGAATTCCAATTTTCTTCCTCCAAGTTATTATAATTTAGAAAATTAAAGGGGCTTTTCAGGCAGGGCTACAGGGAAAGGAAGCAAACCACCAACAACAACTACAGTAGTAATAATAAACAGAACCAAGAACCTTGAGAGCCTGGGGCAGTCTGGTCTCTTGGGACCCCGAGAGCACCAAGCTGGAACGGTGGAAGCTCCTGGGCTGGTGGCTGGAATGGCAGGATGTCCCCAACAGGCAGAGGGGTGCGGGGCTACAGGGTAGTAAAAAGAGAGCAGTGCTGGAGAAGCCGTGACAGTCGGACAGGGCTGGCCCAGCTCCAGCAGGGCAGGTGAAAGAGCTCTGAATTCCTGGCCACAGGAGCAGATGATGGTAGATTTCCCAGGACTGGACTTGACAGTAGATTCCTCCCGCAGCGAGCACTAGCTTGGTCATCCTCCCTCTGATGCTGAGAGCAAGAAGAGCCAAGCTGCCCCCAGCTCTGTCCTTTTCCTGCCCCAAAAACTCACGTGATCTGCCTGCCCTGAATTTTGTCCCACCTCCGTTGTGTTGGTCAAGCACCGTATAAGCACCGGTACTTAGTCTCTTAGCAATTTATGGGGAAAAAAAAGTCTATAAGAAAAAAAAAAAGGAACAAACCTAACGCCCAACATAAGGGCACAACAATTTTTGCTCCTTAGCTTGGACCATTTGAAGCTACCCTAGGTCTCATCTGGTTCAGAGAACACTCTTGTTGACTGAACAGCAGAGAACAAATCTTGTAGTTTTATATATTATTCTACAGTTTCTTGCAGTTATTGACAAGATTTGTTGAAAGTAAAAATATGGCTTGTTGTCTAGGAAAGGATCCAGTCATTTCAACAGTCTGCTTTCTCTGTGAACACAGTAATGAATACAGTGCTATCTTCAAAAGTGATTTGATATTTTTGAGAGGTTCATAAATTGCCTTCTCCTTTTATACACGTTTTTGATACTGCATAAAAAAGTTTGCTTGTGAATTAAGCAGAATTGAATTAGTAAGGAACATTTATGATTTTAGTCCCTTTCCAAGAACTTAAAAAGTCCCTGGGAATACAAAAAACCATGACAGATTGCCTGAAGGTTTGCAGTAAACACTGGTTTGAAAAGCTTGTAACAACCTCCATCTGTTCACTGCACACTTGAAAAGGCTCACAGAGCCTATGCAGTAATAGAAAGATTCCTGTGAGGGCAGATCTTTTCTTCAGAGGATTGATTAATTTCACTGCTGCTGTTTGGGGACAAGAAACTTCCTAAATACTTATTGTTTTGTTTTTCAGTGAAGACAGCCATTCAAATGATTTTCATTCCAGCATCTTTTTTATCCTGATACGCACTGTAACTTGTTTCTCCTCAAAAGTTCAGCAACAGGTAAATGAGGAATCCTCAAGCATTTAGTGCATCAGCTTTTTGAATTAGTTTCTGACAGAAGTGATTCTCATGAGGCTGTGATGCTGTGAAAACATCCATACTGTGACTTCAGTCACAGTGCTGCATTCAGGGCAGTGCTTGCAAATTTAAACTCCTGTGAGAATCAGGACCTGATGCACTAAATTGAAGTAATAGTTAACACAAATAAAAAGGATTTTCAAACTATTGATTGGGATAAACTTTATACTTAACAAGAATTTCTATTTTTCTATTGATCAAATTAGTTAGTTAACCTGGATGATATCTGTCTTGTACAGTTTTTCCCATCTTGTGTTTAATAGTAGGTTTTTAGAGGGATTTAAGATGTGTTTTTTTATCTCATCTATTTAATATACTGATAAACAATAAAAGATGAAAATGATATTGTGCTTCTTTGTACTTTTTTTTTCTGTCATAATTAATTTTGTAAAGTTTTCTGTGGAGAACGCTCATACAGAGATTCTCATAAATCAAACTACTTAAGACTAATTTAAGTAAAATTCTTTTTACAATGAAGGAAACGTTAGAGACACTAGGAATTAGTTCTATGTTAGCATTGCAGTTCCATATTAAAACATGCAGATAGCATACACTGTAACAACACAATAGGTAGCTTTCTGACATTTCGCTTTTCTGATAGCCAAATGACTTCTTTTGACATTAAGAAAAAGTCTTCCTTTTTTCCTTTTTTCTACACTTAATATGCTGCTGTGCAATAAAAATGTCTGCATTTCAGCAGGAGGAGCTTCAATGTGCATTAAAATCCAATAGGCTATTCACAACAGAAATGATAAACTGCAGAACATGTCAACAGCAACTTGATTTTAGTGTGACAGTAACTATATCATTTCAAATAAGGCAAAACCCTACCAAAAATAACCTACAAAATCTACACCAGGATATTTCTCATTCTTCTTCAGGGTACATGCACCCCCCCTAAAAGCTGAGGGGTTTGTATGTAGGGGGATTATGCGGTCCATCAGCACAGACTGATTGGAGTCAGTGCTGATGGACCTATTTGCTTTATGATGTGTTACAGGATATATCCATCAATTCCTGATGATTAAGCCCCTGCAATGAGTTTTGTGGCCTGTCTGACTCAAAAAATAAGTCCTGGAACTACACTCAACTGTTCTACTAAGAAGATGCTGGTCAGCTGCAGAGACAGTTTCTAAGTTACCTATTCAGACACTTAGATGGCCTCTGCTGTCATTTTAGGCAACTGGATATGTGTTTCAATGTAAATAAATCATGGTGGGCTCTCTATATCTTGCTTGGAGGGAAGTAGAGCAAATGAACCATTGTGAGGAGGAATTTTAGATGACTGATTCAGAATGAGATGGATTTCCTTGCTTACCAAGTGCGGTATCTCTTGATTCACTCTCTTTAGAAAGAGCCCTGGTAACAGGGTTGGATTTAGCTTTGTAATGAATCTCACCTGAAATTACTCTGATTGAATAAGTTGTTGAGGTAATATGTACCATAGAAAAAATATTGCCATTTTGGGAAAATTATCTTGTGAATTTTAGCTATTCAAGAGTTAAATATATAAAACCACCTATTTTAGCATTTCTCATTAGCATATTTTAATGAACAATGGATTCAATAATGCTTTTATGATATAGATGCTAAGGATTAATTTTAAGAATTACTCTATCTCATGTAGCTCCTACCATATCACATCTTAAAAATCCAACTTTTCAGAAGAGAAATCCTACTTTTTCAATCAAGAAACAGGTGTCATCTTCTTGGACAGGTAGTTAAAATAGTGCTTGAGTGGTGCATCATTTCATCAAAGGCAGAAGATCTACTTCTTCAAAATATTTTTCACACCTCACTCGATCTTGTCTTTGAGCCTCCACTTGCATCCAAAGGATATTTCCTTAAGCTTATCCAAAAGTTCCTGCAAAGTGGCTTTGTGGCAGTGTTTTGACAGCAAGGGGAAAGATTTCCTTTCCTGTAGAGTGAATCAGGCTATTGTTTTTTTAGAAATTTAGACCAAGGTTTCATTCTAAATGGTAATAATAGGAGTATCAACTCCTGGTTTTTTTTGATTTTCATAGTTAAGAAAGACAAAAAGAAATTACTGTAGTGATTTAAGAAATTTCTTTGGGATGGCTTACACAAAGATTTTTCTTTATTGAAATATACATAACTAATTATACATTTTTGTATCAGAAAAGATTAGTTGATTTTTTTGAGATGCTGTTTAGTCTTATGAGTCCATGACAAGTTGGTTTCTATTTGCATTAGTTTAGGCCACTGTTAAAACAGCCATAACTCAGTGTTTTCCTCAGAGATATTTGAATTTAATTGATTATTTTTATATAAAACTCTGGAATTTCCAAATGTGTCATCTTGACTCCTTAAAGTCTTCTGAGCTAGTCCAATAGCCTATGTGATTGACTGCTTTGGTTGGGTTTAATTAGACATTTGTCAGGTAAGAAATATCACAGGAACAGACAGAGGGTTCAAGTGTGGTCTTCAAGTGGAAGCCATGCTTATCGTATTTCTGTTTTTCACTCTAATAACCCTGCCTGAAGTAGCTGAAAAAAAAAAAAAAAGTGACTGGAATTTAGTAGGGCAGTGGGCTTAGATGTATTAAATGGAGCTAAAGTCTTCACTCTGTGGGCACTGAGAAATGTAAAGTGATTAAAAAAAAATGACATAAGTACATTAATTTCAGAAGCCAGGAAGGAAAGTGGAAATGCATTGTTTTGCTAAAATAGCTAGGTGTATATTATATGCACACAGTATCCTTTAACCCAACTTTTTTTAGAACTATTTTCTTTTTAATTGTGATGTCATCATTCCCTTTCAAAACCCAAAATTCTTGTACTTGAATGTGCTTCTTAAGAAATGTCTGAAATCATTAAATGTACATATAAGAAAGAGTTTAAATTAATTCACAATATTTGGAGGTTCCCTAGGTGTATACAAATATGAAGTTAGAGTCCAGTCATATACAGGAACTACACCGCAAACACAGAGTGGGAAATATTAGTCCCTTGCTACAGTCCACATCTTTACAGATGATTCATAACCTTTATGGCACAACAGCATACAATGTAAGACAAATATTTGTCAGTGAGAGTGAAATATTTCAGAAGTCAATGAAGTATTTTAGCTCAGCTATGAGCTTTTTTCCATTAGTGAGGGAGGAAAAACTATTCCAGACAAGCAGTTCTTGAAGGATATTTGATATTGCTGCAACATCAGCCAGATAAGCTAATGTAATGCTCTGTAACAACTCAAGCCTTCTTTTCCTACAGATGATTGCATAGAATGGTTTATTTAAACTTGAAATCTGAAGAGAATTCTGGCTCCATAGACATTATTGGTATCTTTGTGCCCTACATGCACCATGTAGTCAGAGATTGCTAAGATTATTAAGCACCTAATTCATCCCTTGGAGTAGAGTGATTAATTTGCCTTCTAAAATGTGCTAACCCAGAATCTTAAAATATACACTCACCTCTTTATGTATTCCTAGTGACCACATGTGTTGAATTCTTGGCTCTGCATAAAATTGAGTTCCTCTGACTTCATTGTTTTGAGTGACTAAAGCTAATCTTAGGTTTTTTTCTCTGTGCATTACATGTGTAGCTCTTTGTGCCCATTCCTCCTGATAAAATAACAAAATGAAAGCAAAAAAAAAAAAGAAAACAACAACAACAAAAAGGCATTGGTGTCTTCTTGGAAGAAATAGTAATTTTTTTTTCTGCCTAGACTGAGATTGCTGTAAGCAGTCTGCTTTGATTATTGGAAATATCAAATTGCTCGATAAAAATACAAAACTTGGAGCCCTTGTTAATCCATATTTAAATTACAAGTGTATTCTACCTCCCATATTTTATAGGCATTCAACATTTTGCCAACAGTGTAATGGAGCCATATTTTCATCTATAGAACAGATACCATTTTACTTTTTATTACAGGAGATGTTTATTTTGGACCTGTGTTTTTAAAATTCTATAAGCTCCACCCCCAAATTGCTTAAGCAATTCCCAAGAGATTCTTTTCCTGTGAATACAATTGCATTTTTCGTTTTTAAAAATTTATATAGCTATTTCTACATAATTTAAAATCCCAATAAGAGTTGACTCAGGCAAATAAATACAGCTGTATTTCCCTTATTCTTTCTTGGCCCAAAATAAATGCTTGTAGTTTTCCATTACTATCAAAGCACCTCTTAAGCTGCTTGAGTTTATGTTAAGCTGCTATGGTGGATTTTTTTTTTTTTTCCTCAGTAGATTTTTACTAATTTTTAACATCTGAACTGGTGAAGATGGATAAAAAGAAAATAGTATGGTGCAAAATTTAAATGAAGATCAGACTTTGAAATCTCTTCTCAAGAGCAGTTGATCAAAACTAGTAATTACTTATATCCAGCATGCATTGAAAAGAAAGCAAGAGGAGACCCCTGCCTAAGACTTCTGGCTAATTACAATTATAAAAGTCCAGAGAATTCCCATAAACCTGAATGTCATAACACTACAATAGAGGTAGCAGACAGGACTTATAAATGTAATTCTTTGCTAGAACAGGATTTCCAAATAGCCAGTAATGCTTCTTACCACAGTAATGTCACTGTGAAAAACAAGAGTTGATCGTGATCTAACACAACTGTGTTAGATCAACTCAGAAAAGAGAGTGAACAGCCGCTGTGTTCAATGAGTTTATTACAAAAGCATTTTTTATTTTCCCAGGAGTCTGACAGGGAGAATAGGTGAAACAAATGAAATGTTTGATCTTAGGCTTAACCTTATATACTGCTGAAAAATCCTAGAAGAGAGAAGTATCTAGTTATAAACAGAAGCCACTTTAGCACCAGCAGTTCAGCGTTCAGTTTATGTCAGAGCTTTTTAACAGAATAAGACTGCAGTTCCCAAGTCCTTGCAGTATGTTCAGGTTTCTAATTCTCTCAGGTGCGTTGAATTCTTGCTCGGGGAGTCTCTGCCCAAAGCGTTTTCTTCAGTAGCTCATCTAATTGTAACCTTCCTGTCTCTCCCAGTCTGTGCAGCCAGCAACTGGCAGACTGCTTAACAACTTGCAGTCTTTGGCAATAGGGCTGTGAAGAATAATCTGAATTTTTTATTTTCCATTAATGAGCAGAGAGAATTGTAGACTTCTTGACATTCAAGCAGCTTTACCACTTCAGCTCTGACCTCTCTAGCCTGCTATAGAATAAGGATGTGAATGAAAATGTGATTTTTTTTAATGATTCCAATCTGATAATTACCTGACCTTCCTAAGAGTAATGAAAGTGTTGTTTACCTTATCATAGTATACATTTATCATGGTATATACACTCATAGGTGTTGTATGGTTACTCTAATTAAAGGACCAAATTCACCCAGCCATTTGGGGTGTGGTTTGGAAAGGAATTTGAAGAGTTTTATGATATTTCAGAGAGCACATGTCTCTGCCCATGAATTTACTGTTGAAGTAAGTAGTCCAGACCTCTTTGGAACATTTGAAAAAGCAGAGTTAAGCAAGGATGTTCATATTGTTGCCAGCATCAATATCTGGGAAGTTCGAGTTAGTGTCAACATGTGGCTTTATTTAAAATAAAGTTAGCCATTGTGAATGCAATGAAGATACTGAATGTTGTTATACAGAATAACAGTCTAAATACGCAGAATATTTGCTATGATGTGATTTTTGTAATAGAACTGAGTCCAGAAGATCATGTGCAATTTTCATGTTAATTTTTGATTTCCCATACAATTTATTTCAAGAAAAAAATGGACATGCAAACAAAATGGGGCAAGAATGGGGGCAAAAAAGTCTAAAGAAAGTGAATACATTGTAAGACTCTTCTGGGGACCCCATCATTCATGTTGATTTCCACCCAAAAGACTGGTATGCCACTTTTGAACAGCTACTTCCAGTATTTCCATGGCATTTTTTTCTGACATTTACAAACAGTGCATTGGGCATTTCAATCTCATTTTGGACCTTAGGCAAGACTTAGAAGAGAAAGACTTCAATGTGTCAGCTGAAACAAGGGCATCAGTAACCAAATCACTCTGTAATAAAATTTGCCTCATTGCTTTTAAGAACTAGCAGATGGTTTCAACTTTATCTCCCATTGGAGACAAGCTGATTGAATTCAGTCTTTGCTTAATGGCTGCTATTTGTGCAAATGAAGATAAAAGAACTTAGCTAAAGATTGGCTATTCCTGTAGAGCCAAGTAGCAGAAAAAGCTTTGCATGTCTGACCAACAGTCTCATTTGTAAACACTGCTTTTTTCATACCTTCAGTGACTGGCAGGAGGTGATGCCTTTTCACAATGCAAAATTAAGAGAGTAGAGTGGTCTCCTGCCTCACCCATTACAGTCACATTCAGCCATATATATAAATAGAGAGAGAGAGATATTTATATATAATAAAAAGGGAATATTTAACAACAGATTTACCAAGCCCTCTTGGTTCATAGCTCAGATAGGAGATCTAAGGGACTGCTGAAATAAATCATTCAAACAGAAATTAGACTCTGACACAATCTCATGGATGTGAACCTCACTGCAGAACCTGGGGCTATGGTGTGCATCAGGGTTGTTTAAACTGACTCTGTGCCAATAGGCAAACACAGGGAAACTATTCATTTTAGACTGCAGTCATTAACTTGAAATACAAAGAGACGAGATTTGAAAAGTTTGAAAATACTGACGTATTTATGCTGGGAAATGGTTGTTGCAGGTTTCTTCCCTCCTCAGTTTTGCCAACGGCCAATTTATAGCACGCAGACTTAGTTGTTGAACCTACACACGGCCTAACCAAGAAGATTTACTCTTGAGGCTGAGTCAAGACCCTTTGGTGGTTTAAAGGTGCAGAATGATCACTGAAAACACTGCTGGGAGATTGCAGGTTGCCTGGATAGCAGCAATCCTGCTTCTGCCCTGCTTGACCAGCACAATGGGTAGTCACTGTGTAGCTGGGATTTGCAGATTCCTCCCAGCTGCTGCACAGTCTGCCCAACTGCTGAGCCTGGATTTAGTCCTGAACACTCTTTTTGTGAGAATTTTGTAACTTTTTAAGTTTGTTTTGAATTAGAATGAAATGTCAGAGTGCCTGTAACTGGATTCTGGCCATAGCTGAGGAGGTCACTAACAGCTTGAGGGGACCTCAGCTCTTCTTGAGGACAGTATATCCAGCAGTGCGACAACAAGGAACTATCTCCAGAAAGGTCCTTTGCTCTGGGACATACCCACAAGATGTGTCTACTAGTACAGTAGAGACAAGGCACAAGGTCACAGCTGCATTATGATTCAGGTACAATAGCAGAGTTGACATGCAGAGAAACACTTTCATTTATTCTATTGATCAAACAGGAGCACACAGGCAGCATGTTGGTTGAAAGGACAAAGAGAGAGAAGACCGTTTTAATTACTTACAGTTAATAAATGTGTATGATCCCACACATAAAAACAATTAGCATTAGCCCCCCTAAGTAAACCCAAATCAGATAGACAACAGCATGGCCAAATGAAATAAGAGCATATTTTTAATTGATATTTGTATAGTACCCTCGCTGTGTAAAGTACTGCATGGCACAGAACCTTTCATCTGAATATGTTTGAGACCTATAGAAAGTCTGGGTAATGGAAATGCCTAAAATAGATGGAAATAGGAGTATGAACCTTACATAAACACTGGCAAGGTGACACAGTTAGTTTTGTCAGAGGTCTGGGTTTGATCCAGACACTTTGGGATTTAGATCAGACATCCACAGAAGAGTACAGACTGGAGCAGTGGAGGTTCTGGTTGCCCGAGACTTCAGGACACACAGTATGTGTGTGGGCTATGTAATGAAAGGAATCGAGAGTAAAAGTTGTTTGCATTCAGGTAGGATTGCCAAGTCTACGCATAGTACACCTCTGGTTAAACCTGGAGTCTGCACATCCTTATTTTGCTGTAATTATATCTTTGAGTGTCTGTTTCAGGGAAGAAGTTAGGGCCATTCAATATATGTCTGTGTACCAGGGTGTAAGCTCTGCTTTGCTTCCAGGAAAAGAGAATATCAGTCAAGCTAGGAGCTTGTGCTCACACAGCTGTGAGACTGATGGGCAGGATCTGGGTCCCATATCTTCAGTCTCCAGGAGCACAGTCTAGAGAAATATTTGCCTGTCCTATGCATTTGGTATTCTTGATGAGGAATTCTCGTTGAGTCAATAAAGTTGTTGTGCCCTTTGTAAGTGAAAGTGGTTTTACGTGTTCTCTTTAATTGCTGGTGCTCTAGCACCCCATTATGAAAATGAGTTCTTACAAGTACACATGCCTTAAGTGAGAAACAGAAAATAGGAAGAAGTCATGAAAATGCAAAAATAGCATATTTGCAGGAAAACTCTTTCAAATATGTTATTTTTACAGAAAGGGAGTTGTCACTTGGGTGGTGATTTAAACTTTTTCACTTAAGCAAAAGCAAATATGAGACATACACCATTCAGAATAGCTTTGCTATTCTTTAAAGGGGTATAGAAGGGAGGGGGACACTGGGATACCCCAAAGCA
Source organism: Hirundo rustica (assembly GCF_015227805.2). Taxonomy (NCBI): domain Eukaryota; kingdom Metazoa; phylum Chordata; class Aves; order Passeriformes; family Hirundinidae; genus Hirundo; species Hirundo rustica. The sequence goes on from NC_053451.1 coordinate 81,000,535, forward strand.
ATCAAAGGTGGAATATCAAAGGGAAAAATGTTCAAAAGATAGTAAAATGTTCACAAGTTGCAAAGAGCTTGAACAACTGCAACAGTGATACAAGGAAAGGCATCTAATCCTCTTTATCTTTTGCTTCATCAGAAGAAAATGCTGGACAAGAGGAAATATTTTCTGTGTAGTAGAACATGTGAGCACTTCAGTAAGAGATCTGCTCCAGGCTACATGCTGAATGGTGACCTACTGAAATTATTTAGAATTAGAAACATAGCAAGAATTTCACACTTTGTCTGTCTAGGAAATCAGCTTTATCACACACATAATCTAAAATGTGCTGAAGTGGTGGTTTTCTTTTTTTTTGGTTTGGTTTGGTTCCCCACCACCCCCCCCCCCCCCCCCCCCCCCCCCCCAAGATTTATATGTTTTTCTTCACCATGTTATCTTTGGAAATGTTTATACTCTTGATAGAAAATATCCTTACTCTTACTTCTTTGTCTTCTTTCTTGTTGGAAGAAGTTATGTGACAAAATAATTCACATTATGTTTTTCTAATGTTGGGAGATATAGCTGTAATTTTAACTGTAACTCCTCTTTTTTTTTTTTTTTTTTTTTTTTTTTTTTTTTTTTTTTTTCTTATACTATCACAAAGATATTAGGCTAACGAATATGAGCAGCAGATGTTCAGCACTGTCATGTACATTGTATCAATATCAACAGAATAATGTTGCCACTGTTAAGGGGGGGATGAGTTTAGAATTTACAGTTTTGCATTGCTATGCTTTAAAGATTCCATGGGGTCTCTAACACATCCAGCAGGCTTGTTTCCAAGTGTATTGAAGATTTAATGTTAAAAAATGTGAGTATGCTTTAAAAGCACAACACCTTACTGGAGAAGGATGCAAAAGCAGTGACAGCTTAATCATTGGCAAAAGCCTGTGACTGGCAATGACTGGGCAAATCTGATCAGCCCTACAAAGGCTGTGAAACAGAAGATGGTAGAGGACTAGAAAATTTATGCATGTCATGTATTTTTTTTAGCACACAATAATTTAGCAGTCCTTAGGGACTTTCCTCCCTTTGGGAGGAAAGGTGTAGAAGCCACTATAAAGATTTCTTTAAGCAGTTCTTTTCTCTCAAGCCAATAAACACAAAACTTATACATGCTATGCATTATGTTTTATTACCTAGAACAAAAGGCCATCATGGAATTTCATAATAAGGATTTAGCTTAAAGAAATCATTAGAAATATAATAGGTATCTGTATAAATTACTTAAAAATTATTTAGACTTAATAGTGTATTATCTCTTCTGTAGGCATTTTTAACAGGTCTGTAGCATCCTATAGCAAGGAATGCATTTTCATTAAATTGAACAGCTCCAAAATCTGTTAGAAATGGTGTACTTCTATTATTTTTTTCCCTGAAGAATTTCATATATGAAAATGGAGAGTTACTATAGCAATGTGCTACACTGCTCTTGATCCCAGCTTTGGAAAACAGCCACTCAGGATAGGGCAGTTTGCAGAAGTAGTGAATTTTTAACACTCATTGAGAAAAGGTCTTTCTCTTAAGAAAGCAAGGAGGTCATCATCTGAAATGGAATGGACTATGAGGAACATAACACGGAGGAGTGGAGGAATTATGGGAAAGACTATTATACACTATAGTGAGATTAATATAATGAAATGGGGAGTAAATCTAGAATTTTTAAGAGAAGAAACTTAATTAGAAACTATGAATAGATGTTTATAGGATACATCTGAAAATTTTAGTTTGGATCAGACTAGTCTGCTTCAGGAGGGGATTTCCCAACCATTCCCCCTGTCTGTGTTTAACCTTGAAATTAAATCAAAAGATGGTCTCCAGAATCTCTTCTTAACACACTCCAAACACTACCGGCAGTCAGTCAACAGGTTTGGAGGCCCCAAAACACACAAGATGTGACTACTTATTCTCAGAAGTAATATTTTGTTCTACAGATCAATTCATACTGTGATGCTTTTGCTACTGAAGATGTAACCAAAAAAATAATTTAAAGGGAGAAAGAACTGAAGAGCTCCTTCTACTCAGTAAAGAAGGTATTCTTCATTTTGCTAGAAGAATATATTGTGCAAACTGAAATTCCTCTATAAGAATGAGAAAATGAACCTGTGGAAAAATGTTTGCTAAGTACTAAAGAAAAATATGTAGATCTTCCAACATAAAGAAATTGTCCAAGTCCATGCTCTTGTATTAATTACCCATATAACACTGGCGCACACTTTACTACTGCATGTAAAAATAAAAGGTGGGACCAATTTATAATTTTCCGACTTTCATTTGATAATCAGTTTAAAATAAGTCTTACTGGCCTCACGGACTGCAGTTTAGGATTGTGGTTTTGTGTGTACTTTTCCTCCATCCAGAATGACTTGTTTACTAAAGTTTGTAAATGGAATCTATTGTAGCATTTATTTTGAGAAATCTGCGTCTTGAAAGGTGTGAGTGTTAAACAGATTAATCTGGTAATCTTTTACTGTGAAAATATATTCCACTGGGCATTGAAGTGTTGCAATAAAAAGCTATCTGATAAAATAAGCTGTGAAATTAGAATTTCAGTTTAAACTGCTTTTTCAAGAAATAAGTTATCCTAAGGCTCATGTTTGAACTAGCTGCTATTATTTGTTGCATGTAGCAGTCATTTCCTTACTAAGAGTATAAATTTATTTAAGCTGCAGCTGGGTGTAGAATTTCTTGGTACCGTTACAGATACCATTAAAAAAAGATTCACGGTTTTTACTTAAATTTTACAATTTGGTTCTTCACAGAGAGCAAATAAAAGAGAATATTACATGTCATTTCATTATGAATAATATTGAATGCTTTGTCTCTGTGTAGCTCTGACTAAAAAAAAAAAAGAATATGGTTTATTTTATAGTCTAATCCTGTCCTAGACATCCATTTTTAGTTTCAAAAAAAGATTTGAAATATCTCCCTTTGATAATTAAAGTATTGCCTTTCACACTGCTGAATGCTTCGATTCTGCATTTCTTTATTATTTCACTTGAAAAACTTCCTGCCAAGCTGATATGAATACAAGGGACAGATACAAATGTCTGAGAGAAGAAATACACACTGGTGATCCAACAATTAGAAATGTTTTTGACAGCATTCTTCCAGTACTTTAATATTTCAGTATTATTCATAATTCAGCATGTGGCTGAATTAATTCTACTTGCTAAAACAACGGGAAAGAGAACAAGAGAAATAATCTTGAACATATCAATTCAGAAATTTAAAGCAATGTGTCCGATGACATGTGCTTTATGTGCCCGTACTAGGAAAGGCTGCATTCTTTGCTAAAAGAGGTATGCTTGAGGAAATTAAATTGGATATTTGTGGAAAGTAGAGATTGATCAATTCATAGCTAGATTATTCTTATTAATGATCAATTCATAGCTGGATTTTGAAGATTCTTAAAGTGCTTCTTGAACAGCCCAGTAAAAGTATTAAATATGGGTCACAACACCCCCAAGCAGTGCTACAGGCTGGGGAAAGAGTGACTGGATATATGCCCAGTGAAAAAGGATCTGGGGGAGCTGGTTGTCAGCCACTGAACACGAGCTATCAGTGTGCCCAGGTGGCTCAGAAGGCCAATGTCATCCTGGCCTGTTTCAGCAATCGTGGGGCCAGTAGGACCAGGGCAGGGATTATCCCCTTGTACTCAGCACTGGTGAGGCCACACCTCAAACCCTGCGCTCAGTTCTGGACCACTTCCGTTCAGGAAGGACAGTGAGGGGCTGGAGTGTGTCCAGAGAGGGAAGCAGAACTAGTGAAGAATCTGGAGCACAAGTCCTCTGAGGAGTAGGTGAGGGAGCTGGGAATGTTTAGCCTGGGGAAAAGGAGCTTCAGGGGAGACTCACTGCTCTTTACAACCACCTGGAAGGAGTCAGATGAGGGTCAACCTCTTCTCCCAGGCAACCAGTAACAGTATGAGAACACACAGCCCTAATGTGCACATGGGGAGGTTCAGATTGGACAAGAGAAATTTCTTCATGAAAAAGGTTGTTAAATATTGGAATGAACTTCCCAGGGAGATGGTGGAGCCATATCCCTGGGGATATTCACAAAACAGGACATGGCAGTTAGTGCCATGGTCTAGTTGACAAGATGCTGATCAAAATTTAGACTTGATGATCTCAGAAGTCTTTTCCAACATAAATGATTCTGGGACTCTGTGATATGGACATTAGCTTTTGGATTTAAATCTGAACTATTTAACAGAGGTAGGTTTATTATGCCATAGCTGTAATACAGAGACAGACATTATCTATAGGTTTTATGATAATATTAATTATTAGAGGCTTTGGCCACTTTCAAAAATGGCATTATTTCCCTTGTTTGCTGCAGTCTGGACTGCAATTAAATAGTGCTAACTTCCTTCTTGGGATATTTTGAGGGATATTTTTTCTATACAAAAGGTACTTGTGTGTTCATTTCATTCATTGGATATGGGAATGTGTGCAGTAAGAGGGAAATCTGTAATTCTACTGTGGTCTATCTTTAACTGTATATACATCTTTAAAAATAGATATGAAAGTATCACCTTAACCTTTTGCATATACACATCCAAAATTGGAAGCATGGTTCACTTACAGTCTGATGTAAAATTTTATTTGCATGGTATTCAAAGGAATTAGACGCAGACAAAACTAGAGGAAGGAACAGAAAGGAGTTAATAGGATAGACTGTTCCCTTATATGTTCTTGAAATCTCATTTTTGCAGGAGAGATACAAAAAAGAGAAAGTAGGTTTTCCATAGTTAGCAGCCATTTCAGTTTCTTCTGTTATATATTGCCTAAAACATGTCTTTATATGGAGTTTCTGCTGCCTTTATTGTGGATTCCCCATATCTTGCAGAAGAAAGAATGGCTCAAATACAGTTAAAGAAAAAAAAGAGAGATATTTTACTTTTAAACTAATGGCTTTAAGCTAAGTGTCAGAGATGCAGGAAACAAATAAAGCCTTATTATTTTTCCTATATGCCATTTACTGTCACTTTTGTGTAATATTTGGTTCATAGTTTTCCAATGAAGATGAAATGTGGATCTGTTTTGATAATGATGAAATATATATATATTTTTCATATAAACATTTCATATATAACACTACATGCGGTTTCTGATGTTTTAATTTGAAGGTAGAAATGATTTTAATAGTTTTGATAGTTGTTCCAAATTTATATGCTTTTTCTGATGGGAGTTGTTATCACACACTTCTGAAAAAGGTGCAACATTTTTGTTATTTGCTCAGTGCTGATTTCCTCTGTACTACGTATACTTTGCATAACATGTAGGAAATCACACCCTGTCCTTAAGCCAGCTGTAATATTGAAGTTGCACAATGTAACAGTCCCACTAGGCCAGCACATTGTCTCAGTCAGTGTCCAGTTCCAGACATTCCAGAAAAAGGTGTAAGAAAAGCAGAAGTGAACAAATATTCATTATCATGACTTCAGAAGAAGTTGCTTATCTCACAGGCATCTAGGTAGTAGTTGATTTACTGTGGAAGCATGATGATTTAGGCCCCCTATAAATTTTTATTCTTTTTAATATATAGACACATTTTGACAAACTGGAGATTGAAACACTGAATTCCAGTATTATTCTGGAGGATAAATTTATGTTGCCATTTAAAATGCATTAATGAAAAATTACAGCAAACGGGTAGTTATACTTTGTGCATTTGCTCTTATTAGTTGGGGAGAGTAGCCAAGCTTTTAAAACATTACCTTGGCTACCATATGAGATTATAAGAACTATCTTTATTGAAATGGGACAGGAGATAGATGATTACAGGTAGCATGTAGGTGGTAGTCCACAGACAGGAAGAGAATTTTGAAAGAAGATTCTACTGGTTTACAGGAAAAAACCTGAAGAAACTAATAAAGCTTACATTGGTGTTACAACTAATTTTGTCATTGGTTTGTTATTTTTCAATCAGACTATTTCAGGGAACAGTAATGCAACATTGATTTACACAGCAAAGTGTTTACAAACTGTCTGCAGAATCACATTTCTTGTTGGAGTTCTCATCTGTTATCTAACTCAGGTCCATGAATCATAAGCTTAGGGTTACACACTTTCCTAGGGTCTATCCTTCATTACGTCTTTTCTTTCTACTTTTCTGAATATCTTTCTATGCACCATTTAACAACATTTGCAAAGGCAGAACCTAAAATGGAGAACACAATATAGAAACACTCTGGGATGAAGTCAAAGCCTATAAATTCATTAGATAAGCTTAGCCATTTTCTTTTTTTTTAACCCTCTGGTAAGATGCTGATGATCTTCATCTTTGCCCAGATACTGAAATTTTCATTCCACATAAATTTCTAGGTTAAAAACTTACACTCCAACTAAGAAAGTAGCCAGTATATAATGTGTGTAATATATTACTTGTGTTTGTAGTACCTACTAACCCTTTCATTCTCCGTTGCACAATTGTCCTGTTGTACATGGGGTTTTTATCTTGAAAACACTTAAAAACTATTAGTTTCAAAGATAGGATAGGATTAATGCCAATGAAAGATAACTTAATATATTCTTTATGAATTGAAGTATCAAAGGCGTAAGTCTTTTACTGGCTAATCTTGTGATTTAGTCCAGAAGATGTTAGAATCTCACATGAAGGTCTGTTGGTTTATGGCTTGAGAGTGATGTGGTGGAAACCGATGATGTGTTGGTTCTGGTGAAAATGATGAGGGAAGAGCTACCCAGCCAATTGCATGCAGAAAATCTGGATGTTTTAACTGATTAAAGTTTATCTCTGTGTCTAACTTTTCATCAGTAAATAAGGGTCAGCCATCTGGCAGTGATAAATTTGGCTGGGACGGATTCCATCTGCTAAAATATGATGTAAAAATATTCTGTTCTTCCATGGCACTGGAAAGATATGACATCTGGGATTAGACAAAATAAAGAAGCCTGAAATTGGAAGGAATAGACAAAATTATTTCCCTTCTGAAAAACTGTAGGGGTGCCATTGAGGGGTGGGACTAATGACAGGCCTGTAGCTGGGGTTTATCTCTTCGCAGGTAAGTTTTTTCTAGAAGTTAATATTAACTCGGAGGTTAAAATGCTGACCTCACTCTTCCTCTCCATCCTCACTCTACCATCAGCTGAAATTATTAAATAGATTTATGGCCAAATGAACCACCTATCTAAGTACATAAATATGTAGGTTTCTCATGTGGACATGGAATTTTGTGTTACCTGGCATCCAGCTGTTTACAGCTGTGCAGCTTGTGATTTACAAGAAGAGCTGGAAAAATAGGAAGGACTTTCACTGCTTTATCTATAAGCTGAAGTGGTGATGGATCATTGTAAATTTATCACAAGAGAGCCTCCAGGGATCCTATTATTCAAGACACTGAATTTGCCTGAAGAATGAAGAAGTATATTGTAGAGATGATTTTTTTTTTTTTTTTTGCCTTTTCAGTACACTATGACATGACATTGCATAAACAAAATTTAGGATCTCCTGCATAGATAAGGTCTGTTCATATTGGCTAATTTGTGTGTTCTAGTCCATGATTGGCTGATACTTAAAAAAATATATATATGTATATATATCTCTCAAAGATGTAACCCATCTATGGCTATCAAATTCCCAATAGCAAGATAAACTATTACTCTATTAAGTGTTTTAGCATATTTTTCCTCCACATTGTATCTGTTTTGAAAGCTCAAAGTGTTACATGCATTCAGGTGACAGCAATTCCAAAGAATTTGGAGGAAACTGTAGGTCTTTCATGTGAGAGTATTTTCTCCAGAAAGCCCACACCTTGTAGACATTGTTTCCAAAATATACCTTTCAGTTTAACTTGAGGACTTCATTTTAAATTAAAAAAAACATTGTAAGGAGTGACATATGGAAAACTCTGATCATGATTTTCTTTTTTTCCTGGGGCAAATCAAACTGCTTTCTAAATTATCATGTCCCAGAGAGGAAAGACGTGAAAATAAGGTTCTGCAATTGACCCTGTCCTGAAGACTGGGATAGTAATGCTTCCTACAGAATAACTCAACAGACACCGTGTTAATGTGAAGTTCTTTTATAAATCTAGGCAGCAGCAGGCCAACATATATTCCCCAATGGACGCTGTAATGTGAACCAGTACGCATTTACTTTTAGAGTACAATGTACACGTTAATTTTCAAAAATCAATCCTCGGTAATTGATTTAATAGTTAATAATAACTGACTACTATGGTAGGCAGAAGAAAAGCTATTATGTCCATTAGAATGTCTGTTAAGTGTGAAAATACTTAATTTGTGACCAAAAGATTAAAAAAAAAAAAAAAGCCCAAAAACAAACAAACAAACAAAAAACAACAAAAAAACCCCAAAAACCAAAAACCACCACCACCACAAAAAAAAAAAAAAAAAAAAAAAAAAAAAAAAAAAAAAGTTTTTAAGAATTTTTTTTTGCTTTGCTTCAGCAGGCAATTTAGCCAGAAGTTTGTGCAGGTTGGAATTTTTATTAGATGCACCTTCCTCGCTCTTCATTTTGTTGATGTAGGCAGTGATGCAGTTGCTTTGTGTAGCCAAATATTGCACAAATTTATGAACTGCAGCTCCACGAGAAATGCTGAGCTTAGGAAGCACTGGGGAATAATGTAGGATTAGAGTAAATATAAGGAGACTTTGTCATGGCATCCACTTATGTCTGTGTAATGATATTTTACAAAAAATCTAAGCCATTTTAAAATAATCAAAAGCAAATAGAATGAGCAGAATTTTAAGGCTGAGTGTTCCTGAGAGAAGGATTTAGCTATAATATTCTTACATTTAAATAAGGAGTACATCAATTTAAATTAGAAAATTGCTTATTTTGCTGACTTGGGGCTTCAGTAAAAATACAATTGTGTAAAATTTTCAGAAACACTTTGAACAGGGATATAGCTATTTGGTTTCACAGACTTTTTGTCCTTTTGTGTTTAAATGCCATGTATTTTCACCAATGCCAAAGAGGATCCTACTCCCCCGGATCTCTTTCCACCCTCTTTTTAAAACATTATTTTACATTAATATACCTAAATATTGTGCTTTATTTCTTCGTCTAATTTATGGGTAACATCTCTTACTGTTTCAAAGGCTTCCTTTCAATTTACAACTTCTTAATGTTGAAATTGTGACATGTAAAAAATTACCTCATCTTACATTTAATCACTTGTAAGAAACTGATTCCTTGGCTAGTTCCCCAAATTATTTGTACACCCCCCTCCCAAAGAACAATTATTTTAATCAAGTAGACTCACCAAAAAAAAAAAAAAAAAAAAAAAAAAAAAAAAAAAAAAAAAAAAAAAAAGAGAGAGAGACGAGAATAGACGAATAGACAGAAAAATATTTAAAAGTTTGCTTAGCATTAGAATAAACATCTAATCGTTTTTTTTTCCCCTCTTATTTTGTTTTAAAGAAAGTTCTAAGCATGTACTTCAGTTACGGCATTGGTCTGAATGTACTTAGCTGTGTAGAACCTTTTCCTAATTTTGGTCTGAAAAACCAAATATGATTAATACTGAGGACATCAACTCTAGTGAAAGATGCTGATGCTCAGAAAATAATGTGCATTTCAGAATTTATCAACACATTGTGTTATAACTAATTTCCTTTATTTATTTTTTATTTTCTTCGATGCCAACTTTCCAATCTGTGGGGTTCAATTTGATCGAAATATTTAACTAATATAAAGGCATTACTAGATCTAGACTTTTGTATAACAGCAAGTAAATTGAAAACAAACCTCGTATCGCCATTCTCTTCACAAATAGTTGCAATACTAGTAGAATAAAACCACATCAAATATTACTTCATCTTTGCCTGTCAGCAGCTTAAATTCCATTTAATTTCTTTGGTGTGCATGTTAGCAGATTGCCTTTATAAACCCTTTTTTGGGTTTATTTGTCTCAATTTGCTGAAGTAGCTGAGTATGGTCCAAAAGGAAAAATAAATCACAGAGAAAGCTTATTATGAAATGTTTATATTGGTGAATTAGAAAGCAGTAGACAGTATTTTTTAGGCCAGATAAACTATGTGTTGCTGTCTTTGAGGGAAAAAATCAAATAAAATCTTTACCTTGCACACTCAAATTTTAATACAAAGGCTAAGCTGATACAGCAGTTACTTCTTTAATTATTTATGGATGAGACATGTGAAATGCCTGCCAAAGTTAGCAGAGAGAAAATAATGGCTAGTATTAAACATTTGACCTTGAAAGCAGCTCTGATTGAAAATAATTACCCAAGTTTTAAAACCTCTATTTCCTGTTCTGGTGGCAATGTCCTTCTTAAGCTGTAATAAATTGCCCAATCATTTTAGCATCAGATTAACTTGACTCAAGTGTTTATTTCACATTAAGCTTCAACATTACTGATGCTCCATGTGAAAGTAATATTAATTATCTTTTTTTTTTTTTTTAATCCACGCTTCTTTGGTGGTATAAATTTTCATTGAGTTTGCCCTCAATGTTCCTCTGAGGCCAGATGTCATTTCAACTTATCAAAATCTTAAAATTAACTCTGAATTTTCTGCTGACCTCTGTGATGTTTAGGTATTGAGCAGGTGCAAATGAATTCTCTTAGACTCCTTTGTTATGTCTATCTATGTTGTCAATCTAGTTTACATTAACATCTGGAAAATGGATATGGGAAAATTATTGGTCTTTTTAATTATAATTAGCTGTCAGTCTTCACAATGAGAGGTATTGTGGTCATTAAGTGAATAATATTGGCTCATGATTAATAGTTCATATGATACTTAAAAATGAATTATAAAATTTTTGCTTTCAAGCATAACAATGCTGCCATAACCACTGTGCATCGATTTATGTGGGTTTTGTGTTTTGGCAAACATTTTGCCTCAAGGATACCAGGTGTAGCTTTGTAGGGTCATTTGATTAATGTCTGTCTAGTAGCGTCACTGGTTGCTTTGGGCAAACTGTTCTATAAAAGGAAACCTTGCTGACATGGAAAAGAAAATTGCAAGTCTGGTGTGCATAAGAATTTAATTACAATAAACAACAATTAAGCAGATTATTATACCAGTGCAATTATTACTCTAAAGTTGACATTGTGTCAGCACTTTATTTTCATTGCTTTTGTAATCAATCTGTAGAATTTGCCTTGAGCTAAAACAGAAACTATTTTAAAAATCAACAACATCAAGATTTAAAACAATTTATTTTTTTAAGTTTATTTTAATCACTGGAAAGATTTTCAGAGTTTTCTTTCTTCTTCTTACTTTTTCAATCACAAAGCCATCAAAAAATATTTAGCATGTATCTACTTCATACAAGCCAAATTCTGCTGTCCTTATGCAGTAAGTTTCCCTCTGACTGAAATAATTGTGCACTACTGCTCCGCTGTAATGTGTGATCAAATGCAGCAATGCCTGGTAAGAAAACTAGTGGAAAACATTTTTAAAGCTTTTAAAGTGTTTCATTATATATCTCCTTCCTGTCTTTGGGGGTGAGAAAAAACTAAAGGAGACAGAATCTCCCATTTTGAAGAAAATGCATCTCCTCCACAACCCATATTTATTTTTGAATAGCAGTGACAATAGCAAGAGGATTTTCTGGGTATTGCAGCTGGAGATATTGTTCCTAAATGTGACCAACAAGTCCGGCTTTCTTTGTAGTTTCTTTCCTCTGCCTATCCACTTCATTTTTTAAAAAGGTAGAATTATCAATATAATTGACAGAGAAGTGATAGAATTTCTAAATGAAAAATAGAACTTTGGTAGACCTCAAAATAAATGCTTTTGAATACAGAGACATTTTCCTCTCTCCTACATGGCATTTCATGGTAATTGAGAAAATTTTATAGGGCTGAAATGACTCAGAAGAGAATTCTCTATATTACTCTTTGAAAGCAATGGAAGTACAATGAGAGTTTTGAGGAAAAAAAACCCAAAACAACAGTTAATTAAGGAAAGAAAATTTCTGGGGAGTAGTATAACTTTGATATGTTTCAGCTTTTGGCCGTACCTGCACGATGGCTGCAGTGAGAGTAAACCTGCAGACTGGCTCCAAATGCCGGCAGCCCAGCTGGGGTCAGCCCTTGGCAAAAGGTAAGGAAAAATAATGGGTCTGCAAAGCTCCAACTGCAAACTGTGTCAGCTGCTGTCAGAGAAAGTTCTCAAGAGAGGGGGTAAGCCTGCAGATTTCCACAGCTTTTGTAGGAAATTGCTGTTTGAAGAACTTAGGACGTGCTCATCTGAAGACATTCCTCCTCACCACCAATTGAAGTAAACCAAGCTGAAGACTGCTTCTCTGTCACGCTTAGGAGAAGGTCCACAAAGCTTGCCAAAACTGAGTTTCTTTCATTTTGCCATCTTCAGTGAATGGACCTAGAAAAATTCAGAATAGCAATGAGGAAAGTTGCCTAAGTCTGGCCCACTTAGTGTGCCAGCTGCCTAACAACCGAGAAAAAGAAGAGCAAAAGGATTTTCAGGGCTTTGGCTATGCTTTTCATCTGAAAGAAGACTATTTAAGCTGGTGGAACAGAATGATGGAACAGCAGCTGCTGTAAGTGCAGACAAGAAGCAAATGTGCAAACATATATTCATATTTCTAGTGGTGACTTAATTCTCTGTGAAACATCCAGGTCCAGGGCATCATTCACCATGGTGCTTTGCTTTATTTTCTGGTATTCTGATATCGCACCACTGGATTGAAACAGTCTCTTAATTGGAATGTTCATAAATGTGTAGCTGTCAAAAGAGAAAAAGCTATTTAGAGTAACAGGAGTTCTCTCAGGTATGCTTTATTTGCATTGTATAGCCAAGCCAGTATCCACCCCTTTCTTCTAGCTTTGCACAGCAATTTTCCGGGGGTCAATGGGCAACTAGGGTGTGGCTACTGAGAACACCTGTAAACCTTTCCCTACAAATATGAAGATTTGGCACAGGTGTGCACAGAAAGGTTGCTGCTAAATTCAAACCTGTCTTCCATGAGGTATACCTGCATTAGTACTAGAATGGGTGCATGAACTATTAATCTTAAAAAGCTCTGATTAGTGCAAGGTAAGTGACTTTTTATAGATACTGATGTAGTTAGGTTGGGTATTACACAAGTATAAACATGCAGGCTTTGTAATTTTTCCTTCTGTGGATATAGCTACAAATACATAAAGTGCCAAGAACTCCATGTGTGCTATGAATTTACTTGAGCTGTAATAGATACTTGCAAAGGTTAATATTTTTTTCTTTTTGTCAGCTTCATGGAACCCAGTAAAAACCATGGTACAAAAACCTATCTCTGAGTTTCATGGGTTTGGAGTATTTTAATATAAGTAAAGGGTCATTGTAATGAAGTTTCATGTGGAAAAATTGTTAAATCCAGAAACGTTAATAATAAGTAAGTTTTATTAGATTACTGGATAACTAAGGGATCATTATTATTCTGTTTTTTGCTGTAAAAGCATAGCTGATTAAATTTTTTGCTTGGAAATTGTTAATTTATTGTTTCTTGCCTACGTTATGGACTTCTCAAAATATATAGTTGAACACCACTTTACAATTCACTTGTAAGCACAGTCTGTCTGCATGTGCTGTCATCATTCTTTTGTATCTTATTTTTTGCTTATGATGGAGAAAGTGATGGGGTTATTTCCACATAATTTAATTGTAGAACTATTAAAGGTACTGAAGGAATCTCAACAACCCATTTAATTTAATCAAAACTGAGAAAAAAAAATAATGTTGTGTAATAAGTCATCATTTTCTCTTCTGAGATGTTATTTAATGTGCAGAGGTCAGTTTTCTATTTCTCTATTTATTAACCAGCTCTACCATGCTGATGTTTGGTACCCAGTTTCAGAATTTTTATATGAGTGCTGGAAGGAGTTACAACTACAAATCCTTCCAAACTGTGGATGCTTTTTTGTTTCTTTGTTACCCAGCACACCACACTTTTTCTGCTCATTAAATACTTCTGAATTATTTAATCAATTTTGTTTTTCTTATGGCAGGAATAGATATTATTACAGTGATTTCAGTCTCCATTTTCTGAGAGACTTTAATCTGAATGCTCTTACTGTTTGAGCTCCTCTGTGTTATAACTCTATAGACTTCATTCCTGACACTAAAGGACATACGTACTTAATGACAATGTTGCTTCTCTTCAGCATTATGGTTGTGGGTGGAAGTTTTAAGCCTGTGGGATGGGTGCATAATGATTGATTTTTCATTGTTAATTTTTAGTTCAAAGCATTTTAACCTTGGGGAGCGAGAAGAATAAATGGTCTTGCCCATGATAAAAAAGTTTTAAAAAAAGAGTTTTGTTTTGAAATCTCCAGTGTACTCAGTATTTCAGATATGATTTGATGAATGCAGTCTGTATTCCAGGGTTGTTGCATTTTTTAATAAGTTGGAAAAATATGACAGTGAATAGTGTTATTTCTAGAAAACACGATAGCAGTCTTTTCCAAATATTAGTGCCTAATTACACTGGGGAACAATAGGATTGATTTGTTATTGTTTGGTTCCCAATTGCCAGTGCTGATGTGTCTGAAAGGAAACAAAATGAGCAAACTGCCCCACATCAATCATGTAATGATGTTCTCAGATTTACTTATGAGGGATATTCTCTCTTTTCCCCATTCATTTTCTGTAACGATCATTACTTCATGTTTCACTGTGTCTTGATTGCTTGCTACCTGTCCAAGAGCTGATCCAAGCGGCTGGGCTGGGCTGGCTAATGAGCCAGCAGTGATTAACTGCAAAGGCCATTCAAGTCTGTGGCCAAAGCTATCTACACTGCCTCTAATCCAGCTTCTATTGAAAGTCAGGCAGCAATAATCAACCTCTCAGCTTGTGCCCCTTCTGTGAGTTCACCCATGTTTTGTCCTAGAGGAACGAAATATTTTGCTTCTAGAATATCTCCTGGAGGGTTTCTATCTCTTGAAATGTGCATAATGAGCTCATTTGTTCAGGGCAGGGTATAGGTGAAGGCAGGACTGGCATATTGCATTGCTTCATGTAGGAAAGCAGTAGTTGTTTTGCTAGTAATACATTATATTAAAAGAAAAACTACATTTCAAGTGGCCTTTTTTCCCATGCTGATTGTGCCCCATTTCTGTGGACATCATGTGTTTGAGGTTATTTTCTGAGGAAGCTTTTAAACATAACATTGCCTGTCAAAAAACAAGCTTGAAACAGCAAGGAAATATACCAGCATGGTGTTTGTGGATTTATATGCAACTGAACTTTAAAACTTTGTTAACACAGGAGATGATGACAGAAAACACTGACACAGTATCTACAATTAGTTTTAAAAATTGATGTGTATGTATGTTAAGATGTAAACATATTGGATGAGGAAAAGCAAGACTAATTAATGAAAGATTTTTCCAGTCCTCCCAAGAACAATAGTCCTCATAAATAAATAAATGTCTACATAAATGATGACAGCTTTCAACTGTATTTTACCTTCAATCATTCAAATTAATCAAGCTTGTGTACTCTAGTCAGTTGATGGCAGTGTTAGAAAAGTTAACTTCAGTTACTCAAGATTTCTAGACAAGGCACAGACAGAAGAAAACATATATATTAATGTACAGGTAAGTGTGGTGTTTAGTGTCCAATAGTTTTTCAACGTTTATGTTTTCAGTGCTTATCTTTGTTTAAACAGTAATATGTCATACCACAGTTGTGTTGGTCTGTCTCTTCAATCATTGCTGCCCTATGGAAAAAGAAAAGGAAGAGGATATATTGTCATGTAAACATTGCTTAAGATACACAGCAAACTAAACATTAATTGATGTCCAGGTTATATAAATTGTCTCACAGCTTAAATGCCCCAGCTTTGAGACAACCTATGTTTCTGAAACAAGAAGGAAACTGCGAGCTTAAGCTCAGAGAAAAAAAAAAAAAGTCTTTGCATATTGTCACTACACTGACACAACTGATTTTGTACACAAACACAACTGGTTTTGTAAGTAATAGAAAGCTTCAGTGTATGTGTGTACACTCTTTCAAGCAAATTCTCTAAATGCAGTAACAGCAACAAATGCACAGCCAAATCTGTTAATCAGGTGTTAATTGCATGAATTTTCCTCAGGGTTTTTTATCACCATTATGTTAAAAATAAAAGTTACAGAAAGTTAATCTAAATGGATATTAACATTTTAAATTTGTTGCTTCAGGGTCACTGTATAAAAGCAGAAGCTTTTTGCTGCCAGCCCCTCATGACATTGCATCTCGCTAAAATCAACATTTATGAAGCAGATTGATACGACTTCTGACCTTTAGACTTGGAGCTGTATCTGACTCCTGGCTGCATCAGGCAAGTGAATTAATGAGTGTACCACTCTACCTTGCTGTAAGGTCTGTTCCTACAACGATAATCATCATGGCTCTGTTATGCTACAGTGGTTGAGGTCCTGTCACCCATCCCATTACTGAAACAGGGATTTTAGAGGGTTGATAATTCAGCAATAGAAACAATATTTATGTTGCAGTAGTGCAATCAAGGATGAATACAAGAAAGTGAAGACTAACTGGTACTACTGAACATTGTTGTGGTAGGATCCAGTCTGCCTAAAGTAGCAATCTCTTTTTTCAGGCTTGTTATGAAGACCTCCATGAGGATAAATATATTTCCATAAACAGTGCTGTGATGGGTGTCTGCAGGCCTTTGGAGGGTCACCATGTCTCCATGCACCTCTTGAGACCTTCCCTGGCACCCACACTTCTGACTGCAAGGTGTGGGATCCAAAGCATGCTCAGGTACCTGTAGTACCTCAGAATATTTTTATTAATTAGATATTATTGTTTGCAACTTACAGCATTTTGATCTGGACATATGCAACTGTTTATTTAGGCTTCTGTCAGTGGGCCTTCTCTGTTTTTTTTAGGAGATGGTGCTTACCTTCTCCAGTTTCAGCAGTCTGAAAATTAGTCATTAAGTCAAAGGCAGTCACTTCAACTCCTTGAACAGCCAGTGGAAGTCTACTGGATTTGCTTATCTTAGATACTCATTTTCATAAGATTAAATGTCCTCCAGAGGTGTCTTTTTTCCTCCAGTAATGATAACTAAAAAAAGTGTATGCAATTGTCTGGAGTTTAGACATTTAACCCATAGATCCATTCATTAAGGCAAATGATTAATCTCTTATGCTGTGGAGACAGAGTCCTAAGTTCGGAGGTTTTAGTTTGCACTGCTAAAGAATATTAAAACACTTGTACACATATTTGAATAAGTTAAAAATTTCTTATGCCAGGCAAGAAACAGGAGGGTACCAGCCCATATATATCAATATGTCTGTACATAGGGATAGAGGTTTCTCTTTAATGAATGAGTTAGACCTGTATTCATGCACCAATACAGCCATTTGGCTACCTGAATATATATGGAAAAGCCTAGATAATTATTTTCATACTTTGGACTGTGTTTTCTCCCTCAGAATGATAAAGCTATACCTCGCTTTCATATGAATCAACATTCTAGCATTCCATAACATCTTGAGATTATTATAAATTTATTCTGGTCACATCTGAATTTGTGATAGTCCATAACATATCATTATTCTTCTTCATTAATATTTATTTTTATTCAATTAATTAATTGTTTACATTGTTCCTTATTTACTCTTAGGTGTGGATGTCACTTGTTTGGGGTTTTTTTTTGTTGTTTGATTACAATCATTAAAGGAACTCAGTTAAATGTAAGGGCTGTGTGATGCTAAGCATATTGTTCAAATGGTGAACAGAACATGAAAAGGCATTAGCCAAGAGCTCTACATTCTTTCTTTTATTTCAGTCTCAGAGACTGGTTTAATGACAGAGGTGGTATTTTAACTCATTTTCCTCGATAAATGAAGTACCACTGCCTAGTAGTTTTAGAACATTTCTGACATAAAATAGTTTTATTTCTTGTGATCTCTCTTCCTCCATGCCAAACTTACGTTTGAAAATTTATTGAACACTAGAGATGAAAAAGACATTCTCCTTTGTGATTACTAACCCTATGTAAATTCATTTCTAACTAAAATTCTTTTACCCTAATCTCCTTCTTGAGTGTCTGCATTCTGCCTAAATAAGATAAAGTATATGTAACGCAAGAAGCAATATATTCCCCCCATCTTTGTCCAAACTAAGCAGTACTTTATTTTTGTAGAGTGGACTAATATATTCATGGTCAGCTGTGTTGGAATCTGTCAAAATAATTGTTTCTCTTAGTGACATACATCTTGAATCACTCTTGTCTCACATATCCATGAAATACTGTAAAGTATTTCTTAACAAAGTTCAAGTATTTTACTTGAATAAAAGTTTAAATTTTAGTAAATCAACTCAAGGAAAGTTTTGCAAAAACACAATTATAAATTCCATGCTTTTAGCCAAATTGCCAAGATGAAAATGGGCATAAGCTGCCTTTTTTTCTATTTGTTCTGATTATCTGTTAATATAGCAAAGTGCAAATCAATTTGCAAGAGTACATTTAAACTCAGTGAGGGTTTTTTTGTTGTAGGAAGACTTCTAAAGAGATAATATTTTCAAATATTTTTTAATGTAAGAAAGAGAATTGCTGATTTACAGTTGAAGCAAATTTCATATATTTTTCAGAATGAAAAATAATATTCTGGACAGACTATTTGGAGATTTAAATGCAATTTTGAAGTATTTTAGTGAGCATACTGAATATAAGCTTTCATTAGCCTGTGATTGTTAGGTCTTGGTGATAATTCTTTATCAAAGCACTTCTTGTAGGGTGAGTTATTATTTTTTACAAGCTAATGGTGCAATAATTTTTTTCAGCTCCATACAAACTTGTTTTAGCTGTTAAAAAATCTGACTTGCACACAGAATTATTCTTCACTCACAACTGATGTCTCTTGTTTAACAAATATAGAGCTTATTTTGATCTTGCTAATATTTCTCTTATTTCTCAGGAGAAAACACCATAACATCCTCTACAGATAGCAATAGGTATTCTTAATTTGTTAAGGATTAATTTCATAATCAAAAAAATTATTTCAAAACTGATCTTACATGACTGTCTTTAGGCATTTAACCTCAGTCTTTCTTTAGGAAGGTGGTTGTCCTACTTTCCCACTATGGTGAAGAGAGAGAAATAAGTTTCAAAGGGCGATTTAGCCTATACGTGGGCCAACTCACCCCTTGAGATGAGTATATTTGTACAACCCACATAGCTCTTGGACTTCTAATGTGTTTACCACTGATAATTTTGTGAAACTTTTGCTGCTGGACCACAGAAATTCTGATGATGCCTGGGAAGTAAATTACCTTCCTGTTTCCAGATGGAAAATTGCATTTAAATACAATTACATATGTTATATGGGTAGTCTTCTACCTAACCTAATCTTAGAAACTCTCTTGAGCTAATAAAGCAAAAGATCAGGTTTAAAGACCCAACTTTTCAGGTGACACAGAATTCATACTTAGGAATGTATGGAAATCACTGCTCCTAATAATCCTCTATAGACAAAGAATGAAAGTTGGCTGCTTTGGCAACGTTCCTGATGAAATTGTAAACAAGTGAAATAGTTAACTGCCAAATTGGAGTTAAAATCTTCACCCCAAGGATTACATCTGGGAACTTCAGGCGTTTAGAAATATCCTTCAAAGTAAAGTTTTTTAAAAATTAGGCCTGTACAGAGGGAGTCAGCTTCCAGCAAATCAGGTCTTTTGTACACGATTCCCAAAATTTGATTATTCCCAAATAAACCTATTTTATCCTCTCATCAGGCATGTAATTTCACCTTGTGTTAGATGTATTTTGATCAATTTCAGTCATGTAAGGCTCAGATATCTAAGTGTAAGCTTGACATTTGAATTATTCTGTATTGTCTATTTTTGGATGAATTACTCTTTTCCCCTACTTGTTGCTTCCATTATGGAAAAGTCCAGATTAGATATGAATATCTAATTTTTGAGAGATTGAATTAGGACAAATGAACTCCTTATATATTGTAGTTATAACACTGAAATCCAAAGAAGAAGTTAAATTTCAGAACTGCAATTTCTGTACATGCTGAGTTTAATTTTGAAACTTAAAGTTCACTTACATGTGTGTGAAAGAAAAACATGAATGAAAGAGATTGATGCATCTACATCTTAACAGGTTTTTTATAATACTACTAATAAACTGAGGTACAATAATAATTGCTGAGAGTTGTTTTATTTTTTTCTTTTTTTTTAAATTTAAACAAGTAGCCAGTTGTTCCCTCCCACTTATTTTAATTTTTCTACCATCAGAGTAAATTATTAAAAAAATAGCCTACAGAACTCATAATTTTTATGGTGCCAAAATCCTTGCTAATATTTTCCATGATATGGCCTTTAATGTAGAAATATTTTCAATGCACTAAACACAGTCAGCATTGTGGAAATAAATGGCAAAGACTATAGTATGGGATAGCTGATTAAGGATGACAACTCTTTTCATTCTTCAGCTAAATGTTGCACATGCTGAAGGGGAGATTATTTGTAATTTATGGTCAATAGAAATTTTGTGAAAGTTAGGTCTAGATATTAATTTGAAGTATCTCATCTCCTTTAACCTTGTTCTGTCATTGATCTTGATTGCTGGAGATTATTCAGCACTCCAGTCTTACAGAGTCCTGGGTCTGCTGTGAATCTGTCGTCTAAAGGCTGGTTTTGAACTTTATGGAAAAAGAAACAATATCTACATGAAGGATCTGGTACTGTTTTGAATTATGGCAAGTATTGATTTTAGGTTTTCATTTTTTTCCCCACAATAATTGTTGTTGTTATTGTGGTTTTAATTTGTGATGAGCATGTTACAACATCAGAAAAGCCTGTAGAAAATCTTGATTCCTTAAGTACTTTTACATTAGAGAATGATTTAGGCTATAAAACACAGCATGACAAGCTGAGGATAAATATGCAAGTATCTCTCTTACTCTTCGAAGACTGATCAAGTTAAAAGATGACTTGCTTTACATTTCATGACAAAGTCTTTTGGATACAACTTTTGGGAACTTATTTCTGATAACCTTAATGAAAGTGATTTTTTTTTTTTTTCCAAGTTGCATTGACTTCTGAAAGGCAGACTATAGATAACTGCCAGGAAATAAGTTATCAAAATATAGCTGTCAGTGTATGTAGCATTTACCAGCTCTTTCTACGATGATTAAACTAATAAACTTACCAGGTAAGATAAATTGCTGACAGAGCCCTGGACTTCTAAAACCAACCCTTTTTCAGAATTTATATATGGCTATACTGGATATATCTGGGTGAGGTCGTGATCAGTCTGACAGACTAGATAGTTTATACATACTTTATGTAGAAAGGTGTAATAAAAATTGTAATAGCACTGTATCATTTTGCTCTGGTTTATTTCTTTCTTTAAAAAAAAATTAAATCTAGACTTTATTTGTGATAACACATTTGTTTCTGGGCATTTGTTTTTGTAGATTTGTTTTAAACCTTAGTAACAATTTCACAGGTGCTTCTAATTTTCTGTTTAACTTTTTTTAAAGATCATATTTTTTTTAATTATTATTTTTAAAGATTATTTTGTTTAGGATCAAAACAAACACTGGTGACATTGGGACTATTTGTCAGTCTTTTTGAAATTATTGTTCTGAATGATGATTTATAGAGGACAGTTTGCTCTTCTTTATGGGCTTTTT
The DNA here is from genome assembly GCF_015227805.2 of Hirundo rustica. Lineage (NCBI taxonomy): Eukaryota > Metazoa > Chordata > Aves > Passeriformes > Hirundinidae > Hirundo > Hirundo rustica. Next base: position 81,022,187 of record NC_053451.1, read on the forward strand.
TTTTTTTTTTTTTTTTTTTACACCAGGCTTAGTGTTTTTTAATGTCAAAAAGTATTTAATAGATGGAATAATTGAGAGTTGGACTGCTTTGATTTTTGCATTGCTGCATTATTTGGCTCCAACTATTTAAAGCTGTTTACAGACCACAGCCTGTTTGTAGAACAGCAGGTGGAGACAGGGCATTCAATAAAGAGAGTAGCAAAGTCAAAAATCCCTATTCCTTCTTATTAATTTTTTTTTAAAATACAGATTTATTTTTAATATTTCAATTATAAATTATTAATATGGTATTGTTAATATTAATTCATTTAATGACTCTACTCAATTGAATTTATTTTAAATATGAAAAATGGAAAAAATGTAGACATTAATACTCAGCAAATATATTACATATCTATGATATATATAAAACTTATATGTAAAATATTAATATATTTATGCATAATTGCAATAATAGTTGTCCTATTAATAATCAGTGTTTTGGGTATAATAATTTTGTTTTACATCCTTCATGCATAATGATTTTCATAATTATGTGCATAATTATGTTCATAATTATGATCATATGATATGCATGTACACCAAAAAGAGCCAGAATATGCAGACCAAAATGGCAGTCAAAGTTGCACATCTGAAAGTTTTTTCTCCACATATGGCAAAATCAAACAGAAATTTCTAGAGCCTGCTCTCTTGTGAAAAATCTGCCAAGCTAACCAGTTGATCACATACGTGTTATGGACAGGGTTTCTGGTGCTGTTTTCCCAAGGTTATACTATTACCTCTGAATCTCTGTGCCTTGAAATTTCAGTGTTTCACTTGTAAACACCAAAGTGAGTTTTTTTAAGACAGGTTATGATGGGTATTTTGGGGAGGTAAAAGCCTGGAATTTTGCGTATAAGTTCAAAATACCCTTTTGAAGGAGAAATTCTCTATGTCCTTATTGGAATACATCATGGTATTTAGCCCCTACTTTGTTCTGCTACTCTCCAATTTTTAAAGACTTTTTTACAGGTAAAACTCAAAACTGAACTGTAATTTAAAGTGCATCTTGAGCTGGCATTCCTGCAATGTCTGGCACTGCACCCCTTCTCCAGTGTTCCTGTCTTTGACTGTACGTGCTTGAGAAAAAATAACCTTTAGCTCTTGCAGACTAATGTTTGTTGATGTTTCTTCAGGAGATACCAGATTGCTTGTATGAGTGAAACTCCTTCAGAGATCTGTCTAACCTGCTTAGGTCAGGATGCCCCTGGACTAGACTGGCTGATCTTCTGAAACATGCTTATGCATTTGCAATAAATTCTAAGCAGATCATTTTTCTCATAGAATATTATGTTTTTTATTTCTCAGCTTGTCAGTATTCTGCATTTAACAACAGCAGACTGAACATACAGTACAGACTTAAATTGGTTACCAACTCTAGAAGCTTCCTTCATCCACATGGCTAATATTTTGGGCATATGCCCATTTAGATCATGGTGTGTGAGAAAGATGAAAAATCTCATTCTGTTTTCCCAGATGTTTTGTTTGCCAAAGGGAACAGCTGCCATTGTCACAGTTGTAAGCCCCGTGTTTGACAGCACCTTATGTCAGACCCTGCAATGAAATTTTGTGGGGTTTGTTATTTTTCCTTCATGGCAAAGTGATGATCTAACTTTAGGAGGCAGAGCATTGCAATAGAATTTGGCTGGCATAAGAAATCCCTATGAAAATTATGGCAATACACCAATGCCTGCATGCACAATTTTAGATTTTTCTTTAGAATTTAATTTCAGACATACAAGTCTTCTCATAAGAATCAATCCTTTTTTGCATTTTAGGGACATAAGCAGTTGATAGGTTTTCCTAGTCCTCTTAAGTAGACAGATATAGTGCAATGCTTTATGAACTACAACGGAGATAGCTGGGTTTCAAAACTAATGCAATCTGAGAACTAAAGTTGAATTAATATCTGGGACTTATCTTTTCCTACTTAAATAGTTCATGCTGAAAGAAACAAAGCACTTTGACCATGCTTTTGATATACCCTTATGAAATGTTATCCTGCAATCTCCCTCTAGGTATCATTCATTATGAATTATGATGTAAAAATTACTCTCTGACTTGATGTCACATAAAATATTTCTGGTCTACCAGTGCAGACAAGGTTTATTTAAGCTGCAGTTGTGAAGTTTAGATTACAAAGTTATTTTAAATTTTACAACATGCATAACAGAGATTGAGGATAAAATGACAGATTTGCAAATCTTCCTGTAACAGTGAAAGAAGTCAATGTTATGAGTCTATATGCTTTGTGAATGTCATAAAAATATATATATTTTTAATGTGATGTAGCTGGGAGAGAACTGGAGATGGGAGACCAAACTACACTATACCTAACAAATGTTGGTCACATCGCTTACCCCGTGACTGGAATGACAGTACATAATACTGTGATGCTCATGAGGGTAGCTCCAGGGCTCACATGGGGTGGAAGAGCAACAGAGAAGAATAAACTAAACTGGTGAAAGTGAAAATGCTTTGAGAGTCTCCCAAACAGTAGTGTGTCTTCTGCAATTGTGATATATATGAGCGCAATATTCATATATGTACCTTATGTGGCACCGTGGAGTGGAGTAGAGAAAGGGAGGGACAAGGCGCAAAGGCCAGAATATATCACCTATGAAGTCAAAGATAGGAAAACATGACTTGTTCATATAAGAAGTTATGGCTGCCTCAAGGCTTTTTCTCTTTGAGCTGTGTTCAGGAATGGAGAGAGGGCAAAATCACCTGAGAACATGCATTGGAACCCAACAACAGAGTGCTTTTACTAATTTGGTAGTTGTTTTTTTTTTTTCCCCCCAAAACTACCTTCCCCCTCTTCCCCATCAGTCTCTTCTACCTGTGGCTTGAATAAAAGTCAGACTTTACTTTGTTTGGTTAATGTAATTGATGCTATTTTCAGGTCTGGGAAAAGCTTTTCTTTTCAATTCCAGGCTGAGAGAGCTGGGGTAAAGGAAGGAAGACACAAGAAAAATGAACCAAGAGCTGAACAGCAAGGTCATGCTTCTGGTTTTGTATGTAAGCTTTTTTTTTAATATGCATTCATTGTCTGTGATACAGACAGAAACATTCTTATGAAAAGGTGCCTGCGAAAGTGATGCAAAACACCTTTTGGCGTTGGGCTCGTACCTATACAAAATTACTTTAGCTGAGGTGCTTATGTTTGTCATCTTCAGTGCCACAGATGATAGAAAGAAAATGGCACTTTCTGTTCTTCTACAAGGTGGCTTAGCAGGGAGAGTTTCTTTCTGATGACTGCAGCCCGGGCTCCAGGATGGGGCTCAGACATAAATTAAGTATCTCTGATATGATCTGGTCAATATTAGTCTAGGCCTTGAGGGTTGGCATGGTAAGGAGGGCAAAAGTAGTCATAGTAGAGGGCAAGGGACTTGCTGTAAAGCCGAGCTGGAGGGAGAGGAAAGTGAGGATTAATAGCAGTCATTCCCAGAGAGATGGGTAAAAGGAAATTATAGTCTCTGTTATTTGAAGAAAGGGCCAACTAATTTCTAGATGAGTTTAAGCCATGGAGCTGTAACTGTGCCTAGGCCCTCTCTCCATATCTCACTGCCCCTCACATCTTTCTGGGACAAAAGGCCAATAATAGTTCCTTAGTTTGATCCCTGATGCACTATAGATCAATGCACCTTACCTTGATTTGTGCATTGCACCTATAATTTTGGTTTGAACTGCAGCCCATCTTGGTTATAGGTAGAATAGTTGCTTAATGGACCATCAGAAAGTAATGAAAAATCACAGCTTATGGCTTCCACTCATCTGTGCAAGAAAAACTCTCTGATTTATAGTTCTGGAACTTCTTCACTGTAAATTGAATATATCCAGATGATACAGAGGAAACACACCACACTCTTAATGAACTCTCTCTTAAGATTGTATTTCAGTAACAATGAAAAATCTGAAATCAGACTAAGTAATCTTGTATTGCTACATGTTCAGTGTGTATATTACTGTATTTTTCACTTGAATGTGGACTAAAATACACTTTTTATTGAGTCAGCCTAGAGCACAGAGTTAGAAGCAAACCAGAACATTATTTTATTATAACTTTAACTTTACCTGTACATGATGATTTTACAATAGCTGAACTGTGCCAAACATTCAGAGCAGTGCTTCAGAGGACTTGTACCCTAAAGGCAAAATAGGCTCAATACAGTGCCACAAATCAACCTCTGACAATAGTACAGTGAAGTGCATAACACACTTTCCAAAGTGCCTTATAAATATAAAAAGAGAAGTGCAAAGTAAGGAAGAATGTTTGCCTTTAAGCTACTTCTCTACAGCTTGTAAATATAATCTTACAGGTTTCTTAATAGAACAGTTTCTGGTGTTCTGTTCATTTTCCATTAGTTATGCAAAGGACTTATCTGTCTGCCCTGTACTGAGAGTCCTCTTTTTACCTTCAGAGAAGCAAAATTGTGAGACCACTAATCAGTAATGAAATCTTCAGTTCTTTGTTCCTGTTTGAGAGACTCAATTTCATCCTCTCCTTCTAAGCAAAGGAAGGCACCATTGTTATCCTCAAATTACACATACATAAAAAAGCTATAGAGGCAAATGCTACTAATTCACAGTTCAATTGTTAAGAATCCATCCTCAATCCTTTCCTCTTTGTTCATTATAACCAGCTGTTGAGTCAGTTCAAATGAAGACACAGTGAAGCTGGATTGTTTACTTGAGTACATACAATCATTTAGTAGAACAATATATGCTGTATTCCTTACCTTTCCTGTGGTTCTTTTACTCAGAACAATATATAAATTATATAATATATGAAGCAGATCATTGTTTGACATTGCTGAGTGGATGTAAACACTGAGTTTGCAGGTAAATTGTGGAATCTGGTATGTGGTAGGACTGATCTCATAGTTAAACAAGAAAAAATAAAACATATTTTCCTAATTTATTCAGTATGGAAACAATCTAGAGTAAAACACGGCCTCTCAAACATAAAATTCTTAGCTAAATAAAAGGTCTTTCCAGTCTCTAAAATACTGAAGCCAATAAAATGGTTATTATCCATTATACATGTCTACACATTTAGAAAAATGAAAAATAACTGATGGTAGATTTAGGAAAAAAGTTATCTTTCATTTCATGAAACATACATCTCAATAAATGTCATCAATAAGTCTGGAACACCTTTGCAGAATTGTGTCTATCATATGTTGGATAAGGAATTAGCTATTGTCTGCAGTCTGTCAAGGATTGTTTATTTTATGAAGGTATTGTACTCCAAAAAAATGAAAGCAGAAGCAAAAATGGAACGAGACCACAAAAATGAAAATAATTTCTGTGCGTGTGAATTTAAAGGTTAAAAAAAAAAAAAATCAAATCAAGGAGCTCTATAACTTTTAGAAGGTTTTTTGTTGTTGTTGTTGTTGTTGTTTTTTTTTACACTATATACCCTCCAGTTCTGTCCTGCAATGAATAAAGTTCATAGTGGAAAAGAAATGTCAGAATCTACTGAATTAAAGAAAAAGTAATTTAAAACCTGTTACAAGAATCCAGTTCATTAAGCTTCCAACAGGAAATGCTCATCAGTAGCTATCATGCTGGAAACAACATTTGTATTAATTGAAGGAAGCATGAAAAGCAGTTAATTATGAGATATGACTTTCTCCTCATGGAAATTCGCATGCCTGTGACCAGTATGCCTATTCAAATTGCTGCTTAAGAACTTAACACCATCTAAACATCTAGTTTCCATCATAGCAACATCTAAAAAGCCAATTTGCTCCTTGGCAACTAGGCTGTCTGAAGTGTCACAGTAACTTTCACCAGGACCAATCACCAGGACCAAATGCAACGTCCTGATATTTATTATATTTTCCTAGTTAAGACTCCAGGTAAGTGAGATGGAGAGACTGGGTATGTATCACCTTCATTAATCTACTCTTCCCTTGATTCACACACTGCTGTTTTCGCTGTGTACAAATCCCAGAAGGAAATATTTATGTGGTTTGGAAGAAGAGGCTGCTGGTGCTGTTTCAGCTGATTTTCTGTATTAGAATAATGAGCAGGAATGATTAATATTGTTAAAAATTTAGTAGCTTGTTTTTCCATATTTAACTCTCTAAATATGCATTTGGTTTACCATAAAGAGACAGTCTAGTTAGAATAAATGCTTTACTAAAATTAAATAACATCTGATTTATATGAATCTATATCATCAACATTCATAAGTAATTATCTTACTCCACACAGTTCCAACTCATTTTCCCAGACCAACAGATCAGCACAATGCAAATAAAGAAAAATATGTAGCAAATTAATCCTCCCCTAACTTCCTTTTATTTTTGAACTTAAATATTTCAATAAATAAACCAAGAAACTTTGCAGGGAAAGAAGTCCTTCTTGTCACATAATTATACTGTGTACCAGATTGTGGCTGCGCCTTTCCGTGCCGGGCAGACGCGGGCCCCTGGCTGGCTCAGATCTGCCCAGCGGCCAAAGCGTTTTCAGTCTGGGTATGCAAACAGGTTAACTTTACCTGCTGGACTCGGCTTCTCAGCAGCAGCTGGTCCAAACAGTGTTGTGACTGCGGCGGTAGATGAAAGGATGGCTCTTGGCTAAGTAGGTTTAAAGATGGTTTATTCAAGCCGAGCTGCGGGAGATCCGCAGCTCGTCCAAACTGCAGGCCCGAGAGAGTTTGAATTTCCCTCCCTGGTCTTATAAGCGGGGGAGGGTTCAGGGGAGGTCACAACAGGATAAAAATCAGGGAATTCAGGGGGTAACAGGGGGTGTCCACTTCTAAGCCTCTGACCACTGACAGAAAGGGAAAAGGAATTTCCCCGGGCATCAGCCTATCACTTGATGCCCTCCCTGGGAATTTCCCAAGCTGTGGAGGGGTCCTGAAGTGATAGACAGGATGCCCCAGAGCGGGGTGGGGGGGGGAGAGAGGGGATTAAACAAGGATAGGTGGGGGGTGGGATGATTGACATGAAACAACTCAAAGGGGATGGACTGTTACAGAACTGGGGGCACAGTGAACTGAACCATAATATAAAACTTATAAAAACTTAATAAAACAATTCTTGCACTGCCACATCAGATGGATGGATGGATGGCTTTTCACTCATCATAAACACATCTAAATCATGAGGTGCCATAGTAGCAATTTGCCAAAATGTGGCAAAAGTACAACCATACCTTCAGAACATATTTCATATAAGGGCACAAAAGGTTCCTGGTTTTCAGCTCCAATTCAATACCAGGTTTTAACATTTGTCTACATACGATGATCTACAGGTTCTTGGATTACAGCTGTAGAAGATCTTAGGGAGATCGTAATTTTAAAATTGCCTAACCCTTGAATACTGGAGTGGAAGAAGCACTGGCTTCACAAAGCAGGAGAACTGATCTGTTATAATCTGTCCATGCTAATGATCCTGCTGTTACCACTTCTGCTCTTCTCAAAAAAAGCTGCATCAAGACCTATTTGTGTTGATGCCAGCACAGGCTTGGAGGTCAAACACTGTGTTCTGAGCATTTGTTTATATTTATCAGGAACATTTTTTCAATTAGGTTTCCCAGGCTTCAGCAACTACTGACAGATATTTTAAAAAAAACCCAAACAAACAAACCAAGAAAAATACCCCCAAAAAAACCCCCACCACCATGTAAAATAATAAATATTGAAATCCTCCCTCCACTATGAAAATTGCACACAAATCAAGTATTGGTGTCCATCAGACCCATCATCATATATTAAAAGTCATTAATGATCATGACCAGGGAAGAGCAAAAGCTGATCCTAAAAAAGGACATTTGATCTAAGCCTAGAGTACATAGGTTATGTAAATTATATGGAGAAGATGTTTTAAATTGTCAGGAAGTATTAATTAATGATAAAGTTGCTCACTTATATAGAAATTGACTTTGGAATCACCAAAGAACAAGTCTGAATTAAATAATATTTTTAAAGTAGCAATGGATTCCAGGGTTTAATATTAACTTTTATATCTACAGTCTGAAATTTTTGAAAAATACTATTATAGTCTACAGTGATTTGTAATAATGATAAACTAAATATTATTTACCATAAATTACATGGGTGGAGTTATCCCTAAGCTGTGATATGAATCTTTAGAAATTACATTTTCTGACAGACGTTCAGTAGTCAGTTGGGTCTCAATTGTCTCAGTCCAGCACTGAACTTAAAGCTTTAAGTTGAGAGCAGTGCTATGCAGAATTTTCCAAAGTAAAATCCCATTTGATTTTTGATGCATTTATTTCTATTGCAGACTGACCAGTTTGATATGTGCATTTTTTAATTAGGACTATTATCTATTAAAGTTATGTATTTTTCTTTATAGACAGATTTGTGCTAGGTATTTCCAGATGTGATTAAGTATTAAAACTGCAAAGCTCTTTCTATTAACATCTTCCTGTTCTTTCTCCTCAGAACTGAATAAAATGTCCTCTTTGGCTCTTGTTAGTTTTGTTAACAGAAATTTTTCCCTATTTAATTTTAGCAACTTAATGCAATTAAAATTTTGTACATTTTCCTAAAGTAAATCTCTGTTCAGAAAACTTAAATTCAAAAGAACTTACTTGGATTCTTTTTAGATCCTTTTAGTATGTAAGAATAAATCCATTAAAGAGTTCATATTATTCATCTATTATTCAAAATTTGTGATGTTACTTATGACTTCTACCTCAATCATTTCATAACCATTGTTTTTCTGAATACCTGAAAGTGAAACTGATTGTGACTCATTTGAAAAATGTTGGATGGCAAGAGAATCTACTTCTTTGTAATAAATTTGTGTGACCTTTCAATAAGAAAAAACTTTTTTTTTCTTTTATTGTTGGTTTCCTTTTTTAAAGCCAATTTTCACTTGAGAGGTCTGAGATAATGGTCTTAGAAATTGATAGGACTGGATCAGGCCTTTTACCACAAAAAGAGCATTACTGGTGGATTACTTACTAAAGAATGTGTCTGTGGAAAAAAAATAATCACAATATTGTTGAGATGCAACCTCATTGTTATTTCATGACTATTTAGGAAAATCTTTTGATCAAGGCATCATATAGTAAAAATGATAACACACTTTATTTATGGGATAATTGTGGTACATTATCCCCAAGTACAACATCATATTCACAGTGGGGAAGTATTTCCAATCTGTAATAAATATTATTTTGAATGGAACCCTACTAAGATAATGTCTGTCAATTACAATATATTTTAGTGATTAATAAAGCATCTAAACACAAAATTAAGCAGTCATAGTGGTTAATAATAGATTTCAATAAACTTGTTCTCAGCCTTGCTATTTCAATTAAACTGAAATATTTAAATGCTGAAATATTATGAAGGAGGCATGAATTTTCAATGTCAGCAAAATGTTAAACAACTCAGTATTTAGAGGGAGGAAATTCTATCTTTTCTGCAATCAGTCTTGAAGGCTCTGGAGGTATTTTCAGTTCTAACATGTATATGTTTACAGGGATGCTGATCATGAAGAACTGAAATGTTACTCTGAGTATGGAGAATCTTGGCTCTATGAAAATTTTCACTTTATGTTTGTGGCAATGTATTTTTTTATGGCACCAAATCTGGCTATGATACAAATTGACAAGATTTAAAGGCCTCAAAGGTAAGGAAGTTTCTTGCCTATCAAATGAAAATATTTGCTGTGAAACCATATTTCTTCTTTTCATACTATGCAGTTTTTATTTCAATGCATCCTTTGACCACTAACAAAAAATTTAGTAGAAAATAAACACAGAAAATGTAGAAATGCTTGACTAGAATAATTTCTGCAATATTAGAAATGGATAATGCATAATTGCATAATGTATAATGTCAGCCACTGCTAATAAGGGTTACCTTTACCTTCTAAGAAAATATATCCATCTTATTTATGCAAAATAAATTATATATTTTTTCTGCTTAATCTCCTTATATTTATGAAGTATCTAAGTATTAAAGAGAAATCTGTGTAGATTTCCAGAGTATAAAGGCCAAGAAATAACCTGTGTAATAATAAAATAACTTTTTAAGTCCCCAGAACAATTGATTGTTAGTTATGTAAGCTGTAATTCTGGATTGAGTTGATTAATTACACTTAAGTGTTCAGTAATATACAACATTTTTGCCTTACTCTGAAGAAAACCAGCAAAAAAGATACTGAATTTCTGGTTCCATATTTGCTTAAAAATTTTGTATTTCCTAACTGGAAATTCAAAGTGAAAGGCAGATGAAAGAGGAACTACTTTCTCTTACCCCCTTTCATATGTTCTGTATACGTCTTCAGGGTATTCACTTTCTGTTCTAAAGTTTTACAGAGAGTACACTGCACCTTGGTCACCCATAAAGAAAGAAACATTATTTTTTGAATTCAGAAGCATTCCCCCTTCTTTGAAAGAAGCACTGGTGGCAGCAATAAACTCTCATTTTATTACGCCATGAGAATGAAATATCCACTTCTAGTTAGGTTATGAAAGAGAAATGTACTCCTACTTTCTTATTCACCACTGTGCAGCTATTTGCAGGCTGAATCAAAACTTACAAACCTGTATTTATGAAGAGAACAGATCAGAAATCACAAATTCATTAGAGACTTTGTGGCCAGCTACACAGGTAAATATATAAACTATTCATCAACATTTTTGAGATCTGGACATATCTGTTAAAATCTGATCATGTGCAAAAGGCAGAGTCAGTAAAGTGTACTTTATGCTGTGAATCATTTGTCTAGCTTCAGAAGAGAGGAAAAATTCAGATTAAGTCATACCTGGAATCACTTTTTACAGGTATAAGATAAGCCTACATCTTGAAAAGGAAATGGATTCCTTGGTTGGTTCCCAGCATGTTAGCCTTCACACAGAAGTGCTAAACATGTCTTGGTAAGGGCATAATAGGCATGATCATATCTGGCAGTCAGAGTAGTGTTTTCACAGTAGGTTTATGTGTGTTTACTTGACTCTCACAAGACCCTCACCTGAAGTACTGCATCCAAGTCTGGGATCAGCAGTTCAGGAAAGACATGGACTTCAAGAAGGTCTAGTGGAGGACCACAGAAATGATCAAAAGACAGCTGAGAGAGTTGGTGTTGTTCAGCCTGGAGAAGTGTAGGCTCCAGGGAGACTTTACTGTGGCATTTCAGTATACAAAGACATCTTACAAGGAAGTTGAATAGAGAGTTTTTTTACCTGGTAAAAGGTAAGGCAGGTAGTGACATGTCGCTTTGTCTCTCCTGGAGCTCTGTTTTTGCCCAAGCTAGCTTGAGACAAGCGGCAGACAAAAGAGCTCCTTTGGGTCCTAAAAACCAGGGAGACGGTCGAGAACCTTTCCCTTACCATGAGAGAGTGAGACCCTGTGGGAGCCACAGAGGCTCTCACAGGGAATTGTGCCTTCCCCTGGAGGGAAAGTGAGCTGCGACACAGGAAGGCTTCCCACAGGGAGTCTCCCTGGGACACATGCTCTTGGTTAGGGAGAGCACATGGTGGTACAAACCCATGAGTCCTTGTCAGCATGCAGATTCCTTAACTCCCATTGGTTCTTTCCATACTTCCTAGTTTTCCTGTTTCCCCATTGGTCCATTTTGGATACGTCCCCTGATTGGTTGTTTCCCAATTCTTTAACCCCATTGGCCCGAGTGGCAAACCCCACCCCCCTAGTTCCCTATATAACCAGGGTGGTTGGGACCCTTTGGGTTCTTTGGTCGTTGGTTCCAGAGAATAAAGAAGGGCCCAGAGAATCTCCTGACTCCTGCCTCTTCTTTCCTGCGCCTTCTTTCCTGAAGAGAGCTGCCTTGGAAGAAGCAGCCCAGCTGAGCTGACCCACCAGCTCTGCCTCCACAGGCACTGAGAGCCTTTGGCCTCGGTTGCCCTGGCAACCTTCACAAAAAAGCAATCACTTAGGTGTGCCTGTGCCTCTGGAGCAGAGGGCGTCTTTGTAAAGGCGACTCGCTGTGGAAGGTTGCGGCACCCTGAAGAGCCTCAGCGGCTGGCCTTCAGCAGTCAGTGGCCACGGCAAGACCCGTCAGCAGCAAAGGAAGGAGTTTACACCTCATCTGGGGACGGAACCAAGGCTTTTTTCAGTCTTTCTCCTGTGGTGCTGCCCAGACCTTTGCCCTGTTCAGCAGCCTGAATCAAGTCTTGGCTGACCTTGTGTTCTGGGCTTATATTCCGGGGAGGGGCCAAAGGAGGGGACAAGCCAACACCCAATGAGGGATAAGGGGGGAGTGGAACAGGGTTAGAGGGACATTCAAGGAAACCAATGGGGAACGTAAAGGGACGGACCTTCTCGGCCCTTGCCTTATCATTCAATGTCTTTTACCTGAGCCCTCCAGAACCTGGGTGGAACAGCCGAATGATAAACAGGGCCCGCAGAAGGGGACTGGGAGAAAGGTGGGAAGACGGGCAGGGGAAAGGGCAGGGACAAACTTTGGGATATTATATGTTCCAGGAGAACAGGGAAGTACAGAACAAACCATTACAAAATCCAGTATAAAAATGAAATAAAATATGAAACCAAATAACACACAACAACAGTGACAGGACTTGGGACAGTGGTTTTAAACTGAATTAGGGTATATTTAGATTGGACCTAAGGAAAAAAAAAAATTGTGATAGAAGCAATGAGAGAGAGATTGCCCAAGGAAATTTGGATATCCCATAACTGGAAGTGTTCAAGTCCAGGCTGGATGCAGCTGTGACCTCTTTGATTTAGTGGATAGTGTCCCTGTCCATGGCAGGGGGGGGTAGGAGTAAACAATTCCATTATTCTACGATTCTTTGTTGAGTAGCTGTAGTTGGTTTTTATGCTACAGTCTATACTACAAGGAAGACTATTTATACTGCAAGGATTACTAGTAGCTTTCTTGTGAGAAACAGGGAAAAATGCAATTCAGTGTTTCACTGAGCAGGGGGTTCTGAAGATAAGCATTTAGAGATATTATTGTAAAAATACTACACTAAGTAGACTAATACTAAGTAGCTAAAATGCATCAGGAAAAAAAAAAAAAAAGAAAGCAAAGACACAGACTAGAAGTGCTCAGCAGTGCTGCAAATCTTATTTAGAAGTCTAGTTTTATTCTGCCCTTTTATAACCATCAATTTTTCTTCATAATTTTCAAGACCAAGAGGGAAAGAGGTGATATAATGAGGAAGTTGTCCAGACTAAAGAAAAAAAAATCTACTGTAATCAGATAATTGTGATATACCGTGGAGAAACTCCAGTTGTGGTCTGGGAGTATTTTTGTTAATTTCCATACTAAGAACAACAGTAAAATGGACTTTGAGGATCTCACTTCCTTCAACCAGTTGTCAGAGCATGGAATAGAAGGGAAGCTTCTTTAGAAGGAATTTCTATTCCTGGCATCCTCTGTGGGAACAGCTCATTTCCTTACAGATAGGTCAAATGTAATTTCTACTGTTTTCGAAGAGAAAACAGGAATGTCTGAATCAAAATTTTGTGGCTGGTCTGATACATCCTGGGGGAAGGCACAGTGCCAGAGATAAGCTGACATCAATATTTCAGAAAGATGAGGATGGCATTTTCCAGTGTAATTCCCAACTGCTTGTTGAAGTTGCAGAATCACAGTAGTAAACACAGATCAGGTCACTGAGTGGAGATGGAGGACAGAAATCTGCTTGTAATGGGCAGTTGTTCAGAAAGGGATAAATCATTCCTTTAGAAAAATTACAAAGCATCTACTGTGAGGCTGGGTGTCATTTCTTTGTATGTAAACTGTGGGGAAAGGCACAGTTTTTACATACACAGTTTCTGAAACTAGGAAATAAAGCCTGCATATGATACCTTTGACAACTACAATATCAGGAAAATGCATGGATTTGCTAGCTAATGTGTTCCTGGGGGAAGGAAAGTCACAAAGTGACTCCAGTGGGACAAACAAGAGCTCTTGGTTTTAGTCAAAGTCATGGAGGAAAAAAACCCCAAACCTCAAGGTTATCAAATCTAATCAGGAAATCTGGAAATAATACATAGGATTAAGGAGCCGAAAGGAAAATCCTTTCTCCTCTCCTTTAAGGCAGAGTGCACCTCATTTGCTGACAGAGTAAAATCATCATGAACATTAAATCTTTTGGGGACTGAGCAGTAGTTAGCTAGCTTGGTGCCATTCCAGCTTTGCAACTTATTGTACCTTTTAGTCACTGACGCATATTGTTACAGCAACTTTCCCTAAACGCAGATGGAAGGCTGAATCTTTAGCCAGACTGAGCAGCACACACTGCCTCCATTTTGTGGTTTCCTGTGAGAAGGATGGGATGATGGCTATGCTATGTTGTCATTGCTGTGCACTCAGCTATTTGCTATTATGTAGTTTGCTCTGTGGGTATAAGGGACTAAATATGAGCAGTGAAAACACCAAGCTACCTGGGAATCGGACAGGAAGTTCAGATTGCTCTGCATATACAGTTGCTATAAACCCAGTTACTTGTAAATTTTGCTTTTTTGAAGCAAGGTCTACAGTCTCACTGTCAGATTTTCGGGACATTGTGCATATAAAATATTTAGTAAGTTAAAAAGGCAGAAGACAGGCTCAGGAACTTAAAAGTGTGAAAAAAAAAACAGGGAGAAAAGGGGAAGTATTGCCCACACTGATCTCAAAGCTTTCAAATTGTACAGGAAAACATCAATCTCAGTCTCAGGAGAGATGGATGAACTCACAGATTTTTTGTTGCATCCTCAACCTTGCCTGCATTATGTTTTGTTTGTCCTGATGAGATTAATGGTTGCCTTGTTTCAGCTAAGATGCAGTCAAATATGGTTGAATCACTGAATGCTCATGCTGGTCAGAACTCCAAAATGGAAATGCTTCAGGGCCGGAGACAGCCTGGGCCTATGGCAGCCATGGCAAATACCTGGGATGTTGCACTCTGTTTGGTCAGAGACTGAAGACATGCACTGTAGGGGGAAGAGACTTAATGCCACCAAGATCATAGTGTGCATCACAGTTGCTGCTGGGCCTTGAAGACAGGAAATAAAGCAGCAATGAAATATGGAATGACAGAAAAATATGATATAACCTTTATAAAAAAGTATGACTGCCCTGTCTCCTGAGCAGCCTTCTATCAGAGGCAATGATAACTGGTTGCAGGACCACTGCAGAGGCAAATCACCAGTAAACAGTCTCAACCCTTCAGGTTTTTGAGTGGTCAGACACAAGGAGTGTCACTGAAGGCTTTCACTAGCCTGCCATTTGACATAATAAATTTAAAATGTTATTGTCTTCATCAGCTAATATGAGAATGGAATCATTAGTCTGAAAATATCTCAGCTTTCCTGAGGACATTTCCAAAATAGCTTTCCGTATTCAGGCTTTATGCTTTTCTTCGTAGGACAGCGTCGAATAGCAAATTGTGTCTGTTAGTCCTTCCTTCCCTGTTCCTGCTAAGTCTATTGGTGTTTTTTCTGTGTTAGTACTGGAGTCACAGAATGAAGCAACTTTTGTTCTTTTCAATACTTTTCTAAAACTATCTTTTAGAGTTTGAATCCTAGGAGAGTTTGTGATGGATCTTTGTGTCTGAGTGATATTGTGATGAGTGCCAGGTGATAGGCTTACACTGCTTACAACTGAAAACTTATTATTTCCAGATGCTGTTAAATAATATTACCTATATCACCAAAGAAATGCTGAAAACTCCATACCTGGTACAGCTGTGGGTAGGAGTAACACATGGTTATTACCAGTATGAGAAGTTATCTATGGATGTCTTTGCTTTTTGCAAAAAATTATTGTTCAGGTGCTACAAGAAGTTTTTTTCAAGTTAGATAGATTTAAATTTCAGTTGTTGATACTGTCATCTCTTGCTGTAGGATGCCCTAAATGTCTATCATTTTCAAGGGATGAAAGAACGTTAAGTCTGCTGCAGACAAAATGCTTTTTCTCTCTGACATTTATTATCAATAGGCTAAAGAGAAAGATCTTTGAAAGTGCAGATGAAGCTGGATGATAATTCTAAATATCTCTTTGAATGACTTTCAGACCACGTTACAAGCTATTTTTGTCTCAATTATGACAAATGTAAGGCAAAGTTGCTTCTCAGATGGTTACAATGATTTCTAGCATAATAGATGAATATAGTCTTGGACTCCTTAAATTTATTCAGATGTATAGTTGTCATAAGATGCCCCTCATATTCTATTTAAAACCGAAAGGTGGTTTCTTTTTTTTTTTTTTTGAGAAGTTAGGAGAGAAGAATTGCTTTGTTTATGTTGAGTTCTCTTTATGCAAATGGTTTGATCTTCAGCAGTGGGACAAATAGAAGAAATGTTTCAAAGCCTCTGTAAAGTTTGCACAGTGGTGCTTACTTTCATCTGATAGTCATAGGTATTCCATCAAAACAAAAAAAAAGGGTTGATATAACTTACTGAAATATTTTGTTTTCTATCAGCTTTTCATGCTGCAAGAAAGTTCCTTAATTCTCTTAAAACTTCTTATAAGAAATCTTTCTCAGCACCAAGTAATTCTGTAAGGCTGTTCACATTAATTCAGACTGAAGAGTTTACCTGCTTCCACAAAAAGTAGCTCTGTGTTTTTCATGTGCTTGCCCAAATCTTCTACTCGCAGTTACATACAAGCCATATTCTGAAAAACAGGCCTCTCAGGTAATTTTTCATAATAATCTGGTTTAAAATATCTGTTGCTTATCTTGTGTCTCTAGGCCATTCTCTTACAAAGTAATAGGCAGACCTTCCCAAGCTGTTTGTCCTGATGAGATTAATGGTTGCCTTGTTGGGAGTAGCAGAGTAGTCCTGTGACAAGGAAATGTCTAATCACCTATGGGCAGAGCATATTGACAGGAAGCACACCACTGCTCCTGGAAGTTTAGCTGTTATTTCTGTGTGTCCCCAAGTGATGTCATGCAGTCCTATGAAGTGCCAGGTCTATGTGATGTACCCAATACTTGGACCAAACATGGGCATTATTAACGTGATTATGCACTGAATCATAGAGCCCCCTCCTCCTACCCCCTTGCCAGCATCTTCACCCCTTCACATGGAAGCCATGTCAAATGTTTTGCTAAATTGAACAGTATTAAATAAATCTGGATTTTGCTTACTGCTATTTATGCCCCTAAAAATACCTTTAACCTCAGGTATGCTACCTGTCGAAGTCTGTCTGAATTTATGTTTACTATCTACAGTTGATGAGCTTATTCAGTTGTTCCCTCATCACCTCAGAATAGTTTTCCTTCTTTGCAACTCTGTGACTTGTCTTATTTTGAGAACTAACAAACAGAAAAAAGTTAAAATTAAATTTTTACTGTTCAGCCACCAGGAAACTCCTTAAAATTTTGTAAATTTTAAGTGGAGGTGTGTTTGGTTTTTTTTTTTTTTTTTTTTTTTTTTTTTTTTTTTTTTTTTTTCTTTTTCCTGCTATAAGGAAGATTCACTTTATTACTAAGTACTTTTCTTAAAATTCCTGGATGCAGGAGAAGAAAAAAATCTTGGCTATTTTGTCAAATGCCACTGACTTTTTCATATTTCAGTTATTGTTGAAATTGTCACTTCTGAGAGAGAGGTAATTTCTGGATTGTGTTACAGCTGGCACTTTTTTGTTTTAAAATATTAAAAAGGTTGGCTAAAGCCACCCACTCTCCAGGCAGAACTGAATGCTAATTGGAGAAGGGATAGATGTGTGAATACATCCATGCATAGGAGCTGTAAGTTTTTTGTCAGCACAAGTTGCCAAGACTTATAATAAATCCCAGGAAAAAACTGGGATTAAAATGATGAGGTAATTTAAAATGATAAATCTAGTTTTATGCTCCAATTTATCTATGCATTTCTCATACAGGTTTGTGACAATTTCTCAGGTCATTATGCTTAGGGTCAGTATGTTTCTGATACGGTCCAAAACCAAAACTGGAACACTTTGCATTTCAATGTTTAAATTCATTTATAGTATATCATTATTATAACCACTGCCCTAATCTATTTTATCACTTCCCTTCATTCATGGTTAAATACATGAGCCCAAATGTGGTGAAAAGGAAAAAGAATGTCTCATTGACATTCAAAAAGGTTTTTTTCATCTGTTTTCATGCAAATGGCTGATAAAAAATTTGTGAATTATAGGAGGACCAGTAAGGACTTGATGAAGGGGCTGACACTGAATGTTTGCCTGCTTTTTCAATCATATCAACTGTTTTAATAAAAGATATTACCTCTTCCTTCCAACCATACTTCCCTAGAGTTATAACTATATATAAGTTTCTATTTTAACATTCTTTTGGCACTCATTTTTTGGGTGTTCATGTTGGGCTTGCTTCCACTGAAACTCATGTCATTTCCTGTACTGTGCATACCCCAGGCACTTTGCTTGGCTGGAATTAAGCTTCTTGCTCTGCAGTGGCAAGCTCTAGACATATATTATGTGAGTGCACACATGCCCTCCGAGTGCCTATGCAGATCTGGAAACTCATTGCAGCTGTTTCTTAGCTGTCTGAAGGCATATTTCCTTAAACAAACAAACAAACAAAGGAAAAAGAAGTAAAAAAAATATTGCTTCCTTTGCATTTCCTTCTGCCCCTCCTAAACTCCTATGTTTTTCTGATTTTTTTTGATATGTGAATTCTTGGCAGAGCATCTTCTTGTCGAATCTTGTTTTTACCTTTGTCTGAAACAAAATCTTGGCAGGAAGTCCAAGATTCACCTGTGAATAGTAATGTCTAAAATGCTGATGTTGATGAATCTGTCATTTTGGACCCCGGAGATATCTGCTGTGGATAAGAGAGGTTTTATAAGATCTTTTCTTCTTACCTGATTGTTACTATGAAAAGACATTTCAGAATTTGAAAATGATTAATACTAGAATTCATGGACTCATGTCCATGAAATAGAAGCTAACTTTGAGTGTTTGAAGATTAAAATGGAACAGCATATGAGAAGACAGGGAAAAGAAAAACCAAATGAAAAATGTCATTGCTGAATCCAACATAATTTGCAAACTAAATCTTGAAGACGTGGCTTTATTAGTTCCTATGAAATCTATCAGACCATTATGAATATCAAAGTATGTAGACATTACATTGATGCAGTATTTGCTGTCTTATCTGGTTAATCCAGACTATTCTTTAATAGATCATAGGACAAAGAGGTAACTGTCATGGGTTGCAATATAAAACCTTAAGTATGTATTCTGTTCCCAGTCTGTTGAAACCAGTTGAAGAGGTGTTTTTTATTCTTTCTCTCATTACTCTAGGGGGGAGGGGGCAGGTGCCTTCTGTTATAGGGCCAGCTGTTAAAACCAGGTGGAGCAATGTTCCTTATCTCTTCCATGACCCATCCTCTCTCCAGGGGGATATCTTCTGTTAATGGGCCATTAAGGCTTGCCACAACATTACATCATCCCATTGTGAGCTGCTCCAGGCAGTGAGAGGAACCAAGTATTCCTACCTAGATAAAAGCTAAATTCAGAACACCAAAGAGGTCTGTCTTCCACTGGATTCCCAGAGGAAAGACCAGAATCATCTCACCCCCACTGGACCCTTCTACAAGATTATCTCTACTCCAATAGAACCACATCTGTTACTCCAGGAGGATTTAACTTGGACTGCTCCCAACACCCTGACCAGGGCGTCCAGTTGTATTCTGACTCTGTCAAGGTTTCTAGGATTTTTTGATTGTTTGTTTGTTTGCTTTACTACATTTGTATTTTTAATATTCCTAGTAAGGAACTGTTACTTCTATTCCCAAATCTTTGCCCACAGGCCATTAAATACAAAATTTTAATAATTTCGAGGGAAGGGGTTTACATTCTCCATTCCAAGGGAAACTCCAGCTTTCCCTGGCAGACACCTGTCTTTTTCCAAATCAAGACAGTAACCTATTCTTTCCTGGTTTAATTGTAACAACAATAGTCTTTTCCACAGGTAGTCTGTGGTAAAATTTACTTTTTCTAGGCTCACTGACCCTTGCAAAGACCAAAAAAGTTGGTACCACTTGATATTTATTTTTTTTTCTGGATAGAGTTTTTATTTTCTTATCTTTTATTAAAGTTAAAACATTTCATACAAACCAGCAGAAGAAAGTGACAACTTTGAAAAAAAAAGTGTCCATGCTTTTGAATCAGAAGATTTCTTTTGGAAAAAAATCACTTTGAATGAAAGGTTTCCTCATCTTATGGCGGTTTCCTGTTGGTCAAGTTGCTTGCTTTTAGTCTTCATTATTATTTGTACTGATAGGTTAAAACATTTAAGACACATTTGAGAATACATTGCTCATGCTTAACACATAAATAAGCTCTGTTGTGAAAATTGCAGTATTCTGCCCATGAGATCTGAAGTTGACTTGTGCAAATTTTTTTTTAAATATTCTCATGAAAAAGAATTTACAGTATAAACCAAAAAATGTGGTAGCAAATATTTGTTGGCCTATTCTGCCCATGCAAAATTAGAAACAGATTTTATTTACTGTTTCATCTCTGAATTGCTTCCATGGAGAACTGTGCTGTTGACTGGAAAGAAAAAACCCACACTAAGTTATGTCAGAATTCTGAAAGAAAAATACTATAGTATGAAAATATAACTAGGATTTTTCTTTAATTATGAAGGAAAATAACCCAAACACAATGCTCTTGTCCCTTTCTTCCTGCTGCCAACACTTAACAGCAACTTATTTTCCCTTTTCTGTCTAGATCATGGAGACTTTTTTCCTAAAGCTATGATCAGGGTACTGGAAGTCCAAGAGTGTAACTGCTTTGTAGATATTCCCATTCCTGACTTCCAAAGTAGTTGTTTTCCTGGCCAGAACCAGCAATAACCACAGATATTGCAGTAATCGGTAACACATCTCTTGTTTTCCTGCATCTGCTCGCTTCTGTGTGAGCAGTATTACAGTTGGCTCTCAGGGTCATATGGAGACCTTTCTCAGTTTTAACCACCTAACCTGAAGGATTAAGAATGAGGAACTGGCAAACACAATCACAAGGATTTTCCTTGCAGTTAATGGGAATAGAGTTGCACCTCTTATGTAATGGTGAGTATTTTGCTGCAGTCACCATGACAAACCGACTGAGTGATTATTTCATTCATTTAAATATTTAAGCTGGGTACACAAAGTCCAGTGGAAGAATCTGGGAGCAAGGGAATAAAGACATGATTGTTGCAAATCATGTATTGGAAAAAAATCATTTAAAACCTAAATAACTCTTTCCAGGAAAAACAAAGAATAATGCCTTTCCTAACAAGGCCATGTAAAAAAAATTAAATTCCAGAAATAAAATGTATCAAAGTATATTTTTATATGAAAAAATGTGTCTTGAATGATACTATCGCATATTATAAAATATTTTATAACAGGAAGAGGAGAGGTAAATCTGTACTGTCTTCTGAAAATTGAAATAAATAATATTTAATTAGATGCTCGCCTTTACAGAGAATCCTGTTTCAACACAGTTAAAAACAGTTTAAATGTACTTAAGAAACATTTCAAGGAGAGTCTGGAATTGTTTAAGTATTTTGTAGTATCACTGGATGGAGGGTAATCCTGAGGGAGCCATTCAATGGCCTTCAATGAAAGGTTTCCCCAAACTTTTTTGAGCAGTGAATATTTTCTTCTTCTACACAAGCAGAATAGCTGTAGCAGCAAGGACTGAGGAATCCATGACCAAAATATTGTGTATTAAATGCATGTATTTTTGCCTCTGGGCACCCTATGAACCAAATAACTGAAATGTTTCCCCATCGGGGTTTCCCTTATAGCTACTTTTTTTCCCAAGGCTGGAGGTCTTGGGAGCAGCCAAATCTTACAAATTAACAACCTCTCTCTTCTTTGTGGAAATTAAAGCACACACCATCACCCTGCTCTTAATTCTTTGTAGTGCGATTTAAAAGACCTATAAAATATTGGAAGAAAGAATTAGAAAAAAAAATCATTAAATAATTATGATACATGTATCATAGAGGGGATGACCTGCATGAATTTACAGAATATACACCTTGCTTATGGAAATTAGTTACCTTTTTGGACCTTTTACAGTCATTATGGCTTCCTAAAAGGGAATTTTTATTTTATGGTACAAATTTAGATGGGGTTTAAAGGTTCTTTTTTACAGTTTGCTACTCTACCTTGTGATTTAATTTGTGTATATCTGCATATTTATTATGATTTATTTCACAGAGCAATAGCAACAGTATTTTGTTTTAGATTGTTCTTGTGATGAATAAGTAGCCTAGTTACCACATATTACAAAAAAACCAAAAAACCATAAAACAAAACCCAACAGTCTAGGGAATGCAAATCCTCAGTGCAATGTAGGCGATAATTTTGTCCTGGAGCATGGGATTAAGGACTGTATTGCTGAGAGCTTGGTAATAAGATCAAAAGCTCTTCACAGTCACTTTTCCCAATCTAACCTCTGGCCAAAAGTAACTGAAAATTGTTTTATTCTATATTGTTTTCCTCCCTTGATGGTCTCATAACAAAGCAGGACTGACTGCAATATAAACTTAAAATTTATAAATTTAAATTTTGTTAATTTTTGGACACCTAGTAATCAGCATCAGCCAAAATCTGACTATCAAATTAAGGACATGGTCTTCATAAAAGTAAAACAGCCTTTCTTGAAATAAATTTCAAGAAATTTGAAATTTATTCTTTGAATTAAACTGAAGCACTCTAGGAAATGAGGACTATTGTGAGATTACGGTGAATAAACTATGGCATACAAACTCAATTAATAAAGACATTCAGGTTTCAAGTCTTTAATTGCAGTATTTTTTAACTTGCACTAGAATCCAATGAAAAAAACCCAACCTCCTAATTCCACGGTTGAAACTCATGCCATTTCATCAGCAGATTATTTCTGACTGTTCTTACTACATGGTCAATAGAGTAATGTAAAGGCTGTACTGAAACTCCACTGTTCAGTGTCCACAGGATTTTCATACTGTAAAACATGGTACATAATAAATCTGAATAAAACCTACTGCACTATATTGAAACCCATAATTTCAAAAGAATGCATTTTCCCCTAAATAATTTAAGGTAACATGGGAAAATCAATATTTAATCTTTCCAATGCTATTATACACTGGGGGAGGAACTGGATATATAATTCAGGCTGATGAAGGAATGTTGGAACACATATACCAACAGTACAGTTTGCTAGAGGATCTTGAGTAGTTGCATGTGAATTACAAGGAAATGAGGAAGTAGACCTTATGCTGGAAAGTCAGTTTTGGATGATTTTTGTTTAGGATGGTAAGGTGTTCTGGTAACAGCACAGAGAAGAAAACACTTACCTGGGAACAGATAAACCATCTTGTGGAAAGTATAGCAAGCTGTATTCCCTTTCTTAATAGTTTCAGAGGCCAGTTAAGAGCTGGATTCTCAGATGGTTTAACTCAAATAAAAATCAAATCTCTTTGCTTACTCTAAATTATACTGGTTTGCCCAAGCTGAATATTTGTCCAGGTTTAAAGATGGATCTGTATGAAAAGCACAGCAAGCATGGAGCCCACAAACTACTATAATGTTTATAAACATTTCAGGAAGGTAATCTGAGGGTGTGGGATGATTGAAAAACATGCTACAGAATAAATATATATCTCTTAGATATTGTTTTTTTGAATCTGCCAGGCTGAATGTGTCATTAGTTATTTTACCAAAGTTTCCATCTGTTTTTTTTTAAGCATGAAGTTTCATCAAGGTGATTCCAAGACCTGTGGTTAATGAGCTCTCAGAGAGTTGGACGTTGCTGCATTATTTGGAGTTGAGAGGGTGAAGTTACCAAGAATGCATTGGAAGCACTCAGATGCTGCAACTGACCCTGTCCAATGTCTTGCTATAACAGCACACCTTCAGTAAATCATGCAGTCTGAATGTTCGCAACTGTTTCCTAAAATGTGTGAATTAAGAGCTCCATTAAGGAATTCTTCTTAGTTTACCATTTAAAGAAAAACAGTACAGTAATCCGAAATATGAATGAATCCTTTCTGTCTGTGAGTACCCTGGTGTCATTTCACCCAATCCACTGACAGAAATATCTTGCAGAGTTGGCACTACTAAATTAAGATTCCCAGTGGCAAAGAGTTTTTATCCATGGCAACATTTTTAGGATGCCAGATAGAATGAAATTGAAATATATTTTTTATTCTTTGGTTGACAAAAACAGTGATGTGAAATACAAAAATATGTACCCTGTGCACTCTTTCCATCAGTTGGTACAGATATGTCTTTGCCTTCCACAAATGTCAGATTGCATGAAAACACTCCAGTACCAATGGCAGCATATCCTTTGTGAATATTGACTCTTGAAAAGTTAGAGACACTCAGGCTTTTGTGTACGTGGTACTGGGATCTTCTCCTGCTTTGCCACAAGCACGCCTGTGATCGTGTCACAGTAAATAGACATAACCCAAACTAAATCCTTTCATCTTGCAATGAAGCTCAGCAGATGGGCTGGGACAGGAAGGCACATCAGTGTTCTTACAGTCTTCATTTCCCTTTAGTATAACATGTGATGGTGCATATGTTTTCAAACTGTGATGGGGAACAGGTCACACAACAGAGCTTGTTTTCCATTATTGTGGCAGAACCTTTCTGTGGCTGAAGTTCTTGTACAACCACGTAAAATGTGAGTTCAGCTACTTAGGGTGGGATGAATACCTGTTATGTGCTGCTTCTTAGAAGTGTGTGAAATGTTTTTAATGATAAACAAATAAACTTCAGAAGATTACTTGAAGACAGGATAGTTTAGAAGCTATTATACACACACACACACACACCCCCACAAAAGGAAAAATAAGTTCTGAATGAAAACACCTTCACTTTGCTAATTATTTTATAGCATTTCATTACTCTGAGTGCAGAACTCCCTTCAAGATGATAACTAGTATTGTGTAAGGGCCTGCATTTTTTTTCTAAATACTTTTGTGTAGCTTTCCTTTCCAGCTGGCCTCAGCTTACAATTAAACCTGCAAAGGTTATAAGCACCAAACATTGCATAGATTCTGCATATTACTGGTATGCCTGTTAAGTCTAGTGGGGAGTCCCACAGATAGCAGACTTATTTGAGGGACATACCACATTGCTCCAAGCATGTCTCATATTTTCTGTTCTAGTCAGAGCATGCCACTGCTGATGAAATAGCTTTTTTAAATTGGAGGTGCCTTGTAAGATTCAAGTGCAAAAAAGCTGAGGAGACCATGGTTTTGTAGGAAATTTTATAACTTGAAATAACTATAATAATCCTGAATTCTACCTCCAAAACATCACACTGCTATTTTTCTCTAAACAAGTTTTTCTCAGAATTTAATTTTTAGGGCCATTGTGTGATTTCTGATCCTTTAAGAAGAACTTATTAAAAAAAAACCCAGTACATTTGTTACAAAGAAGGCAGGATTGAGTTGCTGGTGACTTTGTCTTCACACCACAGTTCCAGCTGCCCAGTCACAGTATATTTTCACACAGTTAATTGATATAACCAGGCAAGATATTTATAATTTGCTGTAATTCATTGTGATGCAGACATAAGTAATAGTAAGTAATTTTCAAGTGGAAAACAAAATTTTCTTACCATGCTGAACTTCCCTAAAGCAGCACATTCTAGAGCATCAGCTCTGCCTGCATCTGCACTCATGTGCGCTGTTGGAATGTATCAATGTCCACTGGATATACCTTTTTTTTTTTTTTTTTTTTTTTAATAGTATCTGCTTAGGGTTTCACTCAGAGATATGACTGAGGCTTACACCCACAAGAAGGAGTCAGGAAGAGCTTCTATGGCTCAACTGTAACCCATTTGTTCCACTGAGAGAAAAGAGAAAAAATTTATTCTCAGGAGAGTTTGAAGTAATGGTTATATTTTTCATATGTTTACACAAACAAGTGGTTAAATTTAAAGTAGCTTTATGGCTATCGAATGCTTTAAAACAGATCACTTTCCTCAAACTGTTATTCCAAGGAGAGAAGGTGTTACCTTCACCTGCTCTACCAATTTTCTCGGGACATTATGAAAATAATTCTTGGCTTTTCTTGAGAGCAGGATTTACTTTGTTAGCCCTCAATGAGTTTGAAAAGCAAGCACTTTCGCTCCTCTGCACATGCCCTCATAAATAAAATCCTGCAATACTTAGATCCATGCAAATGTATGTTCTATGTATATCTATGAAATAACTGAAGGACAAATGATCTTCCAGTTTTATTTCTACAACTTTAATGAAGAGACTAGGGTTGTATTACACAGCTGCAAGTGAGTAAGGAGTGCTGTCACTGCTGAGGCACAGAATTTCACCTAGGAAACATTTATCTTATAATGCGGCACTTGACTGCAGTATAGTTTGAATCATCTTGACTACATACAGTAGTGGCAAAGATATCATTCTTGTTTTCTTTTTCCTAAGCCTGCTCTGCTCATCAGTAGGAAAAAATATAACTCCTCTCTCTTCTGTCCTCAGTCATAATTTTATATCCAGGAATGGCCTTTAATATTCTATCTTGAAAGACATTGGAAATAAGTATGTGATGTAACCAATAAAAGTTCTGTAGGTTATGAGCAGGAGAAAGTATAGAATCAAACTGTTTAATGCTTATTTCTACTAATTACCTTAATGCCCAGCTAATACAGCTCATCATATTTTCAATGGAGTCCTACAGCTTCAGGAGCGGTATATTGTAAAAATTTACAATATTAGTTGTTGACTATATAGTATAATACATGTAAAATACTCTGAAGTCAATTTGAAAATAAAACCATAGGGAATAATTTATTGTTTACATAAAAAAGCAGGTTTCTTTAAGAAAATGTAATTACCTGTCAGAATACACGTAAGTGCAGGAGGGAGACCTTCATCAGCAGTGTGCCAGTCTGCCTTCCATGGGACCAGAGCCATGTCTGTATTTCATACTTCTGAACCACATGCTGTTATTGGCTGATGCAGCCTGGATGCATGCTGGCTGTGCTGTGAGCCCTTCACAAGGGATGCAGAGAGAATTAGTCTCATTCATGTTTTTGTTCACAAAGCTGAGGATAAGCAGCGGAGATGCAGCTCAAATTAAAGCAGATCTGTGGGTGATCATGGGCAAATGTAATGTCTGTACCTGAAGGCATGCCAGGCCCAGTTCGGTGCTGGCATTTGCTCTCTGCAATATTCAATTTTCAGTGTGGTCCTGTAGGACATGCAGTAACAGTTAGCTTGCGCATTCCACTTTTCATTTGAAGTATTCTGAGCCCAAGGAGGACATGGGATTTTAATTATCGTACTTGTACCATGGTGTTGAATGCCATGGTGTTTATATGAAACTGTTAAAAAAATATTGAGTCAGTGCTTTGTGATGTTTTAGCAAGACTTCATTGCCAGTATAAGTAGGTCCAAGTACAAAGTGGAAGGCAAGCACCTGTCTTATTTCAACACTTAACCTAATAGTAAAAAGGGCAAGAAAGTGTCTTATTCATCCTTGTCTCTGGTCATCTTACACATCTTGGTGCAAACCTCAGAGGAGGACAGGCCTGGAAAGCTAAATACAGCAGAAAATAGACTGTGTGATTAGTATTACAATATGTATTCTGGGGTAAGAAACCTTGCCTCAGCCTTAGGACAGGAGAACAATGTTGATAAACATGCTGGGGTAGATTCAAAGGGACATAAATTAAACCCTGCATAATGAAGAAGATGTCCCAATTGGGAACTGTAGTCAGAGGTATATATACATACCCCACCTGTTTTTAATAAAGTGTTTAGTAGTCTTGTATCTACATATATTGTAAATCAGTATAATCCCATTAAAATCACTTCAGTGCTGTATTGTAAAGCATTCAGGTACATATGCTGCCATCTTGAGTCACAGAAGCTATGCTTGAGCCACAGATTATATGGAATCAGGAAACAAGGCCAGGTACTGAAAGCCTTTTTTTACACACATTGCTGCATTGTTGGAATAATCTCTGCCATGCTCTTGCTTTGTCTTGCTGTCAAAAAAAAAATCTTGGTAATATTTTGGGATTTATATTATTGGCTCACCTGGAACAGACATATGATCACCTCTTTTGAGGACTGAGAGATCTTGATGATATCGATGAAGCCAAACCACTGAATGGTCTCAGGGCCAGAGTATGCCAGCAGTATGTAATTACTAATATACTTGCAGTCAGTTTTTTCCAATGGAACATATATTGCTAAAGGGGGAGTTTCATTAAAATTGACACATGTCAATTTTATTGAGAAGACATTTCATGCCCCTAGTAAAGTCTGTTTGGAGCTGAATCTGGCAAAGAATATGAAGGACAGAAAGAAAGTCTCCTACAGGTACATCCTTAGCTAAAACTAGAAAGACTTGGGTATATGAAGGCCAGGTGCTTAATGGGGAAAGGAACTGGTGACACAGACCATGTCTATTGAAACTGACAGGCTCCCATGGTGAGATGACTGGCTCAGTGGTGAATCCTGTTTGTCTTGTCTTTGACAAGATTTCTGACACTGTCTACCATAACCTCCCTACAAGCAGGTTTATGAAACATGGGCTAGAAAAATAGAAGAAAACTCATATGGGATATAATATATGTAGAGGATGGTGACCCTGCCCCTCTACTCAGCCCTGGTGAGGCCACAACTGGGGTGCTGTTTCCACTTCTGGGCTCCTCAGTACAAGAAAGACAGGAGCACCTGAGTGGATCCAGCAGAGGGCAACAAAGATGACATGGGGACTGAAGCATCTCTCTTATGAGTAAAGGCTAAGGGAGCTGGGCTTGTTCAATCTTGAGAAGAAACATTTAAGAGGGGCCCTCATCAATATCTTTAAGTAGGTGACAGCAGGATGTCAAGAGGATGGAGCCAGGTGCTGAGCAATAGGACTAGAGGCAACGGGCAGAGACTGATGCAGGAAGTTCCACCTGAATACAAAGAAGAACTTCTTTACTGTGATTTTGACCATGCGCTTGAGCAGATGGTCCATAGAGGTTGTGGAGTCTCCCTCGCTGGAGATGTTCAAGAACCATCTGAATACAATTCTGTGCCATGTGCTCTGGGATGACCCTGCCTGAGGAGGGAGGTTGGACCTGATGACCCACTGTGGTCACTTCCAATCCTACCTGTTTGGTGATTTTGTGTTTCTGTGATGATGATAACTGATGAATTATCCTGGTGGTGTTTTGTTTTTTTTTTTTGGGTTTTTTTTTTGTTTGTTTGTTTGTTTTGTTTTTTGTTTTGTTTTGTTTTGTTTTGTTTTGTTCCCCCATTCCAAAAGCCTTTCATTATATTTTCTCTTCCTTGTCCAGCTGAGAAGGGGAAATGATGGAACAGTTTGGTGGGCAGCTCCCATGTAGCCAGGGTCAATCCATCATGAAACTTTATAGAAGTTTGGGTAGAAATCAGGAAAATTTCTCCATCATTTTCTGTGAGTAGGGCTCAGTTTAACAGGAGCCAATAGAAATAGAAATAGAAATAGAAATAGAAATAGAAATAGAAATAGAAATAGAAATAGAAATAGAAATAAATAGAAATGTGCCATGGAATAGGAAATAGATTAGGATTTTTATGCTTCCCAGCTGGAAAGTAGAGATGGGCTAAGAAGACCCTGATGGCCTTTTGTTGGAGTCCAGGGCATTCCTTTGGCTGTCCTGGAGGGTCAGAGACCTGGACAGGGGGGTCTGGGACCCTGGCCCAGAGCCCAGAGGGACATTGGCTTTGATCTCAGTCCATGGGAAAGGCTTCCTGCACTGCAGGAAGGATTGCAAGCCACAAGAGTGTGAAAGATAGTAGTTTAGTTTATCACAGGGTGAGAAACCAGTAGATTTGGAGTTTTAGCATTGAAGTGAATGGGGGCAAGATGGAGGATTTGGGGCATTGTCTCCTGCTTCTTCTTTCTTCTTCCCTCACTCCATTTCAGCAGTGACGGTGGCACAAAGTAGTTTAAAGAGATTGGGTCAAAGAAGGGATGTTTACTAAACAGGTGTTTAGTATAAGTGATAGGTATTGGCAAATAATGACATATAAAGAATACATAGCAATTAGTATAAAAGATAGAGACAGCCCCGCTTGGGAGGGGTCGAGGAGTCACCAGATGCCCGAGCAGCTGCACAGACCTTTGTTGGTCACTGAGAAATCTGTAAGATAAGAAACAATAAACGAAGCGCGCAACCTTGAAAAATCAGAACCTGAAGACTCTGTCTCTTTCTTGCATTTGGCTCAGAGCTTTGCAGAGGGCAAAAAGACTCTAAAATCACCTGAATCTTGGAGAAAAAACCCGAGAGCCTTTCCACATTTCATTTGGGGAATGCACACAATAATTAGTTGAGTAATCACAAAGCTGTCTGAGATACATGGAACATGTGCAGTTCAGGTGAAATTTAAAAGCAAATGAAGGCTAAAACTAGATTTACAAAGCCCTTGATGATAAAGGTTGAATAGATCTCTTTTTTTATATAAGGGATATAAAGGAAGGATAATGTAGAGAGCCACACTAGGGCTATGCCACCATAGTTTGGGGGCAGGCCTGTAGGGACCCTGTTGC
Organism: Hirundo rustica; assembly: GCF_015227805.2. Lineage (NCBI taxonomy): Eukaryota > Metazoa > Chordata > Aves > Passeriformes > Hirundinidae > Hirundo > Hirundo rustica. The sequence goes on from NC_053451.1 coordinate 81,052,674, forward strand.
CACATTGAGGGTAGCTCAGAAAAGCTACAAGTAGTCTCTTTCAGGAATAAGTCCCTTTTCCTGTTAACAGTAGGGATTTCTTTAAAGCACCACAGGTTTTGAAGGTTTGGCAAATGAGAAACTGGACTTGCTTGAGAAACCAGAAGAAAAGATGGATGTTTACATAGCTTTTCTATCAGTGAGAAAGGGAACTGCTCCTGGGATCTGTGAAGGTTGTTGAAGAATTTTATCAGAGAGTCATTTATCCCTTTTCTACGGCGCTTTCAAGGGCTTTCAAAGATATCTGCAGTGAAAGAGCATTAAGATCTTTACCATATAAAGGCCTTCTCATTGCTTTCTTTCTTTAGTGAAAATTAAGATTTAGAGAATGTTATAGACCTGAGATTAATTGTTTATTTGAAATAGATTACAAATTTTTGATTCTGTTTTAACAAAGAGACTGGGAAATTAAGTAGCAAGGCAATTATCACATCTCAGCTACTCTAATACCTTTAAAATGTAATGAAATGTACATTCTGCCTGTCAAACTGCCACTGCAAGACTCTTGACTTCCTCAATATTTACTACAGATCTAACTTGACATTGAACAGTTGTTCCTGCCTAGAAAGACATGGAGACTTAACTTATTAACTTCAGTAAAAATATCTGACACCACTGCATTCATTGTCAATATCCTGATGGAATAAAGTCACCTGTGCTGTAAGAAAAACAGGAGAAGGAAAATGTAGTATTGTGCTGCATTTCTGCAGTTCAAAACTGAGTAGTGTCATGTCCTTGGCTGCTGATCCATAAAGCTGTAGGTCTCTAGTGGATGAAGAGTGCAGGTGCAGTGTCAATCACAACCTACGAGGCCTAACTCACTATTGTCTGGCTTTACATGCAAACACTATCTTTTAATGAGATCTTAGCTATTAGAAATCCTTCCAAGCTGTGCTAGGATTCTGGTTCTTCAGGCATTCAAGTTTTTTGATTACTCTAGCCTCTATCAGCATATTGCATTTGTAGTGTCACATGGGAGAGTAGAGGAAAGGCAGATGAAAGGTGTGGCCAGAGCACTGCAGTCAGGCCAGTGTCTCATCTATTTCTTCCTCACTATGTGAACTGACAACAGTGAGCTTTCTACTACTTTCAGGCAGTCTGGATATTATGACATTAAATGTATTGCATCCTAAAATATTACTTGACCTTTGCTATAATATAAAGCTGTTTAAAGTATCATCAAGAAGTCCTCAATGATGCCCTAGTATATGAGTACTGTACCTGCAGGAGACAACATCTTTGTTCAGACAGCTTGATATTAAATAGACAAGACGGTGTCCTCATGCCTCACTTAAGTGATTTTCTTGCCTATCTTCTCTTGGTTTGCCTAGGGTCAGTCCAGGCTTCTGTGAGAAAGTCTAAATGTTTAACCCAAATTTTTTGAGATCTCATTTAGTATCTTAACCACAGTGACAGGTTTTGGTTTTTTTTTGTTTTTTTTTTTGTTTTTTTCTTTCACAGACAGTATATTTGCTTTCCATTTTTTAGAGGCTGCTTTAAAGACAGGCTAAGTTATAAAATAGAGTCACTATATTTGGAAAACACAAGCTCAAGGACACACATATGGTAGCTCTCAACCTGCAGTGGTGTGCGGGATATTTTTCGACTGATACTCTAAGTGCAGAATTAGCATAATCAGCAATCATTCCTCCAGAGTCTCTGGACTCTGTGATGTTCTTGCTGTGAGTAGAATGTGCTCCAGCGTGCTGTGCTCCACTCACTGAGAAAATGAGAGATTCACAGGGACCACGGATTAATGATCTCCTGTTGGCCAGCTTCATTTGTGTAGGTAGCAGCAGGTGAGTTGAAGCCAAGGAAAAGTTTCACTTCATGTATTTGAATTTTAAAGGCAATGTCTGTCCTTTGAGTGTATGTTAGCACAATTCCCTCTGCAGTGTAGCAGAGGAGTATTAATGAAATCACTGATGACTTTTTATGTTTTACTGCTGTTGACATTTTTGCAGCTGTTAGAGAAATGACTCAAGGCCTGTAAGTTGTAGGTCATTTTTCATTTATGAGACATTTTCTCCTCTGCATAATCACTTCTGACTTTTATTTTTATTAATTTCTTGTTGTACCTGAGGATCAGTGTAATATTTAATATGAATTTTATAATTTGCACAGAGATAGGGTTATTATCTGAAACTACCTTTACCAACCTGATGCCCATTTGGACAGGGCCAAATTCTGACATCCTGCAGCATGTACACACTCTTTGTTCAAGTTGCTTGGGACATTTTGCATGATGCTTCTAATGATTTAAATTTTTGGTTGCTTGAATTTGTATTACAAATCTAAAGCTTATAGCGTATTAGTTTGCTAGCAGTGGTACAAATGGGACACGCCATCAATTGCAAATAGTGGCACTTTGAATTTAGCCTTTTTGGGTTTTGACCTTCACAGTTTAAACTCATCATTAAATAAACAGTTTGTACTTCAAAATCTTCTTGAGCTATTTGAGAAACATCTGCTCTTGAACAGTATTGATGAGATTAAGGTGATGCTAAAATATTCACAGAAGAATATATTTAATAACCTTTAAATAACCTCAATATCTTTGTGTTTGAAAAATGGAATACTGTGACTTCATCCTAATCAATCAAAAACTCATTTTTGTTGATTCAGCTTCCTCAGTGACTTGGCAAGATTGTTAAAATTGGCAGTGCTAAGAGATTACAGTCCAGTTTGAAATGAACTGTAGTTTGATATTGCCTGACCATTTCTGCCCTATCCATATGGTATATTCTACCTTTCAATAGTAATTATCATATAATTCCATACATGTCAGGTTAGAATAGTTAATAGAACTAAATGGCTCATTTCCCTCTTTCCTCCATTTAATCTCCAAGGTTTATTATCCCCAGCAGAGAGATGGAGAGGGATGTCCATTGCAAGAAATTGTCCATAGTGTTTTCAAATGAGATTGCATGGAGGTGTATAGATTTTTGTGTAATTACTCATCTAAATTTTTCCTGCTAAACTTTATTACTCATGCTGCCTTTGATCTCCCTAACAGAATTATTTCAAAGAATGGGAGGCACTTTAAAATGTTTGCTTTCTGAATCAATGCATATAGGCCTGATCAAACAAAAAATGAGTATTCTTGCCATTCATGCATTATCTAAATAAATGCAGGCTTGATTCTGGCTATGCCAATGCTCCTAAAGTCCCTACTCAGAGGCTGATTATGTTGGGTCTCAAGGTGGGTGGTGCAGTATCACCCATCTTCAAGTGCAATGTTCTCTTCAAAGTGCTGGACATTATAATTAATGTTACCTATCAGCTGGTCCAGGTTTCCTCTGTGGCCCAATGGCTCAACAGGCCTTTAATGGCTAAATAATTTAGTTTTGAAATATAAAGATGGAGTTATCACAGTCTGCTTATAAGATTTTTATATAGAGTAGGTAGGAGCACGTGCCTCAATGTCTGTAATAATGGCACATAGCTGTGTTTGAGCCTAGAAATGTGCCTGGGATATAATCTTAGGGAGTGTGGGACAATGCAAACTTTTAATTACCTTATTCTTAACAAGCCAAGCTGCAGTCCTGCAGAGTAGAGCAAACTATCCCTCAAACATACCTGGCTTTGCCTCAGAGGATGTGCTGAGCGCAAAGAGGACAGTGAGTGGTAGTCAGTCTAAACTATCAATCTAAGAGCACTCTGAATTATTATACATGCCAAATCCTAATGTCTTTAAAAAATAATGGTACCATAGGGGTTATTCAGATCCTAAGATGCTTGCTATCTGGAGATTGGAGAGCAGAAATAACACCTATTTTTATGAGTAAAGTTTGGTGTCTAATATTTTTTATTATAAGCCTATTATAACTTCTCCAAACACTAATCATTTCAGAATAAGTTTTTCCATATTTTAAGAAGTTATTTTATTTTAATGCTTCAGTAAAAATGTCTCTGTCATTTAAAATGCAAATTACTTTAGGAGAAGAAAAACATTTTTCTTTTAAAAATAGTATTCCAATTTGCTCCTTTGAAGTGTTATAGTGCCTTTGGGCTTAGTAGAAGGAGAACTACTTTGTCAGGGTGCTTTTGTTCTATGCTTAGGAAAATATAGCTAACTTGGAAAAAATTATTGGACTCTGAAAAACCACAGGTTCGCATAAAATGAAGCATGCCACCAAGAAGGCTGCTGTTGAATTTTCTGTGTGCTCAGGTGCAGAGAAAGTTCACAAGTCTCACAGACCTTGGATCTATGGATGAAATACAATAGCTGGAACCATGACTTTGGTACTGGTGCAGCAGGGCTTGGTAGGGAGATAGGGGTTTCAGATCTTCCCAGTGACTTGTTAATAATTCTAGATTCATCACATTCAGACAGGGATGGTTGAGCAGAGTAGTATCTTCATAGATACATGGTCTGTCCTTTCCTCCCTTTCCCATTCTCTGGTAGTTCTTCCACACAGAGAATCATTTATTTTCATCAGCTATGCTCTGCATCAGAAGCTCTTGGTTCAGATTGCCAGTTTAAAAGATCTGAAATAACATCTATTCATCTCCAAAGTCATCCTGAAAAAAAATTTCTTTATTTGGAGGTAGATTTTCTTTTTTAAGCATCCTTTTCCTTTACTTTTTATTTTAAAAGATATTTTACCCACACAACTGAGATTAAATATACCCTTGTGGCTTGTCTCTCTTCTGAAGCCCCGGTTCTGGTTTTGCTTTGGCTAGCTTGAGAGATGAACCACAGCTGGAAGGATTTTTCCTCAGAGCCCCAAAACCCAGGAGTGGCTGGGAACCTTTCCCTTAGCAGAGAGCAAATCCCCATCAATGGCAAAGGAAGGTCTGCACTTGATCTGGGGGAAATCAGGGCTTTATTCAGTCTTTCTTCTCTGGTCCTGCACCAGCCTGGGTCAGGAGCCCTGTCCCAGTCCCTGGACCCAAGAGACTTTACCACATGTTGCTTTGGATTTTATCGAGGGAAGGGGCTGAAGGCAGGGACAAGCCACTACCCAATCAGCGATAAGGTGGGAGTGGAACAGAGTTGGATTACATTCCAGGAAGGGAACAATGTGGGAGATGGGCAGGGACAAACTTCGGGATGTTACATTTTCCAGGGGAACAGGGGGGTACAGAAGAAACCATTACAAAACCCAATATAAAAATGAAATACAATATATGAAACCAAATAATACACAGCAACATACCCATTTGTTTCAGCCTTTATATTTTTGTCATGTTGATAATATATTAATTGTTCTCATTATATTTTTAGATCTCTTTTGTTCATTACAGGGCCTGGAGGAATGAAAATCAAAGCAGTAATAAAAGCAAATATGATTTCTTGTTGAGATGAAAGCTTGCTAGCCTTTCTGGATGTGTCACAATTGTCTACATAGTTTTATTTAAGAATTTATGTAACTGCAAAGATGCTGAACTGAAGCTGCAAACAGAACTTGATTCTGTCATTTCCCATTTTCTTTGTGTTTGCTGTTGTGGTTTTGGTGTGCTATTATTTAATTACTTTTAAAAGAAAGCTAAATTTATGAAGCTGCACATAAATGCATTTAATTGTCAAAATAGCTGAATATCCCAGGAAGAACTTTAATACTCCAATTTTCAGACTTCAGCAACAATTATTTAAATAGCAGACTCTGAACCCAAATGTTACTTCCTTTCCAGTGTTTGGATGAGTTTATAGCTAATAACTTTATTATCATTGGCACTTTTATTTTTCAATGAGACCTGTGATGCCCTACTGCCAACATGAGAAAGTCGACTTCTGAATAAGACACTTGACAAATGCAAGGATTTCTCAGTGGAAATGCAGTTGTTGATGTGGCCTTCTAATGCATTCTCAGATACACCATACTTTCAAAATATGATGATCTTTCTGTATTTGGAAGTGAAGACAATATTTTACATGATTAAAAATACCTAAACAGCACATTCTCATAATGTGACAAGTAAATATACTGTTAGCTCACATGAGCACTGTAATCTCATTGTGAGACATAAATGATGAGATGAACTTGTCCATGAATTGGAAATGTGGGTTACAGTTCCTCTGGTATAGACTGTACTGTTAATGAAGTAATTTGTTCTATGTCCCCTTGCATTTCATTTGCTGCCATCAACAATTAAGAGATGTTGCAGTAAGGTCATTCCATAGTAAGACCTTGTCTTTGTGGAGATCTCATTAAAATAGAGAGAAATTCTAATTTCTAGCCAAGATAATGTTAATTCAATGGGAGAATAAATATTGTGGAAGCAATTTGTGCAAGAGAAATTAATGTTAGAAGCATTTCTCTCTTTTTACTAGAAGTAATTCTTACACAGAAAGACCTGGTATTGAAAATACTAGCAGGGGCTGTTACTGTAGGAATTGGCTGGGTACCTTGGCCTGGTTAAGAAAGCATGTCTTGTTGCCTGAGCTTTGCACAAATGTGCAGACCCTTAAATAAATTGAACAGAAAATAAGATTTCTCCCTTTGCTGGCTGCCAGTATTACAGCTAAACTACAAAGAAAGTAATTTCTCCAACCATCATGCATTTATTACCCAGCCATCCTCAGAAACTTGTAACACTGAAGAGCGTTGTAATTGACATTTCATTCTAATATATTGGCTGTCTTGGCTGAATTCTGACTGGCTGATAAAGCCCAGGGAAATCCAGAGTCTCATCATGTCCTGAACAATTTCAGTCCAGCCCTGTGGCAATCTAAGTGCTTAACCAGCAAAATAGGAAAGACAATATTTGGGGATTCTGCTTTTCAAAATGCACAAGAGCATAGAAACTGAAATAATCAAGTATGAGGCAATTATTTTTCACCTTGCAAAGTGGAATGAAGGAAAGATCTAAAAGAATATATGTGTCAATTTAAATAAGTACGTGTACAGACATGAGTTTATCCCAACGATAACTTCATTGATGTTATATTTCAGAAAAATTTCAGCCTAATATGTCATTTTTTAAAGGATAAAAACCAAATCAATGATCTTGTCTACAGATTTTACATTACATCCCAGTTACTTGAAAGAAAATGTGATACACATGAACTCATTCTTCAGGTCATACTTTCTGAAGAGATGTGAATAATTTTACACAGACTTGGTTATTGATCTCCCAGGTCCTCCAGAAATGAAGTGTCATGTCATGCAGCTTGTTCTTCTTTACTACATCATTATGTTTCCATTAATATGGGCTTCCTTTATTGAGATTGTATTACTTATGCAATGAGTCTTACTTCTTCCTAGGTCTCTGAAAAAATGCTCAGGTTTTTTTCAGCTTGTTTTTTTCTTTGTATGTATATGCCCTTTGCATCAGAAGTTCAACCAGAAGTTAGGTAATGATGAAATTATGCAGATCTAAATATTTCTGATGTATTTGATTTGTATAAATGCTGTGGGGTTTGGTTTGGATTAATTTCCTTTTTTGTTTGTTTGTTTGTTTGGTGATTTTTTTTTTGTTCCCCCCCCCCCCCCCCCCCCCCCCCCCCCATGTTGCAGAGTATCAAAATCCATGCCAACCTGGTCAATAATGGCATGGCCACTTGCAATAATGGCATGCAGCTGTTTCCCAGTCTGCAAAATGCCTTATTTGTATTTGGTTCCTAACTGCAGAATTTTCACATATTTGGGGTTTTGTTGTTGAGCAAATAAAGAGGGATTGTGAAGTAATTTTCTTCCAGAAAAGACAAAACTCCTTGATCTCCCCAGGTCTTGCACTTCTATGTCAGGCTGGAAAGTGACCTGAATATGTACCTGTCAGGCAGATTACTGTGTGTCCAGGGCTTCTCATGGGCTCTGGGTAGTTTGCTACAAAGCCAAGAATCCCGAAAACTCCAGTGCCAGGTCTTCCTGTTCATGGGCGCTGCTCAGGGAAATGGGGTGAACAGAGAAGTGGCTTTGCCTTGCCGTTCTTCTATTAGGCCTCTGAGAATAAATGCTTTCTAATAAAATAAAGGTGCTCCATGCTGTTCTCCAGCAAGGAGGGCAAAACAGGCATAAACCTGTCTGTAAATATAACATGCAGCTTCTGCTCAGTCAGCAGGTTCATTAAAGGTCTCTTACCCATTCTAACCCCTGAACTGCACCCAGGAATTGTTTGAAAGTGTGCTAATTCATCAAGACCACAGCAAGGACGAGTTGTTCCGAGGAGCTGATAGCATAGACAGCCAAAATATCCCACCTGGGGAAAGTGTCTTTCAGATCTGTATAATCTGAGAGCATATGCTTAGCCCTGAAGCTTTAGGACTTTGATTCCCAAATGAAGTCACACTCAGAAATTTGTGCAGCAAAATGATTTTGATTATCCTGAAATTATATTTCTTTTATTTTTCCCCTGTGCATAATTTAAAAACTAAAAGAGTATTTTATCCTAAAAAAAGTAAAATCTGCCATAGCCACTTTTAATTACTTGTGAGAACATGGCTCTGTTTCTTACTCCTGTAATTTATGTGTCACCTTGAGCTCTCATTTCCTTAAGAGACATATTATAGCTACATTTTGTTAAAAGCTTAATGCGTGACAAAGAGTTTCAGGGGAGTACACTGTCGCTCTGCTACATTTGAGCTGCTCAGAAGTAACTGTCCATGTGCATGCCTTACCTTATGGAACTCTTTTGGGAATCAGAGCAGTTCAACAAGGCAAAATGCCAGGTCCTGCACTTGGGTCACAACAGCTCCATGCAGTGCTTCAGGCTTAGGGAAGAGCAGTTGGAAAACTGGAGGAGAAGGACGTGGGGGCCCTGGTCAACAGCAACTGAAAGTGAGCCAGTGTGTGCGCCCAGGTGGCCAAGAAAGCCAGTGGCATCCTGGCCTGTATCAAAACTAGCATGTCCAGCAGGACCAGACAGTGATCTTTCTTCAGGAAAGAGTTGCCAACACTGGAAGAATTTGCCCAGGGAAGCAGCAGAGGTAACATAACTGGAGGTATTTAAAAGACATTTGGATGAAGTATGAGACGTGGTTTAGGAGTTAATTTGGATGATTTGACTCAATGATCTTAAAGGTCTTTCCCAACATAAGCTATTCCCTGATTCTGTGTCTCTTATTCTCTATCTCTTAAGGCGTGATCTTTCACTTCTGTACTCTAGGTTACTGAATTAAAATGTTGAGAATATAAAAGTTTTGCAAAAACAATCTGGTTTAAAAAAATATAGATCAGTTTCAAACCAACCGTATTTCTTCCCAAGGGAAGAAAAGCTAAAAATTCAACATAAAAATCAGATTACTTTATTTTAAATTTGTTGTAATCTAGATATCATTGCTTATGGTCAGATTTAGTTTTTTCACATTCACAAAGTTGATTCTAGAAGTTTCTTTCCATATAATGAAATAATAATGAATAATAATGAATAATAATATTTATAATATTGCATCAGATTGAAAGATATGTAAACCTTTATATATTGTCCTGAAATTGAAGCAGGATCAATGAAAATAATTTGCTGCTACAGTAGGAAGCTGTCAACTTTCCCACAAAAAGTCATTAACATTTTTCTCTTTTGAATTATAATTTTGTCACTTTCGTATAACACTAAAGTAATAGATTTTCATTATGCCCAGAGTGCAAAATCATTGGCTGTGGAAAAAGCAACAGGGCTCAGATTAATAGGAGATGACAAGCTGACCAAAGAGGAAGTGGCAGCATGGCTGGCACCATGGCTCAGTGGTTGTGACAGGCAATTAGCGAACAGAGCAGAACAGATGTAACAGGAGGCAGCAACAATTTACTGAAGAATTAGCTTGCTCACTCTGTAGTGCAGAGAACTGATACTGTTTGCTGATACAAATAAATACTAATATGGTCTTGGGAGGGGAAGAGAGACTGTGCATAGTCATCTTACAGGATTGAAAAAAAAACCCAAAAAAACCAACTCTACAAAAACAAGAAAAGCAACAACCCAACAACATAAGCTCTGGTAGACCTACGGGAAAACAAAAGTGTCTTTTGGGATTTTGAAGATGAGATTAAGATTCTTGCCTCATTACTGGACTGTAAGGAGCTTTGAAAAACTAGAATACTAAAGAGAACTTGTAGTAGCACGTTCATATTTCACAGTACTCAGAGAGGACACACAATGCTCTTTTTATTTCTCTACTGTTGTTCTGGAACAGACTTACATTTTTGCAACTCCTCAAGGTTGCTGCTGGCTGCTGTGCTGATGTAAGAGATTGCTATGTCCTTACCTAGATGGTCAGAGGACAGATTAAGAGTCATGTGGGAGTTTCTTGTGGTTACAGGTGTTGCATTATATTTTTTAAAACCCAACCACAAAGTCTATACCTTATTTTTAAGATTGTTTCTTAAAAGCACAGATCTCATTGTGTGCTAAATTAAATTAATTTACCTCAGGAAACTTAGGAGTTGTGGTTCTGGAAGGATCTGGGTGGATGTCTTTAGTCTCAGAGGACAAAGTTATCAAGGATATCAAGGACAAGGATATGGAAACCAGATCCCTTAATGTTTTCTACTATTCTAAGAATGGCTATGATTTTTCAAAAAGTAGCAACAAAATTAATATTGTTGTTGACCGTAGAGAGTACAATATCTTCATTCTGTAAATTGAGATAAATTCTGTATGTTTTGGGAGCATACATTTTATTTAGAACTGGAAAATAAAATGGTCAGTCTTTTGTATACAGTCCACGGAATCCTATTTACATCTTGTACTGACAATATCAACAACACAGTCATTTTCTATATTCCCATAAAACTAGAACATTTATCTGCAAAGTGTTACAAATGAGCCCAACTGAACCTAGAAATTTTACCTTCTGTGCTGAGTAAGGACTGGACCTTAAATGAGTTTCCTACCAGCAGGTGGACCTTGAAGATTATTTTCATGGTACCAGATCAAAAGTAGTCATATTTTTGCTGTCCTTGTTCTTCCCTCACTGAGGGAGCATATTTTAAAAAAATGAAGACATGATTTGGTGCCATTCACTGTGGTTATGACAATTCTGTACTGCAAGGACTTGTGGAAGAAGAAAGTTGCCACCAGAGCCAAGACATCTCTTCTGTCTGCCTGCAGCTCCAGTTGGCTACAGTGGAAGTAAGGATGACTTCTGGAAAGTACTCATTGTTTCTGGATTAGTGTTCATGGAGGGGAGCCTTTTTTATCCTCTTTTTAGCTCTTGCTTTTAAATACCCGAGCTTTGGTGTAAATAATGCAAAATATGCCTGGAATGCATCCTGTTTGTTACACTTGTTTCTCTTAAATTTGCTGTCTGAGGGAAAAAGGTTAGGCCAAAACCAGATAATACTGTTTAACTCAGTGGAATACTTGAGACATATGATTTTAATATTGCTTTATTAAAGAAGATAAAATTCATTCATATAAGGAACGAGAAAATTTTCAACTAAAATGGAACAAGATTAAGCCCCAAAGGATTCCCTAAAAATGGAAAGAATCCTATTAATTTATGTCAAGGTTTTCTGTTTTGTTTTGTTCTCTTTACAAAAACTATGTGGCCATATGTGTAAGACACAAAAAGAAAAATGGGATTCAAGAGAATGACATCTCTCTACTTAGGGAACAGATAATTAATTTCACATTTGCAAGCTGAGAAAAGAGTACAGAAATGTGGGATATCCTAGCAAATGGTTTAATGAGAAACTGACAGTGCCACCACCAAAACAATTTAAGGAAATGAGGAAAAAATATAATACATGGACATTTTTTAAAAAGGAGACAAGATGACTATCTAGTTGTTAACCATAGATTTTGGTTGCACAAAAATCTGCATTAAAAAGTATTTGCATACGTAATATTTTGAGAAGCTGAGGTTTCTTCAATATATGCAATAGTCCTTTTGATATTTATCAGAGAACTTCAGCTGTTTAAGTGGCCTTTCTTTGTTCCTCAACATTTGGTTAAGCCTTTCCCTCAGAGGTAATCTAAAGGATGGTCATTTTTAATGCAGAAGATAACTTGAAAAGAAAGCAGAATTATGGCTGGAAAAATAACTATAAGGGAAGGCTTGGGCTTTTGAGACTTTGTAAATTCATAACGGTAGGTATAAGCTACTTGAACCTGCCTTTCTACCAAATTGTATGGTTTTGTATAGTTGGTTTAATTCTTGTAGCTGTTACTGAGTGGTGTTTACTTGTTGGGTCAGGTTGCATAAGTATCAATGTTCCCTCTTCAATTCAAAGTTCAAGTTGTTATTGAAAATTGAAGTAGCTTAGAATGATAAATAGATCAAGATATTGTTTTTCTCTTTATGTAAGCCAATTCTTTGCAAGGAGAGGTCATAGTCCTATTTTCCCTGCCTAATTTCAGTTCACATGTACACAGTTTTCAAATCTGTTCCTCCAATCAGTTTTGTTCTCTCCCATAAGCTTTCTTTCATTTCATTGCTAGGGCCATGTTTCTCCATCTTCTGAATTTTCCGCCTTGCTACATGCCCAGTGCTTTGAGGTCTACCATCATGAGTGTTTCCTTCTTTCTATTTTCAGCTATTGTTTTAAAGAGCCTTGTTTGCCTCCTGATAAAAAGGCTTGGTCTTGTGACAACTTTCTGCCTCTGGCTGACTACAGAAGTCACAAATGACTTACGGCATAACAGCATTTGATGACTTGAATTGCGCTGTAAAAGCGAGAGCAGCAGCAAGGAACAGATTTGTTCCTGGCACTTGAAATAGTGAGAATGGCAAATCAGGGACATGGGGAGGATTCACAGACGTGAATGATGAAACAAGAGAACCGGAAAGAGAAATCAGTTTGTTGTGGATTATCATTACCTAAAATGAAGACAGAATAGGATGCTTGACTTCTTGAGTCTGTAGGACAGAATAATAAGCAGCATGATCAATTCTGGAATATTGTGCTGCTGTGCAAAGCTTACATTAACAAAATTCTTATGCCAGAAACCTCAAGAGAGTTTGGTTCAGAAGACTGGACCTTTACTCCCCCTTTTCTCTTCATCCTCTCTTTTTCACCTTAATGCATTAGATAATTTTCTGCCTCACTCTTCTACTTAGTCAATGCAGGGTCTGGCCAATCATCCAGTTTCCCGTGGATACACATCCTTTATGAACTGGTACCCACCTGTGGTACATGCATTGCTACAAACAAGTCTCATGGCAATTGGTAGATAGATTAAACTTTTCATTTTTCTTGCTCTACTTTCTTCCAGGCTACATGTTCAAGACTAGCTGCAGTTTTGGAGTTTCTAATTCATTCTGGTCTCCTAAATGACAGTTTATTTTTCTAGAGACAAAAAACATGTATGAAAATGGCATCTGTATTTTCAGAAATAAACTGGTTTTATTTTAATGTATCAGAAGTATTACAAAAATCAGTGCTTGTGGCCTATGGTATTTCTCCAAGGTTAGACGAGATGTCCTTTTTTGCTGTACCAGAAACAAGACATAGATATCAGACTCACATAGAATTCCTGAGCTGGAAGATTTTTGTTACCTGTGAAAGACATTGAATTTATCATCTAGGATGTAGCTTGATAATGGAGGAAGAATATGATTTGTATTTATGAAAATACTCTCAGGGCTGCCACCTGGTAGATTTTTCTTTTCCCTGAATGATTTCATAGTTTGTGATAATGGAAAAATCACTTGACACTAATTAAAAATCCCATTGAATAAATTAAAATACTGTGATATAAAAGAGCAAAAGGAATATGCTAAGATTTTCTAAAATTTTTTATATATATTTCAAGTCAAACCAATCATAGACTTGCACTGTGAAACATGTCTATGGCATTTATAATACAACTAAGGGGCACTAAAGAATTGCAGTGCAGTAGACCAGAAAAGAAGTGCAGGTTTTCTTTGCTTAATTAAGAGAAAGTAGTTTGAAAAGCAAATCCTGCATTAAAAAGAGATAATTAAGATTTAAAAGTCAGTCTTAATGAAATTCAAGTTTAGTTTCATTTGCTAACTTTGATTATATTTTGTAATAATAGTCTTGTGGTGCTTATCAGCTGGTATCAACTAGTACCTGATAGCCTAGACTTCCCTCATGATAATCGGATAATATATAGTTTTATTCTAAAGGACTGTAATTCTATATTTTGAGTGGAGAAGGCTCTTAATAATTTAATTTTACATTGCTTTATTTTTGCCTGTAGATGTTATTTACAAAAAAAAAAAAAGTTAATTTTGTCAAACGCTTGTGTATAACACTAAATCTTACCATTTCTGAAGGTCAAAATGTATGTAAGGAATTTGCAGATATTATAGACGGGGGGAAAAGGTGTCAAAAAGGCAAAATCAAAACACCCATTAATTTTCTTCATGCAGATAAAGCTACTACAGGCTTATTCCTTTAAAGGGTCCAACAATTTTGATACCTTAACTCCTTTTCTTTTTTTTAAGCAATTAGCATAGAGGTTTCTCAGCTGCCCAACAGTGTATGTTGCCAAAAGAGTGAATGGCTATGGTCTAGTTTTGTCAAGTCTGCTAAAGGAAGACCAACAGTAAGAATTACAGGTAAAGCTGGGATGGAGAATTTGGGGTATATCCTCCCCCAGATTCCTGTAAAGAAATGCTTTCCCACAAAGTTTGAACGTTCATGCAAGGAAAATTACCACAGCCCAGGCCTGGCTTCTCAGTTTTTCAGCTGTTAGATTCAAAATCTTATTACTGGCAAAAAGGAACTCTCAACGCCTATATACATTCAACTAGAGAATAATTTATATTGGAAAAAACCTTTAAGACCATGAAGTCCAGCTATTAACCCAGCACTGCCAAATCAATCCACCAAATCTTGTCACTAATGTCATACCTATGTAGGAGTTGTCAGCAATCTGAGCACTTTGGGGAGTTTTGTTGTACTAATCTGTTTGGTTTGCACTGAGACATGAACCATCATCAAAGCTGCTCTTGGGCAGCATGTCCACTTTGTGAAGTCCTGCAACTGAATCAGGAGTGACAGCCGGGGTGTTTGTCTGCCACGTTAACTGTGTTCCCAGAAATGTCCTACAAATTACAGAACTGTTGCCTGTTGTATACAGGAGCTTTTTACTCATACAAAAGGATATTGGTTTTAGTCATTCACTCTGTTTCCCAGGTGCTGTTTTACAGGTACTGTAACTTTCCCGTGCAATGTCTCCTGATGTAATCCATCGAAGTTTGCTTAGGTGGGAGGCACAACCCCTTTCTTTCACAGTAAAGCTGTAGTCTGTCCAGATAGCTGGGAATTGGGAGAGGAAATTAGGCATGCCCACAGAAAAATATTACATGTTTCTGAGATCTAAAAGTTCTTTCTTGGAGCATGTCCTTGAAAAATTGAAGCACTGCTTTGGGGTAGGAGACAGAGTACACTGGGGAAAGTCACTTCTTAGAGACCTTCACCTGTTTAAGGGCACACAGGAGAGGTGGTGATGGAAAGCTGCTGCAGTCCTGTAGTTTCACCTGCAGTATGCAGTTTAAATTAAGTTATATATAATTAGATCAGATATGAAATGGTCTCTAGCACAAGTCCCAGCCATTTTAAAAGTGTAGGTAGATTTCTGCCAATATATATTGCAATAGTTTTTTATCTTATAAATGTAAAAATCTTATAAATTTAAAAGAAAGAATAAATCATAGTGATCATCTAAAAATACCTCCACTCATAGAATGAGCCATCGAGGTTTATCTAGTAATGATAATGACATATAATTTACAGAAAATATCTAGATTTAATTTAATGTTCCAGATGCTGAAGAAGAGCCAGGGGTAGTGGCAATGGCTTAATTAAAACCAAACCAAACCAAACCAACCCCCCCCCCCCCCCCCCCCCCCCCAAACCTAAAAGGTTCAGGATGTTTCTGTGTACAATGTGAATCCTGTAAAACAAATCTCAATAACTACTGTGTTGTGAAAATTGAAAGATATCTCATTTGCTTGAGCAGGTTCCAAGATAGGTATCTGAAGGTGAGACACAGCAGCTGGAAAGGAAGGCAAGCTTAGAGCAAAGCCTGTTTGAAACAGAGGGACGTCTGAAGAAGCTTGTTTCTTTCAAGATATTGTACAAACATGGGTGTTCAAGTTCTGTGACAAAAGAGAAAGTCACCGTTTCCTGTTACCACTCAAGACATTAGGGTAACCTCTCTAGTGAAATCCAGAAGCAGACATTTCTTCTGTATTTCTTGCTTGGTAGGAAGCTTCTCAGTCCAGCCCTCAAATAACTCAAGCCTTATTCTTAGATTTCCATTCTCGGTTAATCTGACATTAAGATTCAATTCACTCTCTGCAGATGCAGCAAAGGCATCCCAGTTTTTGCTTTGCCTACCACATTTATGCATCCCATTTTCCTTCTAAGTGCCCTCAAGAGTATCAGGTGTCCACTGTCAAAAAGAGGGGATCCTGGAGATCCTTTCTTAAAAGCTTGGGACATGATATGTGCTGTCTGAAAACACTTTGCATTCAGGAAAAAAATAATTTTGCCCAGAAAATGTCAGTGAGTAGAGTAAGGTTTGAGTAAGGTTAGAGTAGGTAAGTAGAGAAATACTTAAGCCAGCGCCTCATGTTGGGGAGTCCATGTGTTTGAGTTTGAGCTATACAAACCTATTAAATAACTTCAGTCCACTAGGTACTTGCTATTCCTGAAGACTTCACAAGATATAAATTCCCTAAGTTTGGACTCATCTTAATCTTAGCTAAGCTCCATCTACCTACTACTTTAAGAAACCTCTGTTTAATAGCTGAAAGTTGTTTTGAAATTCTGCTTATATGACAAAGCATATGTTAAATTCACAGCAATCGGTAGAGGCCTCTAAAAACTCCTTTCTAGGAGCTCTTCTGCATTCTGATGGAAGGCTGTTTTGTTTTATCTGATCTTCAGATTTTATGTGTCTGTGTGTGTGTTTGTCAGGCACTCTCTGAGGTAAGCATGTCTGACAGGCTTCAGGGACAGACTCTCATGAGCATCTCCCAAATGGAAAAATACTTATAAATTAAATTTTAATTTATTTTCTATTAATTTAGCTGTAAAAATAATTTTTAATTTGACAAACATGTTAAATAGACATGCAGTTTTTGGACTGTAGAGTAGGAGTATTAGAGCTCACTGAGGCAAAATTGTTACACTCTAAGACTGAATGTTACTTTTCAAGGGACACTGTATTCAGCTAACTAATGCCTTCACTTTGCTTTGTCATTGAAAAGAGAGCATCCCAGAACAGGAATGAACATGGAGACACATGCATACACTTTTTTTTTTTTTTTTTTTTTTTTTTTTTTTTTTTTTTTTTTTTGGTGAATTAGGTCAATAGCAGATTTGCCAGTAAGCAGATTATAATTCAGATAAAAATTTAGTTTTTGTAAATGGAGGGCAGAAATGGAGAAAGGGAAAATCCTGCAAAATTCTGGGCCTGTCTATCCTAAATATCTGTATTTATATGTTCTGAATTAATTTTCCTTTTCACTTGATTATAGAGGAAGTCTAGGCAACCAGCTTTAAGCCAAATGCCTAAGTTACAAATGACTGAATTTAGATAAGATGAACTCCACACCCAATTTTTTTTTTTTTTTTTTTTTTTTTTTTTTTTTTTTTTTTTTTTTTTTTTTTTTTTTTTTTTTCTGTCTTCCTAAAAGCGTGCACCTGAGAATGGTTGTACTGGTGGCCCAATACCAGCCAGTGGGTTTGGGAGGATTTGGAAGAGATTGTCTGGTTTGCAATGAGCAGGGACATCTTCAAGTACATCAGGTTTCTCAGAACCACATCCAATCTGACCTTGAATATTTGCAGGAATGAGGCACTCATCACCTCTCTGGGCAACCTCTTCCAGGATTTTAGCATTCTCATTGTAATAGACTTCTTTCTTCTATCGAATCTAAATCTACCCTCATTCATTTTAAAGCCATTCCTCCTTTCCTATCACTACATGCCCATGGAAAAAGTTCCTCTACAGCTTTCTTGCAGAGACCTTCAACTACAGGAAGCCTGCTCTAAGACATCCCCAGAGCCTTCATTTCTTGAGTCTGAACAATTCTCTCACACCGTCTTCATAGGAGGGGTGCTTCAGCCTTCTGATCATCTTTGCTGTTCTCCTCTGGATTCTCTCCAAAAAAGGATGTATGATCAGGATAATAACCTTGACATTCCCTCAACATTCACACACATTCACACTCCTCAGTCAACTGGCATTTGGGGCTTGGGGTCTGTGTGGTCCTACCACATTCTGATTTCAGATATAAAAATATGAGTGATGTAATGTGATTGTTGTTCACCAGATAGAGATTGAACATTCAGGAAGCCAGTTTTCTCTATGGCTGTTGCAAGGGCAACTCAGATAAATGAAAAACACTGCTTAAGACAGTGTTTACAGCAAAAATAAGGGTGTTTTTAGCTCAGGGAAGCTAAATCAAGATAGTGATCTCCATGTAAAATCTGAATAGAGACAAGCTAGTGTTAACCTCAGACTACTATCTGAGATAAACCTCAAGAAGGACACACAAAGCTGACCTTCACTGGTGACATCAAGGCATGGATATAGATGGCTATCTCATTGTTTGAGATAGTGTCTTGTTTGTTTTAGTCAAAACAATGTATTTCTGTCCTTGATTTACCCTTGTTTCAGTGATACAATATGGTTACTTATCCAATTCAGAGGTGACATATTTTCTGTGCAAAAGAGGATTAGGCTATAATTTTCTGCTGTGATCTTAATAGGAAAACAGTGACATCTTAGAAGGTCTACTGTTATGGAGTTGACATACTAAGTTTATATTAAAAATTACTGTGCTTTACAAGTTAGTTGCATCTTTTCCACAAGCTTCATTTCATGCTAATTTGTTCACACACTAACCAGCACATTTTAAAGCTTGCTGTTTCCTGATAGAAGGTAATGCTGTTGTTGCCAGGTACAGAGGTGCTTTGAAAGTTATATTGCCTCATTTCAGTGATTGAATAACAGGGTCGGAGTTACCTGAGGGAATGTGTTTTGCCTCTTTTTCTAGAGGTTACATTCCCCAATTATAAGAGCTCTGTCCTTCATTTAGAGAGACAACGGTGGAATGAGATACTCTGCAGGATATTTATAACTGTCTATTCTCAGCCTGCTTCATTGTGCCTAGTTAGAGGAGTAACATATGGCACTGTAGAGAAACAAATTATTATTCTTTGATAACTTACTTAGAAGCAGTTATTCTAGATGCCTTGCAGGACAGACTCTTAAAAACTATACAAAATTATTGACATAAAAATGCAACAAAGGCATATATTTTTTCACAATTTTCAGCAAAGCTAATACTCTTTAATGTGTTTTTAAACTTCCAGACATTTATTTATCTTTGCAAAAAATCTCAAAGATAGACACTTTGCTCTATATTCAGAATAGTTGCAATTTATGAATAATTTACTGTGGACTAAAGTCCAAGAGAAGGCTGACTGTTTCAGACTACCATCTACCAAGGGCTATGAATTTGGAGCTCCAATTCAGTCATTTAAGAGAAGTGGTCATAGAAACTAGATTAGAGAGCATTAGTGAAAATATTGCCCCTTTGTGGCATAGCTTTATTAGAAAAAGAAAACCTATCTTAGCTCAAAACCATCTCTCTTTCCTTCAAGTTTTGTTAACAAATCTTAGAACATGTCAGATTCTTTTTTTGAAATTTAAATATTATCCCTATTCTTACAAGATGCTGTATTTATATAAAAAAACTGTATTTGAACACAGGCTACAGTACATATTTTACCATGCTTCTTCACAGTAGCATGGCTCGTAAGAAGAAAGGGAGAAGCTGACTGCCAATTTTGTAGGTTTGCAGACAAGAAAAGAAAAAGAAAAACTTCTAAAGTGCTATTGAAGAGACTGTATAGCTCCTTGGCTTATAGATTTAAGTTGTGATAGCACAGGGCTGCAGTGTTGCTCTGGGACTTGCTGTTGAACTGGGGTCTCAAATTCATGCTATGCTTTTTCAAGCATAATTACCTGGTCTTTAAGTAACTGCAGTGAATTTTGCCCCTGAGAAGGATCATTATCCTGAATGACTCCATTTGACTTTTGATCCGTGCTCAAACTGAGAAAAAGCAAACAAAAAAAAAATAAGTTAATTTCCTTGTCATCATAAATTATGTTTCTTAAAAAGTGGATGGTTTATTAGAAATACAGTGAGACAGACTAGCATATAACGTTTTCCTTTCCACAAACATGAAAGGCAAGAATCTAAACATCATGCTTCAGGAGGAAAGAACTACACATTTTCTAGTTAGCCAAAGACAGAGATAATTCAGATTTTAAAAAGTACCTGTTGGACTCCTGAGTAGGGGGAGTCAGGTTGCTTTTTATGTATCTACTACCACAATCAATGGATCTTCAGAGCTATGCTCAAAATATTGGCGTAACACAAAGAAACAGCACATTTTATTGTATGACCAGGATAGAGTTAATTTTGCAGTAGCCAGGAGGGGGCATGGCTGGGACATGGAGGTTATTCTATACCATCTCAGGTAATTTCTGGAGGTGGGGGGGACAGGGAGATTTTTCCAGGGAGAAGAGATCCCTTCAGGGTTGGAGGGCAGGAGTATGGTGGATCTATCCAGATACTGCTTCTGTGTGAACCATTTGCCTCTTTCTTGCACCTTCTGTCATTAGCATAAGTCGCCTTGATTGTTCATTTTCTTATCGCACTGCTGTTTCCAATATTTTTTTTTACTTTCAACCTGTTATCTTTACTTCTTATTCCTGCAATTCTCCTCACAAGGCCATGCAGGGGAGGAAGAGGGAGACAGTGAGTGAGAGGAACATAGTTTTAGTAGGAGCTCTAAATTCAAAAATACCGTTCCTAAACCATGACATTTATATAAAAGTAGCTCAATAACATAACCAAAATCTTATGCTACAGAAAAAGTAATAATGGAGTTAAATCTGTTGTGGACATACTTTAATTCTTCAGTTTTTCATAGTGTAATGCTCATATTTCTTTTTCTCCTATAAGATAGGTGTTTTCACTCTGGTGGTGGCAGTGGGAGGTGTAAGAGCAATTTGTGAGCGTCTGTAGTTCTTTGTTGGGTGAAATACGATGCTCATCTTGATAATTTTCTTTGTCAGCAGCTTTGATTCCATGTCGGGGTGGAATTTTTTTTGTTGTTTCAAAATTTCACTAACATACTTTTATAAATTTTTCTTATTCGTTGTTTTGGAGAATTAAATTTGCAGGCTACATCTGAATTTGTTCTACGGGGTGTCTCATGGACAATAGACAGCAGTGCTTTGATTTCTTTATTACCTCTAAAACCAGCTTCATTTACTACCAGGTCTGCATTTCTTTAGCTGATTATTGATGAGTGGTTTACATGTGAGATTTCCCATGGCAAGCCTTATCTTTGATTGGCCCCTGCCTCTTCCTCCCTATAACACATTTCCTGTTTCCCCTTCCCAAGACTTCTGTTGTTGTGCCAGGCCTGCCTTCCTCTACATTAAACTCTACATAAATACCTCATGCTACATAAAATAATTCCCCAGTATTGCTATATGTTTAAAATTATGACTTTTAAACCACACAGAGTTAGACAAAAGTAAAACAAACTAGCTGTGGACACCTGGTCAGTTAAAGAAATTGCTGTCTAATCAAATCATAGAGTAGGCAGCTGAAGAAAGTTTCAGACATATAATACCTGGCAAGCATCAGTCCCGAGACCTTCCAAACTTGGTGGAAAGCTTATAGTCCGTAACTAGCAGTGGCAGTCCTATAATAGAAGGCTCATCAGTTTGCCAGTCTCAGTAAAACAGATGAAACCCTGTACTGGTGTTTATGCTTACCCAGGACCTGAGCATTTACCCCACCACCTCACTGCCTTTAGTTCCCCTGCTGCCTTCCTGCAAGGAGCACCACTGAGTAGGCACCAGACTGTGCTTCAGCTCTTTCTTAGTAATTCTTAGCATAACCTCCTTCAGCCTGGTTTCCCTGGGAGCAAGCTACCTAAAGTGGTGGTCCCACAACTCTATTAACACCTCATTTACAGTGGTGTGAAGATGGGTGTTATGCAGTATGAATAAATAAAGTGCATTCCAATGAATCCAGGTTGCAAGTCTCTGAAGACTGCTAATATCCCACCCATGAGATTGAGAGGCAAACCCTATATATGAGATAAAAATAGTAGATCATTCACCATTTTTTAACTCTAAACTATTTTAGTTTTTAAATTTATTTTGTTTACATAATTGCATGCAAAACAGTGTACTTAATGACTATTAATTTTTCATATTTCAGCATTAAAATTCCAGGAAAGGTCACAGAGAAGATTGTTTCAAAATTATGCAAATGTGCAAACCAAAATTTTTTATACCATGCCTTGATATATACTATATTCAGCACAGAGAAAGCAAATTCTATTAAATCAAACTTAGGGATATTTTTGTAGAAATGAAATAAGTTGGTCTTCTTCCCTCTACAGAGTGCAGGTAATGAAAAATCTTTTCAACATTTACCCAATTTTATTCTGAAAAATAGCAGAATTCTTGTCTTGAAATCCCCTTTCTCATAATATTGACAATAATAATGGCAGGAATTCTAATAATAATGATACTTTTAACTCAAGGTTATATTTTAGCAAAGATGTATGAAATGGAATGGAAAATTGGGTTTTAAAGTAGAAGTCACCAAGCAGTATTAACTTTAAAAATTGCTGCATTCTCTTTCTAATAAATGTTGATATGTTTTGCATTCTAACATTGAACTAAAATCTTTTCTGTGTTCTTTTCACTAGGAAGAACTAACAGTATAAAAGCATAATAATTAAAAAGAGCACACATTTAAAATAAAATGTAATCTCTAACCCAGTTGTTCCAGAGAAAACTCCATCTGCCATAGAATATTTTAGAACTTGCTCCACTGGAGCACATTATTCTTCCCCCCCTCAGGCTGTCCAGTTGCACTTTAGAAAACTCAGAAGTTGGTATGATGATTTCTTTTAGACTTTAGGCTATGAAAAATCATTTCTGATTAAACGGACTTGAGAAAAGAATTGCAGCTGATTATATTCTGAAGGTACATCAAAAGAGACATATTTTCAACTCCTGTGTGTCCATGTGCTTTCTGGATTGTTAAGGTATCCCCATATTACTTCTTCTTAAATAATTTTACCTTTATCCTGTTTTGCTTAATGTATAAGTATTTTGAGGCCTTATGATATTATTCTATGTCTCCATTCTTTGACTGTCTAATTTGCATTCATAAACATAATTCTTTTAAATGTGATTGGTAATATATGCTTGCAAGCAGGGTTTTTTAAAAAATAATCAAAAAAGAAAGAGCTGTACCTTAACAATTCTCCATTTCGTATAGCGTGAAGCTGTAAGTGCTTCAAAAAATATCACTCAGTCAATGAGAAGAGAGGAATTGAAACCTAAAGGTTAATCAGTTAACAAGGATAGAATTTCCTTGTAATGTATTAGATTTTCTCATTTGAACAGAAGCAATCCTGACTAGCATATTATTGATCTATATATTAATACACTGTATTGCATTGCCATACTCAAATATAAAGGTTAAATTGGTCAAGTTTCTATCAAAAATGCTGCAACTAGTGACAGTTTTAATACAGGTGCAATCCTGGTTATTTTTGTTACATAAGAAAGCTGCATATCTAAATTTCCCTGAAATTTAAAACCAAGCTAGATATGTAACAAAGGAACAGTCCTAATAATTGCTGTCATACCTTACAAAAATGTTAAAAGTAATCCGTCTGTTCTTCCTCCATCACTACACTATTTCATGTCACAGCAGTATGTTGTACCAGGTGTGTTGTATTTTCACAATTGCTTGACGTTGAGTATCAGATTAAAAATACTACTTTTTAAATATAATTTCTTATATCTTTTTGGGTGCCTTCACATATTATTGTCATTCATACAGGAAACTCCTGCGAATTACCAAAGGATACGAGAGATCTGGTGTACCACAAAGACTGACTTTCAGTTATCGTAGTCTGGTGCAACTAGTTTAATTTGTCTTTATATAATACTTAAGAGTCTTAATTTTATTTGTTATTTTTCTACTTATTTCTAAGGTTTGGAAATTATTTTTGAAGTTTGCAAATCTCAACATCTATTCTTTCCAGGAAAACTACATAGAAGTCAAAATGCATAAAATGTGTGGGAAATTTAATTACACACTTCAAGATCTGAAGAAATAGAAGGAAACAAGAAAACAAAGAGGGTTGTGTTTTTAAAAGCACATAGCTTTGAATTTAACTTTCGCTCTTCATACACATCCTGCTTATGAAATCAAAATTCTTAGAAACAGTGAAGTTAATTATCAGACACAGTATTTCAAAGTCATCTGTAATATCTGTGAAATTCTTAGAGTAAAATTGTTACAAGGGGATACATACCTTACCTGAGAAATTTATTAATTTATGTGTTTGACAGATATATATGTTCTTTTTGTATAGGTAAAGCTGCTTCTTGTGCTCATTTTACTCAAAAAAGAGGCAAAGATAGAGTTACAGGTGTCCATCTAGTGAAATAGTCGGTGATGTAATAGTTCAGCTTCTCTCGGAGAGTTGTCAAACATAATTGACACTATGTCATCCATAAATTTTAGGGATAGGGAGGGTAAAATGATCCTTTTGGCAGATCTGCATATGTTTTCCTAGCAACTATCATTGCTGGAATTATATAAAATATATTTTGTTTTTGTTTAGCTTCTTGGCAGTATCTAAAGTATGCTATTTCTCCATACAGCTGAACTTGGTGTTCCTCTCTTTGTGTCACCACAGTGTGTCTGGATTCCTTCAGACCTCCTTCTGCATGCTCACGTAGCTTTTTCACTACATAGTGCATGCCAGTGGCAACATGAGCATTTCAACAGCTGTGCCCGGAAGTAAACTTGTGGCTGTGTTCATTATTACTGGTGTTGACAGACCAAGTTCTGTCTGTGGGCAAGACCAGACCAGCTGTAAATATATTTTTTAAAAATACAGGCATGTGTCATGATACTAGAGCAGCACACATTATACTAGATTCCCATCTGAAGTATATTTTTTAACTAATCTATTTATTTTTATGAGACACAGAGATACAACCTTACCTGATATTTTGTATGCATCATATTCTTGTTGCATTCCACCAAAGAAGAAAAGATGCAGAGCTGCCAACAGATAGAAACTGGAAAATAATGAGATTTAAGATAACCAGTCCCTCTGTGGTGGAAAGAATAGTGGGCTTTTGCTACCAAAAAATAAGTCAGGTCTCTGGAAATCTTGCTATTACTAAGATAGAGAGGTCCTTTAGAAGTATTTTGACAGTTTAGCCAATGTGCTAACTTCAAGAAAAGTGTTAACTTCATTATTACACTTCCTGTTATACTGCCTGTTTGTGACAAAACACAAACTATTGACCAAACCAGATCTTTCTGACATTCTGGTTCTAGTCCTAAAGAGACGAACTTGACAGAGAGTCTCTTACAGCCATATTCTCTGTATCC
The DNA here is from genome assembly GCF_015227805.2 of Hirundo rustica. Classification (NCBI taxonomy): domain Eukaryota; kingdom Metazoa; phylum Chordata; class Aves; order Passeriformes; family Hirundinidae; genus Hirundo; species Hirundo rustica. Next base: position 81,078,049 of record NC_053451.1, read on the forward strand.
AAAACCAGACAGTGATTCTGTATAAATTATCTGCCTCTCTCTGCCCTTTCCAACAGAGAAAGAGAGACATTTTCTCTTGTAAATTGACTGCAAGGCAAGCTTAGTATGTTCAATAGTACTCTTTATGGAGAGAACCCAATATTTTATATTGACAGAACATACTCAAGGGCAAAGGCTGATTAAAGCTAAACAATTAGGAACAAGACATTCAAATTGTGCAGGGCTGCTTGTCTGTCCATGGTACTGTGTGACGAGGATGCTCCATGCTCAGACGCTGCTCTGAAAACACAGCTTAGGCTGCTGCACTGAAATATGGATTTTCTGAAACCCTGCTTGTCTGGCAATGGCTCCTTCACCTGCATAATAAGATTAGCAGAGCCACTTGAAGGACAGAGAAGCTTTGCCATTTAAGTGAAGATTAACATCTTTTCCACTGGTAAACACCTGAAATAGACAAATCTTTTCTGAAAAAGAAGACACACACAGTACAAGAACCAAGCCAAATTCTTTAGTATCTGTAAGGGTTGATTTTCACTGGGGTTGTTCAGTTAAGAATAAATGCTGTTCACAAACCTGGTTGAACTATAGCAACTAGTGAAAAATTAATATTTAAATGCAGTTGAACTTGAAAATTTATGTCTAGAGAAACTACTCCAAAATGTCTTAGTTATCAAGCAAGGTAAATGGAAAACTGCTCCACCACACCATTTCTGCCATAGGTCTGGAAGACAAAACTCACAAACCCACAAAGCATACTTTCTCTGTACTGGAAAATGAAATAGACCTTGAAAGGTTACAGATAAAATAAAGATACAATAGGTACAATCATGAATAAAAATAACAAAGCAATTTCACTATGACACTAGGTGACATCAGCTGCACTTGTTTTATGAATAGCAGATACTTGGATACTCTATGCCAATATCAAAAGTTACAAAACCTGAAAGAAAGCAAAAGTGTGTTGCTTTTATGATTGTGTCTTGAAGCAATTTGGTCTTATTATGTCATCATGAGTTACTGAAATTAACTGGAATGTCAAGAGACTTTAAAAATAGGGAAAATACAGTGAGCTATTGTCAAAAGTTCTGTGGTGAATTCAGGGATTTCTGGTCAGTCACTCCTTTTTCCACTTAGACTCTTAATAGCTATAGGCAAACACTGAGGTTTTCTCTGCTAGTTTAGGTCAGAAGTGACCTGCAATGCACTTTTCCTGACCAGAGTTTCTCCTGAGCAAAGCGTGCCACTCACACAAAATTACTTAGTGGTTTTGGGATCTGGACACATATATATGGACAAGGGGATTAATGGAGACTACTACCAAGCTAATTTAATGTGTACCATAAATCAGAAGTGAAAGTTAGTCTCCTGAGAGGTGAAAAAGGACCTAGTGCATTAAAACACTTCGATGCCTTTGATCTTTGTTGTTCATAAAATGAAGTATTTTCTAAACACTTTTAAACTGAAACTGAAAGATGCACCAGTAAAATTAACCCTGGTCTTCCTAACTTTTATTTCTTAGTAAATGTGTAACTTCAATGCTGTTCTAGGTACAGATACGTAATTGTTTCACAATGTCCAAAAATCCTCATCTGAAATCTGGTTTTATGCCTAATGAGTGCAGATTCATTATTTTCTTTAAATGGTTCTCTACTTCTGTGTACAAGAAGACTGTTGTACTCCCAGTTAGACTGCTATTAGTTTCTAGTTTTTCTTCAATTGTTACTGTGTGAGATAAGAAAAGTATATACACCCTTGCCCTTGAGCAGACTGTGCACCCATGTAAGTGAGAGACCTGCTGAGGTTAATGGAACTGTCAATTTAATATTACCATTCCACATTCTATGATTTCTGCTTGCAATTAACTACATGTGGGGATTATTATAAAATATCTAACTTAGTAACAACAATTACTGTGGTGGTGCAGAATTGTTTTATTAGGTTTTTATAAGAAGTTTATGTTATGGTTCATTTCACTGTATCCCCAATTCTGTATCCCTTTTGTGTTGTCTGTATAATAAGGTGTTTTGTGTCAGTCCTCCCACTCCTCACCTGACTTGTAACATCCCCTCTGCCCCAACCCCCCTCTCTGGGGCAGCCTGTCTATCACTTTGAGGAACCCTCCCAGGTTGTGAAATCTCAGGGAGAGGGCTTCAGGTGATAGGTCCTCTGGGGAGAATTCCTTTAGCTGTGGATTTTAGTGGTCCAAAGCTTGGGGGTGGGCACACCTTGTTACCCCCTGAATCCCCTGATTTGTTGTCTTGTGGTACCCCCCTGGAACCCCTCCCCCGCTTATACGGGGTAGGAGAGGGATTCAAAGTCTCTCAGCCTCTCAGCCTCTCAGCTCGGAGCTCTGAGCCTCCCGGCTCCTCAGCTCTTGAGCTAATAAACATCTTTTAACCTGCTAAGCTGAGAGCCAGCCTTTTCTCTTCTGCTGCTGTTGCTGTCACAACACTTTTGGGGTCCAGCTGCTAAGCCGAGAAGCCAAAACGAACTGGGACCTTCTGTGGCTGTGTTGACTCGAGCTAGCCGGAGGTCAGCTCCCGCCCGGTGCGGGACGGAACCAGACACAAATTACATTTAATGCAGCCATGCAATCACACATATACATATTTAGCCTTCAAATTGCATTGATCTTTTATTTTAATTGACTCACTGTTATATGTTTTGTTTTTTTTTTTTTAAACTAATGCCTGGCTATATTTCAAACAGCTTCCATGCTTATGAACTTTAGCCTATTTAAATACTCTTTGTTTCCATAGTCATTTATTTGAATTTGATTCTTTTTTTCCCCAGTTATCCAAATTTGGAAAACCTCACTAAGTAAGTATTTCAGCTGTTGATAGAATTTTTGATTCTTTCTTTGTTGCATATGTGAATAATGGCCTTCATATATAGCTTTCATAATATGCTTCATGAAATGACAAAATGAAGCCAGCAATACTGAATATATATATATTTTTTTTTTTTCCATGTGAAAAAAAAAAAAAAATCAAAAGAGTCAACCCCTGCTGAACTTACAAAAACAAGAATATCAGTGCCTACACAGCCTGACTAAGCAGTGTCAGCGAATCCATACAGCTACTCATGCCTGCTTCTGTGGATTGTACTGCAGCCCTGGTGTCTCAGGTACCACTGTCAGGCTCAACCCTCCTCTCTGATGTCCTTTGATTGGAAGGTGCAAATCCACTAGGGTCTCAAATAAATGTGATGAAGCATCTCATTTCCTCTGCTCCCACTTCCGTGGTGACATCATCAAAGCTATGGCCTCTATGGAAAAGTGAATAAATACCACCTACACAACATTACTCAGATGTTGATATATTTGTGATGACTTCAAATATTTAAAAGCTGAACAGTTAATTTTAAGGTTTTTTTTATTTCTATAGACTGTGATGTACAGCGTGATTCAGAGTATGACTCAGAATAGCTGAACTGAAGCAGTTAAACACCTAATTTTAGGTACAATCCAGCTGGCCTCAGTCTAGGCTGGTTACACCCCTCCTTAAGATAAATCTTTCAGATGGATTAATGTTTCAGATGCCTTTAGATGCGTCAGTTAAGAATTTCCTCCCCACCAGCTGATATAATGGCTGATTTATATTGATAGCTTTTAAATTACTCCAAATGAAACAGATGAGCTGATGTCCTTAGACACCTAAGTCAGATGTCCAAAGTTAGGATACATGACTGTCAGTTTAGCTGTTTCCCTTTAGATATGCAAAAAGGCTTATCTGAGGATCACTTAAGAAAAAGAGGAGACTTTTTTTAGGAAATCTCTGAAAAGGCCTAACTTTTGCCAAGGCAAGACACAAGAGCAATAATCAGCTTCAATTACAATGAAGATATTAGGGATCACCAACAAGATATCTTTCTACTTAATTCTCCCAAAGTACCTAACATTTTAAATGTGCTCAGACCTAGGAGAGTGTAAATTGGGAATTGAGTCAGGGAATTCTGACAACAGTTTTTGTTACAGACTTTTGATAGCCCTTTTATTGACTTAGACTCAAAGTTGTCAAAGGAAATGAGGGCAAGGTTATAAAAAAATATAATTCCCTAAACAGGTTTGTTTTTTGGGTTTTTTTTCAGTCTAAACTGGAGGAAGAGTAGAATTATTAATTTCAGGCTGTGCCTTGGGGAGCAACATCAACTGGTAGACTTCTCACTTTTTTAGGGGAGACGAAGAAGTTGGTTGTGGTTGCCTCTGCTACCAAACTAGAGACATTTAACTGTAGATACAACTGAGAAGTTTTAGGTTGATTTGTTGGGATGAATTGTGAGCAAATTGTCCATGGAAATGTAATTCTGGCCAGGAAAATTTTCCTGAGAAGGACATCATTCAATATAATCATAGAATCATAGAATCATAGAATCATAGAATCATAGAATCATAGAATCATAGAGTCACAGAATCACAGAATGGTGTCCTGGGTTGGAAGGGACATTAAAGATTATCCAGTTCCAAACCCAGTTTCACAGAGGGCAGTATGCAAGACAGCTGAATAACAATTCCTGGCAGGTGTTATAGCAGTTCTAGAGGAGAAAATGTCTTGCCAATTTGGAACAAAACATTTTGAAATTTCCAAATTAAGACCTCTGGAAAATAATTTTACTAGTGAAAAAAAATTTATCTCATTTTGAGTTTTTACCTCAATAAATGTGGAAAACAGCTATTACTTTTGCTAGTAATTTATTGCTATTGGTCACTGTTTCTTGACTGACTTTTAACATTTTATAAAAGGAAAGGAGGCATTGTCATTGCTGTTGCACTGGCAGAAAAATTGAAACCTGATTTGAAGAGCACTCCCCAAAGCCAAGCAAGGTTATTGTAATGATCACTGGGGAAATTAAAAAACCTTGCAAAAGTTTAGAGATATTTTTGTTAGGGCATCTGTGTCTTGAAACACTCTACATCTCTTAGTTAAAATAAAATTGTATTACATAACCTGATTGATTTCAGGAGTTAGCAAGTGAGTGATTTTCTGTTCCCTCGGTAAACAATAATTCATGCAAACAGATTGACTACGATTTTACAGTGCTACTGAAAAGAGAAACCAGTGCTTGAGAGTTTTTACAAATGAAAATGACAGCATATAAGGAAAAAATGTTATAAAATGTGGATAGTGCTCAAAGTATAATAATATTGAGAAATCTAGGCTTATTCTTTTGAAGCAAATAATATTAAATTAACTGATAAAAAAAAAAAAGCCACTATTTTCTTATATGTGGAAAGAAAATTGACATTAATATCCCAAATAAGCCCAAATCAGTAAATTTATGAAGTAATGTATAAAGAGAAAATACCTGACATCAAAGCCATTTGTAATTACGGATCATTTATGAGGAGCTAGAAAAAAAAGAATTAAGACAGATTAAACATTTTAGGAAATGCAACAAAAGTTTCATCAGTTTGTTCTGGTTTTAAAGGTTATTCTTCTGGAACATTTCTGTTTATCTTGAGTTCTTATGAAACACAAGTATCATTACTTCCTTAAACAAACTGTATATTTTAAACTACAATTGACATCACTGTTAGTAAAAGCAGCTTAAATTAAAAAAAAGAAAAAGGAAGGCCCTAATAAAGCACATAAAATGAAAGTATATATATATTTACTCTGTTCTATCACTATGGCCAGAAGAATGAATTCCATAATTCTTTGTGCAGTGGCATAACAGGAAAAAATTTCTTTCTCTTTATAGGATATGAGAATCTAATAAGCCTGTTTCAGTGGCGTATTTGTCTCACCTAACTTTAGGTACCATTAATACAGAAATCCACACCTGAGTTAATCACTTTAGGCACAATTAGCATTCTCCTGACCCACATTAGATATCTACTTTAGGATGAGATGAAGTCTGAATATAAACCCAAAAGGGTATTTGAAGATGGAAGTAAAAGCACATACTGTGATCATAGAATTGTATCCCTGGGAGAGAGAAAATTTCCCCCTCTGCTTATAAAATTTCTAAGAAAAGTGTAGGAAATTAACATTGAAAATCCAGATGCCAGTATGAAAGTTTTCAGATATACTGCTGTCTAAAAATAATGTCAATACTTTCCCCTTCTTATAAGGATTAAGGTTTGGCACAGCAATTATTTCCTAATTTGCAGTAGTTGAGATTCTGCAAAGCTTACCATGAGGAGGTTTCACAGATGATTTAATAGCACCTTGAAAATATAATAAACTATTTCATAATGTAAAGGATACCATGAAATATTTAAATATCTATAGATTAAGATGGAAAATGACTAATGATTTTTCTTGTGGAATCATATCTCAACTATTTTGGATCCATTTTCAATCGTAAGGGATTGACCTAACACCATTATCACTGAAAAAAATGATGCAATACTTACATCTGTACCAAAATTGCTTTAACCAAGTCTTGAATTAAAACCCACTTGTATTATTACTGCAGAATATGAATTCCAATATATCTGTAATGGCAAAATCTCCTGAAAAGCTATTAACCAGAAGAGTTATTTGGCTGAGCAAACTAACCTACTAAGCAATTTTGTGAAAATTAAAATTCATTTCCTACACAGCATAGTAGCTAGCTACGATAGCCCCAGTAAATAGCTTTTTCTGTTGATGTTTCCCCTTTTTAAATTGGGAGAAGCAGTCATCCTATTTCTTTCAGTTCAAGAGCCTTAATACCAGCTGAGCAAAAGTGCTGAGGAATTGTGAGAGACATTTAGGCTTTTATTTCATAATTGTCTACCTGGTAAAACCAATTTAAGCCAAACCAACAAAAGTCACTTTTCACAGCCTTTCTTCATATCCCAGTGGGGAAAAAAAAAAAAAAAAAAAAAAGAAAAAAAAAAAAAAAGAAAAAAAAATAATAAAAAAGAAAAAGACCAATTTTTGCTTAGCGATCTCACAGATGGAAAAGTCAGTTGTTAGTAGAGTACTGTTATTCTGATTAAGATGATAGTGCTGCTGTGGCTCTGTTTAATCTGTCTTGAAGATTTCTTCAATATTTTGTGAAAAAATTACTCTGCACAATACAAGCATCCAGCTTCTGCTAAAGAGCTGTGTATCACAAATTGACAGATTATCTCTGGCACAGACATTTTCACTCTACAAGAACTGGATATCAACTGTTCAGTAGCTTCATATTTTTCTAGTAAGTATGAGGTTAATGTGGGTAGAAGATAACGTGTTGGTTAATCATTTCAGAAAAGATCTAGAAGTATCCAAAACACTGCTATGTTTTAATGTGACAGGAGGGGACACAGCAGAATTGAGGAATGCTGCAAATTTTTTCTGTTTATAACTTTATTTTCATTATGCTTTTGAAAATAGCCATAAAATTAATTAAGTGAATGTTACTCCTTGCCAGTTGAAGTTACTCCTTGCCAACTGAATTTCAGTTCACAGAGACTGACCTAAATGTCCAGAAAGTATCGCTGTGTCCCAATAAAGACATTTTGGAAGTACCTCAATGAAAAGGATTCAGACTGACTTTAAAATTATGTGATTCAAGAGCATAACTAGTTGTTTCAATTACTAAAACCTCAGAGTTCTCTCCATTGAAAATCAGCCCACAGTACTCCTGTCTTAAAAGTTTGAAATGCCTTTGACTCCTAAGATAAATGGAAAATTCTTTTCTTTTCATTGTACCTGGGAGATGTTATGTAGTATATTATAAAATTGCAGAAAAAAAATGTTTAGAGAAGGCATTAGGGAAATAAAATGCTTTTTTCAACTAAGATGTACACAATTCAAACAATAGTACTGCATTTGGCAGATAATTAGTCAATGTCTTTTGAACTCTGAAAATAAATTTAGAAGAAGCAGGTATGTTGTGCTCTAAAAAAGGACAGCTTTAACTGTTTGGTGGTTGCTTTTTTGTTATCTTTTTCGGCCTTTATTTAAAGACTGTTTTTCAAAGGCAGTTTCCTAACTGTGTGCTCATAACTATGTACAGATGGATAGGCCTTGAGGAAACCATACAGCTCTGTTCACCTACACACTACAAGGATTTTTTTACTGATTCATATTATTTTACTTCCAATAAATGCTTTTAGGTAAGGTTGGCTAAAATTTTTGTCCTTATGACCCTGCTTTGAATTGCCTATTCTTGCCATATTTAAATTGTTCAGACTGATATATCCCATGACAGCTGTCTACTGCAGTGCCTGTCAGTGGTGACTCGCTGCAACTTCCTAAAAGCATCTCCGAGGGGAAGGTGTTTCGGCAGATGCACAGCAATCACACACCCACACACACCACAGGTACGGTGGAGGACAGGAAGGGCCTTTGCATAGAAATCTAGTGGGTTTTTATTGCAGCCACGCCGAAGGGATCTAGAGGCAAAAGGCACCAACTAGTTGAGGGCCCAGGCTTATATGTGGGTAGAAAGGGGTGGAGCTAACAGTAACAACCAATCACCGAGAGGTGTGGGTGGGAGAAGGCTTTACAATTGACCAATAGGGAAACACAACGGTAAATGGACAGGGGTACAGACAATTTGGGTTACAAATAACAGGGAAACTGCTAGAAACCTGACCACATAAGGGCATATAAGGGGAAGTAATGGCCAACGGGCCAACAGGGGGGTGTGGTGCTGGGGTTGACTGACAACTTGCCAGTTAAACAGTGGGCCATAAGAGAGGTTAAGGTCTAGGGGACATTCTTCCAAGGCATAGGCCCAGGAAAGCCCCTAGCAGGCCCACAGGCCTCTACAGATGTCTACTCTAAGATGAACAATTTTGGAAAATTCCAGCAAAAAACAGCTCACCAGTTTTAAAATTTTTAAAAAAGACATTATTTTTTTCTGTTAATATGTTATTTGGAAGCAGTTAACTTTAATATTCTTGGTATTTTTGAATAAATCTATCTATACTTTACAATGGTGTCTTTGTAAGGGTCCAAATGAAACTCCAGATAAAATCTTAGCAACAAAAAACTAACAACAAAACAATCACACACACAGAGAAACATTCTCTTCCTGTTGATTTTATTGGGGGTGAAATTATGCTATTTGGGGTCAACAATTTTATACTAACTACTAATATAAGTTTAGTATTGTTCAAATATTTTATTTTTGTGTCTGCTTTATCTGTTTCTCCTCTTTTGCCCGCTTCCTCCAGGCCCTTGCACGTGGTGTTTAAGACAGCAGGTGCAGGGATCTGTGGACCTAAAGGAGTAACTGTATAGATGGTTCAGTCAGCCTGGCATGTCATTTTCAAAAAGGGACAGCACAGGATCACAGTGACAGGAAATCCTATCTGAATGAATTACTTTCTTTTACAGGTGCTACAAAAGAAAGAAAGAAAGAAAGAAAGAAAGAAAGAAAGAAAGAAAGAAAGAAAGAAAGAAAGAAAGAAAGAAAGAAAGAAAGAAAGAAAGAAGGAATATAATTAGCATATAATACTCAAACCAATATTTTGACTCTAAAAATCTTTTTAAGAAAAATAAATTTTTAAAAAATATTATCTGAATGAAATAGAGACTAATCATTAAGACCTACATGCAGATACACTTTTTTTTTTTTTAGGCAACAACATCTTAAAAATTTAACATGTTTTCATGATAACTCTTCTGTCTATTTTCTTTAATTTTCTTCTTAATAAAAGTACTTTTTAAAAGCCGTATTCCAAGCCTCTGGGGAGATCTTTTTAGGAAGAGTAATAGTAAACTTTTAAAATAAATACTTTTTGGTATCCATGGTTGAAAATTGTGCTATTATTTATTTACAGTAGCTCATAATATGTTAGGCTTTAACTTTACCAATAAAAAGAAAATTGTGATGTCCATGAAAAATTTTTCTTAGGGTAAAAATGGAAAAAAGATTTTAATCGCTCTACAGATTATGATTGCCTACTGCTCAGAAACCAAACCTCCAATTCAGTTTGCACTGAAAATAAATGTGCTCTTGTTGCACAAACATTTATAGGCTGAGTCTACTCTCATCTGCTGGGTGCCCTCATGTCCTCAGCACTTAGGAAGAGTTCTCAGTGATTATTTTCTTCCTGTGGCATTCACTCGACATGTACATGTGCAAGTCTGTGCATGGAGTGCTTCATTATGGAGCTTGAGTAGGGCTCAATTGTTCCCTTGCTCAGGGAAACTTGGGACTGTTTCTCAATTTTGCAAAATAAACATAGCTTTAGAGCTTAGAAAGACTCTTTAAGTGGTTAAGTATACATTTAAGTATTTGTAGGACTAAAAGACAGGTAGAATAGAGAAAAGTTGATGGAGAGTAAAAATAACCGTTTGCAAGGTTAGTCTGTATAATGTTCTAGTAATACATTTCTTGTCATGTTAGAGGTATATAACTTGTTTTCCCATACCAGCACTTCAGACAGTCTTTCAGAAGGGCTCTCATTTACCCCTGACTTTAAATTGTAAAGTGACAAAATACTTTCATTTTACACATTAGATGTTCTTGATAAGTTTTTTGGTTTTTTTCTAGAGAGAACCAATCAGTATGTTGAAATGAATGGAAATCTTCTACATCTCATAATATTCAATCACCATTTAGCAGATAAATAATGGAGATGAAAGTTTCTTCATTTTCACTATACATCACTCCTTGGTCAAGTCTGCCACTTCAGCAACTCTCTGAAAAAGATATGTCTTGCAGCATGCCCTCAAGGGCATTAGTTTTGGACTATTTCAGATTAAAGAGACTTTACTGAGAACACTGCCAAGAATACTTTCTCTTTTACATCTAGAAGGATCCAGCTTGAGTGACATCTGACATGTTGTGCGTGAAAAGATCGTGTAAGGGATATATGCCTGAGAAGATGGCAATGACTTTACAGATCAGTTCAGAAAGGGCATGCTCTTTCAGCCTTAGTGGTCTCATCTTGATGTCCATCAGCTAAGACAAGTGATTAAAATAGCCTTTACTGCTGTTTGACTTTATGCCCAGATGCATACCTCTCCAGTCTCTCTGAAATGGTTCCATCACTCTGCTCCTGTTCTCCATTGAATCCTAGACAATTCTCTTTCTCAGAAAAGACACTTGGCACCCACAGTAAGAATAACTTTATTGTCTTATTAGAAGGAAGTTGCTGCAGCATCCTTTGCAATCACACAGTGCACCAGAAGGCACCATACCTAAAGGTCAAACATTAATTGCTGTTACAGGAGGGGTTAGTCTGATCAAACATAGATACCTACTCAAAAGGTGTCTACAACTGAAGTAGTCACCTGCCAGAGAGAAGAAACACATTTTAAAACTGATTTATCTGACCTATTTCAGTCAGTTACTTTAGTTGTTTACTCATGTACTGAAGAACCTTTGATTCTTTCTGTTGACACTTAAGAGAGACTTCAGTATGTAGTCACATGAAGGCATCAGCCTATCTAAAGGTAGGTGAGGTAAATAATGTGCTGATGAATGTGTGCATCAGAGCAGGCTGTAAAGTCAGGGGGAAGTTCTGTGTCTCTGTGTGTGATTACACTGAATGCTTTCATCTGGAAATGGTAGAAAGAAATACCTTTCTAGCTTCCTAGAAACAACTGAGTTAGTGGGTACTCTGCCTTTGAAACTTGAAATTGACTTTTACAAAACATCCTTTCAAATTATGTGAACTTTAAATTAAATGAACTTTCAACTTTAAATTAACTGAATTGCTGTTTCTACAGACACAGTAGCTCTAGAATATTAATGTATATTATCTTTTTAAAACTTCAGACCTTCAGAGTTGCTTCATTAGCACTTATACACAGGCCTCATCTTCACAGTCAGAAAAGGAAAAATAAAAGCCAAAACATTCAAATTAGAGAATTGTAACAAAACAAAAAACAAAAAACAAAAAAACAAAAAAAACACCCCAAAACAAACAAACAAACAAAAATCAGCCATGAATGCTTATCAAGTTTTTCATTGCTTTAAGCACCCAAGTTTGAAAATAGAACCTAGTTTGCTTGTTGGTTTGTGCAAGCACATTTCATTGGGATAATTTCTGTGTCAGTTATGCAGATCATGGTTGTACAAAACTTAATCCTTCTGAAACTTAATCTTTGTAGGAAATACCTTATATTTAACCACAAAATCTTCAGCAGAACTTCAGCAATTTCTGATTTTGCATATACAGTAATTCTGCATATATGGATACATACAGTATGATTTACATGTGTGTTTTCTGGTTTGTGGTATTCTAGAAAAATGGAATAATAACTCAAATTAAGCTCCCATAAATACCTGGAGTCAAGAAAAACATGGGAATTTCATAAGGTTTGTGCTCATTCTCAAAGGAATGTTAATCTTAACTAGTCTTTACAGGAAGAAAATGGACCTCCTGTCCATTTGCAGAACTAGATTTATAGTCAGTGGTTTCAGAAGTAAACATATTAAAATAGTTGACAACATAAAAGATCAAGCAAATGTGATTGGTATTTTATCTTGCTGTTATATCTGGGAGACTAACTGTAAATAATGCTGCCCTCTAACATGATAACCCTCTTGTGACTTTATGTAACAATTATGTAACTGATTATATGTGTGTATATATATGTACATATGTGACATTAACTTAACAGGCTGAATTGTTTTTTATAACTCAAAAGCCATTTTAGATAAAAAGTGAAATGTGGTGAAGATCTATTTGAATGTGGACCTGTAAGTAGCTCTAAACCACCTTTGATATTAATGATTCTTCAACTGTACACTCTGAAATCAGTAGGATTTCACATTGTCACGCCCATAAGAACTGTGGCTGTTTGTAGAATTTCACTCCTTGCTATGTACTAACATCAAGCAAAGGACCAATATATTTTCCTTTTTTCTTTCTCTTTTCATGTTTGCTTTCCCTTATGAAAACATGTCTAATTTCATTTCATACAATAAAATAATGAAAAAATGAAATAACCCAAAATTTGATGCCTGAAAGAGGGAAAAGGAGAGAAAAGATGAAAAAAAAATATTAAAAAAATATTTTCTAAGGAGGCCACAGTTGGCTAGGTAGAAAACTACACAGAATAATTTAAAATAATATTTTCTTAAAATCCCATTACTCTAAGGCTAAACATACTAATACTAAGGCAATCCAAATTTTGTAGGTTTGGTTTATGTCATATTAGACCCTTGTGTTGTAATGCATTAATTGGGTTTATATTTGTAATGTTCTTTTCTATCTGTCCCTGCCCAGCAGTGCCCACCCCCCTCACTGAGATGTAACCTAATCCTGTTTTATCACTGACTGGGCGATGCCTCTGGGTCTCACCTCTGGGCCCTGCCCCTGGGGGAAAAAGCCACGGCAGGGGAGGGACCAGCGCTCTCTGGCATCAGCTTTCCATCGGGTCGGGTCTCAAGGCTGAGCAGGACATAAGAATAAAAGCAGAGCTATCCACCAAGCCAGAGAGTCAAGACTCTTCCTTTACCTTTGGTGGCCGTCTAGTCTCGTGGGGAAGGCTACACCCTTGGAACAATTAATTTCTAATTTATGCAGTTTTAACAATCCTATCACAAAATAAACAATTATAAATCTTGTTAGTCAAATCAATTTCATTTGTAATATTATATTTTTTAAAGCATAACAGAAAATTTAAAAAATATATGAGTTTATTACTACCAAGTTTGGGAAAGGACGTATTACAAAAGACGTTATTAACTTTTGCAAAAAGTACCCCTATTTTCATATATTTAGGAGGAATACATGTTGTTTTACAGAACTGGTAGTCTTTGGATGAGAAAAGGTAATTTAGGTTAGGAAAAGGTGTTTTAAACCATCTTTTGAGATTTTGCTCTGATTGATCTCTGCCCCTTGTATAAATTAGAAAAGTCTAGAGACAATAGTAAGAAGAAAGGCATATTCCTTCTCACTTGCCACCTTTGACTGAAAGAAGTTACAGTACTAACATTAAATCTGTCACTTCAATTTTTTTTTTCTAGTGGATGCTGAAATTAATTTTAAGTAAGCTCTGAGTTATAGGGGAGAGGGAGAAACATAAAATGTTCATTTGTCTGAGAAGGTGAGGCCTTGATAATTTTTCTTGCTCTCTCTATAAAATTTACATTTTAAAAAGAAATAAAAGAAGTAACATCATGAAGTGAACCACTCTATATTGTTAGCGGCAGTGTCTTTCACACACACTCATTTCCAGGAAAACAGTATCAGAATAAGTAATCCTTACAAGTTTGTCTTTGTACAGAAATAGATTTATTGTGAGAGTTAAGTGGGCTCTTAGCATCCTTGAATACCATAGCATAGGTACACCAGGTTGCTCATCACCATGGAGCACCACATGCATGTGTCTTACAAATCTGACTTTTGTGTCTGCTTGCAGAAGAAGAGAGCTCAGCAGCAATGGAGATCTGTCTTGGAATAGTTTCCTTGAGACAGCTCAATGAAAGAATGGATCTAGTTTGTAGATATGTAGATATCTGGTGTGGAGATTTCTACAACGTTATCGGAAGACATCAGCACACTCTATGTGTCACCATATGCCCTCTGTAAAGTAACACATCATAGGTCATGATGATGAGGTGATTTGGTCAGAACAGCATTTGCCTCTGTAAACTCACCATATAAGCAGTCAATTTAAATTATTGCACTTGAAAGTATCTTAAAAATTAGTGAATTCATAAATAAATGAGTTTTCATCTTGCTTCAAGATGAGCATGATGGAATTCCAGTTATAGTAGGATATATTTCTGAATATTATTTCCAAACAAAAAAGGAGGATTTATTCCTTGTAAGTGTTCAGTAAATGCAGTGAAGAGTTTTGCAGTCCGTATCTTGTTATCAGCAGAAATCTAGGGGTTGTTTAATTCTATAATGAAGAAACTATTTCAGACTGCTTATAGTTATTCTAATGTCTCTGTCTCTAATGACATGCTTTAATGCTGTAGTTGATTGTATTGTAAGATCTTGAGTAATAGGGCAGCAGTTTTATTTTGGCTCATGGATCAGGATGAGAAAAATCAATTTTCTGTCAAGAAGATAGAACTAGTAGGGTAGAAGAAAAATCTCTAAATACATACATTGGCATTGTGACAGCAGAAAGTTAAAGAGGAATCAAAACATAGGGACATGCATATTGTATGCCACACTACAGAGATGACACATCAGAAAGAGTTTAGTTTCACTGCCTGCTGAAGCTAAGTAGAATAACAAAGACAATTGCATTTCAATGTGATGGAGAAGAGGGCCATGTCTAATATCTCAATGAAAAACGTAATTTAAAAAACCCTTTAACTCAATTAAAAAAAAAAAAAATCCTCCACAATAATGACATCTACAAGCGATGATTTCCTTTGTGACTTAATTATTGTTCACTATTGAGTAATTCATCCTGTTTGCATTTCAGCTTCTGGCGTTTTCCCTGACTTGTGTACTGGAGGGAATATTACTGGTACCACAGCAGGTGGCACTATTTCCTTCATATTCATTCTAAATTTATCTCTTCAGGCATAGAACACACAAGATAATTTAAAATATTATACTTAATGAGATCTGTGAAACTGTGTTCATAACAAGGCCTGCTGGCTGAAGACCAACTTGAGGGTCTCTGAGTCTTATTACTATGCCAGTACCTTCCCAGATACTGCTGAACTGGTTTTCAGATGCATAGCTAAGTAATTTAAAAACAAAGGTAAGGAGCATGGAAGTGGATTGTAGGTACAAATTTCCTCCTTTCTCTTTCTTTGAGAAAGTATCATGTCCTTGGGTTGCTATTTCTTGGAACAGAAGTGAGAGAAGACAAATTAGAAAGTAACAGAGGTCCTGCCTTGTAGGGAGATAAAAAAATCACCTGTCTGGGTGTCTTTGATGCAAGCAAGACTAGGAAGCATCTCAAAAGTCCCTTGGTAAAAAAAGAGTCTTTTCATTGGGGGTTTAAAGAGCCCCAATCTGTAATCTCATAATTTTCTGTCTAAAGCTAGAGTTTATGGAAAGCAATTTTCTTCCACAGTGTACCAGTCCTGACTTTACATCTTCCACCTGAATGAAAAACTCTTAAGGCCAGAAATGCTTGTGCTGCATGTTTAAAAAGAGTAACACCCAGCTATCCTACACCCTAAGATACTGGAGCCTTGATGCTAAAATGCAGGGTATGGAGTGTGTTTTGTGATTGATACAAACGTTGTATCAAACATCGTGGCCAATTCAGCCCACCCCAGGGTGGGGTAAGAATACTTCCTATCATACCATGACAAGATAAGCAGGACTCATGGTAAATAGGATAAATGTATTTTTAGGACTAGGAGATTCTATTCTGTTTGATATGTGGAGGTATTTTGTTAATTAATTGCATGGAAACTAGATTGAACTTTTCTCCTGTTTTGGGTCCTAAAGCTGTGTCTATGAACACAGGAGATTAAATGTGTGGTGGTTGTACAAGAAGAGATTGCTAAACAAGGGTAAGGCATCTGAAATCATTAGGAAAAATTGCATTTGCAGAATTTAATTATTTCAATTAACCGTTTCCCATTTTGTGTTTTCCATACTTACTTTTATTGAAAATGGTAAGTACAGAATGGATTATATCAAATTATTGAAATAAAATATATAAAAATTTAAGATTATTTATGTCCAGGATCAAGTAGCAGATAAAACAACTAGGCCAAGATGTGTCCTGAGGTTTTACCTTTCCTGCCAAGGCTTTCTGCTTTCCGTGTGCTTCTACATGAATTAGTTTAGCTGTATTTTCTTCCTCCAACTTGATAAATATATTGCTCTAGAAAAGAAAGAGAAAATTAATTAAATTGACAGTTATGAACCCATTCTAAGGTAATGGGTGTTGAGTTGTTATTAAGAGAGGTGAGGCCTTGAGCTAGTATATTCTGCAGTTCTTTTTGTGTAGACGTTTTTCGGTTGTCAAAATGAAATTGGTGATTTTGTTTGCTTTGAAAAAGACAGATTCGTTAGAATCATAATGTCTATTGTATCACAGGTTTCTACTGTCTATCAAAATCTGCACTCTTTTGGTACAAATATTTTGCAGGGGATAAAGGCAATCTGAAAGCATCTAAAAAGTTAAGTTGGAAAAATTATTCTGCTAATCAATGGGTTGATTTTGTGAGCACCCACTGAATTAATTTTCTTAAGAATACATTTGAACAGAAAGTTGTTTGTTATGGAGACTTGAATTGAATTTTGTCTGTGGGTCTAGTTGCATACAGAGTCATCAATCTTACTAAAAAGGAAAATTTTAAAATCAGAGGAATTTAGCTTCTGTGTATTATCTACTGCGATGTAATATGGAACAAAAATAATGTAATTCAGCCAAATGTTGCACAAATTATGCTTCTTGTTCCATGAGTAATACATTGATTAAGAAGTACTAACTCTCATGAAGCTTGTATATCAGCAGACAAAAAATCTTGTATATCAGCAGACACTCGACTCCCAAAATCCAAGTGAGTCAGCTCTAGAAACCATGAGGATAAGATTTTTGGGAGTTGCCCTCTGGACAAGATGCTGAGGTAGCACCAGTGCTTTAATGTGGTTTGCTACACCCTGATTACTGAAAGGGATTGACTCTTTTGCTTGTCCTTTTAGTGGGAATTAACCATGTGGCCTCAGTTTAGAAGCATGCTTAGTTCACAAAATGTCATATTGTGTTCTTCCCTTGTCACAGTGGGTACAGGAGCTGTGACAAATGACACAGACTTACCGTCAGTTGCTCCTTGAGGCAACTGGAGCTAGTGGAAATCAGCGATAAGGGTCAAAATCTGCTCAGAACAAGTTCTTTTATTTATGTCACAATTCTGTACTCCCTAGGGCTGGGCTAACAAAAATGGTAATGACTCAGTGACAGAGAGTTTAGGGCTGTTACATGAGGCAGTGTGCATCACGTCCAACAATTTATAGCAATGTCTTCAGTCCAAAATGGAGTACTTTAGCTGAGAGGTTTTGGACAGGTGAGAACAAAACCCTCCCAATTAAATACACTGACCAGCGCACTGCTGGATTTGCTGCTGAACAGTGGGGACTTTCATTCCTTTCACTAGCATTCCCTTGATGGTTTTAAAAATGGTGCCTTTGCTTAGATATCTTTGTTCTGTGTAATAAGTGGATGGCCCTAAAATGTGATTTATGTCAACTTTCAACTTACCTCCTTCCACTGGTGACAGGGGGAGTTGGATGACTTAATTAGACTGGACATCTAAACTGCAATTGGCAAAGTTAGTAGCGATGGTGCTCTCTAAATGACAGCAATCTAGAGAAAATATCAATTTTATCTTAAAAGTAGATGGGATAATTCAATATTTCTGAATTGATCTTACTAAGGTTAAAAATGACAGGAATGAAAAAGAGGCAGAGCCTCCTAAAAAATATAGCAGATCCTGCACTGTGATATGGAGAATTTTAAACAGAATTGGCCAAGAAAATAACTAAAATGTGGAATGAGATTAATCAAGTCATATGCAATCCTGCAGGAGAAAAAAACCTTAAAATGAAATAATATTAGAAGAGATGAAATGTTTGTGCATTTTATGTGGATGATTGTATTTAAAAAAATAGCAGAGGCTGTAATGAGCAGTAATTTCAATCAGAGCTTCAAAAGCAGTACTCGAGTTGCTGAATAGCAGTTCTAAATATGGTAAACAGCAAAAGAGCCATCTCCTCTACAGTAAAATTAAAAAGGTTCATTGAAGCTAAAGATACTATAATGACTTACATCGGCTGAAGAGCTGCCCCATGAAGTTTATCAGTTCCATATTGAAATATAAATTGAAAGGCATGTATAATAATTACTTCAGTTGCTTTCTGTCAAGCAATATTTAAACCTGCATGCTGTATTAAAAGATTGAAATGGTCCAAGAAGGAAGCCAGTCTGTGGAGGGGAGGAAAATCAGAAGAAAAAGGAAAGAATTTTTTTTATTTTACAGGTGGAAAGAAAGGCAAACTATTCCTTATTCTTCACAGCAGATTTTGCGCAGAGTTCTTCAGCATGGAGTTTGATTATACACTAACACATCTAGGCTAATCTTCAAACAAATAGTAGTAAAAGAAAAGGATGCAGGCTTTAGCATCAGATTTGCCTAAACCACTTAATAATCATGCTGCAGTGCTCTGAACAAGCTGCAAGCTTGAGAGTAGGGAGTGACAATAATTAGGCATCATTGTCACATAGGCAGATGCCAGTCTGGAAAGCTACCACAGAATGAATCAGATTAAGCCTTTTCAGCTTGGCTACTGGAAAAGGATATCAGAGGACATATTGGTGGATTTGGTTGCAGCAAATCACAAAATTACTTACTTTTTGCATTCCATTGTGAGGATTCTCTTGCCCCGGAGAAAAAAGATTTTGTTTATGAATACCTCCTCCCTTATAATGAGGAAGCATTGACTTTACTCCCTCAGTTCTTGACATCCACCTCTCATCTTTTCTGTCTTCAGTCCTACCCTTTACACTCACAATTTGTGACATATATATATGTATGTGGATATTATGTATACAAACATATATACATCAACATATATGGATATAAGATATAGGTTTCTCTACATATCTTGCAGTGATCCAGTCTTTACAGAAAACAATATTTAAGTGGACGTCTCATATTCCTTAAAGACATAACATTAGGGAAATAAACGAAAAATAAACATAACCCACCTCCCTTTCACTAGGTTAGTGAAAACAGTTGTTGATATGTATCTTTTGTGTAATTAGTTCCTCAATAATTGTGGAAAGTATTCTTTTTGACTAAAAATTTTCATTCATTTCTAATCACAAAGTAATTATATAATATATGCAGGCAAAAACCAAAACCAATGAAAAAACCAAAACAAAAAACCCCAAACAACAAACAAACACATAAAACCCCAAAACAACCCAACCAAAAAAACCCCACCACTACAAGGAAGAGAAGACCAGGTCAGTTCTTGTACCATATAGAAAAAACCAGAAGACTTAAAAAAATTATTTCAGATAGAGACTTAAACAAAGTACATAATGTATTTCTTCTTTTTATTGTTAAGGTGCTTTTACATCTATTTTTCTTAAATCCGCCTCTGTTTTCAGAGTGCAAGAAGACACTTGGTAATGTAAACAGATTACTTTGGAACATTCTTTGGAACATTATATCTCATTGGTGACAACCAAGAAGATGTAATGCTGTGAATCTCTACCACCATGGGTGCATAATCATCTGTGGAAAAAATCCATCCAATTCTGATTGCAAGATGTGGAATGGCACTGTTGTCTTCTCTGAATGATATTACTTTAATATTGCCGTCTTATGAAAAATATGGAGTGGAAGAAAAACATCTTATCAACTCCTGCCCATTTAAAAAAGAAAAATGTTTTTAGGAGCTAGGAGAAAATGCTGGAGGTGAGCAGTTTAAAGAAATGTCGTAGTGTTATTCAGAATGCCACTTCTGTTTGTTTGGTTGGTTTTTGTTTTTTTTTTTTTTTTTTAAACAAGTATTGGATATCTCAGTTGAACGTGCTGCTCTCTTCTCTACCAGCATGATCACATATACAAAAATTTTTGCATCGGTTTAAGACAGAAGTGTTCACAGTGCAGTAATATATGGATATATTTCACAATACAGGTGTTCCAGAATAGGGGTATGCTACATGAATGGCATCTGTAACTCTGAATTTTTAAAGGTGAACTAACTAAGTAATTCTAGGTATGGTAAAGGATGTTACTGTTATCAAATACAGGAGTCTGGCTTTATTTCAGTACATCTTCATATTGAGCTAATGGAAAACAGATGGCCTATTTATGGAAGTTGAGTATTAAAGGACATTTTCACCCTTATGATGTTCCCACTAATGGGTAAAATGAACCACTTGTACTATCTTAGAAAGCTGTCAGCTGCTTTAGATACTAGGTATGCTTGATTAACTCACTGTATTTGTACCTTATAATGTAATACGGCTTCAAATGAAACACAATAAGATGGTGTTTTGAAGTTGAGTGCTCCTGCTGGAAGTAACATTATCTTTTGTTCTCTTTTGCTACAGAGTAAATATGAAGAAACTAATTGCTCTTTAAAATCTTTAAAATTCCTTTTTTTTTTTAATTGTATAGTGGCATTTAAACACATATTTTTAAGGCAAAGTACCTGATGCCATTATTCCTACAGATATTATGACTAACGAAACAGTAGCTTGAGTGTAGTAAGTACTGTATTGCCCATAAAGCATGCAAAATGCTCTCTGAAAGAACTGAGATCTCATTTCCAAGTTAAGATATTCTGAACAACTGGATCATTGCATTAAAAAAAAAAAAAAAAAAAAAAAAAAAAGCCGTGTGAATGCATTTTTCCTTTATTTCTCTTGCATTGTACCAAAGATAGGAAGTGTATTGTAGAATTTTTGTTGCAACTATAGTGATCTGGCTATTTTTTTTCTTTCATTAAAGGATTACTTAAGAAAAATTCCAAATAAAAATATTTTGCTGCATTTCAAAAGCAGTGGTCTCTGTTGACCTTTTAGAAATCAAAAATATTGGGCCTTTTTATATCTACCTTCTTCTACCTTTCTCATTAAAAAAATCTTAAATTTACACAGCATAAAAAGTTTGGCTAGTCAACTGAATTAATAATAGTTATAAAGGTAAACATGGATGTGATATTTTTTAAGATTTAGAATACAGTAGTATTCCAGTGAAAAGCAAAATAAACTCTCCTGTCTTTCAGAGCCAAGTGTTTTAAAATGTTTTTTTAATCCATTACCTTTTCTAATTTAATTTCTGTAAAATATATTCTGTTTACCTTTATGGATGATATCTGTACAGCTTTCTATGCATTTTTCAAAAATTTTAGTTCTACCTAGGATATCTTCCTGCCTCTCCTGTCCTTTTTTTTTTTTTTTTTTTTATTTTCCTTTCCTGTTTTGCAGTCTATCTAGGTAAAGAATTGGTCTTTGAGTCATAAAGAATGGAAGCTTAAGTGAGGCTGATATTCTAAGGATGAAAATATTCTTCTATAGCTGGTCTGGACATTTATTTCCTTGATTATGCATTCTGGTATTTTCTGTTAATTTTACTTTGTTATCTTCTATGAGATAGAAGGTGGATAAAAATGCTTAGGAATTTATCTAATCTTCAATTGTACTTGAAGTCCTTTGATTGTCTTAAAAGCTCTTGGTGACCTCTTGCACTTAGTGCATATACCCAATTTTAGTTCTCTGGTTTCCATGGCTTCCAAACGTTATTCATTTTGTTTAATAAATATCATTACTGACACTCATCTTTCCAGCAGCTAGAGCAATTTTATCCAAGTGAATCTCACAATAGTTCTGCAGTCTGACTTAATGTGATCCTGAAAATTAATTTCCCATGCAACTTCTGCCATTAGGAGTGAAGTGGTTACATGCTGAACTGATTTTCCTCTGAGTTCTGAACCCCAGAGCTGGCCTCACTTCTTGTCAACATAATTGTAGCCAGGCAGCAATAAAATATGCTTGAAGTGAAGAGCCTTTAAATGTTACAAGATCAATTATATCAGTTGGTCTTTTCTAGGAGCCAGTACTGACATAATCAGACGTGTGAGCTACCATTATTAGTTGCTGAGAAATGCTTCCTTCTCTGTTCAAAATGAATGCCCCCGCTCACAAACTGCAGGTCTTTAATGAAAACAAAGCTTATTGATGCTTTTTACTTCTGTATTGCATCTGCAGAAATATCTAGTGAAATGCATCTTGAGATGAAGACAAAAAGACAGTGTCAGGTGGGAAATATATGTCTATGGGATAGAATTCAAATTTTTCTTGATAGATTTGTGCATTTGTTGCAAGACTTTTTTTTTCCCAAATAAGGTAAACCCACCAGTTTATAACAATAAAAAAATCTGATTTATAAGTATGGGAAGGATGAGTAAGAGCATGAAAGAAAAGTTACATAAATACGGACAACTCAATGTAGGTAAATTTCCATAGTCATGTGATCAGATAATACTGATATTCAGCATTCATTTGAATGCTGAGTATCAGTTAAAGATTCCACAAATCTAGCAATTTCTGTATTTCCAAAGACAAACAGTGATGATAAAAGGAGTATTTATGTAATTTATGTGTTTGTGTTCAGTTGAATGTTCCCCTGTTTTCATACATAAAAAGCATAGAAAGGATACTGAAATTTAAGTTCTGTTGGTGTTTTATGTGCTACAAAGAAAGTGTGAAAAATCAGAGCATTCCTTACTTTTCATTTTGTTGGCTCAATTTGTTTTTATTTTATTTATAAAAAGGATAGT